>NC_066368.1:7442748-8143581 GCF_013377495.2 Cygnus atratus
GGGTGGCGGTGGGCAGCCGGCCAGCCCGTGCCCGGGAGGCTCCCGCCTGCTTTGGCGCATGGGAAACTTTTAAAAAATTATTTTTATTTTTTTATTAAAAAAAAAAAAAAGACGACTTTATATTTTAAAGGGCAGCGGGAGGGGGCTTCCAGCAACCCCCTACCCGGAGCCCGGGGGGAACAAAGGGTAGCCCAGCCCTGCGGTCACAAAGCCCGGCCTGGAGCATCTCTCCCCGGCCTCCCAGAGGGGCCGGGGTGATGCCGCAGTGCCGTACTGTCAGCGCGATGTGCTCAAGCCAATTTTAAATGGGCTGAGGGGATTATTTCCAGAGCCCTGGGGCCCCATCGCCCCCTCCTCCCTTCTCTGGTGGGTTGTTTTTTTGTTTTTGTTTTTTTTTTTTTTCCCCTTCCTTGGGTGCAGTGGCCAGGTGCAATCTGGGGGTCCCCTCTCTCTATCCTCCCTCGGGTCTCGGTCTCGAAAGCGCTGCCAGCGGCTTTCTGCTTGCCTCGGGAAGGAAAAAAAAAAGAAAGGAGAAAAAAAAAAAAGGAGGTTTCCTGGGTGTAAAACTGCCTGCGCCCTTCTTTGCCAGATGCCAAAGGTTCAATCCGAGAAATTATTCTGCCTAAGGGGCTTGATCTGGACCGTCCCAAGCGGACCCGCACCTCCTTCACGGCCGAGCAGCTCTACCGCCTGGAGATGGAGTTCCAGCGGTGCCAGTACGTCGTGGGGCGGGAGCGCACCGAGCTCGCCCGGCAGCTCAACCTCTCCGAGACTCAGGTACCCCTCGGGACGGGGCCCCCGGTTCCTTCCGTGGGGCTGAAAATGGGGCCCGGGCCGGCCCGGGCCTCTCCGCGACCCTGCGCGCTTTTTGCGCGCCCCCGCGCAGGCCCCGGGAGCCGTGGCGCAGGGCTGGAGGGGCAGAGCCGCCCCCGGGAGCCCACCCACGCGTGTCCGGCCGTGGGGGGCCTCGTGGGGGGGAGCAATAAGGGGAGGCCCGCGGGGATGCGCCCGGGGTGCCCCGGGGGATGCGAGGGTGGCCGGGGACACGCGCGTCCCCGCGGCTGCGTGGGGCCGTGGGGGCTCGGCCACGCAGCCAAATCCACCCGTGGACAAGGGGAAGAGCGGGGAGGCCGACCCGAGAGCTCCTAAATTTGGGGGGGGGGGGGGTGCGCCTTCCCCTGCCGGCTGCTGGATTTAGGGACCGGTCCTCTGATGGCTGCGTCCTGCTGGGTGCCACGGGTCGGGGCCGGGGGCTGCAGGCTCCGAGCCCCGCAGGGCTGCCGGGGGGGGGCTCGCCCCGTCCCACCGCCCCCGTCCCGCCGGGCGACGCAGGAGCGGGGCAGAGCCACCAAAAGCCGGGCTTGTGCGAGCCGGTTTCATCCTCCTGCAAAATATCACCCAACAAGAAATCCCCCTGACAAGCTAATTAGCTTTTTTTTTTTTTTTTTTTAATTTCCCCTGCCGGCTGGGAGTGACAAGTTCAATAGCTGGGGGGTTCCGGGAACCTCCGTGCTGTTGGGTTTGGGCCGGTTTTTTAGGGGGACGCTTTTTTATTTTTATTTTTATTATTTTTTAAGGGAGAGCAGGTTGCTTTTTAAAGCCAAACATTGCGCAAAAGGGCCAGGAGGTGATGCCGCCCGGGGGTGCCCCGAGGGGCTGCTCTCAGCCCAGGACCCGCACCCTGAGCAGGGCCCGGGGGGCCCTGCGGGGACCGGGGGGGAGCACCGGGGGTCTGCCGGGGAGACGACCCCCCCCGAGGGCACCCGACGGGGGGGGGGCAGCAGGCCGGATGCGGGGCGCAGCGCCGCGGGACCCCCCCCCCATTTTCCCCTCTGACCCTGCCTTTTCCCCCCCTCCCCGTCCCGCAGGTAAAAGTGTGGTTCCAAAACCGGCGCACCAAGCAGAAAAAGGACCAGGGCAAGGACTCGGAGCTGCGCTCCGTCGTATCCGAGACCGCCGCCACCTGCAGCGTCCTGCGGCTGCTGGAGCAGGGCCGCCTGCTCTCCCCGCCGGGGCTACCGGGCCTCCTGCCCCCCTGCGGCACCGGGCCGCTGGGCTCGGCTCTGCGGGGACCCGGCCTGGCCGCGGGCACCGGCAGCTCGGCGGCGGCGGCGGCGGCGGCGGCGGCTCCCCCCGGGGGCTCCCCGCATCCTGCGGCCGGCGGCAGCGCGGCGGGGCCGCCCCCCCCGGGGGCGCTGCACGGAGCCGCCGCCGCCGCCGCCGGCCCGGGGCTCTTCGGGCTGCCGGTGCCGTCGCTGCTGGGCTCGGTGGCCGGCCGGCTGGCCTCCGCGCCCCTGGCCGTGGCCGGTTCCCTGGCGGGCAACTTGCAGGAACTGTCGGCCCGCTACCTGAGCTCGTCCGCCTTCGAGCCCTACTCCCGGACCAGCAATAAAGAGAGCGCGGAGAAAAAAGCGCTGGACTGACTCCGAGCGACTCGGCCCGTATTTATATTTAGAGTATCTATTTGTGGCGGTATTTATGGGACAGGCGGCGGCCCCCTCCCGCCCAACCTTCCTCCCTCCCCTCTTCCCCTTCCTCCCTCGCCACCGCCTTCCAGCCCCGCGGCTCGGCTCGGCACGGCGCGGCTCGGCACGGCACGGCACAGCTTGGCACGGCTCGGCACGGCTCAGTATGGCACGGCTCGGCAAGGCACGGCTCGGCACGGCACGGCACGGCTCGGCTCAGCTTGGCACGGCTCGGCACGGCTCGGCACGGTTCCCTCCGCGGGCCGGGGCACAGCGAGGGGCGCCTCCCCCCCCCCCCCCCCCCCCCACGGCTCTCCCTTCCCCGCGCCCAGACGGGGCGCGTCTGTCGGGGGGTCAGTCTGTCTGTCCGTCTGTCTGTCTGTCTGTCTGTTCGGCTGCTCTGACACCGGGAGGAAAGGCAGAGCGGACGGGGCGAGCTTTGGCCGGGCTGTCGGGGACCGGCTCCGGCCAATGCCAAGCGAGGGAGAAGGATTTCGGGGAGAGGAAGATGGAGCTGCCAGGTGACGCCCGGTTATTTTTATTTTCCTTTTTTTTTTCCCTTTTTTTTTCTTTTTTTTTTTTCATTTTTTCCCAGACTTCAGTGACTCCTAAGCACAAAGGTCGGGGGGCTCCACCTGGGGCCCCGTCCCATACACACTCGCTGCACTCCGCACCGACATCCTCGCTGCTTGCCCTTCGCACCAGCCAGGAAAACGTCCAGCAACTTTTTTCTTTTTTTCATGACAAATCTTGAATGTGGGAAGGGCCGGAACGGACTGCCTCGAAAATACACGCACGGAGCGGGGAGACAGAAACCAGTGGCTGTAGAGATTTGGGATCAAACTCTCTCCCTTCGAGAAATCACAGCGTCCCTTTTTGTATTCCCACGGGTCAGTCCTGCCGACCTGGTCTGCAAAAGCAAAGCTGCAGATAAATAGTGGAAGTCGCGACTCGATTTGCTTCCACATCTGTTGCAATGGTAATTTTTTTTTTCCTATTTGATTTTTTTTCCAAATAATTTCAATGCGCATCTAAATCAAAAAAAAATCGTTAGCCTTTCTTCCTCCTAAAATAACCCTCTCGTATATCGCTCACACTTCAATTAAAACGAACGTAAAATATACGAAGCATATCTTTTCTTGTTATTTTTGTACTTTAAAATACACCTATGTAACATTTTTTTTTTCTTCTTCATGATCCTTACTGCTGTTTTCTCCACAGACATATGTATTTCATCTTATAGTATTCCGGATCGATTTCTTGTTCAATTTCAGTACTTGAATTTGCCAGAAAAGGGATGCTGTACTTAGCTAGTTACTCGGGAAAATTATTTCTTTGCTTTGGTTTTAAGTTTCTTTCCTTTCTTTAAACTTTAACACATGGCGTTTACAAACTGTACAAATACGTGCCACCAAACTGTAACCAAAAAAAAAAAAATTACAAAAAGTGGAATGGTTGCTGTAGTATATAGAATTAATTATAGACCAGAACTGGACAGAAAGAGCTGGACAGAAAGAAAATAGTAATTTTATTGTAAATTATTTACGTCTGAAGTTTCTAGGCAACTAGTCGGAAAAATAATGAATGAATCGAGCGCTGAGCCCTTGCTACTAACTTTTGTTCTGAATGTTTTGGATATTTGGATGTTTTGTATTTATGTGGTGAGAGTGAAATATATTATATCTATATGACGACGGAATTAGGTGTATTTTCGTCTTATATTTGGAGCACCCAACTTGACTTCATCTAATACTTGCGCTGCCAAAAAAAAAATTCTATCCCTCCACAATAGTCCTAATTTTAATTTTTTATTTAAATTTATTCCTTTTTTGTTGTTGTTAAATTTTTATTTTTTTGTAGTCGGTGGCTGTGAGGTCTGTCTCACAGGGCGGGAGCTCCACTCCTTGCCCTGAGCAGCCGGGGTGGTTCAGGGCACCACGCTCCCCCGAGCCCTGGCATCCCCGGCTCCCACCCAGTGCCCGGGGTGCCCCCAGCCCCATCCCTGGACCCCATCCCCTCTCGGGGAGTTGAGGGGGTGCCTGGTGGGGCAGGGGCTGGGCCTGGTGCGGACCAAGGTCCCCGCAGTGTGCGTGTGCCAGCGTGTGGGGATCCCCACACGTACGTGCACATCGCTGGGTGGGCAGAAGGGGGTTGTATGGGGTTTATCACAGCCATTGCTCCCAGCCCGCTTAGCAGCCCAGCCCCGAGACTCCCATGCAGGGCAGCCAGAATGGGGCAGAAACCACGTTTTTCAGAGCCCCCCCCACAGGCCCTGGCTCTTGCAGGGCTGCTGCGAGGCGTCAAACTGCGGCCACCCTGCACTAGTACCACCCAGTACCACCCCACAGCACCCCATACCATCAGCCCTGCCTGGTCCTGGGCTCTGCTGGGCACCCAGCCCACACTGGGCACATGTACTGCTCAGGGAGAAGAGGGAACGGTGTGGTGGTGATGGTGATTTTTTTTATTATTATTTATTTTTTATTTTTTTAAATGTGTTGAAATGATTTGGGGATGGAAAGGCAATGTGGGCGAAGGAGGGTTTCACAGGTGACATTTGAAGAGGTGACGTAGAAATTGATGGTCAAGACTGAAAAAGTTTATGGGGTGGGGAGGGTAAGCAGTGTTAAAAAGAGCTGAGTGTGACAGCACGGACCTGCCCGGGGAAGATGATAGTTTTTGGTCTCTGCATGGGCTGCATGGCCCCAGACAAAGAGAGGAGCCCTGGCTCAGGCTGCCCGTGCCAAGGAGGTGATCCCCGACCTTCCCGGGCTCCTCTGCCATGAATTTACCTCGCCTCGCAGGGACCTCTCTGCTGCTGAGACAGGGCCACTTTGTCACCCAAATCTGGGGTCACACCACATCACAGAGCTGCCTTGTGTGCCTCCACCCCAAAAGAATTTCTCTGCTATTTTATTTTTTTAGCTGGAGGCAGTGGGGTGTTTCATGTCTCCTCACATATGTACTGTGAGGCCCTTTCTCCTGGCCTGAGGTCCCTGGGCTGGAACCATGTTCAGTGAAAACCCTTTGCTCCTCACCTAAGGCAATTTAAGCCAGTGTCCAGCTAAATTGTCCACACAAACAGTAAAGCAGCAATTTTACTTATTTTACGGCTTCTCAGTATACACATGAAGAGTAAATATTTATATTATTACCACTATTATTAATTATTTCTAAATATTTCTGAATAAATACATGCCTCTAGGTGCAATGGGGACTTGTCTAAGCATTCAAGTAAAGGAACAGTTGAAGACTTTTTTTTTTTCCTTGTCCTTTTTTTTTTTTTTTTTTCTGTCTCCTTCAAGTCCCACCCGTCCCAGCTTCCTCCTGGAGGCTGCCTTCAGCTGGAAGCAGAGCAAATGCCTCTCCACCCCATCAGGGACGGAGGCAATTTGAAGCTTCCCGCACCTCCCTGGGCTTCCTGGGTGCCCGAATACCCTCTGTGCAGCAGGAAAAACTGAAACATGTTGGTCTGATTTCTGTAAAACGAGGGTGGGAATGCCACCTGTGGCTGCTGTTGCACAGAACGAGTTAAAAGCCATGCACACACACATCCCCGTGTGCAGGACGTCTGCATCAAAAGCCTGCTGATAAGCGGTAGTCCCATTTCTTTTTCTGCCAGCTGCACCAAAGCTGTCCCGAACCTGCGTGCTTGTGGTTATTGATATGTTGAATTTCGTGCTCCTGGAGCAACAAACACGAGCCACCTTCCTGAAACTACCTGCTGCTGAAGGGCTGTGTTGCGTCTCGTGCAGTACCTCTATTTGTGCCCATCACCGCAGCGTCTGAGCTCAAACTGGGGAACACTGGGCTCGTGCAGAGGGAGCACGAGTGAGTGTGAGTTGTGGGGCATATATTTAGCAGGAAAGCAAGTAAACAAAATATACACCTATCCCCAGTGTGATTTTTTTAAAGGAAATCATAAAAAGTATTTCTGCGGCCGGCAGACTTTATCAAACTTTCCTTTAACAGCAGCCACACTTGGGACTTAGGGTGGTGAAGCAGTAACAAAGACAAAGGACTATTTCAGTTCATTCAGCTGCACCCGAGGAATATTTTCACAGGTACCTGGACACCATGCCTGGTCCTGTGGCTCTCAGGAAGGCAAAACTCCCAGGATCGGCTCCGGAGCACCCACGGAGAACACAAAACAACGTTAGCCAAGTCCATGTAGGGAAAGGAGGAATTAGTCTATTTAGAGGATTTTTTCAAAAGCATTTGCCCACCCACTTAACATAGGCCCTGCTTTATTTGCTGCTCCTCCGTATCCCTCATGCCAGGGATTAGTGCAGCCTCTGGCCACTTTGTCTCCATTTGCAACCCTGTCATCAGCCCGAGATACATGACCTTGTGACATGTAAAAAAGCACACAAGGTCCCTGATTAACTTCAGAGTATTTTATTTCTTTAGAGAAAAGAAAAACACTTCAAAAGAATAACTCTTGAACAGAATCAAGTCACAGTCACTGGCAAGTGTTTAACAAAATTACCGGGGAAGCTGAAGTGACATCCATCGATGTAATGCTGTCGATGCAGCAGCCATAATACGAACCGTGACCCTGCATCATAGCCGTGGTCCAGAGGGCTGCCAACAAGAACCATCTCTGATGCATATGTAAGAACTCTCTAATAAGTACTTTATTCCCCACATTATTTTTTTTATAATAATTACTCAGAAACTTAAGCACAGTGTTTATTACCCTTCTATACGTTGCTGTTAGTATCAATGTTTTTCTTCCTATCAGTATGAATGACTCATTCTAATTCGAATGTTAACTCTTAAAAATTTCTAGTGGCAGTGAGTTGCACAGTCAATCATAAAGAGAATAAAAATATATTACATTTTGCATATCCATCTTCTACTTTTTATCACCATGACTAGTTCCATGTTCTGTCATTAAAAGCAGGCGAAACAGATGTTCACAAGCTACCTTCTGAAACCACTTCCTTTTTAATTCTCTTTTAATGTTACCTCTTCTTAGTCTCCTTTCTACATGAACAATCAAAATCCTTTCAACTTCTTTTCATACACAGTTCTTGCAAACTGCACTTAATATAACTGTTTGCCAAGAGGGGCTGCCTTTTCTTTCTTATTCTCCCCGTGGAAGAAAAAAAAAAAAAAGTGATAAATTCCCAGAGCCTTTTTCTCTTCAACTATCTGCAGCCCATTCTTCTGTTTGATCCCCCTGCTGTGAGCAAAGATGAAAACATCACACCAGTAAGGACTCACCCAGAACACAAACCTGGGCCTGGCACATGGTGTTATGGCCAACAGAAGAGGACCAGATCGCAGGCTTCATCTTCTGTGTTGCCAGAGCCTGGGTGAATCAAATGGGATTTCTATCTTTCTACTGAAGCAGCTACTCGAGGAACCAAGTGTAGCAGAGGAGAAATAACGCAGCCCAGCCTAAACAATGTTGAGCCATAGGGTTTGTTGCAAAACAGGGTACATTTATTCCATAGCAATGTCTTGCTGAAACACATCATGGAAAATGCATGAAAAACAGACTGTGAGATTGTCTGAAAACCAATGTGAAACTGATTTTAAATTTATCCCACCCACTCCCCCTCCCCCCGAAAAGGAAAGGAAAGGAAAGGAAAGAAAAGAAAAGAAAAAAGAAAAAAAAAGAAGAAAAAGAAAAGAAAAGAAAAGAAAAGAAAAGAAAAGAAAAGAAAAGAAAAGAAAAGAAAAGAAAAGACAATGAATGCTAACACAAATTTGAATATTTTCTAAGGTGGGTATTCCTTACATATTCAGTAATTCTCTTTCAGTTTCTATTGGCCTGTTTGCACATGGTGACCGCTGTGAATCTGTAGAACATTTTGCAAGGAAAACCTCATGGTGTTCCTGTTTTGTTTTGTTTGTTTGTTTTAATCTTTCTTTGTGTTTTTGTTTGTTTGTTTGTTTGTTTTGTCTTAATTTAAAGCACAGAAAAGGCAGAAATATAGAAAGAAACTCCTGCATGTCAGGGGCTGGATCTTCAGGGATTCAGACTGGACATTGGGAAGGAAGCCAGCTAGAACAGACAAAGCTGAGGAAGGTTAATGAGATCACATCCAGGAAAAGGTTGAAGATAGCCATACAGCAAGTCAAATGAAAGAAGCCCTCAGCCTGCAAACAAAAATGCTGTCAGAGAGAGAAGGGGAAGGACAAAATTGCTTGTGTACAGAAGAATAGAAGGATGTCCTCGTGGCTTAGACCCTAGCCTGAAATTAAGGACAGGAGACCAGCCCTTGTTTCTGTCAGATTTGCTGTCTAACCCTAAGGTCATTGTCAGCTATTGGTCAGCTACTTTCTTGCTGTCTTTTCTGTGGAACGGGAATACCAATACTCATTTAAATGTATGTAGAAGGTAGTATCAATATGCATTACTTCAATGAAGGTGAGGCACTGTGACCAAAAATTTAACAACCACCATGGTCAGTTCCAATTCATTGCTTGCCATCATTCCCTGACACTAGCCCTGATCTTTCTTCCTTCTTCTTTTCCAGCCCAGTCTCCATAATTTAAAGCCTCCAAAGTGTGCCTACTACTCGATGGTCATAATCTCCTTGAGGCCTTTAAAGAATTTCATGAACCTAATCCTAAATGGAAATCAGAAGTAAGTAGGAGAAGAAATTGTGTCTTTCCATAAAGAGCTAAGGAGGGATAAACAGGCAATCCTAGGCATTCTGAGTGCACACTCCAAGATAATCTCTATACTTCTCTGGACACGCCATTGTGAACATCTTCAAGATCAGCTGATTACTGAGATGAATTAGTAAATAAGAACCCATTTCATCAGGTGTTGAGGAGGACTTTAATTGTGCTCAAGCTCCAAATGTGAAACTTCATACCATGGCCACAGCTGTTAAAACAACAGAGTCTTATGGAAACAGTCTTGGATTACTGGCCCCATGGAGTGAAACATTTTTAATGAAAAGGGATTATGCTTATTATTTCTTAGTGCCTAGTGTCTTCTTAGATATTCTGATTGTATTATTTTTATTTACTGAGAGAACTGATATTCACTCCCACTTAAATGTGGTTTTGTGCATATATAATACTTTCTTTCTTGGCATAGTTCCAATATGGTTTTACAGAAAATAGTGTGAGATAAATGAATTAGTTGTTCTTTATTAAGTCCAAGATCCCAAGAAACTCGAGGTGTTTATTTCCCTCCCACTTGCCAATTCTGCTATTGATTTACTTGATGAAAGCAGATCCCTTGTCACATAGAATTTAAATAGTGTTTTGTGAGCAGATGATCTCCACAAATAATATGGATACTTCAGTCTTAGTACAGGTCCTTTATGTTCTGAATAACTTTTCTTTTTCAAGTGCATTAAGAGAGCCAATAGGGGAAAAATCCAGGGAAATTATTTAAACTTTTAAGCATGAAATTTATCTCTTGCTAAGAGAAAGCACCAGACATATAAACTGTATTTCCAGCTCATACCTTAGGCTGTATTACATTTCTAATATGAGCTCCTGAAGTTTTTATCCAGAATCATGGTAGCCAGATTTACCAGCAAAAGTTCTCCAGGGAAACTTCTTGTACTGTTTACATGGATCTTCACAGAAACAAAGTCTAAGATCTATACATAAAAGAAGAAATGTCTATATGGCTACCTCATCAGGCAATGGAAACTTTCCTATGGCACGTCTCTTAAATGTCTAAGAAGTATGTACATCACTAACAACAAACATGTGAAAGCTATTTGAGCAGGCCAGATTAATGGGAAAAAGATTAAACTAAATGAATATAGTATTTGCTATAAATCTACTTCAAAAAACAAATAAAGAAGAAATATTTTCAGTCTAATCGAAGATGCTGAAATTCTGTTCTTCAGAATATGTCCCCAGAAATTTCTATGAACAGGAGTTCTGACTATGCAGTTACCTTTTGTGAGCTCTGGGGGACAGTAAACACTGCCTCTGTGATAGGATGGTGTTACTGTCTCAAAACTTTTTCATGCTGAGCCAAACCTTGCATCCATGTGGACATAATTAGTATGAAACCTAAGGTTTGAGCTTTATCTCTGTCTTGTCATCTGTTGGACAGCCTGTCCCATGAATCTAAGTGGGGAAAATGCAATGCAATCCTTCAGAGCGCCAGCTCAGCCAATGAGTACAGAAGGCATGACACTTTCAGACGAAGGCTATCATCTTTTTCTACAAGAGTGCCCTGAGTGCCAGTGATGCTACAAAAATAAATAAATAGCAATATCAGTAATATTCCCAGGATGCCTTTGTGTATGCTCAGAGAGAAACCTGCTCCGATGCAGGGTAGCAAGCCCAGTCATGCCTGGGAAGCTGCTGAGGGTCCTCACATTGTCTTCCTCCACAAGGAGCCCAACGAAGGCACAGACTTAACCGCGGCTGAGAGCGTGCCCACAACCTGCCATCTCCACTGAGCACCGTCACAAGAAGTGTGCCAATGAAGCACACCCTCCTGTTTCCACGCAGGGAGAAAGCAGAGCCCCATGCCCTGCATCTCCAGTAGCCCTCACATTCCCTGCGTCCCCAGAAGCCCCACATCTCCCGCATCTCCACATCCTGGAGCTCAGCACCGCGGACAGCGGCGGCCCCAATGCCCGGCTCTGGCTGAGCCCGGCGGGCACTGGGCACAGTCCTGGCCCCCCGGCCACCGGCAGAGCAGGCTCACGGCCTCGGCATCGCTCACAACAGGCCTCTGAGAGCTCTGGGCATGCGAGGTCTTTAATTAGAAGTGTTTGTAGCTCTTTCCAAATCTACAGTTGTTGCATGTCTGGGAATCTTCCACTGGGAGGTTATCACGTGCTGGTGGAGCCCGCGGGACCAGGACATGCAGGTCTTGACTTGCGTTCACTGAGCCCCAGTTCCAACGCTGTGCCCATTTGCATTCCCTATACACTCTGCTCCCACACTTGTTTAGTTTATGCTGTAAGATTTGCAGGTATAAACTCTCTCCTGCTATGCATTTGCATAATTAGGCCAGTCAGTAAGCAGTGCTTTAATATGAATAACAATAATGCACAGCTTTTCAACACCTGAACATATAGTAAATACTGAAAACTCTACGACCGGAAGTTCAAGCCCTTCAATGAACTGTAATGCTAGTTTATATTAAAACCAAGATAAATGATAATTTTCTACCTGTTTGTTTGGTCTCACGGCCTAGAGAGCAGATACAACCCTTAACAGATGCTTGTGAATACGCACCACTATAAAATACCACTATATTAACAACAACAACAAAAAGGTTTACAGAATTCATCTCTTTGAGATCTTCATTTACTCTCTGGCTGTATTTGTGTGCTTTATGCTTTTGCTAAGAAGAATCCTTGAAACAGCCCAAACTTCATAGGTAATTGGTGTGCTTCTGCAGGTAACACAGAAGGCAAGATGGAAAATTGCATTGACAAATTAGCTTTTCAATGTGCGTTTGTGCCAGCCAAAGCAGTGACAATCCCAAGAGCAGAACAAATCCAGGGCAGACAGTTAACAGTAAAGGAACAAATGCACAAAGTGACTTATCTCCTGAAAGCTGCATCAGCATGGAGGGGTCCCTGAGGAAATATTTCTGCCTATTTACATAACTTCCAAAAGTATATAGATGGGAAATACTGGCTTTTTCAGACCAGGATCTTGAGATGGCTCTAGTGCAGTAAACTTTGGTGGAAAGCAGAGTATTTTTTACCTTGGGTACTCTAAACTTTATTGCTTGAGATTTAACAGCAAAGTCAACAAAACCTTTAGCTAGGATTTTCTTGACATTTCATAAAGAATTATTACATGTTTCATTGTAAAGGATGTGGGAGGGTCTGTAGCATTAGAGGCAATATGTCACAGATACCAGAAGAAAGAGAAAACATAACTCAGCTTATGCAAAATAAAATTCTTATATGTGATCTGCTTCCTGTTTATCAGATTCAGATTAACAAAGTGAGGGACTCTGTACTTGCAGGGTTTGATTGGGCAGTCAGTGGTGGTCAGCGCAGCATGGGATTACCCAATAGTGTGTGGGTTAATATCAAATCCACTAGCTACAGGCAACCTTTTCTTGAATACCAGCCAAATGAGATAGCTGCCTTTTAATACATCTTGCAACTAGGATAGCAAGTAATAATTTTAGTCTTGATTAATGTAAGAGTTTATCTGCTGGAGAATACCTAAAGCAATTTTCTAGAACAACTGCACTGCAAAACAGTGTAGGACTTTAATTCATCTTTTTCTGTAGGTAGAACTGTTTATTAATTATGGACTAATTTCTCTCTGCATTTAGGATTATTTCTGGTCCAGAACTCAATGGGATTCTGTATGTATGCGTTGCTGTGCTTTAATCCACATAATAATTTTGAGAGAGATAGAAGAAACTTTGCTTCTGGAGCAAAGTATTCTATAACTTACTAATTGTAGGTCAGCTGAAACACTGGACACTGTCTAAAATAGGATGCTCACTAGATGATCAGTAGTTACTATAGTTTGGCCTATGCTATGTAACAAATACACAGCTCCATGTGCATCTGCACACAGTGTGCTTTGATGGAAAGAGACAACAGCACAGTCAGCACCATTTTTTTCATGGGTCATGTTGGGACAAAGTAAAAAAGAGTCATCGGTGAAATTTTCCAAAATGTTGTAGAAAAAATAAATATCCTTACTGGCAGAATATAACTCACCAGCCTTATATGGCTAGCCATTTTTTACAGGAGAGTAAAATTTTAAAAAGAGAAGTTTGGAAATCTCTCAGTGGAGAACTTTTAGCTTGTATTGTAGAGATGCATTAGAGAAAGCCGAAGGGAAAGCAAACGATTTCAAAGCCTTGGAGTACAAATTACCATTTAGCTGGTACTTAAATACTGGAGCATGATCCTGTAGCCCCATTTACCACGAATTCTTGCTGGCTGTATTTGGCAACATAAGGCCTTGGGGGTCAAGGTGCTCAGTTTCCAGTTTTGCCCTTTCGGTCTCAGAAGTAAGGAAGTATTTCAAACCTTGTGCTTCAAAAAGAATTTAAGAAATGCACAAGAGAGCCAATTTTTAAATGAACTGGAAAGATTTTATGAGGACAGAAGATCAACAAGTGACCAGGACTCCAACTGTGAAAGAAAATGTGAGAAACAGGCACCTCTTCTAGTGTGAAATTGGTCTAATTCTTGGGGCCTTTAGAGTGGCAGTATCAAACAACTGGCCAATATCGTGTACACTTTCCACCATCCACATGGCATCAACTCCATTACCACATTCTGTGAAGCAGTCAAATTTGCCACAGGTTTGTTTAACCCCTCATTTGAAAGTGGAGATGGAAATTTCTTCCCTCACTGAGGGCTGAATGTGCTTTTCCTAACATACCTGGGAAGCCTGTCTTAGCACACAGCTCTGTCTTACACAAAAACAACTCTCCAGAAGAAAAACAAAACAAACAACAACAAAAAGCAACCCGCAACCTTATATATCCAGGAGCCATATGAAGCAAGGATACAGGTGTATCTGATCCCTGGGGCGAAACTGATTTCAGGGGGCTGCAGGACGGGCATGTGGTGTGTAAGCCCCCTGAGTACATCTGTGTCTTGAAAGAAGAAGCACCAGCCTAGACAAAGGTCCAAGGTAATTATAAGTTGCTGGTCATTGATACAGGGCTAGCAAAAAGGGGGAAGACTGGCACACTGCCTTTTATATTTAGACACAAGATGTGTTCATTTAAAGAACTGATAATGCCTTCTGATAATTTGGGAGTCTTCTAGGTGTAATTAATGAAACTGACTAGAACTTTGATAAACCCAGATGTGATCTATGGTTCACAGGTCTACTGCGTGCTTTTATCCTGTGTTTTTCTCTGCACTGTCACCTGGAGGAATAGGTGTCACTGGGTCTGGTTGCTGGCTCTGTCATCATTTTCATTCTGTGCTTGCACTGTTAGAACTCCAAATCTACCACCATGACTCTATGGTAGCAAAAAATGCAGCATGCATTTCCTCATCCCCTGAGAAGCAACCCTTGTTAGCCCCACCGCCTTTACTGTTTTATTGACAGCATGCAGAAGTAGCCTTGCAATGTGTGTATGCATGTGTGCCTGTGTGAGTGATTATGTCTCTCTCTGGTGGGCAAGCCAGGTAAAACTGCTTTGTAGTAAACGTGCAGAGACACAGAACTGTGAGATTCCTTAAACCACCGACCTGATCCCCTTAACAACACAAATTCATATCAGATCCTGGCTCACAAAGCAGTATTGATCATCCCTCTAAAGGCAGGAATCTCCACAACGATATTATTGAAGGAAGGAGGAACATTTTGTTGAGAAGCTGTATTTCAAGCAAAATAACCCTCCAAAGCGCATTCACTTTCAAATCAGTAACATGCAAGTGCAGCTAACTCACAAAACAGCAGCCAGTTATGTACGCAGATTTCAATGAGGCTTTTACAAGAAACAATGGCTCTGTTTTTAAGGGTGGTTGCCCTGTTGAAGTGCATTTCTCTGAATGGATACAATGCTGTAGTGCTGAATGGATTCAATGGTGCTGTCTCAAACATGTCCAGGAGTGTCTAGAAGTGGGTGGAGGTAGAAAGAGCTGGTGGGACCCTTCTTGGGGTTGACTCAGGCTGTCTCCTCCAATCCTTTCTTTGCTCTGGCAGGGGCCGAGGTTTTCTTTCCCTTTCCCTCCACAACAAGCTTCCTTCTCTGTGTGCATATTCCCCATTTGGAAATAATAGAATGAAATTTAAAAAATGTGGGCTTAAAAAATTCAGGCATAACTCTGCACGAATGAGGTGTCTGGGTAGCAGAAGAATCTCCAAAGAGAAGTGAGTAATATCTTGGCACCTTGGCTATTCGAAACTGGGAAGGAAAAAATACATACACAGATAGAATATAATGTAGGAATCAATCCTGCCTTGGCCTCTGTAAGGAAAACAAGTGACCTTAATGATCTATTCTCTCTCTAGAGCACTCACACAGAAAGCTGTGCTCGTTCCAATTCAGCTGTGTGCCCAGCACACAGTACAATGGACCTCACTCCTCGGGAAGCTCTAAGTGCCACTGCAATACAAATAAACAAGTTCTGCACAAGATGGTGAGGGCATCAGCAGCCTACAAAAAGCAGCTCTTGGGGCCACACGAAGACTGGGAGTGGGGGGTTGTGCAGCAGCGGCGCTACTCAAGGAAATTCACTTCCCTCACTGAAGAATACACTTCAGTTCAAAATGCATGCCTCCTTTTTGCCTTTATCAAATTTCACATGCACATTCCTATGTATGTCAAAATCACAACATAATGGCTGCAAGCTTATAGGTGACGCCACCGAACAATGCCATAAAATATAAGAGATGAGGCAGAAATATATAAATAGCTGCAGGCCATGATCTGCTCTCACTGTTTGTGTGCAGCTCTATTAATACTAATAGGAGTTAAGTGTGCAGAATAAAGTGACTGCTATCGTCCCTTAGCTCTGCCAGCAGTTCTTAAGTACTGCACTGGTCCAGCAGCACTTCTCCGTGCTATGCAGAGCTGTGTCAGCCAGAATGCACAAGCTACAGCTGGACCCCAGGAAATAATATACTCCCTCTGGTCTTGCCTTATGTAGGGTGTTTCTGAGGTTCCTGCCTCCAGTCTGACCAGGATCAACTGTAACTTCTAACCAGTAAGAATAATAATGGTATCTTGGTGTGCTTACGCCTTTTCCAGGCTAGTGATTCTTTGGTGTAACTTGTAAATGAGATTGTAAATGGTGTTAGAATTGCAATTGGGTATCCTGCAAAATGGCCTTGTAATTTTCCAGCTAAGAAAGCCACAGTCAATATATGTGGCAGACCTGGCAGGCCTATGTACCACCCATCCCATGGCTGTTTTTTTCTGTGTTCAACATCGTCCATTATCCTCCAGGTCCTGAGGAGGGACGTACAGACCCTGCAGTAACAGACCTAGTCTGCTCTCGAGGCAGCACAGGAGATTACTTGTGACCTACCAAACATCCTGTGAAATAAGCAGCACAGACAGCTGGAGGAGCCACCTTCCTTCTCATTGTCTTTTCATCAACATTTCGTCTTTGGATGTAGGGGAAAGTGGTGGCTGGAGCTGCTGGTGGGAGGTCTGCCCCTGGCTGCTCTGCTCCAGCAGGGCCGTGCGGTGCAGGGCTGCGTGATGAAGGCGAGGCTCTCCTTGCTGCAGGTGCTGGACGGCCTCTGCTAGGCTGGGACAAGGCTGCTGGACACTTGCAGTGCTGGCTGGACACAGCAGGCAGTTTGTGCAGCAGCACAGCATGGGCTTCCCAAAGAAACTCCTGGTCTGTGTTTGGGATGACATTTGAGGGCTGGGGTGTGAGGGGTCCTGAGTGCTTCAAAAGATGGGCAAGTCACTCGATGCTGGGGAGGATGGTGAACAAAAAAATGTATAAAATAGGGAAATAGGGTGGTGTATTTGTTGATGCTGTTGGGTGTGTTTGTTTATTTGGTTTTGGTACCATGTATTTAAAGAAAGCTGCTGGATAGCTCTCAGGGTGTATCACTCTCCTCTTCGCTATCTTTTAAAATTCGGGCAGCCTGGTGGCACAGGGAAGCTGGTCAGCTAACCTCCCCTTCTCGCTACTTCTCTGCTCTTAGTCCACATTTTCCAAACCATGTTCTGATGTGTTTTCAAATCCACTTTTAAGTACAGCTCACCTAACCTCCTGCCCCGCTCCCACTGTTAGCAGGGGAAGGTTTCTATTAACTTCAACATGCATTGAACCAGGCCTTCGAGGAGAAGTTACCGTGTGAGCTACTCAAAGCTTTTTTTCTTCCAGAAGGGTTAAACGCATACACACGTGCTCATACACACCCCAAAAAAGCCTCCTTCTCTCTGCATGCTCCCCCTTAGAAGACACCACCCTTGGGCGCTGCCTCCAGCACCGCAGGCACCCAGTTTGGGCACAGGGTGAGGCTGCCCTGCTCCCCCTTGCCAGCACCATGCCGTACTGCTCAGCCCCACACAGCCACAGCCCTCACGCCCTTACAGACCCCAGATGAAAAAGCAGACACTGTTGGGGGCCTGGGACACAATTCACATATCATCCTTGGGGGATTTCAGCGCCCTCGCAGGAGGGGCACGCTAAGGCAAGGCAGTTGCTGCAAAATGAAAACTACAGTCAGAGCTGTGAGGTAAATTTGCTTCTAATCCACAATTTAAAGGGAGTGATTTCTCCTTCTTGCCCCTACCGTGATGCCCACTACGCAGGCTGGGTACTTAGACTTGGCTCTAGGAGCAGGAGCTGTAAGCTTACTGTGCCTTTTGAAAGAAAATATTGGAGGGCCTGTTATATCTCTTTATTAATAGGTTTCGACTAATCCTCTATTCATTGATGTCCATTATGAGATTATACGGCTAAAATTAAGTTAGTACATACAGTATGTCTACAATGAATTCAATAATTGTGTGTTTCTAAAGGAAAAAATAGTTCAATAATTATGGCTGAGACCAGCAACTGGCATCACAGTCTTTGTTGACGGAGGAGTATTGATAAAGTGGGGCAGCTTTTCTTTGCCTTTACACGTTAAACCCCAAAACTGAGGTGGTTCTGCTCACTTGGAAGAAATGTTAAAAAGTATTAATAGTGTGCACAGGGCACAAACATGCATTTTGAGGAGGAATCAAAAGCCCCAAGCTGGCATCAGCGAGAAATCTGGTGGCAGAAGCTATTCTCCGAGGAGAAGAGATTTATTAGCAGTTACATTTGTGGTTTATTTCTGTCAATAGGATTTGTATTATGGGAAAATATGTCACATGGTCGAAATCCTTTTTGAAATGACTGTATAAGTGAAAAACTAAATAGCTAAATAGCTTTCCCCCCCGCCCCAACGCAACTAATTATATGTATTTTTAAGAGGTCTTTTAAGTGCACGTATTTGCTTTAGACTCTGGCTATATCTCATAGCTTCATAGGCTGGCTTCTGCAGAACTTAGCTCCAAGATGAGCCAACTCCATGACATAATTAAACAGAGAGGGAGGATGTCATTAATTACTCAGTCCCCAAACCTCAGCAAGCCAGGCTTTGAAGCACCAGAGGCGCTGCTGGGTTCTTGGCCCCTCACTTCTGTTTTAGGGCGTTGTATCCATCGAAAGTGCCATGGAGTGCAGCCCCATAGGTCCCCATCTTCCTCATGTCTTGTCTGTTTACATGGGACCTCTTTGAGACAAGGATTTTGTTATTTGAGATGTGTCTGCTGCAGTTGTGCCCGAATGTTGTACGTGTAGTCACCAACAAAACCAACCTGCGTTACTTGTTTCCAGGAGGTTTCCTGGATCTGACACCCTCTGAAAGGATTATATCATCCGTGATCTGTGGTCCAAATTGTGAATATCAAGTTTTATATGTTTATGTGATGCCGAACTAGCTAAGGCACTGCTTTGTATTAACCACAGTTTATTTTAAATCTGGTGCTTATTACGATCAGGCTTGGATGATACAGACGGTTTCTATGCTCAAAGCACGAGAAGACAAAAATAGCATACCTAGAGTGCTCTTCCTGCCTGACTACTACATACATGGACACAGTCGCGTTACAGGTGCCCACATGAGGAGCTTCCAAGAGATGCAGAAGCTCAGCGTAAAAATAAACAGCCAAGTACAAATGGTAAGTCATGCTTCCAAGAAATGTCAATACTTTACGTTTCAAATGGCTACATAGCATGCCGAGCAGATGAATTTGAAGAACTTTGCAGGACACTTGCTTCTAACTGAAACTGTTTTTATTTCTCCTGAAATCTCTCCCTTGTTTTTGGCAGTTTCACGATGTTACAGCTGCTCTTGCCCTGCTGGCTGTCCCTGCTCGCCCAGCTTTGCTGCTTGCAGGCTGCATTACCCCTGGGGAGGCTGCTGGACCAGACCTCAGGCACAGTCACGTCTGCAGTCCTTAGCTCCTATTGACTCGGCCACACCTCTACTGAGCTAAGGGCTGCAGAACCTGGCCTACCCACGCAGGTAATACCTGTGTTTCAAAGGGGAATCATCGGAGGAGCAGCTCCAAGGAGCAGAACAAGGCAACGGTGAGAACCCCCATCCCTGCACCCTCTGTCTTGATAGTGAGTGAAACCCTGCCCTCAGCAAAGTCTGTGAGATTATTGCCTCTGACTTACAGAAGCAGGCATTTCACATTTTAAATGGATTTGATATGATCTTTGCAGACTCCCGAAAGAGCTACAATGCTATCACAAATGATTTCCCTCTCCGAATATGATATATTGAGCTGACTCATGCCACTCACATTAGCTGTATTGCTTTTTAAATCCAGGCTTTCCATCTAGTCTGGTCCCTAGCATGTACACCAGGCCTAGACAGATCTTGATTTTATTTTCTGTTGCTCCTCTTTTTGTCCTTGCATTTACTAATAGAAACTGGTAACCTCTGGAGCAATGGATGACCACTACAGTGCTCCCAGACTTCAAGCTGGTGGCTCTGAGGAAGCACTACCTACATTTTTCTCATTTAAGTTCCCCCATGTACCCTTTTGCTTTAATTTTTGGTTTTGTGGTGGCAATAGATAAGAGGCAGAGCACCCCAGGCTGGCTAAAGAAACCCTTACAGAGAGAAAGCCTCCCTGGAAAAGCAGGTGAAGCCCTTCACTCCCAAATCCCCGCAGCATCTGAGCAGCCAGCGAGCTCCCTGCCAGCCATGGAACAGCAAGGGGGGAAGGAGAGGTGTGCAGTGGGGCAGGCAGCCGGCTGGGTCTTACAGCCATAAAGTTTCAGACAGTGATTTGTTTTTGTGGAATTGCTTTAAATATTTTTTATTCTTGTCCTGCCAGTCCAAAATCTGGAGCAATGCCAAGCCTCGTGGATAGCTGGTGCCCTCAGTTCTCTTCTTTCGTACACTTGCACTTACCCGATGAGAGTTTGCACTGTGTAACTGTAAGAGCGAACACTAAATCCCTTGCTATTTGCAGTCTACGGAGTGACATTCACGCAAGACATTCACCTAACCATTCTGAATAGCAAACCAATTTGAAAAAAAAAAAAGGAAGAAAATTCTTTCTCTCATATACCCATGAAAAGAAAAACAGATATAGTCCTTGAATACATTACTGGCTATAAATCAGCCCAGCCTTCATAATCATGCACAGAGACAGAGCAGAGGAGAACAAACACAAATGATGTGTGTCTGTTTGCAGAAAACTAACCTGGTGGAGTAACAGAAAAACAACTAGGAAAAAATTCATTATGAAAATATTTTTCATTCTGTCAGCTTTTGCCTTTGTCAGACAAGAAGTAAAAAGGCAGGAGAGCATGATATTAAGATGCCACTACCTAATAATTTCTTGATAATTGCCCTTCAAGAGCAAATGACAATGAAATGAGTAAGGTAGAGCTTTCACCCACTCTATCCTGATTTAGGCAGTCTGCTTTGGTACACACTTCCTTTGAGTAAACAGTACCTATAGTTATACAGGATCTATTCTCCCATTGATGTACCAGGGATTTATGTAGGTGAGTCCCATTAATGCTAATGGAAGTTATGTGTGTAATTCCCCTTTTTCAGCAATGAGAGAATAGACCTTTATGTTTCTAAAGTAATTACAGCCTTAGCTCTGGCTAGGCTGTTCTCCCCACCCTCCCCCCTTTGATAACTTCTTTGCTTCCCTCCCCAGCATTGACTCTGGGAGAAAAAAAAAGGGATAAATTCCTCCATTCAGAAAGGAAAATTGGAGAAATAGCTGAAAGGTGAAACAAATGTAACTAGATCCACTCATTGTGTGGAGGAAATGCAAATACAGGAAGCCAAGCTACATCCCCTAGGTTTGCTGTGCTTTTGGGGACAGAAGTAGATTCATTTTCCTTAAATTGTGCATTCACTGCATATTCACTATTTTCTGGGCATTAAGGTTATTTAGAGAGAATAAGTTGGTTTTCTTGGGGGTGGGATGGGGACTTGGGCACTTTATTCTTGATCTGTTTTATAAAAACGTCACCTCTTGATATTTTTGCAGAAAAAAAAAAGAAGTAAAGAGTAAACTGAATGGAGATTTTTGAGAACGAATTAGTTGTTTCACAGAAACCACTGTCATTATCTGAGTCTGAGATGGGAGACAGCACACCCCATCTGAGAGCTTAAACAGTCTGGAGTTTCATGACACCTCCTTTACTGGTGGGGTTTGATGCCAGCAGGTTTCACTGTACATACAGTCAGACTCCTAAGTTTTAAATATGATGTTTTTCCATTCCTGATTTTGTGACAGATTATCTCTGAAAGTCGTGTGCTAGTCCTTTTATTAAATCTCTCTATCTTTAAAGCGCAGGTACTAATATTTTCCCTTCAGAGTAGATAGATGGAAGTCAATCTCATTGATATATAGGGGGTGTGTAGAGAACAGCTATATTATTTATCTGTTTAGTCACTCTAGACACATCTGTCAAGAAAACCACAGGAGTTACACTTTGCATCCTTTTGGACAGACCAGGCTGTCTCTGCAGCTCCAGCACTGGCTGTTTTGCTATTGCAGCACTGTCTCGAGGACACTCATAAGAAAAAGGGAGCGTCCCAGGTCCTGGCGTGCCTGACACAGGAGGTGGCAAGGCTGGCAGAAGACCCCTGAAGATCTGAGCTTGCTGCTCCTGGGCTCTTGGTGGCAGGGAGGGACATGGGAAGGGCACCTCTGTGCCTTTCTTCCCTCTGCCGTAGCAGATCGCACCACATGCACCACGAGCCCTCCTCCCCAGCCACAGCACAGCCACCTAGATTTTGGGTCGCTGACATGTACAAGAAGGGACGAGGACATGTCAGCACCCTGGCAATGTGCTGCCCTCCTCTGCTCTGATCTGCCTGTGCCTCACTGCCACAGCTGCATGCAGAGCCAGCAGCACTTGGGAGCTGCTCTGGGCAGGTGTGAGTGTGGCTGATGTTCTCACTTACCTGCCAGAAAAGCCAAAAAATGTAAGTTCAAAGGCAGAAACACACCTTTAGAAATTCATGGAGGCTACGTATCACACAACACAAAGTGTAGTGGTGCAGCCACAGGGGCAAGGACTCCCATGGCACACACTGTCTCCGCTGCTTTATTTCGTTTAAATTCTTCATCATTTTTGTAGCTGCAACAGAAATCAACAGGCACAGACAGGACCCAGCAGGACTGTTCCCTCATTTAGGAATCCTATTTTACTAATCTGCCATAAAAAGGAGCTGTATACTACTGCGGGTCTTTGCCACCTGGCAGGGCTAACAGCAAATACCCAACAGCTTCCTACAGGCTAACCCAGAGTTTAATACCCCTCCTGCCACATCAAGAGAAGAAAGGAAGAGTGGGTGGAAACTTTTTTTAAGTATCAAATCAGTCAGAATGCTGATTTATTTTCTTAAAAGCTCGCTGGAGATTAACCCCTGTGACATTTACAACACACATAGATTAACTGGATTGAAATACCACTGGAGCTGTGACTGCGAGGGGGAGCAGAGGGAAATGACTGGAATGGGGAGAAAAAACAAGTTCAACATATGCACTCACCTCCCTGAGTGGTGTTCAGAGACCACTTCTTTCCCTGTTATTTTTTAGTGCAGTAGCAGTGAGGGGAAAACATGGCTTCACGTATCTCAGGCTGGTACCAGTCCACAAGCCTCGTCTGAAAGCTCACCCCTTAAGCAGCCTGAGGAAAAACAAGAACTGGTGCTCTGGAGCAGTTATTTTTCACTCATGTTGAAAAGAAAAACTACTAATACGACTTTGTTTTTCCTTTTCCTATTTATCCAGTCTGTTTCTCAGGGAAAGCCCTCGCTTTGCAGTAAACTGCTGCTGCTCTGGATCCTGTGCAACTCAAGAGCCCTGCAAGGTCCATGGGAGGCACAGGTGGGGTCACAGCAGCATTTCTTCCTTTGTCCATTCACTCTCTTCTGCTGAAACCTGGTGTGACTTCAGGCCTGGTTTGTAACAAGAACTTTTTATGTTGGAACGCCTCAAATATGCCACCCTTTCCAAGGGCAGACATCCCACTTGTAGACAGCTCCTTGCACACACCTCAGGTCAGGCACGTGGAAGCACACTGCCGCCTGCCAAAATCCTGCTCCCAGAGCCACTCTGAATTCCTTCTTCTTGCCTTTGTTTGTACAGCTAAAAAGTAAATTATAATAGAAATAAACCCACACAGCATTCAATGTCATTACAATATACTGTGGTCCTGCGCTGTTCCTAGTATATATATATCTTACCTCAACATTTTTAAGCTGCTGGCACAGAAGGTGCCAAGCCAAAGACAGAGCCGCTTGTCTTATGACAGCGGTGGATCAGTTGTTCATTTTGAAAATGATAACCACACAAGACCACACGAGATAACCACACTTGCTATAGTTTCTTTATTTGGGGTTAAAAAACACTCGTTTTTCAAAATACAAGCATGGAAAATGCTGGCAATTCTAGCTGCAGACCTTCCAACAGCAAAGATGTTTTAGGAGATGAACGTGATAAAGCATCAAATTTTGCTGTTTTGTCCAAATGGGTACGTGGCATTTCTCCAGCATGTTGCATTCTTAGGGCTGGTTTGTTTCGTAGACAGTAATCATGCGACTGTTGTGTCTTTTACCTTCCTACAAAAGTCCTTTTCCTCTGAGCAGCCAGTCTCTGCTGGTTAAGGGATCTGTCATTTTATATGCCTCGGGTTTTTTTCTTGCATTGCAAACACTCATGAAAAAGTACATCTAAGTAGTTGTTCTTTGGTGAAAGAATTGCTACTGTAGTTTCTTTTCTGTGTACATTGATGTTCTGTGGAAGCTTTTATTACTGGGTTTTTTACATTTAACACCTTGAAACACTTCCATGAAAAGAGTCTCCTAAGTGTTTTGCCCTTGCCTAGAGCAGTGTCCAATGAAAAAAATTCATTACGAACAGATGCAGAGATGAAAATATACCAAATGTATTCTGTCTAAAATCTTGCATTCAGCGCGATTATAATAATACACACACTTTATATCTTTCTACTTTATCAGCCTGTGGGAGGCAAACTCCTTTGACCTATGAAGTTGATCTGTGAACTGTGTCAAAAAATTCAAAACCTCACGGTTGAGGTTTGTGCATTCTATTAGCATAATTTACCACCCAAGCTGTAAATGTACACTTTGTACAATGGCATGCTGAACAGATAGCATTTTACAACGTCCTAAGGGGGAGTGTTTATATCTAACATTTCTTGTGCACGTTTGATTATAAGTTTACCATAATAGCTGCCTTTTTCCCCCCCTTTTTCATTCCTCCCCCCACCCCCAACCCCAACTGCTCTGGAAGTGCCTAATAGAAATGTCCTCTCTACTTCATGCCCTGGCTGCTTATTTGTGCCACGGAAAGGGCAAGCAGAACACCCCGGGAAGTGTGCTTCGGCCTGGCCTTATCCTGCTCCTGCGGGTGGTGGGAGCAGCAGTGTCGGGCCCTTGGGTTGCATTTGGGTCTCTCCCCCAATGTTCCCGGCCTTACAGGACACAGTCCGTGCTTCCCAGGCCCTACAGGACACAGTCCGTGCGTCCCCAACCCTACAGGCCCTACAGGACGCAGTCTGTGTGTTAGCAACCACAACGTGGAAGAGGAATCCGAACCTGGGCCTGACGCAGGCCGCAGCTTTTTGTGTGGAAGGGGCATTTGCAGAGCTTGCTTCACCACTACCACAGCTTTGTACGGCCAGCTCTGAACCAGGAGGATGATGTGTGCCGTCCCCCCTCCGCCACAACCCTCCGGCTACACCCTCCCTTTTTTTAATTCCTGAAATTAAAATGTGTTGGAATGCTCAGTGCCGCTTTTCACTCTCTTTTGAATGGGCCCTTTAGTTTTTCACACCAAGGTGTCCTTTGGGGTGCCAGGTCAGGCTACCAAAACAGCTTCTAGGAGGGGATTAGGACCAATTAACATCTTTGTACACAAAAGCCACTGGCAGCTGAACAGGCGGCCTGGTGGCCTGCTCGGGAGCTGCATTTTAAACAGGGGCCTTCTGTACTTGAGCTCAAGTGGGAAGAGGCGGAGAAAGTTTTTATTTATAATTGAAAATGCTGCTCCTGGATAAAGTCTAATGAAAGGCAGAGTGGTGTTCAAAAGTATCTAACAAATACCATTTGAATATTGGCCTTTATTGTATAATTTCCATCAAGGATAGTGTAACAATATAGTCATTTCTCCTACATATTGAGATGGAGTGATTTTTCTCATAGAGGAAAACAGCTTCATCCGCACGTTGCATTGGCCCTTCTGGTTTTCATTTCTTGTTTTAAATTCAGCTATACATTAAAGGATGGCTGTTCAGGAGTCATACACATCCATAAATTTTGGTGCTTTCTGGAGGGAATTCTGCCACTCATACACCTGATCCACCAAAGCTCAAGCCTACAGGAAAAAAAGAGTGAATTTAAGTATGTGCATTGGGATGGAGGGGGAGGGAGACCTACAAGGGAATCGCTGTGTTTTACACAAGTAAATTTGCATTTACACTCCTCGGGTTTGTGCAAAGGGGGAAAAAAAATAAAGGGCTCCACGTCCAAACTGCTGAATTAAGCCAAGCCAGATCCTCAGTAGAGGTAATGGACTTTGCAGCTTGGCCCCGGGTATTTTGCACCTGACTTAATATCTGTACTCGTGCCCTGCTTTGTTTTCAGTGCCTATCACTTCTAAATCATCACTCTTGCAATCTGATCAGGCATTAAAGCAAGGGAAAGGGAAAGAAATATATGGTGTGTGAATTACTATTGTACGAAACCCAGTAATTTACAAAGGCTTGTAAGTGGGAGTTTTGTGAATTCTAAGCGATACTATGTTATAAAGATTGTAATGAGACTGATTTCTGTATTTTGAGGATGAGTCTTTTTCAAATACAATATTTGTAATCACCACATAAACATCTCTCCTCCCCCTTTCATAATAGTAATAACAGTGCAGTTTCGCATATTTTTATCTCTTGGAATGAAAAGTCATTTCTAGAAGTTTTTTTAACCGTGTTTGGTAGGAAAAAGACTCGTGATAGGAAATAATAGCATGAATGTAGCAAGTCCTCCAGGCAACCTGGTACCAATATCCTGATTGATATGATTCCTCTGGAAGGATGGTGCACATAAGTTTCTGTGAAACTAAATGAAAGCAAATAAGACAGAGACTAAGAGCCCAGTGGCTCTCAGTTGGCTTAGAGAGAGTTGGCTCTCTATTGGCTTAGCTGAACTGATGTATGTGAAGGATGGGGTCTGTTAGTAGAGCACTGGACATCATTTGTTACAGTGTTTATTCACTCATTTTTGGTACGTAGCTAAAATATGGATTTCTCTCTTGGTTGACGTGAATAGAGAAACCCTAATCACGATCATTTTCAACCTCCCAGTTCATACAAATAATGAGAGATTCCACTTAGTGCGGCGTTCTGCAGCAAACATTAATACACTCTATGTGTGGCTTTGCCCCGTCCTACCCCCTCTTTAGTTTCAGATACTGTATTGTATTTCTTCCGACATGTTGATTCTACCTAATGTTAAATGGTAATTGGCAGTAGTATAGGTGGGGAGAGAAACATTGTTATATTTTGTTCATTTTTCACACTTCAGCAGTTATCCCTTTCTCTCCCTGGCTGTACGCTTATTAGTGTATGAAATGCAGGTGTGTGGGAAATGGCAAGCACACATTGACAGGTTATTTTGTTGGCCACTGCCTAATTAGTAGCATAGTGGATGCACCCTGCTAAGCTTTAGTGTGGTGCAGTAGAGCTGGTCTGTTCTAATTTCCTCACAGCTTTGATATTCAGCAAGAGATTGACGGTTAGCACAAAGAGCCAAAGCGCGACGGAGGCCTGCAGAAACAATGGCCCTTCTTGCTTGTAGACACCACAGATGTGAGAGAAAGCTGACTAAAAACAATTGGCCGACACTGTCTAATTGTCTCCAATGTCAGCATCATTAATGTTTTCCCATGTAAAAAGTAAAAGGCCAAGGTTGTATCCTCCCTTTATTTTGAGTCACATGATTATGTAACTTACTGAGATTCAGATTAAGTGTTAATTGTATTTGTGCAATAAAGAAACTGAAGCTACCTTGAATTTAATGAATATGTACTTAATTAATTTTGACAGCCTTTATCTTTATTACCTATTGAATAATCACAATCAGAATTAATAACATTTATAGGCAATTAAAATTACAGCCTATTTAATGATAATATATGTTTACATCTTTTGCTGAGATACAAATTATGAATACTTATTAGCAAAGAAGTTGTTTCCCTGCCAGGAGGGTTTCTTGTCTGTGTTAACAGCAACAAACAACAATAATCAGTTCAATGTGTAATAGTGCCTTTCACATCAGACAATCTCCCAAAGCGCTACACAAGGGCACATCAGAAAAGGCTTCGCAGATAAAGGTAATCACTAAATGGCAAAAATTGTAGTGTGCCTGGAACAAATGCTTCAAAATTACACACAATAAGACAAGTCCGACAATATTTTAGCAGTTTTAAAGCTTTATTTCCTCACAGGAAAAAAAAAAAAGAGAGAGAGAGTAAAAAATATGAAAGGTCCATCAAGGGTGCAACATCAAATTCCTTTCTGACCCAGTAATACCTGATCAGAGTTTCAGCAGCCAGAATGGCTCTGCCGTTATCACCATGCCTTCCTAGGCTGGCAGTAGCTAGCAAGTTTTTTGGCCCCAGAATTTTATGTAGAAAGCCTAGTTCGCCGGTACGGTGGAGTGAGAACAAACACACCTCTGGTTTCACCAGTGCCTGCAGGAGTAGACGGTATGATGGGAAAAACAGTAACACACACAAATAAGGATGCTTCGGAACTGTGAATTCTCTCTGCCACCAGCAAAGAACAGTAGGATCTCTGCAAATTAAAAGAAAAAGGATACGGAAAGGATCAGGCCTAGGTTTTGAAGGGTAAAACTAAAACCATCCAGTACATCAGAGAGAACCACATGGTGCATACGCCCACGCTGCATACAGCTGCACACACACACTTACAGTGTTAGCCTGCATGAGTCTCTTCACTCTTTGAATGTTTATTTGCGTCTCTCCCATTCAGAAAACGGCAAGTTGCACTATAAGCACACAGCCACTGTCCTCAGAGACATGCACAACATGCCAGACTCCATTATTTGTGTGTTTGTCCCAGTCAGTAGGAGGCCAAGGTGTCTAATGGCTCAGGATGGCCTC
Organism: Cygnus atratus; assembly: GCF_013377495.2. NCBI lineage: Eukaryota > Metazoa > Chordata > Aves > Anseriformes > Anatidae > Cygnus > Cygnus atratus. The sequence continues at coordinate 7,471,297 of NC_066368.1, forward strand.
CGCTGATGAAAAAGGTGATGGTGGCCTTCCAGGTGAACTTGCTGCTGCTGCTGCATGGCCTTGGCCAGCCTCACAAGGTTACCAGCAACAGAAAGAATATGGAGAGCTCCCAGAAGGCAGCATGTTTGGTGACACCATGCAGTTGGCTCCTCGGGCATTATCCCAGCAGTCTTTGCACTCCCAAACAGTCCCACAGGCCCCCACCCCTCAGCTCTGTAGCACAACTTATCATCTTGGTTAATGCTAATTAAAAAATAATAATTGTCTAGTGAGCTGCAACACAGCCCTCATGTTATTTCAGATATTTAAAAAGTTGTAAAGGAACTCTGAAATTACAATTTCCATCTAAGGCCACAGCATGCCTAGGAGATGCCCAGAGCCACCTCCAGTGAGGTGCAAATTTGGCCTATCAAGAGCGAATGGGCTCTAAGCAGCAAGTCTGAGTCCCTTGTCCTCAGGGATGCTGATATCCCCCTGGACCTCTTTTATCAGTATAGATACAGCCTCTGTAACAAATTCACACAGGGCAATAATTAGAAGCCATCAACAACTACCTAACCTGTCTTAGAAAAGCGAGTAACTGTATACCTCCAAAACACTGCCCTGTTCAGTTTGTGAAGAGAATGAAACAAAAAATCTGAAACAGGAAAAAAAAAAAAAAAGGGGCAAGTAGTGTGAAGTAGAGAGTTCAAAGGAAAAGGCAGATAGGGTGCTCTAGAAGTGGGTCTCTGAAAGCTGTCAGGGCCACGCTGATCTCAGGTGGTTGCCTGCCTGGGCAGATGAGCATCGGGCTCCTGGGCTGGTACCTGAGCTGTTCCAGCAGAGGCCACCTGGCAATTAGTGGGGAAGCAAGATCTTTCCCTGTCTCCTAGCTACACCTGTGGTTACTCTGTTGAGTGCCATGACTGTATTTAAAGCGGCTCCACAGAGGGGCCTATTTTCATTTGGTTTGTCTCAGGTTGGCTTGAGCATCTCCCTGCTTGGTGTCCTGTGGTTTTAGCTGGTTTCTACCTCCCTTTGTGTTACTGGTGGGTGCATCTTGGTCTCAGTTTTTATCTTAACTATTGGGATGGCTTATGGCACCTTAGTCTTTTATACGTTGCAGTTTATCTCAAATAAGTGATTTTGTATAAAAAATACTAACTTTCTGCTACTGATTGTTGTGAATACTTGCAGAAGTAAACTGCAGGACATCTGGAGAGTGAGCTCTGGAAAGGATTATAGTGAGGCCCTGGGTGGGGAGAACTGGAAGGCCTCTTTTGTCTGAGCAGAGGTCCTAAGCAGGCAGTGCCTTTCTGGAAACTAAGCATGAAGGTAAAAGAGAGGGCCTGTACTTCATGCCATGGTGATCCTAATAGCACACAGATGTTTACACCCAAGTATTTGAGTCAAGCTTAGAGCACCTCCTGCCAGGCACTTGCCAGTCATGGTGCCTATGTGGAGTGAATGGAAGGAGGTGTACTTGAGCTGTGTTTTCCTGCTAAGGAACAGATTGTGTGCTGAGGAGGAGGAGGAGGAGGGGAGTGTGACAAGTGGGCTAGAAGATGCTTGGTGAACAGGGAGCCTACGATTCAGAGAGACTAAAAGCTTTGCTTGTTCATCCTATCAAAATGAGAATGGAAAAGGAGAAATTATTGCTCTTCACAAGTATGCATGGAAAAGAGCCTCAAGGGAAAAAAGCTGCTTAAGCTATAAGGTGAGGTTGGTGTGATGAATAGCTTGTTAGATGCCTTCTAACCACTGGCTTAGTATCTGTGTAGCCTTGCAATCAGGATAAGAATAAGCAGTATCTACCTGGTCCTAAAAGGAAGCTTGATAAGTGTATGAAAGGCATAGTGTGAGATGATGCATAGGGCTGAACAGGGCATCCTGGATGTCGTCTTTTAGCTCAGGCTCCCTGTGCAGCAGATGATCAAGCCAGAGTGGCTGTGTACAAAGAGCTTTGGTGGGAGAAAAAGGAGTTTTCTGCCTGTCCTGACTTCAGAAGCTGAGCTGTTAAAGTGGAGTGGTAAATGGTGAAGTAAACTTGGAATGGCAAAAATTAACTGAACTAATTCAGATCTCTGAAGAAATGCACGCTAACGTTCACGAGGTTTATGTAGTTCACTTAAGGGCTTTTTACCAACCATTTAAAAATGAGTTGTATGCCTGACTCCCAGGTAAGATTTCTATTAATTTGCCTCCTGTGCGGAAAGAGATCAATATATGACCAGTTACTGCTGGGCATTGACAGAAAACAAAGCAAACAGTGCATTGCTTTATAACAGCTATGGCGTATGAAATCATTATACTAACTTATAAAATCAATCGGTGCCTATATATTGTTTTGCTGTTTGTTAAGCTCTGAAGTGCATAAACAGTAGTTACACAGAGTTGAATGCCTGCTGCAATCTCTTGTATTCATGTGAGAGATCCCCTTCTTTAATGCTGTAATTCATCAACTTTGTTACACTTGAGACTTTGGTTTTTCTTTTTGATCAAGAATAAGGAGGAGAATTACTCATCCTTTCTGCAGCAGTGTGCTCTTGCATTGGCTTCTCTCACCTCAGAAATGCATACTTAGTTGTATCTAAGATCATTGGGAGCTCAAAAACATTACTTCAATTTGGGCTGAATATTTACCTTTTCTGCACTGTAAACAGGTGCAAGGAGACTGAACTACTTGCATACCTACTCAGAAAGTGCAAAATAGGAACAGATGCCGCTTGTATCAGAAAGTGACCTGGGAGGCCAGAGGTATGTCAGACTTCTGATGGAATGACAGCCAAAGGTAAGACCTTGTAGGCTCTTCTAGAGTTGATTATTTCCAGGGATTTTATTTGCTGTTGTAAATGTCCTGGGGCTCAGGTTTAACCATGTCGTTAGTTTTTGGTTGCTGGTTGGATGAGTGCTTTTCTAACTTGTCCAGTGGTGCAATATACTGCAGACTGAGCATACCTGCAAGTGGTCCAGAGGAGCTGAGAAAGTGCCCTTGCGTCAGTAAATAAATGATAATACAAGACTCAAATACAATACAAATCTGGAAGCAATGATGCAGCCTTTTAAAAATGTGGGTCCCTCCTTTCTCAGATACCATTTCCTCTGAAGCCATTCTTCCTGTAATTGTGATTTGTATTAACAAATGAGTCTTCAGGTGTCTTTTCCTCACTTAGTTTACCCTTTGCCATGAAATTAAAGGTCTCTGAAACTTCTAGGGAATTTTCTTTTCCTTATCGTGGCAGAGTAAACAATGTGCTACTGAATGAGTTGTTCAAAGTGAAGCTCTGTCATTATAAACTGCCCTTTGCATGCCTCGGAGCTCTAGTGGTTGCACAACACACCCCAATATAGCTATACTTGACAACAAAATGATGGAAAGTGAGCACTTTTCAAAAAAGAAATGGCAGCCATACCAAAAATCACAGGTTTTTTCTGAATTGTACATCACTGGGAAAAAGCTTCCTCTTGCTGCAAGATTTGAAGAAGTCTTTAAGTGGCAGTGCCTTCACCAACTAAACTTCTGATGTTGCTATAGGATACAGGATTCTTTTGCCCCAATGGGAGCTTCTGCACCTAGTAAGTCCCAACTTTCTCTTGCAAAATGGTTGGGGTTTTGCTTCTAGAAATTACACTGCATTTCCTGCCAAAAGTGCAGACTATCTAGGTTTCAAAAGCCAATCCTCTACAAGCACTCTCCTTACCTTTTTTCAGTGCCTATTTTATGTTTTTTTTAGTGTTCCGAGTATTCACCTGAATGCATTTTGTTTATCTTAATAAAAGGCAGTTTAAATGGTCGTGTTTCATCCATTGCTATGGTACCCATCAGAGATCAATAAATGAAGCAAATCTTACTAGAAATAAGGAGGCAAGGAAAAGTGTAGGTGAGTTTTATAGTATCATTCACTCAGATAATGTTAGTCTGCAGTAATGTAGGCAAGAACAACAGTATTGACTTGTAATCCATTATGAACCAAGGTGTTAGCTTTGTTACAAGGTCTTGTTTTCATTTTTAAGACTTCCCAGTGGCTTTTAGTACTTTACATCTTCATTAAGGATTTTAAAAGCAAAGATCTTTGCTTACATTTAAAATACTTTCCTAGTGCTGTGATGAAGCACAGTCACTTGCTAATGGATTTCTGAATGCCATTTTCATTATAATATTTTTATAAGACCCCTCTCTTCTTCTATTATTACATTTGCTTTTGTAAAATGGTTGAGACCGCTCATCATGTACTTTAGGTCCTTTAAATATTGTTCCTGTTTACCATTATGGGAGAGAGTTGGTGTTTTATTTATATAAGAATAAAACCATAATCCAGTTTGTATTTGGCAGCTAAGTGTGTTTATGCAGCACCTACATTTATTCCCAGGGCGGATAATAGGCCGTCCTCCTTCAGTATGAATCAGTCATGCAGTTAACTTTGAACTCTATACACAGAATATTGGCTGAAGCATTAGTCAATGCAGTCTTCATACTTGTAAGTGTCCAGGGATTCCATAATGACATAAAAGTAAACTTGGCTGCATAGCATAAGTGGTGTTATTTAGGGGAGATGAAGCATCGACAGCTTGACCATCTCAAGCTTGACTGTAGTGTTTGAGTGAAGGTGAATGAAATGTTGCAGTCTTGGCTGTGTATGAGCACCTGCTGATGGCAGAGGAGGCACACAACAATCTTAGTCAAGGTAATCTGGGGCCTCTCCCTGTTCCTAGGAGGGCAGCCTGGGGGCTTTGGTACAGAAACTGCCCTTTATTAATACCCCTCTCATCACTTAAATTCTCTCCTGAACTGTATCACAACAAAGTGGAAAGGCAATTGTTCTTGTTATAATACTAGCATTTCAATAGCACTGTCACTATCCTCTGTGACAGTTATCTTGGTTATTTTCATTTAGTGGGAGGTAGAGCTGATTTTTGTTCCCTGGCTGTAGTTCTCCAAGTTAATGGTCATAGAGATGCACTTGTATCTTGAATAAGAATAATCTAAAATGTATGTGGTTCCTGGCTCCCCAGAATACTGAGCAATTCTATGAAACAATGATGAAGAATGCTGTTGTAAATATCAGTGATCTTGAGTTAAGATAGAGAATTTTATTGCAGAGCTTTTACGATGTATTTTTACTAGTGTTTTTCAGTTACTCCTGCCCCGGTATGTCAACAAGCTGACTTAGTGGCTCTGGATTTGCTCCAATGGGTAGAAGTCAAGGAAAAAAAAGAAATTCTTGGGCTAGATGAGAGTTATACTCTGCCTTAATGCATCTTTTAACGGATCTGTCAGAAACATTTCAGACCTATTAATCCTGAGAAATCTTCTTTCAGTGCATCCCTGTGATTCATGCTGATAGCTCTCCTCTCTTGGAGCAATGATAACAATGGTTTATAGAATTCCTGCATAGTTAAAAGCAGATGCTACCCTGAGGAGGGTGATGAATCCCACATGTTGAATGTGCCAAAGCAAGGACAAAAGGCCCAGAGCCTTGAGCCCAAGGGCTGCTGATAGGCAACAGGAGACAGAAAAACGGCATCAGAGACTGTCTAATGACAGTACTGGTAGCGCTTCCTTTCTACTGGTTTCTCTTTGCATTATCTATTGAAGCTGACTTTTTTGGAGGTGGATGAGGGTGGAGAGGTTTAATTGGAATATACCATCTCCAGACATTTTTGTGGCAGCTAGGATGATGAGTGTAGGGTTTAGCTAGAGCTGGATAGGTGCCACTGTAACACCAGTGACTGGTTACTGAACGCAGCCCTGAGCGATTCCAGGTGGGGAATCCCTGTCCCAGCTCCAAAGGGTGGGCATCATGACCAGAGTAACCCTGGAGCCTGAAGGTGGCTGGAAGATACTGCACCAGTCATGGCTTTGATCTGCTGAGCAGCTGAAAGAAGTGAAGAGGGCAGAAAGGCAGGGGGAGACAAAGTACACACTCTAAGGCTGATTCTTAATCTGCTGTTTAATATTGCCCGGCTTGTTGAACTCATTCCTACTGTGATCTGATCAGACCTTTTGTTTGTTAGATTTCCCCCCCATCAGATCCACTTCTGTCCAACTCGTACTGCTTGAACATTTGTAGGCATCTCCACCTTGATGCAGTCCCACTGAGGCAGGTGACTCTGTGCTAGACATCGGAGCTAGAGAGCGCTGGGTACTTTGAAGATATTTTTCTCCTGTATTCTTGATGAGAGGGTGATTTTTCTGATGTTTGGCAAAAGCCAGTTGGTTCTTAACCTGGAATTAAGGCTAAACATGTTTTGAGAGCATACCTAGATATTAACTGTACAGACTAGACACAAAGGCCATAAAGTATTAGAAGCAGGAGAAGAAGGAAGTTTATATTTATTGAAAGTGTGGCTGGCTTTTAGTAACTCAGGGTGTACGGGAATGTGTTTTGGTGTGATGGTGTAAGATGAGATGAACATTCAAATACCAAAGCGTTCATCTTTACATTGCCAGCTCAGCCTGGGTCCAGGTTTGTTTGCTAGTGTAAATAGCAAAATTCTGGAAAGGCTGAAAGGCATCAGCATCCATCCGTGCTGCTGACTTGTATATACGAGTTGAGGGTGGAATAGAATTTGTAGTGGTTTTTGAGTGCAGTCCATGTTTAGCAGAAAAAGTAAGGGTAGGGACTGGCTCACCATCAGTGTGTGTCAAGGACTTTATCAGGTCCGGCTGCGCTTCAGACTTCTTACTGACAGAGCCTGCAGGGAGGGGAGTTCTGAGAGCAGTGGCGGCAGCTCTCCAGGACAGGCAGTGCCTCTCACCTCAGCACGCTGCCTTTGTTCCCAGCCTCTTCCTGCCAGCAGGCTTGACTGGAGGATCTGCCCTTACTTCCATAAAAACTTCCATAAAATACAGCTAGTTCCTCTGTGCGAGTCGAGTGCTGCTTTGATGGGGCAGAACACGCTGTTCGCACCAGCTAGTCAAGCTGGACTGTGTCCCGCACAGTACACAAACGCCTTTTTTTTTTACCAACCACGCCAGAATGCCTTCTGTATCAGTTTAACAAATGCATGCTAGTTAGACATCATTCTTGATGGAAGTAAAATATAAAAGTATTCTTTTTGCCAAGTGTTTGTTCCAAAGAAATCTGCTGTTCACTAAAGACTGCCTGTCCTTGGCTGTTCTGCCTCCAGACAGGCGTGTGCGAGGGTGCGCTCGTGTTTGCTGGGAGCAGCAGCAGCAGGGTTTTTTGTAAAAGCTGTTGTGGCCGTAGGTCGGTTCATCTGGTGTGGGACCCCAGGATGTGTCAGTGATATTCTCACGGAAGGGAAATGCTAGGCTTGTTCCACCAGCTCGTCTGCAGTGCTCCCGGAGCTGGACCAGGACGGTGGTGCGCAGCCTGTACGGATGGATGCTCTGCGGCCTGACTGCAGTGACAGCAGGGAGGGAAGCAGCTCTGCATCTCCCCCTGCTCAAACTTGCAGCTGTAACCCTGCCACAAGACAGGAATGCGTGTTGCACCAGCCCAGGCTAACAGAAGGGTTAATGCCCACTTGGCTGTGCTCCCCCTTCGCTTCCTTTTTCCTGCACCTGCCACTGCAAATTCCTGCTCCCCCGAGGAACTGCCAAGATTAGATCCTTTGTTAAGGGCTGCTCAGACCCAAATCTTTCATTTGCAATGCTGAGCACCTAACTTGGGCTCCATGAAAGGGCAGCAATTTTGTGTTTGTCTTAGAATACCACCTAGAGGCCTTAGCTGACTTCGGGTGGATAAACGCTCAGTTTTTTCCAGAAATCACCATCTTTAGGGTTTTTCTCTAACTGGATGCTCCAGAAATGAAAGCTGTGGGAAAGCTCATTGCACAGGATTTTTGTTTCCTCCTGGCAGAGACCAGAACAGCTTTGCCAGTGTTACTGAGCCGTGCAAACCTCTCGCAGCAGGGACTGCTGTTCTGCAGGGACAACTTTGCAGATGTGCATTATTACATCAAACATAAGAGGGGATGTGGCCATTACCCCGTGCTCTGGCTACCTTTCCTGGATGGTTTGGGGTTGAAGGGAATGCAAGCTACTTGACTACTGAGACTGAGGGTGTCTCATAGAAATATCTAAAAATCCAAATGGAAAATGAAAACGTGCTGAAGCTGTGGATCAGCATGTACAGAAGAGCGCATGGAGCACCATTCCTGAGAGTAGTTCTACAGGGTAGCCAGCAGTGAGAAATGGGTCTCTTTCCTACTGTAAGCAGTGTCCTACTGCTTAGCTGATGCTGTGGTTTTGGTGCTCAGAGGTAGCTCTTGTAACATCAGGGCCCTGTGGCACCATGCTCGGGCTCAAGTGGCTCTAGTAGGATTGAGATCCCCTCGGTATTTCTTCCCGATGTGTTAGGAAGCTGGATGGGTTTTCTGTAAGTAGCCAGGTGGTGCTTTCTTATTCTACCTGGGATTGCTTAGCTGGCATGCTTTGTTATGAAAAGTGCAAAAACTAAATTGTAACACCTGATGTACTCAGTCTTCTTTTTAATTCACATGTGCAACTGCTTGCCACTATGAGGATGGATGTTTTTAACTTGTACCATAAACCCATGCTTAAAGTTAGACTTTACCTCCCTGTATTCCTGAAGAAATGTACATTCAGTGTAGAAAATGGAACTATATTGTCAGCAAACAATATAAAGGGTCTTAGATAATGCAAACAGTAACTTTATTTAAAAAAATAAATTAATTGTCTTTAATAGCATGTTTCCTTAACTACCTCTTATGTGCTTTGGTATTTAACTGTATCTTCCAGTTCCTGCAACAAGACGGGCAGGGTTGCTATTAATTATGGCAGAGGAAGGAATAAGGCATGTCCCACAGGGAAAATTGTGGTCACGTAACAAAGTCTGTGTCCTCAAGTGTACAGATAAGGTAAGACAAGCCAGACTTGCTGTGACAACAAACTTGCAAGCACTTCAAAGTTGGGTAATGCTTGAGGTTATATTTCTGGATGCTATTTCTAAAGTTTTAGCATATTAAAACCTAGAGGAAGGACAGGCAGACAGGAATAGTAAAGCCAAACTGTGTGGCCAAGGCATCTCCTGGACACCACAAGCATCCCTGACTAGTGTTTAAGAGCAAGGGTGAGATGCTAGAGCTTCTCAACCAGGGGATGATATCTTTTTCTTAAGGTATCCAAAATACGTGGCAATATAAACACTGAAATCCCAAAATATGGCTTTAAGCAGAAACTTGTCACTAAAATCTTGAGTCTTAATCATTGTATTTTTGGCAATGCTATAAGCAAAGATGTACTAGCCCTTACAATGACATGTACCTGGCATTAGGAGACCTGCTTTTCATTTAGTCTGAAAGCATTTACGGCATGTACAGAAAGGTTTTGATTCCCATACATTTTTATGTAAACATGGTGCTGTGTCTTTGCAGGGAGTGTATGTATATATATATTAATTTTTCTAAGGCCTTGTTAATTGGCAGTCCCTGAGGTTAGCCTTCTGTAAAGGTTTGCTGGTATACGCCACCCACTAACCAAACCTTTTTCAGTGTCTATAGCCCTTGGCATTACCTATGAGATCATTCACCGAATGGTTTAAAGACTGTTTTTTGTCAGTGTTCAGAGACACTTAGCACAGCACATCGGTGTCACCACCTTTGGATCTAGGCCTTAAATGAAAACAGCCATGGAAAGAAATGCTGTCTCTTCAGCTTCTTTATTTGAAGAATAACATTTTTAAGATCAAAGCTAAGCTATCTTGTGTGAACTCCTCTACAGAATTTCAGCTCAGGAATGCAAAACCAGTGTGATTATTATTTAGCATCTCAGCTGGACTTCTGCATGTCGTCTTTAAGTGGCTTTTACTGCAGAATAGGCTGATCTCCTGCACCGGCTGCCTTTCTCTAACGTTTCGTTGAACGCTTCCGTACGAAGCCAGCGATGATTCAGAGTTTAACACTTGGCCCTTTGCCTACGGATGTGCAGCGGCAGCACGAGCGATGGGGAGGATGGCGATGGAAACAGCAGCTTGAAGGAGCCACCGTGGGAATTGCGCGCGGGGCAGCGCAGTGCATCCTGCAGCACGCTGCCTGCCATCGCCTGCCTGCCAGCGGGAGCGCGATGCCAAGTGCACAGGGACACGCACAGGGGGCACTGGTCGGATTTCTGATCCCCACCAGCGTGTTCACTCTTTTTTCCCCAGATTTGGACTATGGGCTTGGAAATACTGCTTGGGTTGCGCTTTGTGTGTGCATTTTCTCTAAGTGTTTTCATTTTATCAGGAACTGTTTTGCATAGACAATGTAATTTACATACCCGTCTTCCTTCAGGAACAGGAGGAGAAAATAATAGAATAAGGGATGGGGCAGTTGTTTCGGCTCCTAGTGCCAAGTGTAAGTGCCTACCATAGCAATGGGAAGTAAGTTTTATTATTTCCTGTTTAGTACATAATCAACATGGGCAAATGTTGCAGTTTTGCATACAAGACAGCGTGGGCAGCTGATGCAAGTAGGAGGTGGAGACAGGTGATGGTGTTGGAAAGTTCTGCTGCAAGCATTGAACTAGAAGCTCAAAGTAGCTCAAGCCCTACTTTGTAACAGCTTTCCCATCTCTGCAGATCAGGGATGTGGATCAGAGGCCACAGCTGCAGGTCAGAATGACACAGTTGAGTCAGAAGCATCCAGCACAAATCGCATCACGAGCATCTCATTCTGAATTTCTCAGCTGAACCCTTTGGGGGAATGATGCAAGATGGCTATGCTGAAGGCGGCAGTGGCACTGCAAGCTGTTCCTCTGAACAAAACAGCAGAATTTCTCTGTTCCTTTCTACCTTTCATCCTTGGGAATAGTGTTGTCAGTGAAACCTTTGGTTTATTAATGCTCATTTTTAAATTGCTTTTTGTCTTTCAGTTATCTTCCAGTTATTGTCACCTCATATTGTAGGCGGTGTTCACAGGAACTTCTTTCAGGGAGAGGAAAATGATGATTAACCCCTTGTTTGCCTTTCAATTGTCTCTTGATTTTAATAAGACATGAAAGGCAAAAATCTGAGACATCTGTTGTTTCTTTCAGACATTTCCACAGAGACATTAGATAGCATTTCAAGCACTCAGCTGACAAAATTCACCTTGAGAGAACACTGATTTATCAGATTGCTGCATTCCACTTTTGTATGATGTAGTGTTTTTTTTCTGAGGCTTCCTTCATTTTTGCACTAGAACAATGTTTTCACACAACTTGAGAGTATTTTATTATATACAATGAAACATATACTTTATATGCAGTACATGAAGGAAGTTAGTTAAAAAGTGCAATTAATCCCCCAAATAATCCCCCAAATCTTCCGATCAGCTCTAGAGATGTGGCTGTAGCATGATTTGCCATCCGCTTTACTAAGCTGTAGTGTAGGATCAGTGTACAAAGTGAATGCACTGGTGGAGTGAGGTCATGCTACACACTGCTTCTGGTGAAAGAAATAGCATGTGGTGTCATCCAAGCAATATGGCAACTTCACTCCCTTAAGATGGGGTAAATGAAGTCATTTCAAAGTCAATATTGTAATCAATATTTCAGTAAACAATGAACATTTTTTCTCTCTCCTGACCAGCCCTTTACAAACTTCTTGGAATTTCTAGTGCAAGCGAATGGGTTTGATTCATTGCACAATTTCTCTGTTCATTTTATTGCCAGTAACAGTGCTTGAGGATACTGGGGGAGCTGCCCTGTGGTATGGCACATCTGCAAAGTGAAAACTTGCAAAGGATGCTAGTTTTTGTATGTGATAATGAACAGCTGGGTAAGTGGCAGAATTTGTCTGTTACCTTATGGAAGTAAACTTGTTTATTCCTTGGTCCCTTTACTTCTGCCTTGTTGAAGGACTTCCAGAAATGCTAGTTAACCTCGTGAGAACCCTTGTGTCAACTTTGAGCATTGTCTCTGGCCCTAAATTCTTACAAAGTACCTAAATTTTTGCTGTCATGAGTTAACAGAGCTCTACAGCATACATTAATGCCATGGTGATTTTTATCAGCAAAATACCTGGCATAATTATCTTAGCAGAGCGAGTGTGGTCAAGTGGTGTAATGTAATCCAACACTACCTAAAGAATGCATGTGACAGCTTTGTTTTGCAAGAAGGGAGTAGAAGGGCTTGTTGGAAGGAGAGCTCAAATGCTCTTTAATTCAAGGAACTAGCATCTGACCCTAATTATGTAGTGAAAACAGAGGTAGTGCAAGCACCAGAAAGTGGACAAGTCTGCAACAGGAACAAAAGCATCAACTGCTGTTGAGGTCTTTGCAAAGATCTGCTGAGAGGGGGAGAGAGGGAGACAAAGTGGCTCCAGTTGCACATAAATACTTGATGGAAAGTGTGCTGAGGAACAGGGCATTGGGTTATTTCCCATAAGATGTAAAATTGCTTAATATAAGTGAAATGAATTGCCCTTCATGCAGAAATTAATTATGAAGGTAACTTTACAGAATAGTGTAATATGGGTGTAAGCAAAATAACGCTGGCATTGAATTTAAAAGCTATGCATAATGAGTGGTTTATTAACATGTCTATGATCATCAGTACCAGGAGACCTTGACTGTTGTACAGTAACATACTTAAGTTTCTAACTAATTTTATTTCGTTTGACCCGACGCTAGTTGTTTTTTCAAAGAACAAGATAGCACTATCATCTTCAGGAGTAACCTACTCCTTATAACTTTTTATTCAGTGACACTTAGTTAGATTTCAGTGGGTTCCTTCCCTAGGATTTCTCCCATGGAAAACATTTGTGCACACTGAAATCTAAGTCTATCCTTGTTCCATAATTAAATGAGGAGCACAGAGATACATGGCTAAGATTTTATTTTTTTTCACCCAAGCTGTTAGATTATTCCTTCTTCCTAGGGGAAAAAAAAAAAGGTAGCTTCTTTACTATTGTCATTTATCATGATCACACAGCCTGTCAGGTGACATACTGTAACTGTTTAGGAGGATCAAAGTAGGGACTATTGGGAGTAAATGCTGTTAAACTATGTGCAGGTGAGCTATATGCAGCCAAGATACTTGTTAACGGGCAATTATTTCCAGACAGCTGCTAAGACTGTGTGGTGTAACTTCTTTTGTACCAGGGAACATCAGATTCTCCTTCAAGCCGGTATGTTCACATGAAGCCTCACCATCTCATGTCTCCTCTTTGCAGAGCACCATGGAAGAGACAGCACTGCTATGTTCCTGATGCAGCCCAGGAAACCATTAACCTCCTTTGTGGCAAGGGCACTTTGCTCGCTTGGGTTTACCTTGGTGTCCACTGTGATCCCCAGGTCCTTCTCTGCAGAGCTGCTTTCCAGCTGGGTGCCCCCAGCATGTGCTGGTGCCTGGGGTTGTTCCTCCCCAGGGGCAGGGCCTTGCGCTTCCCCTTGCTGAACTTCATGAGGTTCCTGTCATCTCCCCAGCCTGTCCAGGTCCCTCTGGAAGGCCGCATGCCTCTCTGCTGTATCAGCCACTCTCCTCGGTCCTGTGTCGTCTGCAGACCTGCTGAGGGTGCACTCTGCCCCACCATCCAGGCCATTAATGAAGATATTAATCAGGACAGGGTCCAGTACTGGCCCCTGGCTACATGGTTGGTTACTGGCCTCCAACTAGACTTCATGTCACTGACCACCACCCTCCGGGCATGGCCATTCAGCTGCTTTTCCATCCACCTCATGCATGGCCACCCAGCCCGTACTTCAACTGTGAGAACCTCATACTTCTCTGTGAGGACCAAGAGAGTGTTTAGAAACTCTCATCAGCATCCTTAACACAGAGTTGTTAGGCCTGTTTGAATAAAACCAGGGACATTTTATATTAAAGGGATTGTTAAAATTAGATTTAAAATGGTAGGAGAGCTAACACATTGCAGAGTCTCTTTTATATGTCAAAAAAAAAGTTTAACATTTATCAATCAATATTCAGTGTGAAATTTTCCATATGAAGCCACATGGAACAGATTTGGGAACTGTCAGAGGGGCGACCAGCTTGGACTACAGAGCTCTTACTGGCAGAGCTGTCAGAGAGGTTTTTGGTTTTGTTTTCAATGACTCTGGTCACTGGTTTAACATCCATGGCAAAAAGACGTCTTGCAGCTGCTTTAGAGAAGTGACATGCTGCTGAAGCCAGGGACCTATTCCTTCCCCTAAACTGGATTACACAGCCTGGAGTGACCACAGTAACTTAGTTTCTAAGAAGACTGCACCGCTACAGGTCAAAATGTTTCTTGCCACCACGTTCCTGTACAAACCCTCTTAATCTCTGCTCTAGTGGCCCATTTTATTCAGAGCTACAGAATAAACCAGGAAAGAACTCCAAAGGAACAAAAATAAGTCCCTGCAATAAATAACTACTGGAGGTTAGCACAGCCTCCCCAGTCTGATACTGGTGAAACTGGTTCCCACATCTCTGGACTTAGCTTCATTTTTCTGGCTTTCTAAGAGCGTGGTATTTGTTCCTGCCAGACTGGAAGCAAATGAGCTCTCTTGTTTTGCTGGTAGGAACACAGTGAATCACTTCTGAGCTATTTGCTGTCTCTAAATGTGTCCTCGCATGTGTTGGCAAGTGTTCAGCACTCAGTGGGAGAACCTTGCCACCTGTCTGTCCTCGTAGATAAAGGGAGCACCTATTTCAACCAAATTAAACGAGGTGAGCATCCGTAAAGTAGGGTGTACTGCTCTGAAGGGTGGGTTGCTATAATTCACCTTGTTAGATTTTATAGTTGTAAATTTAATATGTGGGGTTGTTAATTACAGCATAATTAAAGCATTTTAAAATGCCGTGCTAAAAATTTAATTTTCTTCTGATTTATCCTCCAATCACTTAATGCCTTTTTGTGCAGATAGATGTATTTGCCATCCTAGAAGGGAGTAACTAGGAAAGATCATGCCAGTGTCTCTAATCAAATGGTTAAGTTTTTCAAATGAATCCATATTATCTGTGTGGGTTTTTTTTAATCATCCTTATGCTCTGGTTTGAATGTGTGTTGATTAGTCAGTTGTCATCTTACGGAAACAAGAAGTGCTTATATTTACCCAGATATATTATGTTAGTCATTATTCAACACTGATTGGTTTGATGGAAAAATATACATTACTTCAGCAGATAATCTGCTTAGTCTTATTCATAGTGTCAATTATATACTCAAATAGCTATTGCAATTTCAATTTTTATGGAGTTTATTAACAGTTGTTTATCTGTGCAGTGATTACGTAGTTCATATTTCCTTCCTCCCCTCCCCTCCAAATTATGTCTGCTCTGAAAGTGCTAAACATATGGTTGTAGTCATGCCCTGAGGGTAAGTGCAGCCTGTAGCCACAGCCCTTTCCACAAGGCAGCTCTCCTCAATAGTAGGATAACAAATCCTCAAGAATTCCTTAAGGCTTTGCAGGGATAGATGGATGTCACTGCTTCAGAAGAGAATGCCCTTCTCTCTCAGCCACGGCAGGTCCGCTGCTCCATTCTTTACCATTCATTGTTGAAGATGCTAGGGATATGTGGGTAAGATCGTCTTTGTGTCCATTAAACTTGTTGTCCAGATGAGGAACAGGAATAACCACATTCCAGCATGGATAATAAGGACAGTAAATTTGATGGTAGTACCTATTTGGTAAGGTACTACATTGTTTCTGCATGTGCAGTTATGTACAGTGTTCTGATAAACAGCTAATTCAGGAGAAGAAAAAATAAATCTGTAAGGATGAATAAATAGGGTTCATAATCTGCACTCTCTGGATGATTCCAGGTCAAAACCACTCATTCACAAGGCAGGTGTTTCCAATGCCCTTCACTCAAAATCCAATGAATTGAGGAGATTTTATGTCAATAAGTGAATAATCACTAGCATTTGCTTCAGTCTGTCATTCTGTGAAATTTTCAACTTGCAAAGTCTGGCTGTGTGAACACTCATGAAAGTCCCATCCAAGGACTTCGGACTTGCACAAAACATGTTTTTAATCATGAAAAAAAAATAAAAATGTTAACCAAGCCAATTATTAGTAAGATTCCACACAGGTACAACAGTCTGAGGTACACATTCGTGTTGGGAGCTGTTTGTTTTTCTGAGCTCCAAGCATTAGTGAAAACTATAGAAGGTGCCCAACATCTCACTAAGATCTATCCCAAAGAAAGACAAAAAGTTAAGCCTTTCAGTATTTTTCTTTACCTTCCAGTGTCTATATTTTTATCCTATTTATGCAGTTGCTGACTATTGAGGATAACACGCAGGTTCTTACCCATTGCAGCTTTGTGATCTTTGCTATTTGATTTTTCTCTTACTTTTTGATATGGCCCCAGCTGTGTGATTCCCTTCATGCTGCCTGCTTTGAATAGCTTTTCTTATTCACCTCAGCATCTGTTCCTGTAGGTATTGCAAAGGAAGGCCTCTGGAGCAGAGCGTAGAGGGGAAACAATGATTCCTTCGGGTTTTGTCTATTTTAGCAGCTTCTTAAAACAGTGAACATCATTCGTGTTCCATCCTGTGCACTGGTTATTTCACTTCTGGTAGATTTTAATGCATATGGATGTTATTTTATAAAAATCTCTTGCAAGAACTGAAGCCACTCTAACAGTGAGTATTGTTTACTGGCAAATCCTGAAAATTTTCTTTTTGTTCCTCTTAGCATTTGTCCATCTTTACAGTGTTTGTTTGTGGTGATCCTGGAAGCCTCTGGTAACAGAAGTACAGGAAAGCAGTATAAGTTGTAACAAGTAAACAAACACTTGTATTGTTTGCACACAACTTAAACAGATGGGGAGCAGCCCTGATGAAAGGATATGCACGTGTATATCATATTAAATATCATCGGTAGGAGCAAGTCAGTAAAAAGCTGCAGTTAGCAATGTGAACCTCTGGAAAAATTCCAAAAGCTGATGAGCAAATACCTCCTGAAATATCAAAACCTGGTAGAAGCAGGAAGAAATGAAGGAGCAATGGAAGTCTCAAACTGGCTTGTGATCAGGAGAGTGAGGGGAAAAAAAACAACTGGGAATAACATCAAAAGTTTCAAATGTACCTAGCTCTTTGGCACTGTCCCTCCTGGTCTCGCAGGTCTGAACATAAGACCCGCTCTGTTCTTCTGTCAACAGGCGCAGGGACAGGCTTGTGGCCAGCCTGTTATGGAAAGGGCTGAGCCTGAGAAGGAAGCCAGGCAGCAATGGTGGGCAGGGGAAGGGCAGTGGCCAAGCTCTTCTGCTTCTCACCACAAGAAGGACATTGAGGCCCTGGAGCACGTCCTGGGCTCCAAGGGCTATGAAGCTGGTGAAGGGCCTGGAACACAATTCCTGTGGGGAGCGGCTGAGGGAACTGGGGTTGTTTAGTCTGGAGAAGAGAAGGCTCAGGGCAGACCTCATTGCTCTCTACAGGTACGTGAAAGGAATGTGTGGGGAGCTGGGGGTCGGCCTCTTCTTACAGATAACTAGTGATGGGATGAGAGGGAATGGCCTCAGGTTGCACGGGGGGGGAGGTTCAGGTTGGAAATGAGGTGACATTTCTTCTCAGAGCAGTCAGGCATTGGGACGGGTTGCCCAGGGAGGTGGTGGCGTCACTGTCCCTGGGGGTGTTTAAGGAAAGGTTGGACGTGGTACTTAGGGACATGGTTTAGTGGGTGACATTGGTAGCAGGGTCGTGGTTGGACCAGATGATCTTGGAGGCCAACCTTTATGATTCTATGCCAAGAAGGTAATGCCTGGAGCTGCTGCCCCCACTGCTCTTGCTCAGGGATGCTGCCCCAGAAGATGCACCTAGGTTGGGACTCTGCTTGTCGGTGCCCCTCTGTGACAGGAGCTGAGCCATGGCTGTACCCAATCCCAAGTTGGGGAGCCCACATAGACCTGGGCATGGCCCAGGGAGCAGCAGGTGCAAGGAATAAAGCTGTCCTGCTGCAAGGGGAACAGCAACAAAGGGCTTTGAACAAATGTCAGTCTTATTTCCA
This sequence comes from Cygnus atratus, assembly GCF_013377495.2. Taxonomy (NCBI): domain Eukaryota; kingdom Metazoa; phylum Chordata; class Aves; order Anseriformes; family Anatidae; genus Cygnus; species Cygnus atratus. The sequence goes on from NC_066368.1 coordinate 7,489,159, forward strand.
ATAAAGCTTATAAACATCATCTGTGAATAACAGGGGGTGGGAGCAGAGATCTGTGAAGACTGAATCATCCATCAGAACACAGACTTTGCAAACCCTTCCGAATATCTGGCTTGGATTACCATGTTGAAAGATTCAGCAGAGAGGAGGTATTGTCATTGAGCTCTAGTTTTCTCTCCCATCCCTCTTGTAGCTTAGTCAAAGTCCCTCACCAGCTCCTGTGTATATGTGAACCTGCCTTGAAATATGGGATTGCTTATGAAGCACTGGAAAGACTGCAGGGGAGGTCTTTTATGAGGTTAGCCTTGGTGTGGATGATGGGAGCTGGAGGCAGAGCAGTGACATTTGCTCTCAGTCCCATCACCCACAGAGGCAGTCGGAACGGCAAAGCCCCATGGGCCTTATAAACCTGTTAGAAACTTCTGAAGATTTCATCTTCCCCCTCACTTGTAGCCTATTCCAATGCTTTCACTAACAGAACCTTTTTAAATATCCAGCCCCTCGTCTCCACTCTTACAGTTTAAACCTTGCACTAATTGTCAATTCTCCAATCCAATGGTTATTGAGGACAGTTTAACAACTTTGTGATAGTCTTTATTATTATATATTATTATTCTTTCCCTTAATTTTCTCTACAGCAAATAATCTCCCCAAATACACCCTTTTTTCTTGCAGACACTCCACAGCTGGCCTGTGTTTCAATTAGAAGTGTGTTAGAAGGTGACATGCTTTCTCTCTGATGTCCCACCAGACCTAAGCACAATAGGAAGAAACCATGGTGTCTTAAGTACGTATTTGTCCAGTATTTCTCTTTTATTTACAGACATATATTGACTTAATTTACTCTTAACTTCCCCAAACAATGCACTCATTTTTACTCATCCCCGTATAGAAAAAGCATATGTATAGAACAGTATAGAATTGTGTAGAATAGTATAGAGTTGTGTAGAATGATACCCAGCTAAAATCATTGCTCCACTTGGACAAGATCTGAGTATTAATCCCACTTTCTAAAGTGCTTCTAAACTTCACTATATTTTTTTTTTAAATTTCCTACCTAGTAGCACCTGTGATTCTCAAAACTTTGCACAGTCTGTGACAAAATTATAAAAATAACAAAAATATGGTGACTTCATCTGAATTTTCATCTCCAAAAGGATGTGGATATACTTGATGTCATCCATTGACTTGGATTTTCCAGTAGAAAGTGACTCAGTCCTCAATTTTTCCCCCAGTACTGGTGCTGCCAGTGAACTGGACAAGTTTTCAAACACATTTAGACTTAGCTTTCCAGTTTAACAAAGCAGAAATAATATTCTTGAAATGCTGTGACTGAAAACTGGCTATTTATGTTCAAAGTACAATGTTGCTTCTCTTTCTCTGCTGCAGGAAGCAATAATTACCTAATCCCTATTTAAACATTGTGAAATCCCATGTTGGATGCTTGAAGTGCCTGCGCAAACTTTTATGATCTTAATGGTTTATAGCATCGGCTATCAGATCACAATGTAGGCATTATTACACAGAACAGTACAGGCATTACAGACTCTTATTTAAAGTAACTTAGAAACAATGAACTGAATTCATAATTGGGGGAAATGCTACTGGAGGTGTTAAGTCCTTGTAGAACACAAGGTCCATTAGCAAGTACAACAATTACATTAGCAAATTTAGTAAGAGTTCATTTCTCTGCTGTCTGCTAACTTGAAAAAGTTAGCTTGAGAAGCAAGCCTATTTGACAAAGCTTGATGAACAATTAGTTAATACCTTTGAGGAACAATGTTAGAGTGGCATCCCTCCTACTATTGCAACCAAAAGGGTCTGCAACAAGGACACGCTTGCTTTAAATGCTTACTGTAACTTGATGTAGGTCTAAATGAATAACAGCAATAAGAACAATGCTCAAGCTGCAATATTGAAGTTATGGAAGGGAAGTCTTTTGACCCCTAATACTTTAACTTGAATAAATAAATAAAATAATGGAAGAATTGGCTTACTGTCTCTGTGAATATCAAAGAGATTTTATGCCTTTCTGGCAGCTCACAACAGACAGAACATTGTTGCAAGATGAAGATGTCCGGTGTCTTGGCACAGTAAGCAACCCTACAATGATTATTTTGCAAATCCTGCTACGGCACTGTATGAAAGAAATTGGTCTGGGAATGGAGGGGATGATATCAGCAAAGGGAAGGGGAGTTGGAATGAAACCTGTGGCTGAAGGGAAGCCAACAGGCAGCCCAAGAAAGGATGCTAAAAATGAAAACACTGGCAAAACTGCTCTGACTTAAAGTGGGGGCTATTCAAAACCGAGGTCAGCCCAGAACTCCAAAGACTTAAATAGGACCTCTGTGTTCTTCAAAATGGAGGCATTTATTGATGTGTGACTTTACTTGTAGTTTTTATGTTCAGCTTCTGGTTGCAGACACAGAATGTAGCTGAGTCTTTTCCACTAGGCTGAAAAGCCCTCAAGTACCAATGATTTCTCCTCTGAAATTAACATAATCAAATAATTTGTTTCATTTTTGCTCAATTAAAAAGACCAGGAGTTTGCAGTCTCTCGTTGCAAAGTCCTCTCCTCAAACCTTGGATTGCTTTTCTCTTTTGCTTTCTCTGTAAATGACTCTACCATCTTTTGAAGAACTGGATACAGTATCATTATTTTGGTCTTGTCAATGTCACAGAACAATTTTTTTTTCTGGTTGAAAGCGAACATCCAGTTCTTCTGCTGCAGCACCTTACTGGCAGCATGTATATAATTACTTGCACGCTTTGCCTCCCACGACCTCTGCAGAGCCTTTGTTTTCCAAGGTAATTTCCCATTCTTTGCGTATGACTCTCTCTAGGAGCATGGATTTATAATTTCACTTTTGTGTAGTTAAACGTGTTTTGTACTGACTAGTTCAAAACAAGCTGACTAGCTTCTGAGCTTTCCACATGCCTTACCTGAGCATATCACCCTTTGAGACACTGGTACAGCTCACATGGCTCTTTGTGCTCCTTTCCGGGATGTTACACATGCTATTAACCAGCCTAGGACAGATAACACTAAAATATCAATACAAAGTCTCTTCATGTTTTAAAGGTTTATTATGTCACGAAGACTAGAGTATACAGTCAGGGAAGGAGGAGGCAGGAGGACTGAGCAACAATTTGTAGTGAGGTCTTCTTCCTTTCCTTCACAGATGTTTCTAACTAATGCTGCCATGTCTGTGATGTGTAGATTTCTGACAGCCATGGTCATCTATGGGTTTTGCCAAGGGAGATGGATGAGCTGTGCCTTTCCCATGCTTAAAGAGTAAATATGAAGACTGTTGTTCAGTTCACCACTACTGTGGGCCACAGCTTCAGTGTGACTGACAAAGAGTTCTTGGAGACTGAGATCTACTTCAAATTCACTCTAGTGTTGTGCACTGTGAATGGGGTGTAGCACAGCATTTGGCTAGTTAACATCAAAAGCAGTAACTTTATTTCAAACTTCTGGCTTTTGAGTTTCTGAAGTTCAACGTAAAATGGGCAGAACCAAATTCTGCAGTGTAGCTACGGTGTGTACTTGATATCAGCCTTCAGATGGGCTGGCTAGGGTCGCTCTTTCAATGCAGAGCTCATTGCTGGATCTTTTTCAAACTGGAGAACAGCAGGCAGAACTTCAGATGAATGAGGCAAAGGTGGTTTCTGTCAAAGCCCTCTGCCCTGATGTTGTCCAAAAGTTTTGGTCATGTTGGCCTGCAGTTGCTTCCCTAAACCCCTTGGAAACAGTAATGTAACAGTGTGTTGGTTGGTTTTTTTTCTTCTTCATTTTCAATGTACCAATGCTAAGCTCAAAGAGTAGTTTTACACCCCCACCACTCCTTTGGGTGGCACGTCAATCCAAGTAGAAGGCTGTTCTACACAAACTTTACTGAAGCGTTTGTTAGTCATTGGAATAGGCTGTCCAGGGTAGTGGTTGAGTCACCATCCCTGGAGGTCTTTAAAAGACCTTTAGATGTAGAGCTTAGTGATATGGTTTAGTGGAGGACTTCTTAGTGTCAGGTCAGAGGTTGGACTAGGCAATCTTGGAGGTCTCTTCCAACCTAGATGACTCCGTGATTCTTTGAAAGTGTGCAAAAGCGCTCATCAAAAGCCCCACAGCTGGGCTGTAGGATGGCACACAGCTGCTTCCCTTCTGGCTGGCCGTGCTCGCTCTTCAGGACAAGGTCCTGTCAGGACAAGGCCAACGGGACCAGTAGGTCCATCTCCTCTGCCCCGTGCCGTGTGGGGGGGGTTCCCTCCTACCCCTCCATACCATCCAGACCCCACTGCCTGTCCTGCCTTCCCAAGGCTCCCACCGTCCCCTCAGCGCCACCAACCCCTCGGGGACCCCCGGCGCGGGCGGGGAGTTCCCGTGAGCCCGGCGCCCGCGCGCTCGGGCCGGGGGGGAGCCGTGGGGCGGCGGGGAGCCGTGGGACGGCGGGGAGCCGGCCGGGCGGTGCCGGGCGGTGCCGGGGCCCGGCAGCGATCGGTGCCGCCGCCGCCCCCCGCACATGCTCACTGGGGCGCCGCGGGAGTCTGGGCATGTGCAGAGCCGGCCGGGCCGGGCCGCTCGCCGAGCCCGCCCCGGGGCTGCGGCCGCCGCCCGGGGAAGGCGCCAGGTGCGAGCGGCGCTAGGTGCGGCGGAGCGGAGCGGGGCGGGATGAACAGCTCGGACGAGGAGAAGCAGCTGGAGCTGCTGGCCAGCCTCAAGGAGCGAGGTAAGGGCCGGGCCGGGCTCGGCTCTGGGCCGGGGGGCTCGCCCCCGGCTGGTGCTGAGGGCAGCGGCTGCTCCCCCCGGTACCGCTCCGGGCTCGGGGTGGCCGGCGGGGGACGGGGCGCGGCCTGGGGGCGGCTCCGGCCCGGGCTCCGCTCGCTTCTAGGCCCCTGCAGGGGAGAAAACAAAAAGCCTGAATAATGTGAGAGAGCTGGGGATGGAACGAGGGAGCTGGGGATTAAATGAGGGAGCTGACACGCTGTGGGTGATCCCCCCGGAGGTGCCTCGCCTGCCCGCACCTGCGCTGCTTTCCACCTGCTCAGGGTGGGCACCGAAGCGATGGGGGTGTAGGGTGAGGGGCTCCGTGCGTGGGCCGGGGGTGCTGTTAACCCGGGTTTTAACACCTCATGGCCTGCCTGGCTGTCAGGCTGGTGACACGCCACCAGCTGTGACAGGTTGGTAACCCCTGGGTGACACCGTTGAGCCTAGGTGTCTGCACCCTCACACGCAGCTCCCTGGGAGACCACCTCAGCAGCGGGGCTGGCCAGCTTCGAGAGGTGAAAGTCCAGCCGCACCGAGGGCTTCCTTTGGACAGTTACCTTCATGGGAAGCTCCTTGCTGTGTCTGAACTTTGTGTCCATCTGCGCCTGTTGTGTGTCAGGGCCTGTCACGCCAACCCATCAGGCACCTCCCGTTCCAGTCCTCACTGGTGTGCAAACTTCCCGGTGGTAGCTCAGGGCCAGCCCTGATACGCCGTGAGTTTCTGCAGAGCCTTTGTAGCTCCAGTGTAAATGAATGAACGCGTTTGTCTTGGGCTGGTCGGGTTCCCTGTGTGAGTCACTATCCGGCAGAGAAGTCCAGTGCTTCAGCCTTATGGATGGTCGGCTCCACGAGTGTGGTGTTTGGTTAGAAAACTAAAACATTGTAATATTTTGTATTCCGTAAGAAGGGGTGTGGAAAAGAGCTTGGATACTCAGAAGGTAGGCCATTTTTCTACCTCCCCTGGTCAGTCTATGTCCAAACCAAGCTGGTCTGGAACAGTTTCTACCTTGTCTGGTTAAACAGGAGCTTCTCTGAACCAAACTTAAGGTGGATATCTGTGATCACTGGCCTTGGCATTTGGTTTTTTTTTTGCTTGTTCCCGTACACTCAGTATTGGAAACCCACAATTATTGGCTGCCCCAGATAGATTCTGCATTTCAAGGATTACAGGTGGTTTAAAACTCATGGTCATGTTTATACCGTGAGACCAAAAAATAAGGCTAAAAAGCTGGTTTTTTTCTGACTGACTGCATCCTTCCAGTACTGTTGGCTCCAGAAGAGCTGTCTGTGCCAAAACGACAGTTGTTAAAATGACAATAATCAGTTGCTAACAAGGCAGGTTTGGGTTACTCTTCAGAGAAATCCTAGCTTCTTGAAATTGGTTAGAATTTTCTTGTTGACTTAGTGGGACTGGGGTTTCAGTTTTGAAATCTGAAAGTGTTCTGCTCTGGTAGACTGAGTCACCACTGATGTGTAAAGAAAGTTTATGAGACTCCAAGAGTAAGTTCAAAGGAAAGATGCTGTAACTCAAGCACTGGCTGTCCTAGATCCTCTTAAGCTATTGAAACAGAAACTAACAGGCAGATCCTGACCTGTAAGGCTCTGTTCTTGATGGATGTTCCCCAAAATTAGGAGTGTTAGTAATTTGTTGTGAGACTAGCAAGCGTTTTTGTAATTGTATGGCTGGCTAGAATTTTTCCTCTGTTCCACTTTCAGGTATAGATAATATTACTCTGAAAGTAAGTGCAGATGATGGAAGGATCTGCAGTCCCTGAACGCCTGGGGTGCTGGGTGTACCTTCTGTTCAGGAGCCCTGTATTTATAGCATTTAAAGCGTTACATGGCTTCAGATTACTGTAACATTCTGGCCTGTTGTCAGGTTTCTGGATAACGCCTGTTGATTTGAAGGAGTTTGATGACGTTCATTCCATTGCCCTTGTTCAGGTTCTCTTTCAGGATGTGTTTTCCTAGTCTTGAGAAACAACCTGGCAGGTAACGCCGGGTAACTGAACGGGCTGGGAGGCGATGCGAAAGGCAGAGGAGAAGGCAGCAGCCCGTACGTGGCTGCTGGCTGTAACGTTTCTACTGCTGCTTATCCTTTTCCCAGGCAAGGTCAGCAGATCGCACCTGAGGCAGGTGTTTCACGGCAGCCACGCAATTGTCAGTGGCAGCTGTGACACTGACTGGTGGCTGGGCAAATCCACTTGGCTGCTGGGCAGGGCTCTGAGCAGCGGCAAGGATGCCGAGGCTGTCTGTGAGCGTGATGTGCTTGTCTTTCACCCACGCCGAATTTTCCAAGGCCTGCATATTAGAGTTGGATACCTGACACTGCTCCTTCTTCAGCTTGCTCTGTTACCGAGTCTGAGCTGAGCATCGTGGAGAAACACGATCTCTGTGTTGATAGTTAGGACTTACAGAACTAAAACTCAAACAATACTTTAAATAGCTCTGAGATGGCTTGATTAGATAAAGCAGATCTGCTGTAAACATTAGTGCTACCTGAAGGTACTCTAAGTGATATCTCCAGCAGGACACGTTTCCACTTAACTGGCCCGTATAATCCCGATGGGTGAGACTCAAATTGAAAACCAAATGCTTCTGGAAACAAAATGAGGTGGGCAAAACCTTGCCTTACCAATGGCTCGGTGTAGGACCCAGCAAACCAGCCTAGCAGCTGCCCCAGCCGTGATCGATTTGCAGCATGGAAGGTTGCCTTGTTTGTCTTTGGTTTGATTGGCACTGCCAGAACTTTGCTCTTAAAGAAATGCCTTCAGTTGCGGTCACATCTTTGTTTGGATGAAAACAGCAGCCAGCAACCACAACATCTGGAGTTACACTCTACATAAAACTACACCTGCCACTATCACAGTCAAATTTCTGGCAACTTTGCTAGATTACTGTAGTTGTCTAGTGTTAACTAGTTACTGCTGTTAACTACACAGATACTAAACATGATTTTCTTCACCTATTTTAAAGGTCTTATTGTACTTTGTGTTTGTTGACTTTTTTGATGAAGTGTGATGATTTCCTGTCTCTAACCCCACACATTGTACCTATGGTTTTTTGCTTTTTAGATCTGCTCATTCTCTTTAAAAAACAAAAAAAGTGCCAGAAACGTTGAATATGCCTTCTAAAGGACAGACCACCAGTCAGGCACAAACATCTCAGGGTATCACTTTTACAGCATGTGACATTGACAAGCTCTTAATGCAATTTGACAAACTTGTTCTTTGTGGCAGAGGAGTAACTTTTATGGCCAGGGGAATTTCTTTATTCAGGGTAGGATATCCTGTTGGCTGCTCTGTTCTCTTCTGTAGTCACCTGCTCTGCAGATTTTATTCCACGTACCTGTGTGTGCCTTTGTACACAGTAGCCATCATTCCCCAGCAAAACCCTTCCTGCTTGAACGCTTTCTTCATCTGTTAAGAGTGTACACGCGTTTCCCACTTCAGTTGCTTGTGTGTAACCCCGCCTGGTTTTCAGAAACTTGTGAAGGCAAATCTTTCCGTATGAGCTGATTAGGCTTTATCAGCCTGTAGTATGTTTAATTTCCCTTTCTGGCATGCAGGGAGCCGTAGGACTGCAGGATACAAATTTGGAGTCTCAGTAAAAAAAACACCTTTGTACATAGTTCTACAGATTTGAGTAAAATTAAAGCATGTGGGAACACGGATGCAGTATCTGACTTAGTCTTCATTTTTAATGCTTGCCTTTATATACTTACGTGTGATTTTTCTTTTAAGGAACTGCTTGGTATCTCAACCTTACAGCCTGCACGTGGCTAGTGCCACCAATGCCACGCTGCATCCTGCTGGGTTTACTTGGGTTTAGCAGAAGGGATCTTTGCAGAAGATCTTTGTGCATAAAACGGGGAACAATGGAAGAATCCAGTGCTTTTGACCTTTATTTTCACTCCTGGCAGCGGTTCCCAGGCCTTGCGCACGCTTTGCTCGTCAGCAGGTCGTTGCTTTTTGAGAGAGGGTTTGTGCAGCAGGTTTGGCCCCACTCCCTGTTTTCCAAGCGCTCTGGGATATGAGGAGTGCGGCAGGAGCCACACCGACGAAGCTTCTGGTGTCGTCCTGCTACAGGGGTCCTTCTCCCTTTAAGGGTCCGTCCGAAGCTGCCAAAGGCCAGGTGTGAATTCCCTTCTCCCAGCGAAGTGACTCCATTAGGACAGCTCACCTCACCCAGGGCACTGCAGGCTTTGGCTCCTGCCTGTGCCCGCACAGACATGCCTGCCTGCAGTCCAGGGAGCAGCGAGGGAATGCCCTGCTTTTTTGGACAGCTCTGCTTGCTTGTTGATCAAGTGAGGTTGAAATGCTGAATCTGAGGTTGGATTATGTGCTGATTTGTCATGGAAGGGACCTCAGTCTGCTTGAAGACTGCCCTGGTTTACAACATAAAAGCTAAAGTATAGGAATGCAGCATTTCTAAGGTTTTTCTTCTTCCTATTTTTTAATATGCAGCTTTAGAAGGGAGGTTGATTAACTTTTTTATTATAAAAAGAGTGGGAAGTCTGACCATCTCGCTCTGTATACATGAAGGTGTCTTTTCTGGTTGTTCGTTACGAATTATAGTCATTACATACTTCTCCTCTTGTGACCTTGTTTTAGTAATAAGTGCTTTTTAGCATAGTAAGTATCCAATATAAAAACATCTAATGGAGATAATACCTATCTTCTCTTGGCAAGTCCAGGTTCGGGAGACAGGCTGACAACTAAAAATCGGAAGACTAAGCTGTAATTAAAGGAGCTGTGGTACACAGAGCTACCTGCTTAATTGAGTACCGACAAAGTCTGCCGATGGGTGCTTCCAGGACAGCCCGTCCTGGCCAGGGAGCAGTTGGTGAGCGAGCAAGGACGTGTTAAGGAGGAGCAGGCTGTGTTTGCCCGTGCTGTCTGTTCTGTGCTTTGGCTAGTTTAAAATAAGAACAAGGTTGGCTGCGAGTATGTTTTGGGTGGGTTAAGAGCTGTAGCCCAAAATATTCTGTCCTCCTCTTCCCAAATATTTTCTTTCCTTAGTCTTGAAATCAACTCGTAGCGTTGCCCTCCGCCTGCATGAAGAGAGTCTGAAGCAAAGAAGTGTCATTGGGACCCTGCTGATTATTTCCGTAAGACCTCTGTGTATCAGGAATAATTCTGTTCAGGATAAACTGAAGTCAGTGCCAGAGAATGGCAGTATCTCAAGGTATCTGATGCGTATTTGGTATGCTTCTTCAGGGTTCACTGGAGACTAGTGGCTACAAAATAGGATTTTTACTGTCAGTATGCGTTACAGTGAAGATTTTTCAAGAAAATGATGTATAGTTGCTCTGGAATTTTAGTAGCACCTTTGGTAAAGCATCTTCACTTGTTTGTTTCACTCACCACTAATCTTTATTCTAGGGTAATTTAAGTATAGCATAATCTGAATGAGTCAAGAGGAGATGTAAGAAGTTTTCAGATGCCATTATCAGGTGTGCTGTGTGAAAGCCTTCACAGATTAAGGAGAAATTCCTGGCTCTCAGAGGAGGGTTAGGCAAGTCCTCACACAACAGGGTATGTGGTTTGTCAGTCTATCAAAATGGGGATAACACCTCTAGTCTGCCAAAGAGGTTTTCAAGGCTAAATGATCTATTTGAAATTGGCAACGTATAAAGTGATGCCTGGTTGCTGCTGGTATTGGCTTGAGAGTGACGAGATCGTTACCACCTTTGTGCAGGTTAGTGCTTCAGTGAACCTTACCCAGGCTCTTGACTTTTTTTTGAGGCGGTCTCAAAACTTCATGGTACATAAAACACTGGAAAAGCTTTCTCTAAAATCACTATAAAACAACAACAACAAAAACCCACCTCTAATATTTAAAAAATAAGCATAACAAATCCACCAGCTTTTCATTTGCCCTTCATAATTTCAAAGTTCTCTTCTGCCTTTGTGGAGAAGCTGATATACAGCAGAAAACATGTGTGGTCATGTTTAAATTATTATCTCAGTTTCCAGGCCTGGTAAAAACAGCAGTTTCTTCACTAGTGTTTAATAAACCAATCCTGAAAATCCCAAAGGTGGGATCTGTGTGGAAGCATCATCCAGAAGTTGCTTTCCATGACGAAGGATGTTAAATAAGGTACCGGAACCTTCCTGCTTGCTAGCTGTATTGAAGGAAAAGATCATTGGTAATGACAGTAAGGGGTGGCCGTGGTAAAAAGACACCAAAGAAGGCTGCAGCACAAGCCTGGCATGAAGCACCTGATGATTTTTTTATGCCTTGACAAATGTGTCGTGCGTTACCATCTGCAGTACGAGAGGGAAGGGCTTCCTCAACCGTGCCGTTCGGTTCCCCATCACGCAGAGGTGAGCTGTTACACGGGGTGCCAGGGCGTTGTGTAAGTTCATCTCGTGGTGTGCTTTGCGGTAACTTGTTCTCGTGCCTGCAGGGCTTACGGCTTCAGAGTTGTTGGTTTGTGGAGCGCATGGGGAGAGCTGTCAAGGGTGGGACAAGGCTGCGTTTGCATTTTTCAGTCGTTCGCGAAGCGGTGCGTGGCAAGTAGCAGTTTGCCTTAAGAAAGGCACGCAAGCACCGACAGCTTTCAAGTTCAAAGAGGCTGTATCTGGGGATACAACTGGCATCCTTTTCTTGCCTCTCGGTGCCAGGTGCTGGAAATCTCTGCCTTCCTTTTCCTAAGAGGACCACAGAAATGGCTTAGCAGGGGGATGGTGATCGAGAGGCATGGCTTTTACGCTCCTGTGCGAGAAGTAGGTCTTGTTTCACTTTATGTGCCCTTTCTTGCACAATCCCAGCCAAGGAGCTACAGCTGCCTCTGAATCCCAGATTCCTCGTACCTCACTCCTGCACCTCTAAAATGAAGTAACCTTGGAGAAAAGAAGGGTACTTTGATTATTATTTAAAAAAATAATAACATAATTGATGTATTTCTGTGCTGGTGATGAGAGCGATAGACATGGCTAAGACAAGCAGAGCAGCAGTGTCTTGGTCCTAGCTTTCAGAAGTGAGTTGTATTAATTTTATTTCAACAGATTTTGAAACACTGGGGATAGAGGAGAACAGTAGTGCAAAGTGGAACTTTATTTCTAAGAGCTGCTTGTTTGAAAGTTTGGATATTTAAGCTAGAAGGGAGTAGCAGGTTTTCAAGTGGCTAATCCACCAGACTCTGCATGTTGATGCCTTCAGATGTAGGGGAAGGTGTGAAGTTTAAGAGAAATATCCAACATCTCCGTCAGCTGAAAACTATATATTCCAACCCTTTATCCATTTGTAATTAAGATGGCTTAAAATAACACTGGTATAGTAGTGTAGCTTTTGCTTACATACAAGAAAAAATGTGAAGGGTGCTTAGGTTCTTTACAGTAACAATAAAATCTCTATGGCCTTGGAGGCCAAACAGTCCGTATGGGACGCGCTGAAAGAACGATAGGATCGGGAACCTGTGGCAATGAAGGTATGTAGAAGGTATACATAAATAAGGCATGAAGGTAGTAGAATGAGTGGTTTACTGTATATTTCGGTGTGCCCTTTTTAAACTGGAAGCTTATCTGGTAGCCGATTAACTGTTTCTGCGTGTTACTTACTGGTTTGAAACAACGGACCTCCACATCCTGGAGGTTGATCCCTTCCCTGCTGATCCCTGCAGCTGAGTTCTTGTGGCATGTTGGGTAACTCATGCAGTCTTTTCATGTCTCCATTGTGGGGTGTAAAAGAAAAACGTAGAAGGTGCCTAGCTACTCTGGAGGTACGCAGGTGTATGTATGCATAACAGCGCTGCACCAGCCATGCTTTCTAGCATTGATCTGTAACCTGAGCCAGTGCGGGTTTAAACCGGTGTCTGCAAGGCAGTGCATTCACCTTGTAATTTCTGAACTCAATCAATAAGATTGTTTAACTCTCCATTGATCAAAAATTGATTGTTTTGGGAGCCACCATCTTTTTCAGACACTTTCCAATTACTTCAATTCTAAAAGGATATCCTGTGCATCCATAGGCTGTTAATGAAGTTTATGACCCATGCTATTTAAGAAGTCTGTGTAGATAGCCAGAAGAGTTTCAAAATGAATGAAAAAGCTAATCTGAGTAAAAGAGAGACTGCAGTGTTAACCTTTTTTTTTCTTTATTTTTCTTCTATAGCTATTGGCGAATATGAAGAGCTTAGAGCAGAAAATAAGAAAACGAAAGAGGAGGTTTGTATCCAAGGATTATTTCTTTAATACTAAAGTGCTACGTATCAGAACACTTTATTGATGGAGAGAGGTTGTCCTCTGCTTTTGTGAGCTCAGCTGATTATTTCCAACAGCATCACTGATCAGTGCTTCTTGTTTTAGGTGATAATGTAAGTAACTCCCAGCAGCTGTTCCAGATGTTCTACTCCGGAAAAGTTGCTATAACTGTGTGTATGTATATTTAGATGACTGCTGCTATAGCTGGTTTGTGTGTGGTTACAGTGTCAGCATGGAACAACTAAAGTGTTTAGATATTCTTAGGACAACTTGTTTCCCTTAGATCTAAACAATGTTTTATAACAACTTGATTTGCACACTGGAACTGACTGAAAACAGAATAGAACAACCCCTGCCCTTGCTCAGCCCCTCTAAAAATTCAGAGTGTAGGAATATGATTCCTGAAGATACTCAGTCCTCTCTCTCCACAAAATGCCTTTTAATAGGAGAGGAAGATGTCTTATCTCAGTCTGCACAGAGGTACTGCAGCATAAAACAGATTTGCAGTGCATCACATATCCTTTTATGAAACATGTATGCCTGTCTAACTCGAAAAGAGACTTTGAATGTATGGACTGAACTTCATATGTTACTGCAGGCTTTATTTTTTAATGTGTGTAAGTCCTGTAGTACAAAAATAATATCCACTTTCTAGGTTGTCTATTGTAATTACGATAAGCTGTCTTCCTAGTAGGGAAATTAAGCACATTCGGCCAGGTCTCTCTTCTCACCTGGGACTCTTGATCATCGAAGACACTTCTTTTCTGTGAGGAAACCAGCAAGAAGAGAGAACTTGGAGAGAGGCTTGATGGCAGTGTTGTGCTGTGTAAACCATTGTCAACGTGCAAAAGGGTTTTAGCAGATACCTGCCAAAAGAAACTGTGGCCAGTGAAAGTCTCTTCTCAGTTCTGGATAGTGAGGAGGGCAGTGGCAGTACTGCTACTCTGTACTGCAAACAGAAATTTCCCCTTTCTCCAGTATCAGTGAGCTGAAGATGGAAGCTGTATGTTAATTTTCAAATCTTTATTAGCTGCCAGGGCATGTAGGTTTAGTTTTGCTTTTTGTCAAGTCATTTCTGAAGGGGTCAGTTTTAGCCTGCTTGTTTTAAATGATGCAATTCAAGGCTGTAACCTTGTCCTTTAACTACTTTCTCATTATTAAAGAAAACTTGAAGCTTATCTTCACATTTGAGCAATCGTTATGCCTACATCCACTGAGCTCAGCACATTCTGCTTCACTCCCTTACCTACTGACTTTCTTGTCTCTTCTGCTGTGCTTGTTACTGCATTCCCATTCTGCTGTCCTGTACCAGACCCTCAGATATCCCAGGAAACCTGTCCTCAGTGTTCACTACCTGGAAAACTGTGGCAGTTAACTTCCTAGTGCTCAGGAGAAAAGGAGGGTGAAACTGAGGCAGACCACGAGCCCATCTGTAAGGGCTGTAAGATCGTGTAGAATAACCTCCCCAGAGAGCTCTCCCGGCCTCCAAATCATTTGTAGCCCAGGGACTTGTTGAGCTGTCTGTGTTCTGTGTGTGTCTCCCCTCGAGCCCACGTTGATGGCTTGACTTCCATCACATGTGAGGAGTTCCACAGCTGGGCTGCCTGCTGCATGGAGAAGGAGCTCTTCAGCTTTGTCCTGAAACTTACTCCTGCTAGCATTGGTGTTTCTTCAGCAAAGCTTTCTTTATGTTGGGGAAAGGGCAGGGATTGTTGAGGAGGGTTTCCTTGAACTTCATTTGTGTTTACAAAATTTTTTTCAGAGGCAATTGAAATGAAAAAATTTGCTGCCAGAATCAAGATGAAATGTTCTGAGCTTACTACTTGCATTCTGCTTTTCTTTCTTCCTTACTCCTCTTTTTCACAAGATTTCTTTCTTATAACTGCTTCTCTGTAGTCACTCCTGTGGGTTTCTTTGGAAACCTGGTATGATGTTTTTCAAAATACTTGCACAACAGTTGGGCATCCTCCAGCACCGAGCACGTGCTGAACTCATTTGCCCAACTAGAAGATGGGGGGTGTGAGAACCTCCATCCCGCAGGTTGGTGAGCTTATGTAAGCAGTTCTGCTTAATGGTTTAAGTGCTTGGACTCAAGTGGTTAAGTGGGAGGCCCTGAGTGCATTTCTTCTGCGTGAAAAGAATCTACTGATACAGAGTTCATGGTTATGTTTACTTACAGTGCTAATACTGGCAGAAACTATTGGAGGGCTGGGTAATCCTGAAGGCTCATTAACGCCTCTGTAACTTTATATCTTAGTTTATGCTTTGTAGGGTTAAACCTGATCTGGAGGAGTTATAGCACAGGGTACCTCTATCTGTGGATCTTGGAAGTTGCGAGTAAATTCCATTACAATTTCTGCCATTGTCAGTCAGTATGAGTGTAAACTCCCTCTGTATTAGGGACACAATTGCATTGATAGGAGGAAGGTAAGATAATTTTTTAAGACAGATTTGTAGATGATTTGTGGAAAGTACCATGGAGTTAGATGATAGTCTGTGTGTATACGCTTTTGACACACTCAGTGGAATTTTTTTCTAAGTCACCAGGACACCTGTGTGGCTCTGGAAGCTGAGCTATGTCCATTTAATTAATGGAACAATGGTCCTACTTTATATTAGAAACAAGGAACTAAGCGCCTTGCAGGCAGCTAACTTAAAATCACATGTAATTTTAATTTTTGAAAATTTTTGAAACTGTTTGTTTTTTGTTTTTTTTAATTTTTTTTCAAAATAGGAAAGTCAATTGATTTTTACGTATGCTACTTTGCTCAAAACGCTACCACTTAAGAGGATGCTACTAACGTTGAAAATTCAGGAGCAAAAAATCAGATCTTTGATCCACAGTGTCTCTTGCCCATTCCCTTTTTTTAAATTGCTGATTTGGAGAGCTCTGGTGGGGTCTTTGACAAAACTAGCCCAGGCATTTTTTTATTAGTATTTTTAAGTACTTAAAAAAAAAAGGAGCAAAAATGACACCGGCAGATTACTTCTCTTAGGTCACCCTTTGAATCGAAGTAACCAACTAAGCATGTGTAATAGTTCACAAAAAGAAATAAATAGGTAACTAGTGCTCAGTTGCACACACGTGTAGTTAATATGCAGTTCTGACATATTCAGAGTCAGATCATGAATAAATATTTGACTACTTGCTAATCAGACAGAAATGACTCTGAACACTGGTTTTGACAGTGTTTTGTCATTCTGCCAGTAGGAGAAAAAAAAAAAAAGCAAGACAGCTTTCCCAAACAGTAGGTGTAATACTGTATCTCTGATAGATCATTCATGGTGTTTTCTCTGTTAAAGCACACATACAGAATGGATTATATGTTTTGTCACCAAATGGGAACAGAGAAGGGATTCTGCCTCGATGACATGCTCATTCTTTCAAGGAGCATAGCAAATGTCATAGGATACTTTTGCACGCTGTGCCAAACTCATAATTTTAGAGCAAGCATTAAATCTGCATAAATTTTACAATTTGTGTAAAAGGGACAGAATGTATCTTGTGTTGCTTAGCAATGGCTTAATTGACGATATGGCTACCATGTGAACTTCTTGCATTTTAATATCTGGGCTGAACAGTCTCCTCCTTGTTTTTGCCCTTTGAAGGCCCTTTTCTGAAGTCAGTAGGACCTTATGTACAAAGTAGCTGGCAAAATAGAAGACTGTTAGATGAGAATAGACAAGAAACCCACTAATTGTCTCCCTGAAATCAGTGGCAGAGGGTCATTAGGTGGGTGGGAGCGGGTGTGCAGACCTGTGTACCCCCAGCCTTCCAGTTGCATTGCATTCATTCATTGCGTGGCTGCATTCACTGACTACCCGACATAGTCGTGTGGTATCAGGATCCCGTGCTGGCATGGAGCTCTCTTGGTATTGTGCTAGCTCCGAGTCCACGCCGAGTCCATCTACTGCCATCACCTTGCTGTATAGGCAGTATTTGGTGTGAACACCCCTACTTGACACGTAGATGATTTGCTCGAAGTAGTCAGCATGTTAGTCGGTTCTCTGCATTAGAGCTGAAAGTATTGCCTCATATTGTGTGCCTAAAGGCAAAAATCTCTGATGGAGCTGGGCTGGCAAAGCTGCTGAAATTGGTTCTTTAGAGATGAAGAATCAGAAGGAATTAGTTGCAAAATGAATTTTGGAAACTGAACTGTGACTTGTTTCTGAAAGTACAAATGCGATGACTTTTCATTACCAAGTAATTAACATCGACTCCTGCAGCTAGTTCAGGACTGAAATGTCGTCTATTATCCTTGGTTTTTATTGGGATAATGATGCTATAAATATTAGATTAAAAAGATTGGAAGCAAAATGATATAAAAGCTTATTTTGCTCTGCAGAGAAGCTAGAACTCTTAACAGATTAAAACCAGAACGAATGGCTGACAGTCTGGGAGTAGTCTGCTGTTTTTTTCCATTTGAGGGTACTCTTGAGTTTGGAGCTATCAGTTACTACTGACAAGGAGATAAATGCTTGAAAAATGTTTCTCTCCAACAATTCATGCACTTGAATGTGAAAAGTGAACAGTGTATTTTACAGGAGTATAACACCACTCTTCTAACATTTAGGATGAGTTATATGCTGGTTAATTAACAGTTCTGTTCTATATGCCTCAGACTGCTTTTTTGACATGAGGTGGCTGTGAATTTCTACAGCTCCTGTGCTTTGTTGAGAGCAGCTAGCATACCTAAATTTGATATCTGTAAATACCTCATGATTTAAAGCGAAGATCTAATTCTTTTAAGGGGGGATAGTGTTCGCTATTGTGAATCTTAATTATTTTATATGAACAGTTTACATAATTTCAAGTTTTAAACAGTGCGGGTAGTTAAAGACAATTTCAACTTTTCCTAATTTTTAGCAAAATTGGAGATAAACAATTTTTTGTTTTTGCAGGACTATGTAGTGGCCCTGCTTGCACAGGTCTGATTGCAAGAAAAAAGGCAAAGTGCTTTCCATTGATCATTTCAGCAAGGGCAACAATCTCCCATTCTCTTTTTCTTCCTGCTCTTTCATTCTGAAGCACGGTAGCAGCAAAAGGAAAATATTCAGAAAGCTGCAACTGGGAGCAGGAATTGCTCTGCCAAGCCCCAAACCTGCAGACCCTGATTGTGCAGAGAAACGTGTAGCTATCCGGAGAATAGTCGGCTTGTCGCGGTCCAAATGGAGCTCTCTGCAAATAGCACTCAAGGTGAAGTGGAACAGGTCATTTAACTTCCCCTTTCTCTGCGCAGGGAAAGCTGTTACACCTTACAGCACGTTACTGGAGGATTTCAAAAGGAGTTTCTTCTACTGCTGGGATAGGGAGCGTACTGCGTCCTGTCCGTCAGGGTTTCCGTCAGTAGGGAAGTATCTTGTTGATTTACGCAGGCAACAGATTAAATCTTTAAAATGCTATTCTTAAAATCCTATTTTTCTTTTCCTGACTGAGCATTAAAAGCACTTTCTCACTTGATGTGCAGCGGGCTGTAAGCTTGCAGAGCACAGAGAAGTCCGTGGGTGAAGTATGCCAGAGTGGTACAGTGTCTCTGTTGTAAAATGTGAAGAGGCAGCAGCAGCGGCTCACACTGCTCCCCCTTTGCAGTGCAGCTGTGCTCTGCAGGAACAGTCAGAAACACTTCCTTTCTGGGTCTTTTACTGCCTTCTGTTCTTAGACTGTGCTTCTACTGGTAAGGTAAGAGACATTTCTGCTGAGGAAGCTGGGAGGGAGGGCAGCAAGCAGCAAGATTCATGCACGATTTCCCTTCCCCGCTTTTCCTATGCAGGACAACCATAACTGCTTCTTTACTAACAACCCACAGCGTCAGATGAAACAGCGAGTCCTCGTCCGGCACAGCTTGCTCCTTCTGCAGCTCTTCCTTTTTGCACAGACCTTCCCTCCTGTTCAGCCGCTGTCCCTCGTCTCATCACCCCAGTGCCGCGAGAGGAGAGCTTGCTTGTCGAGGGCAGCTCCTGCTGCTCCCAGACGGCCGTCGGCAGCGGCTTCCAGTGCCAGCGTGGAGGTTACTCCTGTGGCGACACCGCTGGCATCCTCCCCCTGATCCTTCTTTGGGCCTCATCCAAAGTTCCTTGGGGCTGATAGAAGGGCTCTCTTGAATTTGGCTGCCCTTGAATCGCGCTGTCTCCCTTCTTGTTACTTAACAGCAGGCTCCTTTCCCAGCCAGCTCAAAGTGGGTCCTCATGTGGAAAAAGTGAAAATCGAGCAAAATCATTTCGGCTTTCTTCTTTTCCCAATTCTGTTCCAGTGATTGGCATCCTTGTAATTGCAGGAGTAGTTGCGCTGTAAGGAACTCAGTCACACAGATCTCTTCCAGAAGTTAATTTATGATCTTGAACATGCACAGCCGCATGTGAGGAAGAATGCCCGGTGCACCATGAGCGTGAAACACGTTATGTGCCAGTCATACTTCCCCTTGGGTCATGGGGTTTTCACAGTGCGGTTAATCACTGACTATGGCTCTTGTGAAGTTTACTCACTTCTCTGGAATCTTTCATTTGCTTATAAGTGGGGTTTTATTAGAAAAGTCTATTTAATGTCTGTTTTGTTCCTTGAAGAAACCTTTTTGTCATAAGATCAGTGGCTGCAACCCTATGTAGTGTTAGCATTAACCTGAAAATTAATAAAACTGAGGTGGTGAGAAATCATCAAGGTATGAAAAAGAGTATCCTTCCCTTCTCAAGGGTTACTCTTTGCTCACAGTGTTAGGAAACTGAGAGGGATGTCCCTGTTACTGGTCTGGGGTATTTTTTTTGCACATGGTAGGTATGGAAATGGCATTGGCTAAATCTATTTGTGTTAAAGAAACTAGACTTAAAGCATATTCATGACATGCAAAATATTACTTTTTCTGTTGTGTGGTACATGGATGATTGTTTATACCAGTCTGGGATAAATGTGGCTTTTCTAAAATATTTCCAGAGTAGCTTGGAATTGGAGCCTAAAATCAAGTATAACTTGTCATTTTTGTTGAGAAATACTCTGAGTAACAACTTTTTTGTTTAGAGCTCCCACCAATCCTATATGATTGAAAGCAAAAATGATGCTTTGATAGGCTTCTGTACATTATTGTTCAGCAGCTGATCTTTGTTGATTTTCACATGTTGTGGCTGACTGCTAATTAAAATAACTGGTGTTTCAGTGTTTCACTTCAGTTTTCTCTTTTCCTAGTGTGACAAAATCAAACAAGAACGAGATGAGGCTGTCAAGAAACTGGAGGAGTTCCAGAAAAGTAAGTTGATATGTTAGTGGAAGTTTGTTTCTATAGACTTACGAATATAGATCTGCAAACTATAAAGCAGTGTTAAGAATGCCGAGAGCAAGGTCCACTTGCTGTTTCTCCTTCAAAGCCTCGTTTGAAGCAGTTAATCTGGTAAGACTTTGGTCATCGTCAAACTGACTGGTGTCACAGCACTTACAGGTTGACCCAGGTAGCCATTCTTAAGGTGCAGAGTGGTGAAAACACAGTGGTACAAACGTGGCTCTAACTCACCAGGGTTCTGCAAGTGACATTGGGAATAATATGTGCTTGAATTGAGGAGGATTTGACCCTACTGCTGAAACTGCTGCTGCTGCTGATAATAATATTTTTATTATGAAGACAGAGAAAAATTACTTTAAGCATAGGCATACCATTAGAGGTTTTTAGGCTGCACTGATGTCCCTTGATGACTTTTCGGGCAAGTTCTGTCTTGTCTGGGCTGTGAGAATATCAATATTCAGTTTTACACTTTTATGGTAATGGTTCTATTGAAGCTGTACGGTGTCTGGAAGCAACAAAGCACATCTAATGGGAGTGGAAGTATTCTAGTGGAATAGCTCCTTAGAAGAGACAATTACAATAGGATTGTGGTCTGTTATGTCTGGTTTGTGCCAGTACGGTGAACTGCACGATGAAGCATTAGAAATGTGGATGAAGTTAATGCAGGATAAGGAAATCACATGGTCTATACTTTTGTGTGTGTTAATAGAGGAATTTGCTCACTTCTATTTTATAATTGTTCATATGATACAATTATGGAAAATAGTGTAAGATCAACAGGAATCATCTACTGCCTTAAATGATCTCAGATAACTATTCTGTGAAGCAAGAATGTTCTCTAAGAAGTCTAATTCCTCTGGAAAAAATTGCAGCCTGTTTTGTTTTTGTTATGATAAAGGAATACCAGAGTGTGGCAGGAAATGTCAAGTAGTTAAGACTTAAAATTTGAAGTAATATTTGATGTTGTAAAATTTTATAGGTTTCTTTTATCTTCCTTTCACACTTTTAAAGGACATACCTTGTAAACATAGTGATAAAATGCCAGGAATATTAGGATTTTAAGGCAATAATAGAGCCCATTATTTGAACGACAATATAAAAGGCAATTATATTGATGAAGAGCTACATCGGCTTTGTGTCTGTGAATAAACTTGGCCTGTACTCAGCTTCTATTTGTTCTCCTGGCATAAACACATATTGTGTGTGATTCCAGTTTAATGGGGCCCCGTTTGTATGCCAAGCAGCTGCATTTTAGGCCCTATTGCGTGATTTCATAGCTCTCTGAAAATTGGTTCTATTGAGCACAAGAGATAGAAGGTGGTGGTGGGGGGGAAAGCTTCAACACACAATCATTTCTTTTCAATTGGAGCCAGCAAGGTTGATGACAACATGACCATTGTGTTATAATGATAAGACCACTAAGGATCTGTACCTCTCATCAAGGCTTTCACACAACAGCAGATACAATTTAATTCACTGCTCTGTCAGCAGTGCTGATACCATTATGCCGTCTGTCTCCACAGTTATAATCACTGTCCTCCGAGAAATGCAGTTGAAATGATCTTGAGCAGTCAAAGAAACTCTCAATTAAGGCTGCCACTTCCAATGTGTCAGATTGTGTCTTATGCACTTGGTACAATTTTCACTTCCAATCCTGTTTATTTACAATGTCTACCAGTAATTACGCTTAACATGTCATTTAGTGAGGGTGCCCCTGCCAAGGAGATTGTTGGGTGCTGCAGTACCATTGAGTGGGAGTTTCTCGCAGTCAATGCCATCAGCGGCTTTTAGTCCCTGATGGGATGCAGTAGTAATGTTGATAATGCAAGTATCGTGCTCATCAAGTCATAATTAGATGCCACTCAAATGTGCCACTTGTAATAACAGTGTTGATTCATGTTTTCTCGGTGACTGCAACTACTAATTAGTTAAGTGGTTTTTGGTTGGCCTGCATTTGCTGCGGATTATTATTACCCCTGAAAAAAACTGTCAAGGTTAGAGATGTTTCAGGCCACTTAGTGCTGCTTTATGAATTTTAATATTGACATAATAAGAACTTTGGACAGACTTAGGAAATAATATATTTTTGTATTTAATTTTGAAAGAATTTTTTCCCCTGAGTTAATCATAATTGCAGGTTAATTAAGCTTAAATGAACCAAGAGTAATCTCTAGTTCTACCATGTGAGCCCGATCCTTGTTTCCCAACTTTAGCTGGCTTTGCTTGAGGGCGTTCGATTCCCGTCTGTGAAATGGGAGCAGCGCTGTCTCTCCGCTGGTCCCTCATCCCGACTGAAGCACTTCATTGCTCCAAATTCCTAGAGCTAGGTGGAATGAAAGCAGAACCAGTATGGATGTGTATGTGTTACCTGAAGCTTTTCCTCTTCCAGATTAAATGTAGCATCGTGTATGGCATGCTTGGAGCACATAACTTCTCTAAAGCCAGAAAAAAAATGAAAATCCAAGACAACCAAAGAAAGGTGGGGTGGTTCTGCTCTTAGAAGACTTTGTGAATACGGTTTGTGGACCAAGATTTCCCAGTTCTCCCCTGCTCTATTTTTTTTCCTGCTTTAAAGGGGAGTTAGCAGACAGCACTTGAGAGAAGCTCTGGTTTTTGAGCCCCAGGCCTTTGGATCAGACAATTTAAGGAACACCATGAAAACTGCTTGTATATTATATACCTTATTTCTTGCATGGAGCTATCGATTTCATAGCAAACTCCAATGTGTTGCTGGTTTCCTGTGTCATTAACTATAATGTTCATTAATGCTGGATAAGCATCAGTAAAGCTGCATAAATAGACTTTGTCAACAGGCTGCATTTTCCTATTCAAAAGGCCTGTTTTGTAGTTATTAAGATGATCTCTGGATATCAGAGGGGGTTAAGTATCTCTCTTCAGTTTTTAGGCGAAAGTCTTAGAAGAAGGCAGAAGGCACATACTATCCAGTGGTATGAAATGGTTAGTTTTTAAACCTTATCTCCATGAAAATGGAAGGAAATACTAGAGAAAGTCCTCCTTATTCCTTCTGTATTCTGCCAGCCTTGTTCCTCTTCCAAAGTGGTAAGCTGAAAATGGTCCTTTCTGCTCACTGAACTTCTGACACTGGGCTGAAAGGAACCTGCCATGAAGTGCCTTGCAGAATTAGAGTCCAGCTATCCTAAGAAACGGGAAATTTGGTTTCCTGCTTTGCCTCAGAACCGCTGTGCATCTTGAAACTTTGTCACGTAGAAGACTTTCAACACTAGTTAAATACCTACATATTGCTGAAAGTTGAGGAGAATCGCAAGCAAAAATGCACTTGTGCTTTTAAAATTCCTCTAACTTGCATCGTTCTCCTATGTTACTAAATAAGCTTTGTTCTTTAACTTCATGGTCAAGTTCATCCTGTAGGATTGTGAAGGCAGGGTGTGAGACCACAGCGCTCACTTCAGTGCACACTCAAGTGCAAAGAGACCTTAGATAAGCAATTGAGACGCTACAGCTATATGGTAATGTGGAACTTGGGTTGTTCAGCTGAAGTTGTCAGAAGTCATACAGTGCAAGCAGTGTTGAATTTCCATCAGTATTGCATCCATCAGGGCGTACCCCAGCTACTACAGCCGGCTTCAAAGCTGATAGGGCAGAAAGAGGGGAAGGAGCAGGGCTGTGCTAGTCATTTAAACTGATTCTTTGGAGCACGTGTTGCATGAGGCATCACAAGTATAGAGGCTTCGGTCACTCCTTTCTCTGTTTCCTGGTAAGCCCTAGGTCTGTGCTGTACATCCATCCTGCAGCTTTTCTTCTACCTTGTGTTCAGCAACTGTGATGATGTTTAAAATACTGTTTAAACCCGAGGACTGGAAGGTGAGAATAATATCTTTGTAAACTGAGTTAATCTTGCTGTTTCTGAAGATCAAAACATCAATATTTTTAAAGTTGCATCCATGCCAATTGTTCAGGAGAATTACTATGGCAATCTTAAGGAACAGTCCTAATGATATGACTCCACTTAGGACTACAGCTTAGGACTTTCCCAGTTTAGGACTACAGTTTTTCAACTGTTAATGAAATAAATGTTAATGAAATAAATTTTTCAGGTGTTAATGAAATAAATGAAGATGGTCAGGGAGGCTTCTGCTGGCCTTCTACTTCCTTAAGTTTTTGTTCAATTCTCCAGTTCCCTCTCTAAGGCTGCAGGCATGGCTTCAGAGAGTTGCTTAAAGCAACCATCCAAATATTCAGTGTTCAAAGCAATTCCTGTCTGTACAGATGTTCTAATTATGTACTTCCCAGTGTTTGAAATTTTTACATAGAAGGTTAACAGAAAAAGATGTAATATTTCTGATCATGGGATGCATGTGTCAAATGCAGGAAAACACTGACTAATGTTTAAATTCTCCTCCTAGTTTCTCACATGGTTATTGAGGAAGTAAACTGTATTCAGAATCATCTTGAAATTGAGAAGACGTGTCGTGAAAGTGCTGAGGCTTTGGCTTCTAAGGTGAGAACTACAGTGATTCCGTTTCATCTGATTTCCTTTTTTTCTTTTTTTTTTTTTTTGTTAAAACTTGATATTGTGTGCATGTCCCATATATGTTTTTGCATAATCTTGTAGATCTGTGAAATTGTTTTGAAGTGGCAAAAACTGTAAGCCATATGGGAGATGCAAAATACAGTTCCTGCCCTTGTGGGGGGAAAAATACCCATTTTAATTTAATTTCTATTTTGGAACAGTAAGTCATGGACCATCTTGTTGATATCTAGTTTTTATATGCATTTAGGTTAAATGGAAAACAAGTTTTAGAACTGTCCTGCGTGAGATATAAAACAATAATGAGCATTTCAGTGTCTAAATCAAATGGAAAAAGTCAACCACTGCATTACATTTCAGGTGATTGTTTATGAAAGCAAAGCAAGGGCAGGGGAAAGGTGACCTCCGCTGCTCTGTTGATTGCGTCTAGTCTGATGAATTTAGCAAGTGTGTAATTTTCTATATTCCATCTCATCAGAAGTGCATTATTATTAAAGAATGTTTTTATCTCTGTGTTATATATTTTTGGTTGTGTAAAATGCATCTGAGCCACTTCATCAGAAAATGGATTACAGCAATTTTGAACCAAATTTCATTAGCAATGCTGACTGCCTTCTCCCTCCCCCCACTCCCCATCCCCTGCCCAAAGTACATCTTTAGATATGGTAAAAATCACACCAGCAAGAAATCACTTTAATTTAGATGCATTAGCAGTGTACTTTCTGGAGGTATTTACTTAATTGTTTGCATAATGACACTATATTAGAATTCGTAAGATAGACAATCAGCATCTAAGTAAGAAAATGAATGTATTTATGTAACTTTTCTTCTTCTCTGCACTTTTTCTGTAATGGAGGTCCAGGGGCAGTTCCAAGAGTGGCTTTATCCCCTAGGGGTGCTTTGCCAAAGTGGATTTGTTTGTTGCCATAAACCATGTAAGGTTCCCCACACCACCCTGCCCACTTCCTCCGTTTTGTTCTTTGGGAATGAGGTGAAGTTCTTGAATGAACCTCCTGTAGTTAGGGGGCTGAGGAAAGAATCAAAGATGATTGCTCAGGCAAGAGTTCAGGGCAAGCCTAACTGTTCAGTATGTTTTATTTCAATGCAAAAGTTGGACTTGTGAACTACACGTTGACCTGGATATGTTGTATGTCATTAGTAGAAAATTGAACCTCATTCTTAGAGCTGAATGCAGATAATGCTTGGCCGGTGGGTGGGCAGACACCCCAACATCCACCTCACCACTCCTGAGATTATGCTGGGCCTGCTGAGACGTGGGGTGTCTAGATGCAGAGTAGTGGAAGAAATTTGCAGAGTGAACATTTGCAGCAATCCCCATTGTTCATTTTTTCCTGGTGCTTTGGTCCAGATGGAAATACATTATAAAACCTCTTCTGTATCAGCCACCAACCAGGCATGTGCTTAAGCATCCACCCCGGAGTGGTTTCTGGCTTGTGGTCTGACACAGAGGGAATTGGTGTGTGGTATAGCTTTCATTTTACATATCTTGACTTTATGGTAGTAACTCCTGAGAATTGAAAATAATCTGAAATAATTTTATAGTAATTTTGTCCACATTGGAATTATAATTGTGCTGTGTATTATTTGTAGCTCATAAGCAAAAAAAGCTGATTTTCTGTGACCAATTGATACAGCTGGCAAAATCAGACGAGCTTTCAGGAGCACAGTCCCTTTGTTCAGGTCATTCAGTTAGGGCTCTTGTTGATACTGGTACATGCTGAAGGGTTCGGAGCTGAAGCAGCTATCAAAAAGGCAGCATAGCATTAAATAAACTTGATAGTTGATTTGATTTAAATCTATACAGGGTATTTATTAGTCAAAAGTACCAGAGAGAAATATGTCTTCCCTGATGGAAGAAGGGCATAGTTGAAGTATCATGTTGAATTCAAACCTTTTCAGAGGAGAAAGAGGGGAAGTTTCCCATCTTTAGACCATTTTAATGTTGAATGGAACATTTAAGCTAATGTCACTTTGTCTTGCTCTTTGTTTGCTAGCACTTTCAAATAAGGGTGAAAAAAGCTATTTTTTTCCTTGCACAGCAGCATAAAGATAGACTAACTAGCTTCTTACTGTTTGCACTTCTGAACTTTCAGCTGAACAAAGAAAACAAGACCTTGAAAAGAATTAGTATGCTTTATATGGCAAAACTGGGCCCGGAAATTATCACTGAAGAGATTAACATTGATGAGGAAGATCCAGCCCCAGATACAGAAGCCAACGCTGGATCATGCAATTCTGTGCATTGTCAACAGCAAATAAAAGGTAAGCGTTGTTGCTGAGCCTACAACACCAGAGCAGGAGTGTAAAGGAGCTCTAAAGGATGGCTGCATTGGCCTGAGACTAGAGATCCGTCTGGCTCTGTGTCAGGCTTCTCAGAGTGGACATCAAAGGATTTCCAGGGAGGACTATAAGGACATGGTAGGCCTGTAGTGATAGTGCATAACGTATATGACGGATGTATGTCCTGCTAAGTAAATTGCAGGATAATGGGATCTACGCAGCCAAGAGAGCTCAACGTTACTGAGTTGGTAAAAGCAACGTTTCTTTAGGTCCTTAACGAAGTGAAAGGTAAGCGGAAGGACAAGGTCACCTCGGTATTTACTTCAATTGTAGTGTCACTATTTCAAAGATTGTAAAGCAGGACTCTCCATTGATGTTGCCATTGTGTACCTTTGTATACACAAACTTTGTTCATATTCCAGAGTTCCTGCCAAACAAGCAAATTAAAAAGGGACTGTTGTACCAGGGAAAACAGCAAAGCTTGGGAACATGGAAGTACACTGCTAGAGAAGTCTGTGCAATATGCAGAAATTTCTCGTTTCTTTTTGATAGGCTATTTGTGTTTTGTTCGTAGAAAATTTGCCTTTCTTTCTAGTCTAACCCCATAGTGAAGTTTTTGTGATTTTTGTATATATCTTGCTATATCACAGTGTTCAGAAAAGGGGAATGCCCATATTCTTCATTCTGATACAGAGAGAGATTAAATGGTTTCACTTAAACAAGTGAAAACATTCATTTTTTTTAATAATAAGTTACAGTAGCGAACACTGTGCAAGTACAACTGTCTCAAACTCAACCTGACCTTGTTAATTGTTGTCTGTTTGAATGTTGTAGCCTCAGTGAAGCAGTACAAAGTATCACTGGAAAAAAAAACAACAAACACTAGTATTTTAAAAATGTTTAAAAAACTAAAACAGTAAACCTCACAGAACACCCAAGAAATAAGATGTCGTATACCCTTTCATAATAAACAATTTTATGTACTACAGGTGTAGGAAAGGAGGCAGAGAATGGTGTGACCCACATCATGCAACCCATCCGAATCTCAAATAAGATTCTGGAGTTCCTCCTGTCTTTTAATGGAGAAAGATGTCAAGGATACTGTTAGAAGGGGCAGAGATTCTGGCTGCAGGTCAAAGGACAACGTTGTTAGGAAGGGTAGCAGGACCAAAGGAGAAAAATATTTGAAGAAATGCTCTGCTGTGTATGGTCTGTGCCTTGCTGAAGCATTCATTAAAGAATAAATGTGGCAGGAGTTGTAAAGGATTTAGAAATCTTGACTTCTGTTCCTTTCTCTGGCACAATTATTAAATGTTAATGGTCCTACTTTTACAAGTGCTGAGTATTTTAAAAGCATTGGCATCCCATTTGCTAGAGGAAAAGATATTCTGTTCCTGTGCCTGGAGAAAAGTGGGTGTGTGTATGGTAGCAGAGTGATCTGACCACATGTACCAAAAAGCAACATCAGGGCTCTGTCCCCAGACTAAGCCAAACTGCGTGGCATTAGTCTTGAGAGAAAAATCTGGTAGCATCTTGGATTACCTGCGAAGCGTAAGATCACGTGCAATGAAAGAGGTGTTTTCAAATCTCCCCTTGATGCTCTCTGGTGTTACCCAAGTTGGTATGGATATGCTTCCTTCTCTATATGTTGAGGTTGATATATGTACTGTAGTGCCTGATTTAACCCAGTTACCATAAATTTCAGAATCTTTTTTCCATTAATTTCACTGGAAAGCACACATCCGTAAAACAGAAGATTTGGTTCAAGAATCTTCTGGGAGAACAAGAATTTTTCTTTCCTTTACAATGTCTGTGCCATTAATTGAGAGGAAAATAAATTTGAAGCTCCTGAACTGGGAGGGGAGGGGAGGGGAGGAGGAATTGACATTTAGGAGATCTGAAACCAAACAAAATGACATCCAGTATGTTGTCATCATCTGCAATTGATTAGCAACAATTTTCTTAACTGGTGGCTGGTATTCAATGAACAGCAGTGCTATGAAATACTGGAAGCAGGTGGGGAATGAGAGCACTTACTGAAAGCTAATATATATCAATAAATTCATATTTTGTGGTGTTTTTCTGTTAACCTAAACCTTGATATATTATGTATGCAAACTGATCTCCTGTTAAGAAGTGATTATAATCAAATGGTTTATTCCATTGTGAATTTAATTTATTTCATATTTTGATAATTAAGGAACAAAAATTCTGAGGGGAAAATTACAAGCATTAGCTCTTCCATCAGTAAAGGTTATATTCTGACTCTGTTCACATGTTACAAAGACTAAAAATTGGCAGCTGTTCAGGACAATTTCTTCAGTGGAAACCTCCCAAGTATTAACTGCCTGTTGTTTTGTTTATTTCCCTTGTGACGAGAACTCATGATCCCCAAAGAACTGAAGTACATTATTTTGTTTTAAAGGACGCCTATTAAAAATTGCTTTCTGCTACCTGAGTACCAGAGTCTCTGTGATGTGACAGTCTCCTGAGTAGGGCTGAGAACACTCTGTGGTGACAGGATTGGCCCTGTTATAGCATGAAATGCATCATTCAGAATGCAAATGAAGATGGCAGTGCTGAACAAGGCACGTTACCTCAATAGAGTAAATCTGAAACTGGAGCTTGATGATAGATCTGTTACTTGACACTTCTGCGAGGTTCCTAAATTATTGAGGATGCACCTTGAATGCATCTGATGCTTTGCATACAGTTGTTTTGTACTTGATTGTACTTGCACTGCTCTGACGTTTCTTCTGTTGTTTTCTTCCAAGAATAAAATAAAAATATATTTTCATTTCCTTCCTCAAACTGCAGAGCTGCGAGATCAAATCATATCTGTTCATGAGGAAAAGAAGACCTTAGCCATTGAACTGGAAAACCTGAGGTGCAAACTTGTAGAAGTAATTGAAGAAGTATGTATTGTACCATGGAAGGCGAGACCACGTTAGCGTGTAGTTGGTACTTTTTGTATCTAATTTTGCTAAAAACACTCAGTTGTGAAGTTAATTGAATCCTATCTAATCGAAAGTCCTGCCAGCCTGCCCGTATGAGGTACCACTTAGGGCACACATCTAGAAGGGGCCTTCTATGTCAGAGCCCAATCTGCTGCTGTTGCTGGCAGATGATTCTTCATAATCTGTTTTAATGCCCATATTGTCATTATCTCCCCTTCCTGACATCCTCTCACCCATCAGCCTGCAGTACAATTTTTTTTCCCCTTAAACCTATCCAAATGCAAGAAATATTTTTGGAGAATTCCCGGTTTAATCACTGTTGCTACTTCATTGAGCATATCCTTGAGTTTAGCCATTGGCAGTGTCCTGTCATGGCAATTAGACCAGCAAATTGGCTTTTTGAGCCAGCAGTTTCATTCCTTCTTGAAAACTGGATAAGCCATGTACTGATGCAAATCAGGACTTAGTGGTTCTTCCTGTCTGTGCAACGCTTGCATTCAGAAAGAGACAGCTGACAGCTCTTGAACAATGAACAGAGCCCAGGGAAGGGAAAAAAAAAAAAACACAACAAAACACAAATACAACAAAAAATCCAGCAGCCTGTCTATATTAAAGGCAAGCAGTCAGGGGCAAGCTAGTAACTTTTTAACCAGGTGCTATGGTGCCTCATCCTGAAAGACTCAAAAGATTTGACATTTGTAGCTGCGGCTGGTACGTGCTGTGAGAATGGACCACGGGAGCACTGTGTGAAGGATTGGTTCATAACCTTTTAATGCTGTCTGTGATAGGGATCTGTAAATTAGGGTGAAAATTCTTCCTATCCCACAGGAAACTAAAATCAAGCTAAACCTAAGAAACAAAATTACTGAAAGCGAAATGTTGCTTGCGTTGTGTAATGTGTTGTATGCCTCATGCCACTAATTAAAATAGTCTCATTTTTTAATTTGTTCTTTATAATTTTCTAGGTGAATAAAGTGAAAGAAGAAAAGGCTGTTTTGACAACAGAAGTTAATAAGCAGCAAAAACTGTTGGAAAAATGTAACAGAGGTGTGTGGTCTCAGCAGGTTTTGTAAATGTTTGAATATTCTGCAAAGGATATATCAGAGTTTTTATGTTATAGTTCAAAGGACATGTTGCAGAACAGTGACTATAGTCCAGATCTGACACTTGGTCTCATTGCTATAGATGCCGGGTAAACACATGGACTGTTCTAGACTGTCTCTACTTCAGGAAAATGTGCCAGTATAAATAGCAGGTTGAATGGGAGAATAGGAAGACTTTTTGCTCTGTGGCAGAAACAGCAGAATAGGGCAAACACATTCCCACTGCCTGAAATCGTTCTGATTTATTTTCAAGTTGTTCCTCTGCAGTTGTGTTCTACCTGCTTACCCAGGGAGAAAAATAAAGAGCTCTCAAAACTTTTCCAAGGGTTTCTGAAAGTTTTGTTGGGTAAAGGGAACTGTGCCAAGGCTGCTACTGGATAACTCGCACAGAAGAATGAAATGTTTTATTTTTTCTGGAAAAGAGCAGCCCCTTGTTTTATGTTTGCCTGTTATCCAGAAAAGATGAGTTACACAAGGTTAGGTCCTAATGTGCTGGCAACATAAAGCAAGATTTTTTGTATGCTTGAAATGAGTTACTGAAGTATCTTTTTGATACCTACTGTATTCTGTGTCTATGTGGTGCTGTCTTGGAGCTATGCAATTGATACATACAGTCAGAGTTGGTGAATTTATCTTAAATGTAAGTGTGGTGGTTTCTTTTAACCATCATTTTGAGAGTCAGATGGGCTGGGATGTGTATCCTACTGTCTGACCTACACTTACCTTTAAAAATTGTTACACTTGCTTCTAAAGAAGCAAGGAACTTATGTAAGATACTGTTAGAAATCCAGTGGCATCACTCTGGACTTACTGTCTTTGGCCAGTAAGAGCTAAAGCTTATTAGGAAAGTACAAGCAGTCAATGAGACAGAATTTGTATATGATGCTTGATCTGGGCTCAGATGTGTTTGGAATAGTTTGGGGAAGCATGTCCCATAGTTAGCTTTAGCCACCCATGTGAGGCTTGCTTTTGTGAGCGCAGTTTAAATACAGGCAATGCAAAATTGCACGGCTTTCTTCTTCAGGCCCATTGAAATTTCTTGCAAAGGGATGTGCCAAACCTCCCTCAAACCAGGTAGGCAAATACAGTTACCTCCAAAATACCTTGGTAGGTTGAGCAAGGCTCTCTTGAGACTTGGATTGCTTTTGCCCAAAGAGGCAAGATACTATCTGTGGTACCTTCGTGTCTATTACTGGAGTTTTGAGCTTGAGCTCCGCCAGAAGATGGTCTCTCTACCTGTAGTTATTCCTCGACTGGAACAAGTAACTTGATCCTTGACTCATAAGTATCACTCCATACAGATGAAAATGTTACTTATATGTCAGTCTATTCACTAATAAGAGTGACAACAACCCTGGAGCAACAGGAGAGGGAAGAGGAGAAAAAGTGAACTTTTATGCCTGCCTGGATTTCTTAGGATAGAGAACCTGTTTCCTTTTCTGGGTAGACTATTCTAGACACCCAGTTGTCACATACTCTTTTATTACACCTCAAAGAGCAGTGATGAGAAATAGTAATTCTGTGAGAGTTATCCAGAAAAAAATATAGATATTGTTTAATTCTCATTTTGCAATTGTAAGCTGTAAATATTCTTGTGTTTTTTTTTAAGATGGTAGTAGGTAATATGTAGCCTATAAGCTTCATAAGAAGGGGGAAGAAAATCACATCCTATTGTAGGCAAAAAACATTCTAAAAGATTTTTCAAGTGTTAAAATACCTGTATGTGCAGATGTGCATGGGGTGATGACGTGCATGCACAGGTATAAAGTAGTGTGTATGTACAGTGAGATTTAAAGCAAAACGGATAAATATTGCAGTGTGTGCTGTATGCAGAAATGTAAAACTAAGTTATATCTTTATTCAAGGATTCACGGTACTGGGGAAACACAGCCTATCTGGATAAATCAAGCAGTATTTCTTATTTGATGGTTTGTTATCCATTCTGCTTCTAATTCTGATTTTCTTTCATTCTTGTGAACAGTGTCTGTGCTGGCCGTAGAGGAATATGAAGAGCTTCATGTAAACTTTGAACTGGAAAAGAACCTACGGAAGAAAGCAGAGTCGTTTGCCCAAGAGGTGAGCAATTAAGTAAAAGGGATCTCTGGTCAAAACCCTACTACCAACATAGTTGACTTGATTTCAATTCCTCGCTCTCATAGA
Source organism: Cygnus atratus (assembly GCF_013377495.2). Classification (NCBI taxonomy): domain Eukaryota; kingdom Metazoa; phylum Chordata; class Aves; order Anseriformes; family Anatidae; genus Cygnus; species Cygnus atratus. The sequence continues at coordinate 7,522,424 of NC_066368.1, forward strand.
AATCATAGAAATGGTGGCTTTGAATTTCCACGTACTACTTAACTAACATACATACTTCATCTGTGAAATGGATTTACTATTTCAACAGAATTTATAAAGCTTTACAGAATTATCCATGTACTCTTACCTCTGTCTTTTTTTAAAGTGAAGCTTTAAGTTTATTATGGGCTTAATCAGCTACAACATTTCAGTAGTGATTGGGTCTGGGAAAGATGAGTTGCCTTTCTACTGATACAATTTAAAGCATTTTGTTTTTCCTGGAAAAAAAAAGTGAATTCACAAAAAAAAAAGGTTAAAAAAAAAAAAAAAGGTGCAAAATACAGTATTGTTTGAGGTTTATGCAAGTTTGGCTACTTATTTAAAATGTGCTTTTTGAATAACCTATTGCAAAGAACATTCTAGTTGGGGAAAAAACAAACAAACAAAAAACAAAACAAAAAAACCCCACAAACATTGCTTCTGTATGCTAAAAAAGATATGAACTCCCAAGGAGGAAAAGAGGTGCTGGATAGCATTAAGGAACAGCTAGCAATTCCACAGATGAATTCTAGCTGGCGATGCTGTTTGCTTCAGAAAATGCTGCCAAACTCTTTCATTCTGTTGATAGACCAAAGGCTGATAAAATTATAAGGGTGTTGTTTTGTTTTGTTTTCTTCCTCATGCTTTTTCTGTTTGCAGTTTGGATTTTGAGAGCTCTGTACTTGGGTTATGTTTTCAAGCTTTTCTAACCTGTGCCCTGTGTACAATGTTTTCCTTAGCAAAAGTTGGACTTCCTAAGTAATTGCTTTTTAAGGAACTCTGTTTTTTAAAGAAAGCCATTATCCATCAAAATTACAGGTAATTATTATTGAAATACTGTAAGTAAGGAAAATATCTGATTTCAGATTTTGAAACCAGGGCTGCCAGTAAACAGATATTTAACCTTCAGGAAGTCAACTTTGTCTGTGTAGAGAGCTCTTGTGCTTTCTGTATTTGCTGCTGCTGGTTTTTTTTTTTTCCTCTCTCTCTTTCACAAAAAGATATTTATTTGATTACTCCTGTACATCTAACTGCATTCAGTCAATGACAGTAAGCAAGGGCATATATTCATTTGGAAACTCTACAGAAAACACTGAAAGTGTTTATTGTGTTCTGTTAGTCTTGTGTGTTGTGCTGGCTATTTGATTTCTTCGGGTATGAATAGAATAATATAGCAACATTTTAAACAAAACATTTTGTGGGTTTGAGATAAACTGTATACAAATTAAAAAATCTGGAAGCAAGGGGTGAGGAAGTCGACCAGATGTTGCTTGTGGTCGCTCGCTCTGTCACCGTGTGCTCTCTCTGACTGTGCCATGTACAGAGGTTGAAGAACTTCACGGCAGCTGAGCCAAGGGTACTGCTTCTCTTTCTCCTTCACTTCCCTGTTCACCCCTTTATAAGGTCACTGTGGTGACCCTCCAGGAAACCCATACCTACAGTCTCCTGCCTGTTGTCAGTATCTCTGCCATGTGTTGAAAATAGAACTGTAGTTCAAGCAAAGCTCAAACAGCTGACATATTTTTTCCCCAAGAGGAGAAGAAATGACAGAAGTGAAAATAATTTACTAGTTATTAAAACTAACTCTAATTTGGGCTATGGAGGTGGACTTTGCAGAACACTGTTAGACTCAAGTGATGCGAGAGAAAAATCGCTCAAGAGCAGGGATTTCTGAAATCAGAGACTGTACGTACAGTCTCCTCCAGACCCCACTTTTGCAGAGCTCTGTGAGATGAAGCCCAAATTTATCTGTGCAGAGTTGGACATCTCCCTTGGCCATGGCTTCAGTGCCATTGGGGCATTTAGATTTTGGTCAAAGGTTCATTGTGGTTTTTTTTTTTTTTTTTTCAGAAGTAAAAAAGAGACCTGCAAATTTCAGTGAAGTTATTTACAATAGACACGTTTATTAGCAACTAAACATTTTTAGGCAAAATCTTTGTGTTGTTTAAATATTCATTTGTTTTTTTTTTTTTTCAAGATTGTTACTGGTCTGTGCAGGCATTAATTTTTTAGCTTTTGTTGGCTGTGATGTCTGCAGAACTGCTATTTTCAGAAAATAAATTTCTAAGAATTAAGCATGTTCGTTTAGCATGCATTATTACAATATCTATTTTACATCTCATACTGTTGCTTGGCTTTTTCTTCTGAAGTAGGGAACAATGATGTGCTTCTGTTCATTAACTGGCAGTAGAAGATTGTATGTAAAGGTCTTACATCTCACAGAAACGAGTAATTTATAATTGCATAGTTAAGCTGGTTTTCAGGTCATAAAAGAATATTATCTGATACTGCGGGCCCAGAATGTTGCCTTTGTTCAGATTCATAACTGCAATATTCAGACAGCTACACATTTTGAAAGATGATATTTAAGGTATTTGTAGTATTTGAATAACAAACCAACAGGCAAACTGGTAAGTACAATGCCAAAGAAATCCAGGTTATTTGTGAACAAGTACATTTTTTTTTTGTGCCATTATTTACGGATGTGGAAATATGCATAAATGAAATATGAAAATATGGGCTGCTGTTGTGGCAGATTGACAATGTAGCTCTTCAGCTGAGGCTTTTCATTCCTTGAAGTCCTTCCGGAGTCTGTTAGGACAGTGAGCTTCAGGCCTGCATTAGTCTTCCCTTTGTGTACCTCTTTTCCTTTTGTGTCATGCAATTCAGAAAGATTTTTGGATTCTTTTTTTTTTTTTTTTTAAAATACAGAAGCGTGTGACTACAAAGCCACTGCTCAGTTGTGTTTGGGGAAATGGCACTGTTTCAAATTAGTTTAAAAATCTGTGATCGTTGGCCTGGCTTCCCAGTGGAAGGCTTTCACTGGCCTTCTGTTTTCTCTGTCCATATAAAAAGTTTCTTTGAAGCACAAATCCTGCTGGATTTTTTGCTTGAGTTGTACAGAAGGCACAGCGGTTTGTTGGGATAAGCCGTGCAATGCTGAGGGAAGGGAGAACTTTGAGCAAAGGGCAACACCCTGGGCTGAGTGCTTTGTGCTTAACTTGCTCGGAGTGCTTTGAGAAAGGAACCGATCCCTGGGTAATGCGCATGCCACTGCAGTGCTGTGGCGTAGTCTGTAGGATAGCACATTTTAGCATGTTGCATTAGTTCAGGGTATCTTCAACAGCCTAGATATGGACTTAACATCTACAGAGGGTCTTGTTTGGTGGGGGGCACGTTGACTTTTTCAGGGCTCAGGCATCTGAAGCCTTCCCTGCCAGGGGTGTTGGCCCATGGGTTCAGATCAGCCCCCTGCTCCTCACTGTGGCCTCCTGGGCTGCAGCTGGAGGAGCCCACGCGAGTGGCTGGCTCAGGCTTTTCCAAGGGATGCCCTTTCCATCCTGTGCTTCTGCAAGAGATGAGGATTTGCCCCAGGATGTGAGCAACTGGGAGTGCAGGTGTGACAGAGAACAGAAGGTGAGCGTGTGCAGGAGCAAGTGCAGGCGGGGGGAAAAGACAGGGAGAGAGAGGGAGCAAGTGCACATGGGAGTGAGGCAACACTTGAAAATCAGAGCTTTTGATTAAAAAAAAATCAAATACAGCTTTAATTATAGTCATGCTGCTGGCACCACCATAATATATATTTAATTAATCAAAAATGATCCAACTTCAAACATTAGAATTCATGCTCTTTAGAGGTTCTACAGAAACTGAGTAAATATTGTCAGCCGTGGTGTGGAGAGGGGGAAGGAAAAAGAAAGAGGGTTTGAAGTGAGTCACAATCCATTGTGAAAGGTACAGGAATCTGCATAAAAGAACTAAATAAATAGAGTGTGTAAGGGGCGGGGGCATGGAAAAATCTGTACCTACCTGAATAAAAAAAAGGTTGTTAACACAGGAATCTTGGCAAGCTTAACTAGAATTCTAGTGTCATGTTTTAAGAGACACTTTAAGATCTCTCAGCTCTTTGTAGAGCAGTTTATAAGCAAACAAAGGAAGGCAGAGAGTATCTTGAAGGCCATCGCAATAATATAGAGGCTAGCCCTGAAAAGCACTCTTCCACAAAGATGAGCAAAATACAATACATTCAGCCAAAGCAAGCCAAAAGGGGTGGAACACAGTGCAAGATGTAAATTGAAAGTCTTAGCGATGTGAAAATCCCAGGAGTTTAACAAAAATAATCTGGCATAAATGGTTTATTAAGCATACAACCTGCCTTGCAACAATATTTTGTAAAGTGAACGGTTTATTACTGTCGTGTGTGCTGGCATGGGGACAACCCCTGCACCTAAAATTCCTTTGGAAGCCTCCCCGAGAAGAGGCAGCATGCTCTCAAAGTTAGTGGTGAGCCCCTGTTTTCTCTTCCCTGCATCTCGGGTAAATAGAAATGGAGTGTTGAGCTGTTAGATAAAATTTTAGGGTTCCTCTCACTTCTGTGACTAGCACAGGCTTTTTTCAAATCACGCAACTTGGAAAAAATGAAGGGCTTCCCAAGTGTTTATGGTTATCTGTGAAATATTTTGCGGGTTGAGAGGTTGCATTCAAAGGAGCTGTCATCCAGATGGATTGAAAATGAAAGTGAGTCTGTAACGTGCGTTGTTCCATCTTTCCCTGACTTCCCTCCAACTCCTAGCACTTAGGGATGCATACAAAAAGTAGGCTATGCCTAGGTCTGTGTTTGTACGTATCTATAACGCAGTAACATCTTTGCATTTCACTTGTGTACCTCAAAATGTCTCTATCCCTTACCTGTGCCAGTTCACAGCTGACATATTACTGGGACTGAACCTTCCAGTATTGAATGATAAAAGGTGGCTGTTATTTTATAGGAAAAATTACTGCCCTTCTTCACAGATGTCTGCACTGCTCATGGGGTTGTGTGCTATGAATTTTGTTGTCTCAATGACTTGTGCTAGACATGAGCTCTCAAAGAACTCTTCATTAGATGCATTTGTGACCTTTTGGGTTAATTTGTGAGGACTTCTGCATTAACGCGCTACATCTGTGAGAGGATACAGCAAACCCAGCACTCCTAGAGAAGTCTGTGCTTACAAGTACTGTGCTCTGTGCATTACCAAGAATAGTTGGACAGAAACTGGTGGCCGAAGATAATTAATTTGCAGTCCAACTGATTGAACTGGAAATAATAATTAAAGAGACATGGTAAGTGGTTAGTACTAGAATTCTCCTAAGCTTGAATGTTACCACTTTTGAAGCATGATGCAACACTAACACGTTTCATCAAGCTTTTTCCCAAGAACAGGCTTGTGAAATGGTAACAGATGTACACTCTAGGAAACTCTCTCTTTGTGTGTCTGTGTCTGTTCAGGCACTTACTCTATCGGGGAAAAAAGTGAAGAGGTTTCCTTCTCTTTCATGTGGTGTGTGATCTATTTCTGAGTGTATTAGATGGTGTCTAAATGCTGTAGGACTCTGAGCCTTACAGCTTGTATGTCTACACTTGTACCATGGCAAAAAGAAAACTGTTAACTATGGGAGATTAGAAGATGAATAAATAAGTAACGTAAGTAAGAAAAGAGAATCTTTTTTTCTTTTCCTTCCTTTATTTTGAGCCTTGGGCAGTTATAGTTCATAAGCAAATAATGGAAGAGTGCTGTAGTTTGACAAACCCTCTTCTATGAAGCAGGCTGTGCAGTAATACTGTATTTTTTAGGAAGTCACAATGCTGATGAGGATTGTCTTCTCACCTTTAAAATACATGATCCAAACACCTCTTTGGTGAAAAGCAACTGTTGGGCATCAAATAGGGTTAACTCACCTACTCCAGTTCCCGCATTCTGAGTAAATTAGTTAGACCTCTTCTTTTCAGCCACAAAACTTGATAATGCTCTGTCTTGTAAAAACAAAAACAGGTCTTAACAATAACTATTTTGCATTATCTGGAAAGAGGGGAGTGGCTGTTGGCTGCTGATTACTGCACGTTGCTTATCCTTGTGTCCTGTTTCATGATCAAGTTGGTCAGTTTTCTATGGCAGTTTGAAAATCTAGTGTTAGTCTTTAGCACCGCTGAAAATCCCAGTCTGTGAAGGTCACAGCACATTGCTAGAAATGCATCGCTGTGGTTTCCCATACGTCACATTGTTTTTGTTAGCTGTTGGAGCAGTCTTGTCTTTGTCTGACATCTCGTGATAGTTACTCTCTATAGAAGCAGATCTGAGGCAAGAATATAAGCACCAGCTACAAAACTTTCAGATCAGAGTAATGCCACGTGCACTTAAAGCTAAGCATGTGCTGAAGCAAGTTTTTTGGATTGTATCCCAACTATAGAACCCATTTATTTGGTGTAACTTTTCTCCTGAGTAGCACTTCAGAAACCTATGAACACACTAAAACACAAAGGCTTTGTAACTCCTCCGGGCAAATGTCGTTGTTTGATATGCAGCATTGAGCCTGAGTGTAGAGAGAGCATTTCTAGGTCAATGTCCAAACTATGGTTGAGTTTCTTAATGTGTTTTAATGAGATATGTCTGTTTCTCAGCTCTTCCATCAAAAAACACTAGCCATTGTTTCCTGCTGTAAAATTCATATGCAGTGAAGCTTACAGGCCCAGATGTCCTTCATAGTACAGCACGGTTAAGCAGTTGCGAAGTTGAAGTGTGTGTGTATATATTTTTTTCCTGATTAGCCACTGAACTAAAATCCACACCTGGAATTATATTTTGAACCAGAGTACCTCCTGAATTTAGAGCCACGTAGTGCCATGTCAAGCCATAATCTGTCACACTCTTTCTCCCACATCACATAAAATCCTGCAGACAACCCGTTCCTTTGGGGAGATAAAAGTACCTTGAGCCTTCCTCTCCTGGGGACTTACTTCACTTCTGGACACAGGAATATAAGGCTTCAGGGTATCCATATTGCAAAAGACGTTGTCTGCTGTAAATTATGGCACATGTAAATGGATGCTTTACCCCTCCATGAGGATGATGTGTTGATTCCTCACGAGGGGATGGAGCAGTGCTGCCAGGGATTTGACATGAGGACCAACTGGTCAGTTGACTGATTTTGTTCTCTTTCGTATTTGAGGCTTCCAAGGTTTGACTCTGCCTTGATACATATCTGTGTTGGCAGTGCTAGGTTAAAGGTTGGACCAGATGATCCTAGAGGTCTTTTCCAACCTAAATGACTGTATGATTCTATTGGTACTGTATTTATAGCTGATAATGTTTCCTGTTGATTTTTCTTTCACTTTGTGCTGCCCATGATTCCGTTGTTATAGCAGTGCTGCGGTATTTGGACATTATTCTTCTCTTTCAAGCTGGAGCTAAGCCAAAAATGTTATTCCATATAGTGAGTACTCGAATGATTTATAGGAACGTAGCAATGTATGGATATTGAAGCATTTCCTTTGGCCTCATTTTGCTCCTGGGAGAAGTGGTAGTTGGAAAGCATCCAGTTGTACTCTGAACGTTACTTGAACAAGGATCACAGTTCCCAGGGACTTGACACCAGCAGAGTTGCTTTCTAACTTTTCTTAATGAGGAAGAATTCCTTTGGTAACTCTGCTGTAAACAAAAACCAGCTGCAGCAAACGTTGTGTGGGTAACGGTTAGAGCAGGGCTCTGAGAACGAGGTGTGGCCTCATTGAGGTCAAGGGAAGAGCTTTTATTATTTTCAGGACTTCATCCCCCCTCTCTTTCTCCCTCCCCCGGTTTTTGTGCAAACCCCGCCGGTGGAATGTAGCCAAGTCCCAGATTTTCTGCACTTCAGAGCTTCCGTTTGTGAACTCGCGGAAAGATGTGCAGCTGGTTTGTGCAACACTTGGAGATTTTTAAAAAGATGATGATAGGTGTAAGTCCTTTGTGATCTGCCTTTAGTCGCAGTCATGGTTTCAGTAGATTTCCCCAGCACTGACTGATGTTTCTAGCCTTGTTTGGGATACTCTGCAGGTAATTGTCTAGCAGGTGCCAGGGTTGGAACTAATCCATCAATTGGTTAAGTTCCACCTGGTCTAAATAATCCTGTTAGTAGCTTTTTTGCCCTTTCAGCAGTTGCTTTAATTAATATTCAGGGTTGTGCAGGCAGACAGGTTCCTACCCTGCTGAAGCAAGAAGTGACTGTTGTAATTTTAAATTAGAATTGATTTGAAGGGTCTTTTTTTGTCCCATTTCAAACACACAGAGCAACCTCTCAAAAACTTACGATCAGCTCATCACCAGCTCTCTTTCTGCTTTATCAGCCCTGACCATCTTGTCTGTTTTGTCCTTTCCGTTTAGAATATGCTGGTACTTCAAGTTACAGGTGTGTAAGTAACTTCTGGAATGGATGGGACTCCCCACTAGAGATCGGTTCCCACAGGTTTGATTGCAAAATTACATTAAAAGATATTTGGGATTTTTTGCTGGTGAAGACCCTTTCACATTTATTGTAAGCAGTGACATATCCACTGTATCATGAAAGAAACTTACAAAGTGAATGGAAAATGCAGGACTTCTTGTGAAAACTTCCCAATGAAAAGGTTTCATGTAGTTCTTCAAGAGAACTTTTTAAATTTCCTTCTAGAAAAGCTTGTAACGAAGTGAGTATGTGTTTTCTGCACTTGGTGAAGTATCTGCTGAAGTCATTATATGCGATTTCTTTTTGGTTTGGTAGGTTTCTGCTCCTTCAGGCTGGAGCAACCCTGTTCGTAGTGACAGAAGCATAGGGAAAAATCTGGAATTAAGGCCTCAAAACACTTCTCCAGTTCAAAATAAATAAATAAAATTAATAAAACTCAGGTTTCATGTTGCTTTGAAAGTTCACTGTAGATAAACTGTCCAGTTTGCACAGAGGTGGCTTATAGAGAGATGTTGATTCTTTCAGGGTTAAATAACTTTTTGACTGATTTAACAGGAGACAGGAGGCTTTGATACAGCGTTGAGTTCTGCAGTGAGGATTAGAAAACAGGACTTCTGAGGAGTAACTGAAGAAATTGGGGTTATTTAGTCTGGAGAAGAGGAGGCTGAGGGGAAATTCTACTATTACCTGAAAGGAGGTTGCAGTGAGGAAGGTGTCAGTCCCTTTTCTCAGGTGACAAGTGGTAGGACATGAGGAAATGGTCTCAGGTTGCACTGGGGGAGGTTAAGATTGGACGGTAGGAAGAATTCCTTCAGAGACCATGGTCAGGCATTGGAACGGGGCTGCCTGGGGAAGAGGTGGAGTTCCCATCCCCGGAGGTGTTAAGAGATGCATGGATGTGGCACTAGGGGACATGGATAGTGGTGGGACTTGGTGGATCAGGTTGATGGTTGGACTTCATGATCTTGAAGGTCTTTTCCAACCTAAAAGGTTCTACAGGTCAGAGGTGTAGTCTAAAGCATGTTTTTTTTCTTTTTTTTTTTTTTCAAAGAGCAGTCTCTTTTAAGAAGATAAGATGTTAAACAAATAGCAGAGTTGCAATACCGAAGCAAACCCTTAAAGGTTGGTGTGGGTAGCTTTGATTCCAACCTTTTAGCCTCTAGTGCTAGAGCCTGTGTTCATTGTTTCCTTTTCACTGAATGCTTCCAGTTCTTATTACTTCCCTCATGGCACTGCTTTGCCCAATGAAGTGTTCACTATTGGTTTTATTAGTATGTAGACATCGAGTCAACATCAGTTGACTCTTCTTGGCATGCAGGGTCAAGCAGGATACGTTGTGAGTTCAGCGCAGGCAGGGGGCTTCTCATGCTGTACCTACTGTTAGAAAGAGAGTTGCTTTCTAGAAAGACTCAGCTAAAGTGTCTGCAAATCACAGGACGGAGTGCTCACTTACAAATCTGAATCAGATGATGTTTCTTTACAATCTGACTATATTTAAAAATCAGCTGGCAGTGCAGTAGCACTGGGCAGGAAGAAACCATTCATCAGCATGTAGTGTCTGTAACTTTGGCTTGTGAATAAGTAGTGTGGGAACCTGGAAAGATCTCATGGAACTGTTGTGTTTCCAATATTTGATTTTAAAACTATCTTCTTGCTTTTGCTGTGCTATAGGACAGTGTTTCAACAGTCCCAGGGAGTCTCTGGCTGTTCCCAGTTCTCCTGCCATAAGTGGCATGCTTTGCTGGCCTGTGCACACTCATCTGCAGTCTCGGCGTGGCCCAGTCCCCATTGCTGCTGTAACAACAGGAACAGGATCCTGTGGAAGCTCTTGTTGCTTGGTGGGCACCCAGAGACAGCAGGATGCAAAATAAATTCACTGAGTAATTTTTGGGGCGGGAAATGGTTGTTTTTTTGTTTTGTTTTGTTTTTCTCCAAGTTCCCAAACATACTGAAAGGAGCAGATCTTAAGGAAACTGCACATGCTGACAGCCTCTGCACCTCTCAGGTGAAGCCTAGGGAGAGGTGTGATATTTGTGTCAGCGTCATGCTTCTAGACTGTCGGATTTTTTTTTCCTAATGTATCCATTCCCTGCCTCAAAAATATAACTGGTGAAGAGAAAAAGAACACAAGCATCAGAAGTAGAAGGCTGAAATTGATCTGAAATGCCTTTTCCAAGGGCGAGTCTATACCCTGATTACACAAACATGAGCTGAAATTCATTTCCCAAAGACACTTCATCATTCACATACCCAGGTAACAGTACAGTAAGAGGGCTTTATGCCAAGGCTTGCAGATGTGTATGAGATGTCTATGAATTCACAAGCTATTTCTTTCTTCACCCTGAGTTCTTTTAATCTTTCCAGAGCTGCAGAATTGGATTATTCATGTTTCCAGGAAACAAAATTCAGATGTATTTAAATTATTTACACTGCCAGCATGCAGGTAATAGAGGTGCTGCAATGCGTTGTTCTGGTTCCTTTCAGTGTGAGCTCAGCTCGTGTAAATTTTATTCTCAGACTCCCTTTCCCCTTGCTTCTCACCATCTTCCCCTCCACCCCTACCATATTAATACAGCATTAACTTCTTCACTTTTTTCCAGCTGCCTTTTTTTTCCCCCAAGGATAGCTTTAGACTCTGCTTAACTATTGTTTTTGTTTGGGGGTGGGTTTTTTTTTGGCAGATGTTTATTGAACAAAACAAGATGAAAAGGCAAAGTCAGCTGCTTCTGCAAAACGCTGCTCCTGATCAGCAGCTTTTGAAGGCTTTGGATGACAATGCTAAGCTAACCCATACATTAGAGGAAGAGAGACTTCAACACCAACAAAAGGTAAAACTAGATTACTTTTCACCTAATGCAGAAATCTTTGACAGCCTTCTGAATTTAAGGACTGCTATGAATTGTCATGGATTTGTGGTTAAGAATTATTTGCTATCTTGCCCCGTGGAAGAGTTTACAGTCTAAAAATTAAACTTCAGAGAAGATCGCGATTCCCTCCTTCTGGGTCACTAGTAAGACATGAGTATAACAATTGAAGGTTTTTCAGCCTGAATGCTCTGGGTTTGGGAAGTATTTTTTTCTGGATGCCTCTACAGCACAAGCTTAATTATAAGCATTAAGTGAAGTTTCTTGAAGTGGAGAAGAGGTGACAGAACAGGTGATGTAAACTAAGACAATCATAGGTGAGAGGTAAGCAGTTCCTGTTAGCAGTCTGGTCTCTTGCTAAAGAAATTCATTGCATAGAGCAGCCAGACATCCTGGAACCAGGGAAAAGCTAGGCTGCAAAATGTCATGATAGGATCTAAAGTGCAAGGATCTAAATAAATATAGTCTTTGAAACTGGATGCCTGGATCAGTCTTTAACTGGGATAAATCATCATTGCTTCACCAAAAGCCTGAAATTGAGTTTCCACTTAGCTGTGAGGTCCGTTCTTAAATCTCTGGTAATGGAGTGCTAGGAAGAGGTACACCATTCCTGGGCTTTTATGAATGCAACAGTATTAAGACTATGTAATCTCATATGCTTCTGAGTTAGTATTTTGGAAGAATAGTTGCCTGTTTATAGAAAACCTCTCTATCTTTGTCTCCTTGAAGTCTAGAGCAAATTGTATATATTTAAGGAGTTGGGAATGATTGCTGCGCTGCACCTGACTGCTGCCTCTAACGCTGATGTTCCACGCTTCACCCGCTGACATCTGCGTGAATTGAGACAAGGGAGTTTAAATAGCCAAGCTATCAGTGGAAGCAGTCAGTAAGAGAACAAAAATGGTAATATTCTCATGCTTCAAATGAAGAAATAGTCCGAAAAAAAATTAATGTGTTAAAAACTTCTTAAAAAGAAAAAGGGAAGGACTTACAGCTGAAGTACTTTGGTCTAAAAGACGTATTTTAGGAAGGAGATGAGAGAATTTAGGGTTAGAATAGAAAATTCTGATGTTTCTCAGAAAAATCTGTCTAGCTCTTATTCAAAATTTGTCCTCTGTCTAGGGGTTGTAGTTCATTCCTATACTGCAACGTCGTGTTCTCAGGAATAACTGTGCCTAATTTGTTAAAAGGAAGGACAAAACCCACCTTTTATTGTAATTAATGCTGTTGTTTGCCAATTGTAGATCAAAGAGTTGGAAGAGCAGCTGGAAAATCAAGCACTGCATAAGGAGATCAGTCGTCTTAAACAGCAGCTAGAACTTTTAGAGGAAGATAAAAAGGAGCTAGAGCTTAAGTGTCAGAGCTCTGAAGAAAAAGCAAGAGACTTAAAGCATACAGGTAAAATCATGTAGTAACTTTCGTTTTAGAACTACGATCAGGTGTGTGAGCGGTGCATGTCTAAAAGAATTACACGTTGGATTTGAGACCCAAGAAGCAACAGCTTCTGTAGCTGGGATCCAAATCTGTGCTTCACATGAGAGTTTCAGCAGTTGCCTTCAACCACAGAACAATCATGTCCAGAATGCATGTGAAAGAATAACCTTGTGAAGTTCAGTAAGGTATAAAAATGCTGTTCTAAGCCTGCCCTCAGTCTTCTTACAACTGGATGTATACATCTGAATGGGTTTCTACGTGAAAGAATCATTCATATTCATCCAAAATGTATCCTCTTTCCTAGTTTTAAAAATCAGCAAAATGGAATGAGGAAAATTATTTATTTATTGCTCTGTATTTAAAACTGCTTTTAAGAAGGGCCCCTGGTGTGTGTGCCTCACTATAAGGAGGGCCTATTTTTTATTTTGATGTGCCTTTGCTTTTAGCCTTTATTCAGCTTAAGGGCTAAGCAGGTCCTAGTTTACAATAGCTGGTGAGGAAAGCGTCTGAACCCCTGACAGAGAAGACCAAAACCCCTGTCCTTAGATAAGACTACATGTATAACCATGCTTTTCTGAAACATATCCTTAAGAGCAGTATTATCTTTTAAGCTTGTTAGCAGTGTTGCTTGGAAGAGCTGTTTTGTGTTGGAGCTTTACATCAGCTAGCCTTAAAAATAAGTCTAGGCAGGCCTATGAGTTCTTCTCAGCTGTCTTAGAAAAGATATTGCCCAAAATAGGACTTCCTAGCAACTGAGTGGTTTAGTTTTTTGGTTAATTAGTAGCTTTTTTTTGGTGTAAGACATCAGAATCGCTTTTAGAGTAGATGTGTGAGAATCAGAGAACTGACTCTTATTTTTTTCATTTCTCTTGCACAGTGGATGAACTTCAAAAACGAGTACACCAGTCTGAAAATCCTCCCCCTCCTCCTCCCCCACCTCCGCCTCCTCCTCTTCCTCCTCCGCCTCCTCCTAACCCTATAAGGTAAGTGTTTAAATCAAGAGTCAAGCGTTAATGTTCTTTGCTAAAGCAGAATACATCACATGAGCTTGCATGCAAGGAAGAAACGTGTCTTTAAATAAAAAAAGATTTTCTCTGTCTGCCTTGGACTTCATTTCTTCCACTTTGCCAGCAGGACACTCTCCTGTCCCACCTGCTAACAGATTTGCACCCTGACCAATTGCGAACAGTGTCTGCCATCACAAGCCTAATCAATTGTCTAGACTGTGACTTTGGAGGAGAGATACCTGACTCCTCTCAATTTAGGAGTTTTTTTTTTCCTGTTCACCTGATAGCTGTAATTACAGACTTGTGAAGTGCTTGTCTGAATCTGCAGCTAAGAATATCCCTTTGAACCAAAGGGTATGTTGGATTATTAGTGTGTGCCCCTTCCTGTCAGATACCGGTGATGAAAATGCAGTTTTCAGTTCCAACAATTGTTTTCAAAACTTAATAACAAAAACAAAACAAAACAAAAAACAAAACAACAACAACAGCAAAAGAAAAAAAAGTAAGAGAAAAACCAAAAACACCCCATCATTAAGCAGTTTGGGCAAAATTATCAAAATTAAGACTGAATTTTTTAAAGGACCATAAAAAAAGCTGACCAATATGATGTATCGGGCACTAGGCCCAAATATGTGGAGCCCTAAATAAAATATTTACTACAATGCACTGCTGTAATAGAACGTACGTACAGGAGTCTTGCTAACTGCTGAGTTAAATAATGATTAGTAGGCAGAATTCAACCTTTTGTGCATGGTGCTCTGTTTCTAGAAATCCAGTCTAAACAACTTCTGAACAATTGTGTTCCATCTTTTGCTCCTTTTACCTTCGTTAACTCATTTGATTTGCCTGCTTCTTTCTCACTAATAGAATGAATTAGCTTGGGGGTGGTGGTGGTTTGCTTTTTAAGCTTGGGTCCTTTACTAATTGGGATGGATAGCACTATCCATTTTAAGCGCTGTAGTAGCTAAATCAGAGTATTTCTTTCAAGTACTGTGAAGTTTATGTGAGCAAAGGTTGTTTCAAAACCTAGGCACTGGATGCTTTTTTCCTGGGAGAGCTTTGACCCCTTTCTTAGGGAGCTCACTGGGCTCTGTAAGGAGCACTGGGGAGGGATAGGCCCCACTAACACCTTCGTTGCACGTAGGAGCTTATACTCGGGCTCTAAGATGAATCATTTCCTCGTCTGGACTTTTACGTTTTGACTGTAGTGAAGGGATAATTATTTGACACTGTAAGAAGATTACAAACTTGGAGTTGGTGAGGAGATACTGATCACCATATTTAAGTGTCCTCTGGAGAATAATACTTCACTTCGACGTCTACAGCTCTTCCTTCCTTTTTTTATGCTGGAACAGCTTCAGTTTGTCATGTGTCACAATGAGACACTGTCTTTTAATATTCAAATCTGAAGTGTTTTGATTTGTGCCTAATGTCTGTTAAAAAGAAATACGTTTCTCTGGTGCGTTTTGATGGGAGGCAATGTGGGGAGTAATTCAGTACATACATCTGCATTCAAGAACAGGTAAATGAGTCTTTTGTAAGTAGCTGTATAATCAGGTATAAGCAAGCTGTTTGTGTGTCATGTTCAGAGTTCATTCTAGCAGTGTGTAACAGAGGACAGAATGACAATCTGCAGTTTCATTTTCCTCAAAGGTCTCTCATGTCAATGATTCGCAAGAGATCTCACTCCAACACCAATGTGAGCAAGAAGGAGAAACCTCCTCAGCAGGAGTCAGGTATGGCTCATCCTTTCTCGAGTTCTGTGGATTGTTCACTAGATAATACAGACCAAGCTAGTGAAAATGAACTTTGGGTGCAGATAGTTGTGCAAATGCTTGCAATTGTCAACATAACAATTACTGTCTGTGTCCCAGCATATTCATCTGCCTTGCAGTCCAGAAGTGTGGTTGCAGCCTAGGTATTATGAGCTCTGAGATTGCAGATGGTAACTTTGGCATCATAGCTTTGGTCATGCAAGCTTCTTTGAGATCCTCAGTGAATTTCCATAGCCCTCTTAAGCTATCTGTGCTCCCACAATTGAGCTTGCAATCAGCATCCAATTTGTTTTTTCCAAACGGGTTTTAGTATGAACAATCTTTGAGGCTGCAGATCAAAAACCTTAGGGGAAGACCTAGTACTTGCTGTAATCACGAAGAAGTTCTTATCTTTCTGCTTCTCGCTGGGGAGAGGGTGGTCATGTTTATTACAGATTTGCAGAAGGACCTGACGAGGTGAGCACTCAGCTGGGTACGCAGATGTGTTGTGTGAAATGGATGGGGAGAGTTTTTGGGTTCAATTTAGGCTCCATGCTGTTGGTATAACTAGCATGACGCCACACAGCTTGAGTTTCACCCTAGCAATTGCTACTGCCAGTAGCAGTTACACTACAACAGCATTGAGAGGCTCGTCCAACGTGTAGTGGACACACTACAGCATGTAGGTGCAGCCACAGCATGTCCACAGGTTATCTGGAAGAAGCAGAAGAACAAACCTAGCAATCATTAAGCGAAGCACAGGCTATACACTGGACAACACAGGGAAATTTCCAGCTTAGAATGGCTTCTTTTTTTGTGAGTTCTCCCCTCCAAAGCCTTTCCACAGAGCTAGTTTAAATGCTTCAGTTTT
The DNA here is from genome assembly GCF_013377495.2 of Cygnus atratus. Lineage (NCBI taxonomy): Eukaryota > Metazoa > Chordata > Aves > Anseriformes > Anatidae > Cygnus > Cygnus atratus. The sequence goes on from NC_066368.1 coordinate 7,538,610, forward strand.
CATCCCTTGATTCATATCTTCTGAAATTACCACTCAAAGCTGACCGCAATGCTAATCCTTTAATAATACTAAAGAACTAAAACAAAACAGTCTTGCACTGGGGTGGCTCTGCATGCCAAGTAACAGCTGAAATTGCATTTTATTGTTGTTAATGGAAGCTGGAAACTTATTAGGTTGAGAACGGGAGTTAAGTACAGATTTACGAGTGATCATGCCTGCCTGAAGAGTCAGAGCTAGTCAGACAAGTGTTGCCAGTTAAATAACCAAGGTTTTCCTCTTTGTTTCTCTCTTCCTTCTGGAACAGCAGGAGTTTGTTTGCATTGAATTGCTTAACTCGTTTGGTGCCACTTAAACAAAGAAGGGGCCTGCAGAAGGGAACCAGGCGGAAATTATAGGTATAGGGTATGACTGTTAAGGAAAAATCGCGTTAGCAGATGGCAGCAGTGTTGCAAGCACGGCTGGATTATCGGGTGGGACCGACAAGCAGGAAGTGGGGGAAAGGAAGCGTTACCACTCCCGTTAGTTAGGTGAGGAAACGAGGAGTGGAGTGGATTTGGGCAGGTTCATTGGGGAACCTTTGGGAACTGGTTACCAGTCTGAGAGAAATAAGGTTGCTGGTCTGGGAAACATGAGAGACGTGACCTTGTACTGAGATCCTGATGAAGAGTCAGTGTTATCTTTCGGTAACAGTTCAATTATGTTGCCTTCGTTTATCAAGTTTCCTTACCTTGAAGCATCCTAGGTGTATTGATTGCACCTCTTTGTTGAGACTGCTGCAAACAGTGATTGCAGGAAATATTATGAAATTTACAATGAGTTCTCAAAACCTTATTCTTTCATTATTAGCAAACTTTAGCAGTTCTGACCTTTCTTCAATCATATATGAACTGCTTCTTCTCTTAATAGAGCTTAATAGTTCTTAAAATAAAAATAAAGAAGGGGAAAGTTATTTGTTGATCTAGTTATTATGTTCACCCCGAGGCTTGTTTTGACCCTTGTTAAGGACTTAGAATGAGTGGTTTCTATCCCGTACCACCAATTAAGCTTTTATATTTGAAACAGCCTGTTTGTGAAATTAAAGCCTGACATTAAATTGGATTACAATACAGAAACTGCATTTCTATGAATCATCAATAGTACTCTGACAAGTGAGAGAGCAAAAGTCTATTTAAAATTCCTGTTATATAAGGTACAATATTGTAGCTTTGAATAGCATCAACCATATTTCTCCATGTATTCTGTTTAAGTAGTCTTTTTTTCCTCTTTTCAGTATGTCACATTAAGTGTCTTTTGTTATGTTACCCAGAGGGCTGATAAGTTAACAGGTATTGGTTAGGTTCATCACGCAGCCTCTAGTTCCACCTGAGTACTTCGCAGTCCTGATACAGAATCTCTTGAAAATCAGACAGTTTAAGTTTTGCCCTTTAACTCAATATTATGAAATGTGTGGTTTTAGTTTGGTCAAAGATGTTGGTATAGCATTTCAGCAAAGTTCTTAAGCCCATGTGAAATACAAGCAATGTGGTGGCCCTGTAACGGGCTGCCTGTAGGCCCTGTTGGGCAGGATCAGCTTGTTCTGTGTTAATGAAGCTGTGGAAACGTCTCCTGAGCCGCAATGAACACAATCAGTGGCAGTGGGGCCATATTCTGTAGTCCTTGGTACTTCAGCCTATGGCACTGAGCTTTTGCAGTTCCCACACAGTTAGTGGAGTTAGGGCATCCCTTGAGTTTTTGGGGATCTGGGCCCTGCTTCTGTCCAGACCGTGTGCAGGCTCTGCTCTTTGGCATCTGAGAAGTCCCCAGCTGCATCCTCACCATGTGTAGACTGCCCTTTTATCCTTGAAGAGATTGCAATGGTTTAGCTGATAGAAAATATCCCAAATAGCCCTGAATCCAGTAACCAGAGTTCCTGATAACTAGAGGTGAGATGGCTGGCTTCTGCCGTCACTTAGAAAATGGGAACGCTTTTTAGGTGTATATAGCGTAAGTTAGCCCCTCGTTGTGGGGAACACTGAGGGTACGACAGAGAGAGGTCTTTTAAGGAAGACCCTGTGAACAGCCTACTTATTCAGAGAAAAATAAGGTTATATATTTATGCTTATCATTTATGTTTTTAATAAAATTGAGCAAAAAGCATGGATTTGGATAGTGCATGAGCAATAGGCACCATACATGCAGGCAGGAAGGACTGCTGCAGGTAAATGCCAGCTCATCACTGAAACTAATGCATGATTATGGTGACTGGCTGTGTCTGGCAAACAAGCTGTCTTGTTTACAGAGGCTATCTGTTTAACATGTTTTTTGTTTCTTTTTTCTTTCTTTCTAATATTCCTCTGTAGTTCATATTTGGAATGTGATATGCTCTTTGATTTTGGAACAGGTGAAGAAGTAACAGATCTGAAGAGACAAGCTGTTGAAGAAATGATGGACAGAATTAAAAAGGGAGTTCACCTGAGACCAGTCAACCAGACAAGCAGACCTAAAACAAAGGTTTGGAATAAATTGCAAAGCAATGCTATTAACTGAGCATAGTAATTTATACTGAAAACAAATCAGATTTTCTACAAAGCATACAAAAGAATACATTTGCCTTGCTTTCCTCTTTTGCTCTGCTTGATTTTGAATAAAACAAATTAGGGCAGCATATATCTGAAGGAAAAAAAAGTGAGACCAACAGTACATAAGTAGAAGCCCAGTTTCTTTGACACAGAAAGGAACTGAAAGCAAACCTATTGTAAACAAATGGCTGCAGAGAAAAGAAAAAGCACAGAGGGAATAAATGAATTGGTTAAAGGGAAAGATCAAGAAGTATACTGTATCTAGCAATATTTTTATGCAGCACTCCTCGCCATATTCATGCACCGATGCTATACAATACTGCTTGCTGTCTTCATAAAAGTATAATCTTTCTTTAAAACGTGTGGGCTGGGATTTACCATGTTAATTGTTGAGCTGAGACTCTTCCCTTCCACTCTATAAGCAAATAGCTTGAATGTTAGCCACGGACTTGTGAGAGGAGAGAGCACGGGAGGGTGATACAATTGCATGCCTGTGCAATAGATCCTTGTGCGATGTCTGTTAAAGTGCAAAGTCTGTCACGGTCCGTTTCAGCTGGGCCAGATCAGTAAGCGCATGTTTTTTAACATATGTTTGTTATGTTTGTTTGCAGCCAGAGACACCAAAGCCTTCTGAAAGTGCAATGAAAGAATTAAAAGGGATTCTGGTAAGAAAACGTGCAATTAATATTTCAGTGTTTTCTTCACATTGAGCTGACAGACCTGCTGTGCAAAATAGCTAAGTATTTGAAAGTTCTGCGTTAGTATTTTGGTTTGAAGCTGCAGTTCTCTAGTGAATCCCCTGAACATCTCCACTTTTGACTTTGGTCCTACTGAAAAAATGTTTTTTGTCTTGTTAAGAGTTTAATTTGGAGAAAACTAACTTGTTAGTCAGCTCCAGGTTTGTACGTTCCTGCCGCTAGGGGGGCTGTTATGTTCTGCACCTGCCTTAGGACCTTTGGAAACTTTCCAAGTACTCACAGTAGGGATACTTAGGGAGGGAAAGGCACCTGTATAAATGTAAGTCCAAAGTAACGTCCCTGGACTGCACAGGTAGTAGATGGAGGGTTCTCATCAAATTTCTTGTTAGCATAGACATAGCTTAAATGGAACAAGAGCTCTATAGTCTATCTGTATTTGTATGCAGAAGAAACAGATTCTGAATAGCTCTCCAAATACCTGTTTGTCAGTAAACAGAGATGTTAGGCTTGTGTTTGGTCCTGCTCAAGTAATGTGCTTAAGCTGGCTTTTGTTCTGTCCTTAACTCATACATTGCATTGCTTATTTAACTGGTCGTTTCTTGTGCACAAGTGCTAACGTTGTATGAAACAGTCAGAAGTAGCCATAGTTCTTGGTCCCTGATTTTTGTAATCCCAAAGCTTTTAAAGCTGAAGTGCAGCTTTGGTGTGTCAAGTGAAATTTTGCCTTTGTAATGTGAAATACTGTAAACTTCTGCCTATATCAAAGCAAAACACTTCAAATCCACTCCACAGCAGGTAGGACTGTTTATCTGATCATCCATTATAGCACCTAAATATCCCTTTTAAAAATTAACTTCAGTATTTTTGGGGGATGATGGAAGATACAGCAAAGGAGTACAGCAAAGGGAGAAGCCACTGCGATGATAATAACTAACAGTGATTCTAAATCGTGAATGTGGGACCAAGGACGTGTTAAACTGACTGTTCTCCAGTCACGTGAAAGCAGCAGAAGAAGGGAAGAAACAATCTAGAGAGCTACCAGACCTTAATGCCATGCTGTAATTAGAGGGACACATAATTAAACGTGGAGGTAAATAGAAAAGGAATAAAATGTGACGTGGAGGTTGTTTTAAATGAAACTCCGTAAGTATACCCATGGTTTGCTATGGTGTGCTATTTGGACCTGTGTGGACTCAACAGCCCTGCTGAAGGTCCTTTCGTTTCCTAATAGCTGTTTTATTTCTTTGACACTGTACCACTGACATCAGGGGAGACTTGATTATGTACTTCAGAGGAAGCAGAAAGAGACCTACAGTCACTGTACTTCTGTGTCTAGCTTGCTGCTTGTGAGCCCTTTAGGATATTTGCAATATAAGACATACTATATAAAATCCAGTTCCAGTCTGTTCTTGAGACCAGTCATTATGCACAGTCAGACAACAAACATGGGGGTGGGATGTGATGGAGTAAACGTTTGTTGTTACTATGCTAATTATGCATTTCATGTAGACCTCCATATAATTGTTACAAACAAAACATTTACGTTCTGTAAATTGCAGAGTTGGAGCAACTCGGTTGCTCAAGTTGCTTTCAGATATGTATGTTTGCACAGATAGGGAGCACGCTGCTCAGTTAAGTTTCCACCCAGTATATGGAAATAGGCCCAATTTTATGCCAGATCAGCTAGATTATAGGATATAGTAATGTTGCAGTTGCATCTAGTACATGATGACTTCTTCAGATGTGTGCGCACCCAAGCACAACACAAAAACGTACTCAAGTGCAAAACATGCTGGAACGGTGAAATATGTGGCTTTTTGCTAATAGAGGCAATGGACAGTGTTTTAAGATCTTTTAAGAGGGAGGAAGGTGGTAGTTCTCTGCAAACACTGAAGTTTGTTCATTGGTGATCCACAGCATCTTTAAGCCTGGTATCAACCCTCTAAAGTGGGTAAGTGTGGTTAATCCACAGATAGGGAAAGCCCAGATAAGGGGAGGAACAGTAGCCAGGGCCACGATGTTGTGCTAAAGGGAGAGCTTTGCACTCTAATTTAGAGGTGTAGTTGTTTTCCCAGAGTTTAAAAGGTTCTCACGTTGGGCATATGGGGTGTTTGGCAGGGCTCAATATATACTCAGAGAGCTTTTCATGCCTATTTCTTGCCATAGGAAACACTGAACAAATCCACTAGTTCCCGAAGCTTGAAGTCCCTTGAGACGGACAGTGGTGAAACAGAGCTAGAACGAGTTCTGCGACGCCGGAAAGTGACTACTGACCAGGACAGTGGCGGTAAGTGGCTTGACTGCTTCAGAGGCCTCTTCCTACCCCTGCATTAAGTGACTCTTGAAGCTTTACTTTCTCTTCCAGACCATTGCCGTTTCAGCCATTATGGAGAGCCCTGCCTACTCCTACATTGACTCACGTCCCCATTATGCCTGTTGCTTTTCACCCCCATTTTCTCCAAGAGATGCCTCTGTCAGGATTTTCTGTGTATGCAGCCACATACGCACAGATGCCTCTGTCCTGACGGAGCTCTGACAGTGTTACTGGAGCATTACTAGCCTGAGCTTCCTGTGAAAATGTTCTGGAAAGTAATGGTAACCAGAGCAATGGGGTTAGGACTGCTGTTTTGAATTAACCTCCTCTGCAGAGCAAGGGCTCTGCAGTTTTTAAGATATCTGTATCACCATCTCTAAGAAACTGTTGATGTTCTGCATGGCTAGAAAGGCCGTCTGTGCAAGTGTAAGTCCATGCCCTCGTCCGTGCAGATGTGGCTGGTTTTAATGTCAGTGAATGGTTTTAGCTCGGACTTTGTAGGTAGACAGTTCACTGATTACTCATTAGTATAAGAACATATCTTTTGTAAGTGGGCTACCTCTCTCCCCAGCTGCACTTCAGGCTGGGAGAGCACTGATGATTAGTGACTTCGTAGTGCTGTGTTGACAGCGGGACGTAGAGCCACGGAAAGCAGGGGGATCAAGTGCACAACAGTGTCAATACAGCAGGCTGTGACAGTGGAACAAGAAAGGCTTAATTTTAAGGCTGAGAGAAGAGAAGCTGCAGGTAGGGTGTTTTCATGCTCTTAAAAAATCCGTTTTGATTTCTGCAGGTGACTTGAATACTGTTCTTCTTACCTGTTGTTTCTAGAGCAATCAACAGAAGCATTAAACTTTCTTTGGGTTTTAGGTCCCACTGGAATCTTGGCCACATCAGAATCAAAATCTGAGCCTGTGCTAGGTTCAGAAGCCAGTGCTGCACAAACGGCGTTGAACAAGAAAGATCTGGAGACAGAATTCAGTACCAAAGTATCCGATTCAGGTCCTGTTTCTAACCAGCTTAAAGGTGTCGCAGGTTCCAAGGCTACGTTACAGTAAGTAGCATATGGTTTTCTAGGTATATTTCAGTACCAGATCTGTTTAGCTGATGTGTTCTGGAAGTGATTTTACATCAGTTTTGGTTAATAGGATAAATGTACTATCTATAGCTGTTTATCAGTGACTCCTCAAATAACTCACAGTCTCACTTGGAGATAGGAGATGAATTCTATGTACAAAAGCTCTTTTCCTGTAGAATCTGTGAACATTGCTCATAAAAAAGTTCATCTTCTCTGCCACAAAAAAAGAACTCAAGAGTTTGAGGGATAGCAACGTTGAAGGTTTTTTCCATATCCTGAAGAGAAGAGGGAAATTATATAATTAACTCTTGATCCAAGAAAAAAAAAGTTCTTGAGCACAGTTTTTTCAAAAACAGAATCATTTAAGTCATATTGCTCTCTATGCAGCTGTGCAGTTTGTTGGATCAAAATGAATGCAGACTGTTATTCTTAAATCTCAAGATAAAGATTATTCAGAGGAAAAAAAAAAAGCAGTTAGTACAGTATTTGCACAGACAATGTCACAACAGATAGAAGATCCAAGGTGCCAGTTAAGCATCAAAGAGTTAAACCTGCTTCAGAAGTACTTATTTCAGATAGATCCGGTGGAGAATTGGCTTTCTTTGTAACAATACCAAGCTGCTTTTGAAATGAGGCTGTGTGCTTGCTTCAGTTCCAGGATGTCTGTCAGTTTGTCACTTCAAGAGAAGGAAAGAGATGAGACAGACCAGCAGCATATTGTAATCTTGGCTAATTAAACCTCTTATTTCCTGTTCTATCAGTTACAAAATACCACCAGTATCAATTCTAGCAAGTCCCCATTACGTAGTTCAGAGGAGTAAGTCACGACACATGAGCTGGAAATTCAGTTCACATCTATTTTTATGAACTGATATTTACTTCACTCTTAAGTACCTTTATGATTTAATTTTGAATGTATAGAGCCCAATTTCCTTCTTATGCCCTGCAGTCTTACTTAATTCACAGAGTTTTAAAAGCAGACTGCTTTTTCCAATCATACGTATTTTCCCCTTTTATTTCATTAAAGTATCTTTAGAAGAAAGATGATCTTCGTTTTAATTTAATCAGAAAGAAGATTTGTTCAACAGGTAATTTGACAGGAATGATGCCATTGCATTTTCTTGAACTGCCAGAAAGGTTCACCCTGACAGAAAGGTGAGGTGGTTCCTGAAAATACTGTTTGTAGTTTGTGGATTTTGACAATTTTGAACAGATAACCTTAATCAGAAAACACAGCAGCTCCTACCATCTTTAGTCTACCTTTTATTCCACCAAACTAAGTGCAAATTGCATTTACAAGAAAGGAAATGAAATAATTGCAGGCCCCAAGGTCTTGCAGAATGCGTGGTGAATTGACAGTGAAAAGGATCTTGTGTTGACAGTCACAGTTGTTATGTGTTATAAAAGCATATGTGAAGCTCAATTTATTTCTCAGCTTGCCTATTCAGTGACATCCTAAAAGACGCGTTTCACTTTAATTTGTCTGTTTAAAGCATTAAAACAAATGTGAAGGGCCAGATTTCGCAGTGCTGAAGGGCTTCTTTGCACCACGTCACTGGTGTAAACCTGCTTAATTGGAAAGGTTCATCACTGAGGATGGTTTTCCAATGAGAGGAGGTGCTGGGGCTCTCACATGCATCTGCTGGGCTAGCAGGGAGGAGTGGAAATAACCAAGATGCTTCACACCGTGTTGCAGTGCAATTACTTTTCTTTTTCTCCTGGGTACTGTTTGTAGCAGAGGTTAGTAGGGGCTGCCTCCCGACTCCAGGGTGCGTAGTGCTGTGTTGAAACGTGGCTCGTTTGAAGCAGCCGTCAGAAGGAAGTTCATTTGTCTAACACGTCTGACAACTTAGAGTTCTAATTAGGCAGCTTTCTAGACTGGGGCATCTGTGCAAGCAGTTCAGGTTGGATCAGCAGTGCAAATCTCCCTGTTGTCCTATTTGTTATGCTTTCATTTGTGTTCTGGAGTGGTTTCAGCGCACAAACCAGATCCCTGGATTCACTGGTTGGGAAAACTGTTCTTCTTGCGCCGCACTATTCCCTAAAGTTGCCTGTGTTAACGAAGCAGTGTGCAGCTTTCAGCAGATACCCGTAGTGACAAAGGCATAGCAAGGGTTTGTTGTGGAACTTCTTATTCATACCGAGGTAAAACAGTGCGGCTGTCTCATCATTTGCAATTCCTTGAAGTCTGACAAAGGTGGGACCTCCTTCCGCTGTTCTCAGCAGCTAAACAAACCGTTACAGCACCGCAGAGGATTGCACGTCTCACAGTTACCAGGGGGCTCTTCCAGTGCAGTATTTACTCTTTTTTGTTCAGCAAGATGTTAAAGTACAGCTTCTTATACAAAACCTTACAGGTAGTCATGCATGAGATATTTCTATTTGCTCCACTGTCCGTTTACTAAGCCTTGTAATCTGAAGGAGTAACACGGATCGTTAAATGCTAACAGCCCTGTTCATCTTTATTCACTTTGAGTTACAGCTAAGCACACCTGTCCTCCTGGAGAAGGAAGGGCACGTGTTTGAAAAAGACACGGCCTTGAAAATAAGTCTGTGAACAATACTCAGAAGTCAGCTCATTGAGTAAAACCCTGGTGTGCCCCCCAGGTCAGTGGCAACCTAACCTAAACAGCAGTGTGCGAGCGGAATTTGGTCTGTGGCTGAAGCAGGACGCCCCACACAGGGCGGTTCTTGGAGGGGTGAAGTGCTCGCAAGGCACCAGCCAGCCGCTGAAGTTAGTTGCCGAAGGAGGGGTTGTGGAAAAAAGCTGTAACGTGAACAAGTGGAGGTGGATTTGGAAATTTCCGGGTAACAACTCTCCGGGTGACACTTCGGCCATAGAAATTAATTCAGAAGAAAAACGTAGGGTTGGACCACAAGGCTGTGCGGTACTTCAGTACAGGCCATTGCTAGAAGAAGGGCCTGCAGCCAACGCAGCTGACTTGGAATGTGTGCAGTGTAGCTCGGGTGGTGGCGAGGGGCAAGACGCAAACAATGTGTGTCCTATCGGGAAATTGAGGCCTTACCTCCGTATTCAGGTAACTTCCTCTACAAATCTCTTCCCAAACGTTTAACCCAGCGTGAGCGTAATTCTGTGACAATTGCTGAGAAGAGCAAGGTGACAATTTAGCTCCCTCGGGAGCACAGGGAGCTTCCGTGACTCCCCGCGGTGTGCAGACACAGAAGGGAAAGGTGTGTCTGGCTCTGCCCCTAGGTTGTTGTTTTTTTCTGTTCCTCCCCCCCCGAATTTTGTAAACATTTTGTTTCTGGGCACCAGAGATCTCCGTTAACAGAGGGAACCACAGAGAGGGCTAGTCTTAATCTCATGATTTTATACAATTAAAGGATTTGTCGTCCTCCTCCTGGCTGTAATCTTAGTAGCCCTGAACCACCTACCAGCTCGGCGGGAAGCAGCTCAGCCCCAGCTAGGCAGAACTACAAAGGTTTTCCAGGGCAGCTCAAGCATGGGCAATTTAGTTTGAACAACACAGTAAGAAAACAGTGGGATGTTCTGGAAGTTTGGGATCTCCTTGGTTTTAAGAGCTGTAAAAACTCCCGTCACACACGTTTCTTAGACTGTACTCTCCGTGTGCTCCAACTCTCAGCGCAGGCAGAAGCTCTTCAAGATTCACCACAGAAATTAATTTGCCAATCTTTTTGAGCATTTTCCAAAAAGTACCTAAAATAGGAACAATTGCCCCTGACTTGATCTGCCATACTAAAGATCTACAAACACATTCTGTTCACTGCTGTGTTGACCACTTCTACTCAGCTGGGTTTAGCAGAGGCATTCCTGAAATGGAGAAAGTTCCTTGTGCTTCCTTCAGAAATACCTAGCATTATACCCTGTCGTAGGAGGGAACCAACAGGCTTGTTCACTAGTGTCATTGTTTGTGTCCCGGCAACTTGCATTTGACAAATGGATGGATTTTTTTGTTGTTGTTCCTCTAAGAGTTTTCAGGCTTGTAATGGGTGTATTCCTTACCAGTGTTTGGTTTTAGCCTTTGGGCCTCTCGCATTCCAATGCCGTGTTAAAAATCCCGAAATATTTAATAAACACATCTTCAGCTTTTATTCTCAGTGCAAGTTTTTGAGGAGGACAAAACCAACTGCTGGTGTCTGGCAGGCTCCTGGGGTGGTGGTGGGGTGAGCAGAGTCTGGAGCAGTGCCCTGTGGTGCTGCACCAGGTCAGAGGCTGGTGGAGATGAGCGTTTCCACTGTTCCTTGTAGTAAGTGTAAGTGCTTTGTTGCACGAGCGGTGTTTGTCTTCAGCTATGGGGATCTTGTAGGAAAACAGGAACGGTGGGGTCAAGGCGGGCGGCACTTAGCCAGATGACAAGCTGCGGTTGGCACGTAGCCCCGGTTTTTAAGCTTTATTGAAGATGCAGCTGGTAGTGAGCAAGTGACAAATTAACTTAATGCCTCGAATCTCATCTTTTGGGCAGTGAGGAACAGCTCTGGTTGCGTTTTATTTGGGGTTTAAAAGCAGCTTGGCTTTGAAGAGAGATTACAGGTATTTCAGTAGGGACCTTGCTGAAAGGCAGAGTACTGATTTGATGGCATGCTAATGTTGGCTTTTCTATCCAAAATTACCTCATGCTAGCCTAGGTTCCAGGCAGAGTACCAGCCTCCAGTTCCACGTGCTTAACGGTGTACTTGCAAAACCAGTCTTTGCTGAAAAGGATTTTTGCCGCTATTTTCTATATATGGTGTAAAAAACAGATTTTCCTACAGTGTTTTCTTTGAATGGTTTCCTTTAGCCTTCTGCTTTTGCGCATTGCTAGGAAATTGGATGAGACTTCATTCAAAAAATGTTGGTGAAACTTACATGAAGTTCTGGTTTCTGATGGAAATATGTTCAATGATTTCATGAATAGAGCACCAAGCAAGGTTAAATAATACTAAGGTTATAATATTAACCCGAGAAAACAGAGGAAATCCAGGTCTCAGTTGACAATCCAATCCTTAGTTTGTCCTTTTGTTCTCTTACTATAAATTATTTACAAAAGGCACAGCAGCACGAGTTCACAGGTAGCCCGTTGGTCATAACCCTTTATTTTTACATCTTCTGTAACTGTATGAATGGAAAATAATGCTTTTGATACTCTCACATCACAAGCAGTCCTTCTCAAAGCTGCATGGGACTTTGCATATCCTATACAGTTGATCTCAAATGCATTTATTATCCAAATCTGGATTTCACAGTACAGAATTTTGTATTTAGTCATAATTGTTTGTAAGCCTGCATATATTTTTATGTATGAATGAGTACCATAGAACCAGGGTCTCAGTTTCTGGCTTAAATCTATAGCTGGACAAGTAACAGGAGTACTGATAACAACGTTAACAATCTTAATGAGGGAAGAGTTTTGTATAGAGCTCGATAGAGCTACCTTGGCTGGACAAATTTGTAATTGTTCAGCACTGTGGCTAACTCCATCTATACTAATTGCTTTTGCAAGCTTTATTTGTAGCAGCAAAAACAGTTTTTTTTGAAAGAGGGCTCCAAAATTATGTTCATTCTTGCACTGAAACTTTATTATGCCTGCGTTCTGCTCTTGACAACTGTAGAAAAGGAGCTATGAATACATGATAAATAGGGTTAATAATTTTAACAATACTTCAGCTCTAACAGGAGCACTGTCAGGCTGGTGCTGCAACAGTGTAAAGGATTTGAAGAAGGGAATGGTAGTACAACCAAGTCTGAATAGTAATTCTTATTTTTATGCTTGAAACGCTGATTTAATCACTGGTTTTCTCCATTAAACTACTTTATATCGACATCTTTCATTTTTCTGTCCTTTGAAGGTGGTAAATATGATTGCCGTTTTATCCATTTTTGTTATAACTGAAACAGACTTCAGAGCGCTTGGCTGTGCATCAGTTGTTGGAATGCTGCCATACACTAATGCAGACTCCCCACTGTGAGCCCAGTGAAGAATTATACTTTGATTCACCAGATTGTATTAAATAGTCCAGCTGTTGGGATTTGAAAGATAGTTACCTCCAAAGTGAAATAAAAATGAACTTGGCATTTATGGCTTTGACCATTTTTATAGTGTTGGGCAATCAGCTTTTCAGAGGTAGCACTTTTTAAAATAACTCTCTTCTGGTTACACTGCTTTAAAAAGTTTAATTTGCTGTAACATTCAAAATACTCCACCTTGTATTTTCCGGAATGACTGGCAACTTTTGCATAAAATAAGCATTATTTGCCGTATGAAATCACTAGCTTCTGATGATAATCAAATGAGCCTGAAACTGTATCTATTAGCGCCAATTTCTGAATTAATTAACTTATACCAAAGTTCTAATGTTAAGAGACAATTCTTGTAATTAAAGCTTGAACGTGGAATTTCATTTGATACATCCAGTACATCTCAGCAGCAAACTGAGTAAATTCTTTCTGAAATGGAAAGCGCAGCGACTGTGGTTTCTGTGATCATTTACGTATTTTTAACCTGTACATTTACTCTCTCCCACTCAGGTAGAGAGAGCCAGCACACTCTCAACCCCATGCTCCAGTTGTTGAGTGGGGTGACCTCTTTTCTCTTTGTCGTTTTCTCTAGGACAAAGACTGTCACAATAAAGGGCAGTTCACAGCAGATGGATCCACTAGATGAATTTCTTTCTTTGGCCTCCAGTTGATTCTACTTTTTCCTTTCAAGAGTGTTATCTTAGCAGTATGGAAGGCCATTCCTTATGAGTAAGCATGAAAAATAATAATTAAACAAAAAAAAAACCCCTCTGAACTACTAAATACGGTCGCATTCAGCAACTCTTCAGTTCGGCTTCCCATGAGAGCTGAACCACGTGCCCGTGTAGGACCTGTCTACGCTAAGGTTTCTGCACCTCTCCGTTTTGGTGGCTGTAGCCGCGTCAGTGCAGACGTGTCCTGTACCCCTACCACAGCGTAAGGCCCTACCTATCTGAAGAGGTGCTGAGTGTGCAGGTGTCACTGCCCTGTGGAGTATCTCCGAGCACGTCGGGTTACGTGCCCACAGGTATACAGGGCCAACGTGCCCTGAAACCATGAGGAAGGGCAACTGTAAGCCCACGCGTGTAAGCTGTCTGCCTGCCCGAATGGCAAGGCGGGTCCTGTGGGCAGCCTGCAGGTGGCCTGGGGAACGCCCTGGCTTGTGACACGTTCAGGTCAGGCTTTCCCTGTGTTTGCCTTGCTCTGCGTTGGTCTATTCTAGCTAATCTAAGGGTTTACCTGCACATTTTCAACACTAGTACAAAGCTTTTGAATATAAACAAATGCTTTTTGTGTTCATGCCAGCCTCAACAAATAACCCTGGTGCCTCTGACCTTTCCTTCCTCGCTCAGAGGGCTTTTCTTCTGCAAGAACTTGTGCTGCAAGCGATCGAGACAGCCCCGTTCTGAAGTAGGGAACGTAGGTCTAAAGCCCCTCTGTATTTCAGCAAATCCAGTGGTGAATTTTCAGAAATGGTTTGCACGCACTCCCAGTGAGACCACTGGCAGCCTGTTGGTGCTGAGCTGCAGCAGAAAATCTGGTTGTGCTGCCTCTAGCTCCCTGTCGTGCAGTAGGGTGCAGGCTAGTGAGCGCCTGTGCAAGCTGCTCGGGGATGCAGGCGTGGAGAAGGAGCCGTGTTCTTCCAGGCTGCAGGACCAGTAGCCTCTAGGTGACAGAAACTGGTAGCATTTTCGCTGGGTGCAACTGCTGTGTTGGACATGGGCAACCTAAATGCAGCTCTGAGATGAGCAGAGTGAAAAGAAATTCTTAAGATTATCTTTAAAATTACTCTTTCATAGTCTAAGTTTGTTTCTACTGTTAAATATCTTGCAGGGCTGGCTTAATTGATTCAGGAAATGTGAATGCGATGCATTTTGTGCACTGCTATCTGTATGTAGGGGCTGTAATGTGTAATAGATTTATAATCTGTTCACTAGGCTAGTGGACCAATTCTGGTCACATATGCTACTAATAATAGAAATGCTTTTCTGTATATTTATGTTGTTTCTCCTAAATACGTGAATTGTTATCTGTATTCATGTATTTATTCTTTTTCCTTTAGATCACCTAGTCATATGGAATCTACAAGAAAAGCTTCTAGTAGTGAAAAAGGGACAGAATCCATTGTAGTTTTAGATCCTGTTGCCACCGGTGGGGATCGGATGTCTGAAAACACACCGCATCAGAACAAAACGAAAGAAGAAAAAAGCAAGCCACTGCCTAAAGAAACTAACGTAGAGAAAATAAAAGAGATAGACGACAGTTCTAACTGTTGAAACCTGTTCTGAAAAAGGCCGTAACTTTGGGGAATCATTATCTGGACATGTAAATTGCTTAGGTGTGTTACTAGGGGCTACAGTCTGTGCTCCACAAAGTTTTCAGTAATGCAGGTTGAAATGGTCTTTTGTATGCAGCTTTGTTACAAGCATTAGTGTTAAACAACTATGTATCACTCAAACTCCCTTTCCCATTTTAGTTTTGCAGGTATGCTTAATGTTTTCTTAGATATTGACCGTTAACCTTCCTTTTTCTTAAAACTGTGTTTGAAAAAGGCTAATTAAATTATTCTTTTATTGAGAAGATCCTTCGTTAAAGGACCATTCCAAAGCTTGCCGGAAGCCCCTTGCATCCCTCTTGAATTGGTCAGGCTTTGGGTTAGACCTTACGAAGGTGATTACACTCACCTCAGCTTTAGTACAGGGGTATTATTAAAAAAAAATAAATCACAAACAAACAGGTTTTAGACACGTTGCTTTAGGAATACTTTGATACCTACCTAAAACAAGGTGTTGTAGGTCTCCTTTCTGCCTTCTCCACACAGGCCACTTTGATGAAATTGAAAGCACAAGCGTAACACGTCTGTTTCAGCTTCCCCAGTAGAGAGCTAGCCCACAGACTGAAAAGCAGAGGCAGTGCGGCATGTCTCTTTGGTACCAAGACTTCTGGTAACAACAGCCAACGGCAGAAGTTTGTGGATAGAGACTGGTGCTCTTATTTGGATTAGCACCTCTTCAAAGGAGGATTTATCTCCTGTTTTTTTTTTTTTTGATTTTTTTTTTTGGTTTTAGTCTGATGTAGCAGTTTGGTACTGATGCAGCTGGAATCTGCATGTGCTGCTGCAAAAAGTAAGTTATCCTAGGCTCCCGTGAGTATGGACTTTGGAATCAACGTTTTTGAGAACTCCCAGGTAAAACCCAGTAGCATTAATACAGACGCCTTTGCTTTGAACCTAGTACGGAGTGGTGGCATTAAGATCTTCATTTGGTAACACTCTAGGTTTCTGCTAGATTTCTGTATTTGGTAACACAAATCCCACTTTCCCTCAGCCCTTATTCCCTATGAAGACAGTGAGATAGGTACCTAACTGATCTGCTGCACTGCCAGTTCACTTGCCATTGTAGTTTCTTTCTAAATCCAACGTGGTATCGCATTCTTTTATAATGAACAAACAAATGTAATCAGGGATTTACCTAAGGAAGATCGGTGTAACTGAAAATTGGGTGGTCACGTACCTGAATGCACTTGGGTTATTTTTTATTTAATGAATTGAAACATTGATAGTATTGAAGGATGAATGTTCGGAGTTTGTTAGTTTGGCTCTGCATGCAGCTGTCTGGTGCTTTTCCTAAAAATAAAATGATAGTAACGAATGTGGTAGTTTCACATCTTTTTTGGTGGTTTTGCATGTTTGCTAAGAAAAATCTTGGATTTGATCTAATTACTGAATATGTTTAATTCCTAAACTTAGGGAAATTTGTCTCCTTATTTGACACCTTGCTTTCTGGAGGGCAGCGGTGGTTTTGGTGGTTAATTTTTCACTTATGTATCTGTTACACTGAATTTTAAATGCAACATTTTATATATGTATTTTTCCTCAAATTACTACTGCTGTATTATATGTTCAAATTTTCAAATTATTCAAAACCAGAAGTTTCAAAAAATTCTTTTAAAATATTTGTTACCAACGATATAAATTATTTATTTATCTTTTCACTGTTGCTTATTAAAAAGACTACTGACAAGTTTCCCAGACCTTGTGAAGTTGACTTGTTATTCCCTGCCTCAGACTGAAGCAGGCTTCCTATTGATGCAAATTACAGCTTTGTGCCCTACATTTGGGGTTTGCACTGATGCACTTGTATTGATAGCTAGCTAGAACTGGAGCAAAATTTCCCTTGTAGGCTAGATCTAAGAGCAGCATTGAGGTTGTGCGGGGGGGTGGGGAGGGGCTGGAGCAGCAAAACAGTCAAGGCCTTTGTTTTTTGTAAAATGTGTTTTTTTACCGTTTGTCAATAGCTTACTCTTTGTGTGAAGAGAGATCTCTACTTTCTCAAAACAAACATTTAGTTTTGAAGTTAACACAGAAGTATTTGTTTGGTCAACTTGTAAATACAGCACAGAATTTTGCAGTATTTTCAAACTGTAGTCACTGTTCAGTTATCTTGGTTTCAGCTGGAAGTAATGGTCTCCTGGGAAAAGAAGCTAATATTTGAATGCTTAAAATTTTTAGCTGAAGTACTTGAAAATAAATTGATTAAGTAGCAGTCAATATATGAGTTTCTTACCAAAATTAGTTTTCAGAAATTTACCCAAAAGTTAATTTGGGGGGCAACCTAGGTTAGTGTGTTGTTATCTGGGAGCTGTGCAGGCAAACTGTGAACCTGCAGGGCTGGCTGAGAGAGCTGTGGAGGCAACGAATCCTGCGCTGGGGGAGGAATTACATCAGACAGTTCTTTTTCTGGCTGTGTTTCTTCAGCAAAATCAGTAAACTCAAAATTTGCTTCAGACCCTGTAACAAAAGAGAAAAAAGAAGCCTGTTCTTATTTTGCTGAAATTCAGTTTCTTGAAACGTTCTCTGGTGCACTCAGAATTTTTTTTTAGAAAAAAACTTCCACGCGATGCTTACACAAGTCTCTAAACACCATTAGAAGTCTGGGCCTAAGAAACAAGGGAGCAGCACTGCTGCACTTTGCGGGAAGAGGACATGGTGCAGGCCAGGTTGGATGGGGCTCTGGGCAACCTGGCCTAGTGGAAGGCAGAGGGTTGGAAACAGATGGTCTTTAAGGTCCCTTCCAACCCAAACCATTCTATGATTCACAACAGCTTGAGCCGGGTATTTGTGTTCCCTTCTTTGCTAATCATCTCACCTTGCTGCTTACCACCTTGGCTCTTGCTGCCCCCCTTTTTAAATTTCATTTATTTATTTTTTTTTTTGAACATCCTTCTTCCTCTGCGCCTCCTGCAAAGGTTCCCATCGGCTGTCTGTGTCTGCGTGGCAGCAGGCAGAGCTGAGGGCTCCTGTTGTTGTGGTGCTCCTGGGCCCAGCTGCAGGCCTGCTTCACTCAGTCCGGGGGGGACTCCTGATGGGTCAATGTCACCTCCCAGCTACGCACCACTTACAGAGCCCTCTACTGCTCAGCTCTCCAGTGTATTTTGTAGCTCGCAGCCCAGCCAAATGAAGAGTTTGGTATGCGGCTCAGACATGCCGTCTCAGTATTTCCCTGCTGTCGATTTAGTTATTGGATTTTATTTCTGCCAAATGATTAACGGTCTCAGGCATTGATGCTATTTCATTTTATGAGATATAGTTTTAAATATTTGTCAAACTCGAGCTCTTTTGTTTAGACTACCTCCATTTGAATAGGGAATATATTAATATTTTTGAGGCAGTTCAAGGTCACAGTTGTTTATAATTATCTGTCTTGCTTTTGAAAACATTCTGTGAAACTCATCAAAATGAATTTTTCTATTTTTTTTATAATGACTATAAATGAGCAAGTGGGAGATTTCCAAAATTCGTAATACTTTTCAGTATTTTATAAAAAATACTTTGTTATATAATGTTTGCATGTGAAATGCTGATATGCCACTCATAGAACACAAAATGATGAGAAACAAGATCAAATGACTTAATTCTCCTTCGTTTTTCTTTTACTTAGCCATAATAAATTTGTGCAAACCCTTTCCTTCGTTTCTTCCCCTCCTTCCCCTCAAGGCTGTATCCCTTTATTCTGTCTTCACTGATACCTGAGCAAGGGAGAAGTGGCTCTAATGACCAGTTAAGTATTTAACAGCATAGAAAATGGTGTATAAAGAATATGCAGATCATGAAATGCAGACAGATGCATACAAGTGGCTAAGGCTGAATGTGCATCCTCAACTTGGATTTTTCTTGGGTTTTATTTAGTGCTTACCCATGCAACTGTAGCTTTCCAAACACATTTTGCTGGACGTGGAACACAAAGGGGTTGTGAAATGACATTTTGTTAGCAATATATGTTTAGGGGCTTGAGGGAGGTGGGGTATTTGGCCTAAAATTCCATTTTGGCAGCTTTTTGGAGTTATATGCGTGGTTTTTGTTTTGTTCCTTTTGCATCGTGGGCTTCAAGACTCCTACCAATTAATTCTGGAAAAAGGCTTAATGTAGGCTACTCCTCAAGAAGGGGTCTATTTTAACATTCGGTAAACAGATAATCCATTAGGACAACAATATACATTGTGGCAAGTGCTATCCTAGGTTTTTTTGTCAGCGCTTATTTATAGTCTTTTGATTTCGCTTCCCTCCTGTGGTGCAGTTTCAATCATTCTCCCTCCAATCTTTGTTCTCGTATTCATTGCAAGCTGAAAACAAAGTAAGAAAGAAGCTCATACGTAGCGTTCTATTCTTGGCCAGTTCTTCCTCTATAGCAAGAAGGCGGTTGTATTTGGTCACCCTTTCTCCACGGGAAAGACCTCCCAACTTGATAAACCTGGCACCCAGTCCAACAGCCTTAAAACAAGAAAGTGCGTATTTTAAAACTATGTGGTTTGGGAAGTGATGTCATTTGTAATTATTATACACGGTATCCTACTTCTAACTTAACAATCTTATATTTTTACAAATAATAAATGTCCTTGATGAAAGACTTGCTGGATACAAACAATAATTTTCACTGGCATACAATAGGAAATTTTATTTGTAAATGTAGCTTTAATACAAAAGACTAAATATTATCACTGTTAAAATTTTTTAGATATAGTATTATTACCATTCAGAAATGTTTTAACTCACATTTTTTTTTATAAAATGATGCAACCAAATAGATTCTATGCACTTTTGAATATACTCCCTGATTTGGCAAATTTACTGTGTGTTCTCTTCAGACTCAATTAGCTCTCTGTGGGGGGAAAAAAGCAACTCTAGAAAAAGCCCATTTCGTAAAATGTTGTTTCTTTCTCACACAGAAACAGGCTTTCTCCTAAAAAAAAATAGTTCATGTTAAAAGCAGTATTTTGGCAATTCTGCAATTGAACAGCTTTCAATACTTACCAGATCCACAAGGCTATCATCAGAAGATTCTCCATCTGGACTTCCTAATATGGTAATATGTCTTTGACCTATATATAACAGGAATGTAAAACCTTCATTAGTATATATTTTATAAATTCGACTTTTTTTTTTTCCTCCCCCCTTTGGGCATTCTGTGGTTAAATGCGAACAGGAGTAAAACCAATGAAACCCATCTCATAAAAATGTAGACTATATTAGTTTGCTGCCACTATGGCATTAACAGTACATTTTGTTTTATTTTCAGCATGGATAAGGGAATATCTAACATGCTATCCTACATCTTATCTCTAGCTGATGTTTCTGGTAACGTATTCTACAAGCCAGGAGGCTGTTCTATTTATTTTAAATATGCTCTTTACTATAGTAATGATTTTTCTTCACTATAAGTTTACCCTCATGACTGCATGAAATGTTTAGATTGCTATTTACTCGCTTTGATATAGTTATTTTGGGCTTTTTGAAGGAATAAGGAGAAGGAAATTATAAAATTGGATACATTGAATTTGTCCATCTATTCCTTGGCTATAAAGGTAAATAAAAAAAAAAACTACGAAGAGAAATCTTACATATGAAACTGCACAAGTACTGTTACCACAAAGGTTCAATAATATGTAGTCAGTAATCTATGTAAACTGCAGCTTTAAACATTTTGGACTTGTTTGGGTTTCTTAATTATTACTGCTAATATTAGTCAAAATTCAGATTATTGTTATTCAGATCATTTGTTTTATTTAAATTCTATTATCTAGCTGTACAACACTTATCTGCAGTGTCAAAGGGCATCCACATTCAAAACATCCACAATATATTAACTTGCTATAGTTGAAGCCTGCGTCCTGTTTTAAGCTCGCGAACACAGATTTGTGAATCAAAACATGAATTTTAGTTTCTTCTGACAAACGCTTTCTAAATTTGAAGTGGTGAATATTAAATAAAATTATGTAATATTTATGGATGTAGCAACACTATTTATTTATTGACTTGTAGGGTTTGAAAGCAAGCATTTTAACTCCTCTACTCACCATCTAGAAGTCCAGTAAATTCTATGAGGTCTGATACCTTGGTTTGATTAATATATTTTAGAACAACACCACTGCACATCGGTACGTTCATGCTCTGGTCTATTTTAAGTTTGGAAATATTTGCGGCAGCATCTTCAGCAATCAGGTAACATTTGGAACCAAGGGCACAACAAATGTTACTCCATTGTTGTCTGTCCTGCATAAACAATCAAGTAAATATCTGCAGTTTAAAACAACAAAATGAATGCAAATCCTAATTGAGATAAAAATTAAAAAATAAAATACAAAATTAGTTTGGCTTTAGTGCTAAAGATACTTTCCACTATAAGCATATATTTTATATTTTAAATCTGTCAACCAAACAAAAATAAAATACAGGAATTTTGTTTGAATTTTAAGATTTTGCTGGAAAACAATTCTTCTAATCTGGAATTAATCAAAGCTAGTTGCACACAGGCACAGTTTTAAATATTTCAAATCAATTGTATGAGTTTGCTATTTTAATTACCTTTCCTGAATTGTATTTAATTTTCATGGACTATAAAATAATTTTCCATTGTTTTATTTAAAGGTCTCATTATTGTGATAATATGTGAAGTGTCATAATCTTTATTTGAATATAAAATAAGGAAACAGGAGGCAGCCATAGACTCAGTGACAGATATGAGGAGAGGATGATCAGACCTACAGGGAACAGCTAAATACAACACTCTCTTTCTAGCAAAGCTCCATTTTTTAGGGTCTTTGTTTCTTGATTTTAATGCACCGAGATTTAAAGAGAAATAGAGGATAAAAATATGTAAATAATTTGAAATAAGAAATTTACAAATTAATTTTTTCTTTATGTCCACAGCATGCAAAGTTTTCTCATATTAAAAACATCGATTTTCTAGTTAATAATTCTGATAAGGATAATTCTTGGTGTGTGGATCACAGTGCAATCTGTATGAAAGTCCATTCCTATGAAGCTTGCAAGCCCATATGTAACAGAAAATGAAGTTTTTGATGCATGGACAAATGCTTAAACTTAAGCACTAAAGTGGTCTGCTGTCTGGAATTGCTGAACTGGTACCAGGGCTAATCCTCAAGGACCTAATTATCTGTGGCAATGATGTGGCTTAGGTAAACTGCAGATTTCTGAGGAGGGAAGGAGAGGCGTTTTCCTTAACAGTACTCTATTTCAAACTTTGCTTCACTATCTGTTGCAATTCTTCTGCAGATTTTCCTATTGCAACTATATTTTTTCATAAGAATTTTCAAGAAAGTTTGCAGCCCTGGCAGGAGTGGGGAATAATCTGGTGTTTTGGAATATAGGCGTCAGTTTGAAACAGTGCAGGGAAGCAAGGCTACCTAGAGTAAGGTAACAACATACACCGATATTTGAAAAATAAGCTTTTAAAGTTTCAGCTAAAAACTGGATTTTGCAGATCATCTGTTTCAGAATTATTGATTCAGGCACTTGGCAGATTCATAAAGACACTTTGGTTCCCCCTTCATTCATATTCACCATGTTATTTTTTTTTTTTAAGAAAAACAAAAGTCATGTATTTATGTTTAAAAAAAAGGTGTACAACTCCACAGCAAGAATAAGTTTTTATTAAGTTGTGCAGCTGTAGAATCTAGGTCACAATTGTAGCTTCTGCTTCAATTACATTTTTATCTTCTTGTGTAATATATGGAAGCTGAATTGTATGCACAAATGCTTATATTTGAGGTTGTGCAATTTCTTTCATCCATCAATAACCTGGTAACGTGCTTAAGAGTATTCTACTTTATTGTTGTAATCTATTGCCAACACTTGATTAACCCCTCGAACTTTGATCACAGTGATAAAATACACTTTTAAAATTCTGCTGAGCAATGGTGCCAGTTACAGGTTTGTTCTGGCTTCGGGTATAAATCTCAATTGTAAAGAATAGCTGTGATGTGAATTTTTTTTCAGTTGTTCTAAGAAACACATAACCATGTCCAAATTTTTAGTTTCTCCTGTTTAATGTAATAACATTTATATATTACTCGAATTTTGTAATTTGATTTTACAATACTATTTTAATTATTTACTTAAATAAGAAGGAAAATGTAATAAAAATGACTGTGGTTTAGCAAGCAGAATCAGTTAAAAAAAAAAAAAAAAGCATTTTCCTGTTATTCCTTAAAATATTTGTACTATCCATATTCTGTTTGTGCCAAGATTATTTTCTATCAGGAATTAGGTCAAACATATTGAAAAATGTTGTTGCCAATTACAGATATGCAAATGAATTATTACCTACCCTTTTTTATACTGGTATTTCTGTACTTAAACACTCTAAAAACAGAAGCTTCATATTTTGTATGTTTTGTAAAAATGTGAAAAATTCACTGGTCTCACATAAACTATCTTACCTCTTTCCTTAAGGGATCTACTAATGCAATAATAGAAGGAAATTTATTAATCAGTTCCACATACATGTCAACCATTTCATCAGGACTTTTGAATGTTCCAGTAAGTATTTCATATTTTCCTTTAACCTAGTAAAGTAAAAAGTGTAAAAGATAAGAGCGGTAATACTTCAAAAAACAGATTAGTAATGTAAGCTTGCAGGTCTTGTAACATCTCCATGAAGGCAGTGGATTGTGTGTTCTTCAATAAGCGCATATTCACTTGTCTACTTTATTCTATGTTTGTGTGCACATTGTTACAGAAATATTTGCCTAAAGTAACAGTACATTGCAGTGGTCTCATGCCAAAGGTATCATTCCCGAAACAAGGGAGATCTCTTTCAGCATTTTCTAGGCAACGCTGACAGTTTTACACAACTTTGTCATAAAATTGGCAGTACTTGATATTTTTATTATATCTTGTATGAGAAATCTTTGTGTTTAAAAAAAAAAGTTAATTCTTATTTCTCATTTTCATTAAAAATATTGCTGTGAGAATGGAACATACCCTCAGTACTCAAAAATAAGACAATACCTTTCCTTGCTTCTTTGTCCTCTCAGAAAAAAAAAAAAGTTTTCAACTAGTCTAATCATTAAGGGAAGGATAAGCTGCAAAATATGAGGATGATTAAGGGTCACTGGCACCGTCAAATTGTGCCAGAAAAAACACTGCTTTACTGACTTTAACAGTACAGTAACAAAGTTACAGAATTGCTGATAATTATTACTGATAATTCATTAAGATTTCGATCATTCTGAGATAGGATTAAGACATCATAAATTGTCAGGAGAGCAACACTGTTTCACAAAATATACTACTAGTAGAAGATTTGCTGATACAGTACACCTAAACATGCAAAATCTCACAAAATACTAAACCAAATAGAATAGCAAGTTTCTTTTTCTGCTTAAGAAAAAAAAAAAGATTGATCTTGGAAATAGGGGCAAGAACACGAGGACTTCAGCTGGAGATAAATACACTTTATCTTAAAAAAAAATCTTGATAAATTAATAAACAGAAAAGGAGTAAAGCTGGCTGATGAAGGCAGAGCTTACGTCACTTGAATGTAAAGGTTAAATCATGAAAGTAACAGATTTTTGCAGGCAGGACACAAGGCATAACGGGGGGTTGCCTTGGTCCACTGAGCCTTACTCCAGGCAAGGTGCATCAGTATGCTGGTACAGCTGCAGAGGAGGAATGCGTGTCAGCGTTCTCACAGCTCCCACTGCACTGGGCGACTGGAAGGAGGTCAGCATGGCTTGTCTCCTTGCTCTTACAATCCAGTAACGTATCTGCTACGTTTGTAGGACTGATTCAAAGACAATTTATAAATGCAGAGACAAAACGTTTGGTTTGCTTGTGGAAAACAGATTTGGAAGCTTCTAAGTGAGTTTGCAATACAATAGTAAATTGTTAACAAATAACTGTATTTCTTTAAAATAAACCAACAAAACATATACTGAAAATAACTTACGTAATCCATTAATTCATGAGCAGCACAATTTATTGCTAAATACATGTCTGTTCCTAGCTCCAGACCTATGTTGTTGCAAGCTGTTTGCATTAGGAGTAGAGGTTGTTCTAGATTATCCCATCCTGTTATTAGGCAGCCTAAGTGTGATACTCTTTTTAAGGGCGGTAGCTGGAAATAAAACAAAAATAATCTATTTATTTACACATAAATCATACTTATATATGTATTCACTGTCAGTACAACCTGCCTTCAGTCATCAAAATATAAATCTGTTCTCACAAATTGCATTAGGAATTTTAAGGACAATTCTCTGTGAATGAGGGGTTACCAAGCGCTAATAGATAGAAAACAAATCATCCTTGGAAATCTGTCTAGTCATGTAGTTCCCATTTTTATATGGCCAGTACTGGTTTACAAAATCATTTTAAAGGCACACCTAACAATCACGGAATTGTCGTGGATGCTGTGGAAAAGCTTCTGGTGCTATGGAGCATCCCTTTACCACAGAAATAGATTCTCCAGTTTTAAACTGCTTTTACTCATTTATCCTCAACGACAACTTTGGTATTGCCTTTCTAGGATGCTCAAGAAATACTGGAATGTTCCAAGTATTCTGGAAGGAACAAATTTCATAGAGGGGAAATACCTCTAGCACAGCAGTATTGAGTTGTCTGCCTCGAGAACAGTATTCCTGTAAAAAGCCATGATCAGATTTGCATTGAGCAAATGTTTCATGTGTTCTTCTGTGGTGTTTTTTTTTTTTTTTTTTTTTTTTTCCCTCTGGAAGTTTTCAAACACTGATTTTGACTGTGAAAGTCTGTGGATTTTGGATTATAAAGAATAACACCAAGTTGCCCAGAAAGCAACAGGGTAAAATCCTGTGTTTGTCTGGAGAAGTCATTTGGAAGGCACCAGTTTTGACAAGAGCTAGAGAACTAACTAGAGTGGACAGAACAGAGACCTTCATATGAATGTTCCTTCATATAAAAAAAAACGTAGAAAGAAACCTCTGGTCAGATTGGTATGAAATCATTCTGTAGCAATCTGCAAGAAGGGAGAAAGAATCTATTTGACTTGGAGCACTACATTGCTGCAATAGACAGTAATAGATGGTGTACTCTTCCTGCCTTTAACGTGACATAGCACTTAAGTTTGCTTTTTTATGTGATTTGTCCCCATATGATGCACCTTGCTGCATTCTATTAAAAGCACTTTTATCTTTACAAAACATTTTTCCACAGTCTTGACTTCTATAACCTGAACAACTGCTTTCTAGCATTAAATATTTAAACAAGCAAAAGGCCCATAGGTCATCAAACAAACCAACAAAACAAAGAAAAAGATTTAAGATATTTTAAGAATTTTAATTAGCTCAGAAAGGAAAGCAAAACCGACATGGCATTTCCGTCTATTTTTTTGAAAACTCATCAATAAATTACAGATTTTAAAGTAAACAAACAACAACAAAAACAACAACAAAGATCATTTGAATCAGATAAAATAATGCCCTGCCACTACTGCAAGTGCTGCCCTTCAGCTACTTGTTCCTATCTGCCATTATCGATAACCTCACACAGGAACTGGAAACTTAATGTAGCATGACTAAGATGGGAGTTGCTTCCAGAGTTAGCAAAGAGCACAATATGCAAGTCTTACAGGTAATAGTTTCGGGCTTACAAGAACAAAGGGCATGTATTCTGCTGGTGCTACAGGCCCACATTTGGATGACTTAACAAGGTAAGAAAAATGTCTAGGTTCCAGAAGAATTCCCTTTCTGTTAATGTTCTACAGGAAGGCAAGGTATAGTCAGAGGCATCTAAATTACCATGTAAAATATGGCCATTTGGAGTATTTAAAAGTCTTGCCTTGACCTTTCCAAAGTGGTAATGTAGATTAATGTTTCATTTCTTAAGAACATTTTGGTTCCCTGCTGTTGTTAATACCTTGTTGAAGGCTTAAAATGAAAATCTCTTTTCTTACCGGAGCTTTCTTCCCTGTATTAGGTGCTTTGCCTTTCTTATTGTCTGCTAGTTGAGGACTGGGCTGTTGGGAAGGTAGGAAGAAAGAAACAATGAAAAAATGCCATTGGAAAGCCCCAAAATTACAAAGAGATATCAGATTTAAAAAAATCTCTATTTTTTAGACCAAAAGTCTGAATTTTGGTCTAAAGAGTTTGCAAGTATTTAATTTAGGATATAGCATTCAAGACAAAGAAACTATAAGCAACTATCTGGTTTTATTTTGTGGTGGTAATTCATTTCAAATGCTTATTTCTATCCTGGCATTACCCTAACCATCATCTGTTTTTCAAAATATTCCCACCTACCTATCAGTAATACCAGGGTTCTAGCAAATGAAAATCTAGACTCTGTACTAGGAGAAATCTAACAACCTCACTTTGCAAAAAGCATATACAAGTACCAAGCTTGGTATTCTACTGCAATAATAATAATACCTTGACAAAGATATGTTACGTGTGTGTGAGCCTTAGCAGGATCAGAACCATACGTTCACTCTGATACCATTCTGAACCTTTCCTGGTTCAAATAATGAAAGTCTTCCTATGCCTAGAACAATGCTCTATTCTATCTTCGTTAATTTAATATCACTAAATGGCCAATGTTTTATTCATCTGTCAGAGAAACAAATCTTCTATTCTGTGCCATAAGACTAAATGTGATAACGTGCTAAATGTTCTACATTTAAGCTTAAACAGACAATAGTAGTAGAAATGTCAAATGAAGTACATCACATTATTAACACATTTTTATTGTACCACTTTCCCTGCAGGTTCCAACAGTCTCATCACTTCTTTCTGTATATCCAGAACTCTTTCTATGCCCTGAAATGAAACGACGGTATTCTTCAAAAGAAAGATATATTATTTCATTCTAGCAGCTTAAATCAGAAAAGAGAGCACACTTCTAAAGGCAGACCTCAATATGAAGTCTTAAAAAACAAAACAAAACCTCTTATAGACTTCCATAACACTATCTCCCACCCACAAGTGCAGTCCAGTGTCCAATGATAACGGGTTAGTAGCAGTGGAATGAACACAACTATTTGATTATGCTGCTGAATAAAAAAGTAAGAGAAGTGGTCTCTTGGCCAAAAAGAAGTAAACTTTTCTGGTCTATCTGATCTATCTATCTAATATCCTGGTCTACCTAATATCTGAGAAGTGAAAAGATCTTAATCACTGTCCACGACTGAGATTTCTCTAGGAGTTCCTAACTGGAAACTCTGACAACATTTCCAGGAAGCAGGAAAAGAATCACTGTCTTCGTTTTTTACATTGGGGAATGGAGGAACACTCCAGCTAAACGAATCCACTGCTTTTAACACAAGGCTGTTTTTCCTTTTCCACTGAGTTAGGAAAAGTTTAATGCTAACTTTGTAAATCAAAGTTCACGTTTTCTTAAACTGTGCCAGTAAAGGCAAACTGAAGGGGGCAGAAGTCAGTTACAGCTGACAACATATCAACACAGGAGGACCTGCTACGCTTACTGCACTGCAGCAAGCAGCTTGCTACTTTCCCATGAGCACTAGGAGGCATTAAGTCTTTGAGAGGTACAGAATTGGTAACCTTATTAAGAGCTCTTGGTGACAATTCTAAAAATCTAAAGGAAAAGGAAAAAGAAAGAGAATCGAGCTCAGCTATTTGTTCAGGTCACCAGCATACAAAGTAGAAATCACAGCCCTAATGTAGGCATCTTGTGCAGATACATTCTTTAATGCAACACATGGCTAAACAAAAAGAGGGTGTTGACCCAGTCTGTCTCATCCATCCTTCTTGCCCCTTGAATAGATTTTGTTCTGCTTTGTATTCCTATCTTCACAATTTCATTTTTAAAGAAATTTGTTCCCAAAGATTTTAAGCTCTGCTGTGAATTTGTTGAGTTTTGTTGTTTTGTATGCGCTGCAGATCAACTCATACTATTTATAATCTACTAATAAAAAATCACATTTTAAAAAAGACTAGTCTGTTATCGTTGTATAACAATTCTTTTACATCTTCTTCAGTGCACCGATTTTTCCTGTATACTAACACATGCATTTTAAACTTAAAATCTTTGTGTATCTTCATTTAAATCTTCATCTATTTACTTCTTTTAATGTTCCTTGTGTTAGAACTCTGCACTAACATTCATTAAAACTTTGACCTTGCGAGTAAACAAAAAATGAAAAATATAGATTCTAAGGATTGTATTGAAAAGATCTATATACTCACATACATATATAGTTTGTGAAATTTATAGAATATACATTAATATTTATTAAAAAAAAAATCTAAAACAACGAAACAGTACCTGCTTGAGTGATAACTGAGCTGGTGGTATGAGCATAACTTCTTTCACTAATTTCAGTTTTGCAGGTGAAAATTTTTCACAGTTCAACAGAGTAATCATTGGATGTGGCAGAGTCATTTCTTTAGGTGAATCCTGTAATTGGGAGTACCATGTGAAAAAAGTGTTAAAAAACAGAATCATTTATATATATATAAATATTTATCTTAGTTATGGCACAGGGCCAGTTCAAAGCCTGCTACAGGCAACTGTCTTATGGATGTACTTTATGAGGTATATTTAATCCTACTTTCGCGAGGGACTCCTGACTTCAGAATTCTAGAATTGTGGTAATTGGAATAAAACAAACAAAATGACAAAAGTCCCACGTACCTGATTATATTTCAGCAGTGCTATATGTAAGTACAATGGGATATGATTAATAGTGGCACCAGCCTTAGCTACAGCAAGTGATGTTCCCCCAATAGCTAAGCTGCCACAAAGCACTGGTTCAATGGGTTCTGCAGGCGGGATTGTTCTCTCTGTACTCGACATCTTCTTCCCTGTGAGACAGAGAGTAGCAGCTAAACATTTTATTGGTTTAAAACATGTACTTATGTACCGTGGTTGTGCAAGTAAATAAAAAGTCACGTTTTGGTAGTGTAGTCAATACATAACAGAAGAGTCAGTTCATTTTTTTCCTTAAACTTGTCATTTGCTTTATACGAAATGACGTTACAAGTAAGTAAAGTATCTGTCCTCACTCTGATTTCAAATGTGATTCAAATCTCCTTTAGAGATCTTTCAGCCACTGAAATCTATGTTTATATGCAGTAATGTCATACCATTTTTCAGGTTCTTTTCATCAACACGTTTTCAGTAGTCTTTATTGGCCTCCTTAT
This sequence comes from Cygnus atratus, assembly GCF_013377495.2. NCBI lineage: Eukaryota > Metazoa > Chordata > Aves > Anseriformes > Anatidae > Cygnus > Cygnus atratus. The sequence continues at coordinate 7,568,671 of NC_066368.1, forward strand.
ATGCTCAGCTTTTGCATAAACATCTTGGAATATTACATTATAAGCTGACTGGGAGTACGCATACTTGATTTCTTCTAATAATGAGCGTGAAAAAAATTTAGGCCTATTACAGTTGAGTTTTCCATAAAGAGAACAGATCAGGTCTTTTAAATATTCCGTAAACGTAGTCTTGTTTAATTTTCAAAAGAGCTTACTTCCCGTTCAGATACAGTAGCATAACTTTTGTCAAAATGCTTGAAACCCAGTAGTTCCCACTACTGTACTTGTTACCTACACTTCTTACCAGTAAGCACCTATGTGAAATAAGATGTCCGATTCTCAAAAATCACATGCATTGGGTACTTTTTTGTAAATCTGACCAGCTACTTTGGTTCCTAATAGGAGTGACATACACATGTTAATTTGCTGCGGAAGTTTTCAATAAAATATAAATGCTGCGGGATACAACTCTGATAGGCAATAAAATATGCCTAAGGACCTTAAGCGGATATGCAGATTACACCATACATCATTCACATGCTGCACGTAACTTCCACACCTCTTACATTGAGGATAAAGAGCTACACACAGTACACTGGTAACCTAGTGCTGAGCAACTCCAGTAAACTGCTCTGTCTTCCAGACATTCCTTCCACTACACTACTTTTTAACCTGCAAAAATGGCAACATGGATGCTATTTCTGAAAGCACCTGCTGCTGGAAGTTGCCATCCGTTACCGCTCTCCTGTCACAACACGAAGCTACAATCATTGACTCCTAATACTCAGATATTGGTTCCAGCAATAGTATTGCAGTCAATGTCACAATCAAATACAAATAAATTAAAATGAATGAAAACAAGTAATATAAGTACCAGTAGAACCTTAACTAAGCACACAATATACAGCATGATGATATCTAGATGGACCTGACAGCTTCAGATGTTTTGTTTCAGATGAAAGGTGAACTTAGAGTACGCAGATAGAACATATTAATTGGGAGGTCTTACTAGGATTTTATGAGAGTTCAAACTAAATTGGTAAGTAGATGATAATTTGCCAAAATTTTATGCCATTCAAATAAATAACAGGAAGATCTTTTTTTTCTGAGGATAATGCATACATGGAGGTAACACAGCATGCTTTTTTCTTTTTCTTTTTTTTTTTTTGCTATATATAGTAATCCTTTTTCTCTACTCTTGCACCATTTTTTTCTTCAGTAGCATTGCCTGCTTACTTCTTTTTTTCACTCTATTTCCTGTCTTTCCCATGTCATCCCCTTCCTTTTTTCTTTTTCACTTTTCACCTTTATTTCCTCCTTTTGTCAGTGTTAGCCACAACTTTCCCTTCCTCCCTTCCCCTTTCCATTCTTCTCGACTTCTATCTTCATTCTATTTCCATTTTCCTTTTCAGTTCTATGATTCTTTTCTTTCCTTATCATTTTCATTTTTATTCTTCATTTGCATCCTCCTCCATTCTTATTCCTCACTCTGAAGAGTAATAACCTCCTGTCTAAGACAACTGTAAAACAAAGGCAGAAACTCTGTTCAACAAATGCAAGCGAATGATGAGAAAATTGTTTTTTCCTATCATCTCATTCCTGAAGGAGAAACTGCTGTGAGCAGAAAGATGATTTAGGACAGAGTAACTGAACCCCTGAACATGTGACACTACTCTTTAGTGTCCACAGAAGTATTTTAGCATCTTTATCAATATCGGTATTACAGGTCTTACAGAAAATATTAAAAGGAAATAAACTAAAACCTGGTTTTGCTGCTTTTTTTTTCCCAGATAGTGCCACTGCTGATGGAGCACAGGAAAGAGGAGCTGCTGCTTCTTCTTCTTCCTTTTGAATTTTTTTTTCTTCTACCTTTTTTCTAAAGTATTCACTGAGAGAAAAGGCATAAAGATTATTGGTTCAAAATAGTGGTAGGCATGTGAAAAGTAGACACACTATACTTGCTGCAGATGCTGGGAGATGGATTAAGAGCATCTGCTTGAATTTCTGCCACGGTCTCATTGTGTGAAGCTGAGTAAGTCAATAAATGACTATCTTTTCGTAGTTACCTGCATCACTGAGTAAACAAAAAGAACCCATAAGCAGGTATAACAAATGTTAGTGTGAAGAATAAATTTGCATTGCATGGGTAGTAACAGACAGTAATCCTGTCATAACTTTATGACATATAACAATTTAGCCTAAATTGCTAATCCAAGATGTAAGTTGTACGCTGTCATCTGGGTGGTTGCAAGCTCAGAGTGGCTGCATTTCAACTACATGCATGAAATGGAAATTGCATACGTAGTCACACAGACACCCAATTCAGACAAATGGAGCACATAAGCTACGTAAGGTAACGTTAAGTAAAAGTCTTATTTAGATTCACTTTAGATGGAAGAATTTCTTTCAAAATGAGTCCTTATTCTCTTGAGAAAGGTTTCCGGCTAATCCACTTGGAAGGCAATTAGGTCTGTTTGCCACAGTTTGTGTTAAGTGTGGCAACCCAACAGCTACTCCTCCAGGAAAGCATCACTGCATTCAGCCAGGCAGCTGACAGAAACACTTCCAACTAGAGACAGAACAGGATGACATGCCACACTACTGCTTCCCGGGTGAAGGAGGCCGTAACATCGCCAGGTAGTTTCTCTAAGGCTAGTGAAAATACATTCAGATACATGTGATGTTTTTACTGCAGGGCTTTTTTTCTTATAAACAAAAATATTTCTTTGTAATGGAAAAATACAGCCATTCATTTTCACTTGAGATTCCCCTATGAAATATTTGCATGAAACAATACATACGACTGTTTACTAGAAAAACTTTGTTTCCAAGAAAGAGTAGAATACCAGCTAAAAGAAACTAATTACTCCAAATAAAAATCCCTTAGGAGTACCCTGCCCAGAAAAAACACTCCAACAGATCCTGAAAACACTATCTATCTATCTGTTCTGTGGATCTAGCTCAGTGCAGAAGACATAACACAAAGGCCTTCCATACCATTTTTTTTCTGCAGTGCAATGAACAGAACAAGCAGAATTGCAATCGGAAAAAGCTCCCACCCTGGATTAAACTGGCACCGAATGAGTTTCTTACACTCATTAACATGTTCAAGCATTTTTTCTCAGACTCCTAGTGCCCCCCCCCCAAAATCTAATTCCTATAAATTTTATTAAATAAGGCTAATTTTCATATCATAATTATGAAGCAGCAGGAAATAATATACTGTAATATATCTTAAATGCACTTCATATTCTAAAAATATACAAAAAAATAATATTAGAAGCATTATTGTATATGTTTTTCATTTACGTATAAATTAACAGTATTTCAAATGCAGTAACTTGTTTTGCAGTAACATAAAAGAGTAGAAATCACATGCAAGACCTACCCAAGCATCTTATCAACTTCACACTGGTCAGTAGGCTTCAAGTCCCTTAACACTGCGTTCAGGGATTCATTCACCCATTCCACAGCAGTGGCAACACTGTCACTTCTTTCTTTCTCATCACCTTCATTTATTTCAGGTGAAGCATCTTCGGGTACATGAGAATGAGAAGACATTATAGCAGAACAAATCCTCTGCAAAATAACGTAAAAAGACTTAGAGCACTATTTCATTTCTAATTTGGAAATTTGAAAGAATAAGAAGTAGATGTCCTTACCAGCTCTACAAGCACCCATCTGCAGAACTACTGTTTGTTCCACTGAACTGATCTCTTTTCATCCAGCACCTCCTTCCTGGTCTCTTACACTCTGGTACTCACAGACCTTATTCAAGTTTCTCCATCTAAATTATAACTACTTAGGCAAAAACCTTGTGACAGATCTGCTTTACATATGCCATTTGTTATCAGAACAGAACGGAGTTATTTTAAAGATCATACTGTCATTACGACATCTTCTATTGCAGTTGTTGTTAGCTTGTTGTACCATGATTCATCAGCATTTATGTTTAATGCCATTACTCACGATCACTTACTTGTTGTCTTATTTAGGTATTTTAAGCTTATCTTTCTGTACCACAGAAGGATGACCAATACTTACAAAACTCACCCAATGGAAACATCATTTACAGATATCACAGAGCTGCCTGTATTAATAGTATTAACTTTACATACTGTGAATATCTTTGAAATTATGTTTAATTTCTTTAAATTGGCTCCTTTCAGGGATCAAGAATGGAATGAGTCATAGTTTAAGTGCAGGTGAGATATATGTTTGACTTAATTATCACCCACATCATCTCAAAGTAAAAGTTCCTTCACCTACACTTTGTTGACACTGTGCTATACTTTTCTTTAACGTTGCCCAAAAATAGAAATATAAGGATCTGAAAACAAAAACAAAAGAAAACTGTAGAAAGTAAATGAACTTACAGGGCTAGACATGGCTGTAAGGAAAAGCAACACGATGCATTGTTAAGACAGACAAAAGTTTAACATAGAAAGATGCTCTGTCACATTACACTCACAAAGTAAACAAGTATTGTCCAAAAAGTATTGTCTAATTCACAGAGCATAAAGTTTTCATAGTTGTTGTCAGTGGCTAACTTTTCATGGCTTTTCTTTTCATGGCATTTTTTGAGTACATACAACATTATGTACTCAACTGGTGAGTCATGGAGATTCATCTTTTCACTAAAGATGCAAACTAAAACGTTCACTAGGATATGAGTAGAATAGTACATCTCCCTGATACTGTCTTATTAAATAAAATAAATAAAACAGGAAGAAGGAGCTCATACCTTCTCGTAGTTTTTAACTGTGCAGTATATTTCCACTTCTAATGTTGGTTTACCAACTCCATCAAGAACTTTTCTTCCAGCTAGTTTGCATATTACTGGAGCTTTTGAAAATGTAGAAAAGTAGTTAGCCTTAAATGAAAGAGAAAGAACCCATCAGAAGTCAGTTGCTATGCAAAAAGGTTTTTATTCCATTAAACAAATTTAGATTATATCCACCATTGCGCAAATCTATTTTTATGTCCCAATCTTCAACATACTTGTGTTACACTGCACATTTACTTCTACAGCATCTGCTTAAGAATCATTCCAGGGAACAGATCCAAGTTATATGCAAAGTCCAAAGTCATATCCAGGTTACATGAACATGTGTTTTATTTTACAAAGCTAGTGATGGGTATCATCAAGTATCTCCTTAGCCCTCCCAGAAAATAGGCATTTGCCCAAAGCTTACTTGGATTTACACTATGTAACAAAAACAATCATTGTGCTTACAATTCATGTGCTACCCATCTTCCCCTGGTGATGGCAAAACACTTGGAGACGGGAAACAGTGAAATCCTTCATTTCCACACACTTTCATATACTATTTTAAAGAGTTACACCCTATTTGTATTGCTTGTAGTTGCTGTATCATCACTACCAGATATTTCATTAGTAGGACTCCCTACAATATTTTGTCAAGTTGATACCAGATATAACTGGTGTGAGGCCCACACTCTTTCCAAGAAGAGCTGAAACATGCCCAGTCTCTTTTATTGCAACTGGCCCATGGCATCAGTGTGCTGAGCAGCAGTTTTACTAGGGATGCCCACCAACAGCCTCCCAAGGCAAAGTACTCTCCCTTTGCACCGAGACCAGCAACCAGCATATAACAAAAAGCTGTGATGCTGCACAGAACTATATGGACCAGCATCATCGTGCCACTTGCCCCAAGAGGCAAAAATGAAAGAAAATTGCCCGAGGCAGTGTCAAGCCCAGTGTTTAAGTGTACTTTTAGCCACAGAAACCTCGGGCTCCTCTCATCAGCAGCCATTGGGCTTATAAGGGGCACCAGGGCAGGTCACAGCTGGGGCTGCCAGAAGACACCCGAGAGGGGCCTACGGGCAGGTGGGGGGCCGCGGGGAACCTCGGCCAAGCCTCCACCCGCCCAGAGGCAACAGCAGCCCCGCGGCCTCCCTTAGGAGCAGCCGGGGCGGGCGCCTCACGCGCTGCGGCCCCCCTGGAGGTACCAAGGCCCCGTAGAGATCTGCGGGGCATAGCGGGAAGAGGGCGTTGAGCGCCTCCTCCACCCGCTGCGGCACTCGGTGGCCCCGGTAATACTCCGCCGCCTCCCGCCGCAGCTCCCCGAGCCGCCCGCCGCCACCACACGGCTCCATGGCAGCGCCCGCCGGCCGTGGCGACAAAATGGCGGCGCCCCCCTTCTCTCGCGAGAGACGAGCGCCGTGCGCTCTGAGGCGGGAAGCGCGGCGCCGAGAGGGGAATGGCGCCGGGCGGGCCCCGGGCCGGAGGGGGCGGCAGCGCCGTGTGAGGGCGGCAGCGCCCCCGGCGGTCCTGCGGCTGCCCCCGGGAGTCCTGCAGCTGACCCCCGGCGACAGGGAGGGGCGGTGTTTGTTTGGTGTCTTTTCTTCGTGCCGCGCTGGCTCTTTCCTCGGAGGCTGGTTATGATCCTCCAAGTCAGAATGCCTGGGGCAGGCGCTCTTTAGTTTTAAAAGTCGCCGAACAACGAAATTGTGTAAGATTATCATCCTGAAAGAGAGACAGATTATGGTTTGTGAAATGTCTAGTGAGGATAACGCTGCAAAATGCCCCAGTAACTCTACTTCTGCATTTAAAAGCCCTTTACTTCCAATGAAAAGAAACGTTTCACAACCTAAATGATCATTTTTAGTCTGCAATTTCCTACAAAAACTTTCACTTTGTTACACTGTTCATTGGTAATTTTGTTGAAGTAACTGAAAATGGAGATACTTAAAAAGCTGTTAGCTGCACACTTCCTCAGCTCTAAAATCAATATGTGTAGACCTTTGCTCATTGTATGTTCACTTCTCTGGGTTGGGCAATAATGAAGAAAAATCCCTACTGAATCATTTTCTTTCCTTTTCACATCCTTCAGAAATAGCACGGTACCTCTCTAGAGAGTTAAACCCTCTTTTTTATTTTTTTTTCCTCCTTTTTTTTTTTCCCTTAGCCTTTTCCTCCGAAGAAGTTTTTAAACTGACACTAGCCGTGCCTTAAAGAAGGGAAAGAGAATAAATATCTGGTGAGGTTTCGCTGGCTGAGAGCAGTTCAGTGCGGTGGGCTGCTGCTCTTCAGGGCACGTTGCTCTTCCTGAGGGGCTTGTGCAGGCTCTCAGCTGGGTGTTATGAGAGGAACGGGCTCAGACCAGCATTGCTCTTGCCCACAGCATTCAAGTTTTAATTACATAATTCTTTACGAATGTACTTCTCAAGGTGATGGTGCTCGTTCGGTGCTTTCCGGGTATCATCTTCTAGACCATATGATGTGATTTGGCAGAGGTACCTGCTGCTAAATTTCAGTTGCCTTTAACTCACTTTCCCACCTTCCGCCTTTCAAAACGTGTTGTGGAGAAACAGCATTGTTTGCTGTATTGGTATTGATCAATAGTCTGGGAAAATAAACTTGTCAATTTTCCCTTGCTAGTTTCAGGAAAACAAAGAATCAAAGGAGATTAATACTCACTTTTTAAAATTAGCATGCACTCCTTTTTTTTTTGTTAACCATTTGAAATGCTAGTAAGGATTCCCCTCCAGATTTATCGTTTTAGGTTCACAGTCAACTGAATGTTACATGAATTATCTGCAGAGTCGTCTAATTTCCATTAACAGTAATAGGAACTGCAAGCATGCAGAAAGAGGATGACTTATCCTATGATCCTACCTATTATGAAGTATTTAACTGATTAAGGTTAGGGTACTGCAAGCCACTTCATACCATCGGTGAACTCTCTGCAACCCCATTATCTTCATTAGGCTTGTGTGGGTGTAATTAATTGGTGTTTAGTTAACAGTTGTGTTGAATGAAAAGAATTTAGTTCTATTTCTCTTAGTTCTATTGGCCCCATAGTGCTAACAGGCTAAAGTGTAATTAAAAACTCACTAATCAAAGTATATGTAGCGAGCTCCAAGGAACCCACCCAGTGAGCAAAAGCATGTGACTGGTGTGGATCTGTCCTTCGAGAAATGAATAGGTGCAAATGATGCCCTGTAGTAGTTCTTTTTAATTTTTGAACAATAAAGATGACTCACTTATATCAGCATGTACATTTAAAAGGTACCAAACCATCAATGTTGTAAGCTTGCTATCGTCACTTTCCTAGGGGTGGCCAGTAACACCATGTTCTGTTTATATGTTTATATTCGTGTAATATTTCGGGTGGATGGAGAAATCAGTTTTGTGTTTCTTTCCAGAGAAGCTGTATGTCATTTTTTTTTAAACTGCTTTTGCCTTTGCTCTAACTCCTTTGCCAGGAAATCAATTGTTATCAGCTACTCCTCATTTATGATACAGTACTGTTTGCATTACTTTTTTCCCAAGTTGCTTTATATCTCACTTGAGTCTTTATGTGTGGTGCCAATCAACATGCTATTGGGCACTCTAAAACCAAGTATACTATGGTGTGCTTACGTGTTGCATAAAGGATCTGATTTTTGCCATTCTGAAATGTTGCTCTAAAGACATAAAAGTGCCCCTTAAATCAATTAAGATCATGGTCTCACTGCCATCTGTGTTCTTGTAGGATTTCAAAGAAGAGTAATGTGTGCTCATTCCACTGACAGGGTCTTCTTTGAAGTCAAGTCTGAGTACATAAAAACTGCATGACATTTCCAATAAAATCAGGATTGCCTTTTTAGTTTGGCAATACAAATACTCTTACACACGTATATTACTATTTTTGAGGCATTCTAGTTTTTTGAAAAGGCTTTTAAAAATTCTTTTTACACACAAAAATACTTGTGTAGTGTTTTTTCTTTTTTAATTTTTAATATTTTATGTAGGATAAACATCAGCAACAAAGTTCAATATGGTTTTACGTAAAAGACTAAACCAAAGCTTTGGTCCTAGAATGTGTAACATTTAGATTGGACTTTATGTCTAGATACAAAATGTACAAGAACTTGGGTAATGTATATAATGAATATTTGGAAATTTCTGATGACTATTAGGTCATGTTTTTTTCTCTAGTGTTGTTAATTTCCAGAATACTCATATAAGTGTTCATTTGCCTTGAGTAATCATTCTCCGCTCCAATGGTTACTTCAAGTTGAGTGGATTTTAATACTAATTTATTTCTAAAGTTTGAGGATTCTTCCTGTGGGTCTGTTCGGCTCATGCTGAGCGAGGGTGAGCCCAGCCTTCCCACAAGAGGCCGCAGAGCTAAAACATGAGAGCTGATGGGCTTTGATTTATCATTCCAATTCTAAAGGTAATTTGGAATGTGAAGTACTTAAGGTCAAGTCTTTCAGCTGATTTTTGAGTTTACAAAAGATTGCCCTCAAATTTCTGTGATGCAGCTGTTTGTTTGTTTGTTTGTTTTTTTTGTAATGCACCAATTGTGGAGGAATACTGCGATAGTTTTAGTCTAGGATATCAGGAGTTTATTACATGATTTCTTTGCACGTGCATTTTGAAGTATCTTTTATGAGCTTTAAAACATTATTGAAGCCTACCTAGTTTCAGGATCTTGACGTGATGGATTATAAGGATCTTTGTCAGGATCATTTCAACAGGATACTCTGAAATGTTAATACACTTATAAATATATACAGGCTTAGAATGTTACCAGGCTTTGTGACATTCATGTTAAATATTTTCTATGACATGAAAATAAGAATGTGTTCTCATGCATCAGTTACAATACAATTTTAAAGATCATGTGGCAAGGTGGCCATAATGCATTTGCAATTTATACAAACCAGCAAGCAAATTCAGAGATGAGCAGGAGATAGAAAAGCAGGAACATGTACGTAAGTTTTCTAGTTCTGATGCTGGGTTATTGATTCTAGGGAAAAACTTTTACGTAAATCAGTGGAATTTATTCTTTTTCATCATCTCTTTTCTTATGGTCAGAATGGTTTCCTTGGATGTGCTAGTTTGAACCTGCGGTATAATGGAAGTCATAAAAAGCAACATATTAGACGGAAATCACTCTTCTTTAATTTTCTGGTCCCAGTTTGTTGAAATGAGATACCGCGATGGGAAAAGGTTATTTGATACCTTTTAAAGGTTCTGAGCATTAAAACATATTTATTTATTTATTTATTTATTTATTTAAAATCTTTCAATTTCCAAAGAGCATTTCCAACATTTTTTTTTTAAATCTGAATTTATTTTAGTTTCACACTTTGGGCTTTGGGTCTTCCTCTTACCTGTTATATTGGATTAGAAATTCAATAAATTTGGAAATTTGGTCAACCATTTGAGAAGCAGTACTTGCAGTTCCAAGTACGGAAACTTTGGGGATGGTTGGAAGTAATCTGTAGTTTATCTGCTACTGACTATCTGTTACTGATCAAAGGCTTACACGACTAAGAAGTGAAACTGGATTGGTGCAGATGATCTGTTGATATGTGGGATACGTAAAAAATAAAGTTTGAAATCAGAGTTATCTGGACGTGTGTAATAGTTGAAGTGAATGTTGTGATGAGTGAGAAATAAGGTTAATTGAGTTCTCAAGTCATGTAACTTACTCAAAGATTTTAAGAGAAACCTTTCTGTTTCTTTCTAGGAAAAGCAAGGCTGGTAGCAGAGGGATTTAAGGAGTTCAAATAAAAAGGTAATTTTTGCATTACTGTTCAGAATTGGGGCTTTCGTATGTCCTGTAACTTTTTTCTTAAACACATTTTTTGGGACAAACTGGGTATGGAAGAAACGGAAGAATGGCATTTTTTTTCCCCATGGTATATCTCCTGATTTTTACAACCCTAATCGCTTGGGGCATGTCTTGAACTTTTAACCTTCTTTCCCCAGCACTGATGCTGTGAATAATGGACTCTCCTGCTTGACACATAACTAGATTGCAGTTCAAAGTGGATGTCACAAACACTATTGCACCATCTGGAGCAAAAGCTTGACTATCATTTTGGGATAAGCCCATAAGATTACTTGAATTTATAACTGACTTTATTATTTCCATTGCACTAGTTTTGGTATCTGTAATACAAAATTTTTTTTGGTAGCAAACTTGCCTCCTGTTGCTGATATTTTTGCACAAAACCCCCAGATTTTCAGATCTCAGATGAAATCTGATTTTTTTTCCTATAAACAAGATTTAAATAGTCCCCTTGAGGCTAGAGAAATACTGTGTGAATTGTGGTACTAAAACTCTCTATTTCCCTCTATTTCCATGATTTCCATTGTTACCTTTAATAGTTTTTTTCATTTCAAAACTTGTTTAGTAAAAAGCATGAGAGAAATATTCCTCCTACACTTTAAAGAAAAAAACAAACTTAGATGTAAACTGAAAAGCTTTTGAGAATATGCCTTCAGAAGAATATGCAATATTCACAGTTCCTTGTAAGATATTCAACCATATGTTTGAATGACATCCTGCTGATACAGTGAAATATACCTTCTTTTGAAGAACAACAGATCTACTGAATTGCATTACTATTTGAGAGGGTATTCATCCACAAAATACTGTTTTTGCAAACTTAGTGTATTGCTAGAATTATATTATAACATAGTTCTTTGGCATGTCTGAAAGCACAGATTTTGAGTGAGCTTGAACATGTCTGACTTTCCTCAAAAGTCAACAAGACTTGTAAATCCATAGCATTTCTTACAGAATAGCTTGAAGTTAGGTAGATCTATGAACATGAGGTCAGTCTGGTGGTTTTGAAGTGTTTTGGAAAAGATTGGAGAAATACTTTGTCGTGGTGCATCTGCACAGGGGGGTTTAGTTCAGATTTCAAATATTACTATTTTCTAAAATTAAACAGTGGCTGATACGGACATAGAGGTAGTGGCTGTTTCTAATGCAAAACCTCCTTTCATTTTCTGCTTCAAGAGTTAATAGACAGTTTTCAAGAATGATACATGGAGAAATATGGAGGTGCTTTACTTCTGAATGTGACTTCCTTTAGTAAAATATTTTTGATTCAGATTTTTGATTCAATATTTCAGATTCCCTAGAGCAGAAAGGAACATCTCTTAAACAAGCTTTCACAAAACTTGATCTTTCCTTCTTGAAGCTTTACTGAGACATAAATTACAAAATCACAACTGCTTAGGTTGGAAGGACCTCCCGAGACCATCTATTCCAACCATCCTGCTCAAGCAGGGTCAGCCCAGGACTGTGTCCAGTCAAGTTTTGATTATTCAAAGCAGGGAGACTATACAGCCTCTCTGAGCTTCTGTGCTGGTGTTTGACCACCCTCACAGCAAAAAGCATTTTCTTGTGTTCAGACTGAATGTCCCATTTTTTAATTTGTGCCCATTGCCTCTTGTTGTGTCAGTGGGTGCTAAGGAGGCTGGCTTTTTCCTCTTCATTACCTCCCATCAGGTATTTATACAGATTGATAAATAAGGAGAGAGCCTTCAAGCTGAAAAGTTCAACTTCTACTTATATGAAGGGTGCACCAGTCCTTTAATCATCTCTGTGCTGAACACACTCCAGTAAGGTCTTGCATCAGTTGCACTAATGGAAATTGCATTATGGTGTATTGACATAGCATATTTAATTATGCTAGTGTATGAAAGTTTATGGCTTGATAGTGCATAACTGGAACACTGCTTAAGAATAGAGTTCATTTTCAGGCTCTAGATTTCTATCAGGATTTGTATATTTATTAAAAATCATGTGTGTAACCCCCAGAAAATATTACAGACTCATTTATTTTATCTTTAACTGTGATACAGGACTTCTGTTTTCTAGTCTCCGTTTCTTACAAAAAGTTACTGAAAGCAACATGAGGGCAGGAACTGATAGAGAGAATTGTTTGACAGAAAACCCTCTAGAACTGGAGAAAGATATTGCATCTGCAACTGTGCGTTTTGTGAAATGTATCAAGAGCAATGAAAAGGACAGTATGTAAAACCCATCAGGCTTCAGCCAGAAAGCAATCAGTATACATAATGTGTCCAAACACCCATCATAAAAATCACCACTTTCACAGCAAAGAAAGAGGGTATATTTGTTGTTAACTGTTGAAGTCTCTTGAGCAGGCTGAGAGCAAAACATGCACAACTATTTGTCAGTGTCGTGTAATAAACGCTTCTGGTTCCTGACTTTGCCAGTTAATTGGTACTCAGTTACTTGCTCCATTCATGGGGAGGGAAATAGTCCAACACACACAATCTCTGGCAACGCAGGCTGCGTTTCAATGCAGTGAAATTATTTTGAGAAGTGCCTGATGCTAGTATTCTATTTTAAAGTTAAATGAAATCCTAGCAGTTGGGTTATTACAAGCTTAAATCCACAAAGGACTATCAGATCATTTACTCTTGACCTCCTGCGTATACCAAGCACTGTGTTGTTTTTTGCATGTGATCTATAAGATTAAAGGGTTTTAGGTTTTAATTTGAGAATAATTGCTGCCTGCTTGCAGCATAGTATCTTAATAAAGAACACAGCTCTTAATTAACAATTTTGTATGTTTTAATTCTCCTGTATTCTGTGAGCATAGACTGTAACAGGCAAGGAAATGAGCATAGGAACATCTTAAATTCCCTGGCTACTTGTCAAAAGATAGTAGAGCTTTTCTTTTGTGTTTCCTACTTACACACAGTCATTTTTCAGGACTGCCATGAAGTGTTTGTGAAGCTACTGCACTAGCCCGCCCCGTGATGGGAGTTCATTCAAAGGCCATGTTGTTTCAGGGCAAGCATGAGTAGCAATTACCACTTCCAGCTTTCTCTAGAAGTGTGAGGTTTTTTTGTCAAGGGCTCCAGAGTCAGTCTGCTAGCCTAAGCTTCAGACACAAAGGAAGATCAGTTATTCTCAATTTCCTGTGTCACAGTTCTTGATGTTGAAGTTTTAGATAGAAATTCTACTCTCTCTGGCAACTTGTGGGACTGTATATTTGAAAAAAAAAAAAAGAAAAGAAAAGAAAAGAAAATGAAGCTGTTGCAATTACTGACTTTCCAAAAACACTTGCAAAAAGAACAGGAAGAAACTGTATTTCAGACATCTGTTCAATCCTCTTTAGCTCTTTGCTATAAAGCATTGTATCAGCCAACAAAGTAATTCTGAATAAGTTATATAGCGGACTTTACAAATCACTGGTTAGTTTAATTGGATACCTGCACTATAATTCACTCAGCTCATCAGCTGAGTTGTATATAACAAAACCTAACTACAACGTTAGTTCCAATATAGTAGTTCAGTTTTTGAAATGCTTGATGTATAAACCTCCTGTGCATTTTATTCTCTGCTTCATGTAATTAAACTAGTGTGAGTCTGGTTCAATTATATTGCAAGATTAGAGCCTGGCTCTTTCCAGGTATCTTCAGTCACATTAATTTGTGTGCTTGTAATCTTGTGATACTGCGTAAAACAACCATCATGTAGCTGCCTATCTTAGAGTTGCTCACCAAAGAATGAAGAATTTGCCTGACTAATTTGAAGGGGATTAAATTCATGGCACTATCCAATAACTGCACCCACTTTTTCATGCCACTCTATGCTTTCCTTAAGCGTCTTCTGTATATAGACAATATTTTAAGAATTAAAAGAAATTGTGTTAGTTTGTTTTTTAAGAAATGGAATAGGAAATGGGGAAAAGGCAAAAGAGGCAATTAAGTAATATTATCTCCCAAAGGTAAAATTAGTGACATGAAAATCCAAACTAAATGAGAAAAAATATCTTTATGTGAATTGTGTGTGTTTGTAGTTTAGCTTCTTTAAAAAGTCATGGGAATATAAAATATGCAGAAATTGGTGCTCGTAAAGCACGATCATCCAGGAGAGCTGGCCACAGTAAACTTGCTATATATACACACAGATACATCCATATATAGGAGCTGCTTCTTTTTGCCTCCTTGTTCTTGAACTTCACTAAGAGCTTTCAATTGCTCTGACATTTTCAGCCAAAGAAGTAATAGTTGTTGCCGAGCCGTATTCTACAGGCAATTATCTTATCTGATCGTTGGAGCAATCCCCACTAGAAAGGAACCAATACGATCAAGTTAAATCATTACAGAAAGGCAAGAGAAACAGAGGGAGGAACGAACCGAGAAAAAGGGGCTCATCTCATTAACGGGTGCCTGTGCTGCAGGGTTCAGAACAGCAGACAATGAATTTAGCATGTAAGACAAAGCTGTGGAGTTGCCTCCTGTAGCTGTTGACAGGTCTGAATCCTCTCTTCCAGAGCCTATTGTGGCTACAGTGTGAGGCACCTGCAGAAAATGTGCCAAAACTAGGCGGGGAGCACGAGCTTTTCAATAAGCTGTCATCTCTCTCTCCCTTCAGCCACCCCTCTGGTTTCCAGCGGGAGAAGAGAAGCCATACTGGAGAACTAGACTGGAAAACAGTCATGTGATGGGAAAAGGGGTCAGATATAGACACCTTACTGTTACCAACTTTCTGTGCCTTGTACAATTCAGCTTTTTCGACACTTCCTAAAGAGCATTTATTCCCTGTGCCTAATACTGCTTTTAAGCTAAATGACCTCTGAACAACTGCATTGTGGGGATAGGCAAGCCACCATCTGATTATTGTCAGCAAGTACGTTTTTAATGTTTATGCCTTCCTATTTCTGCTCTAGAAGGAAAGATACAGATTTTGTTTTCACTAATAGAGTGGTAAGCGATGATTTGAATACTGCCAAAGTTGCCACTCTTGCTCTTATAGGTGGGTCAAGAGATCACACCAGGCTTCCTACAGGGATTTTAAGACTTGGTCTCGTGCTTTAAAAATCTATATTTAGAAATCCATGTTGGTTTAATGTTTCTAGAGTGGCCTTGAAGCCTACACATACTTGTTTAAGAAGAGAATGATTGCACTCGTTTGTTTATGTTCAGACACAGCAAGAACTTATATGGAATAATCTGTGGATCCTAAAGCATTTACTAAGGAAGGTTTTTTATTCATTCTGGAAAAGGACAGTCCTTATGTGTGTGAGCATATTCATGTATATACCTTGTGCCTGTGTGCATTGGTTGCATCTCCACCAGCATTGTGCAGATGTGGGGTACATGTGTACTGGTATAACTTTATTTTGGCATTTTGGATACAAACTTTGCTATGTCTCAGTCACAGTACGGGAGATCTGTGGGGTATCTGAGGTACTCTGAGGTATGATCTCCTGGTTATCCCTGTCAGGTGGTATGTAGGAGTGCAGTGCTTCTTCTTTTGTACTCAGCTCAGGGTTGAGGATGGGGACTGGCTTGTTTAGCAAACTGAACGTACAGGAGAAAGGTGCGTAGCCATGTATTTTTCCTGGTATGGCACTGACATGGCTTGGAATGCTCAGGGACCAGATCCTTGGAGTATGCCAACACATGAGAAAAGGAAAAAGCTTCTATTTCAGTTTCTAGTACGTGAAACTGAGAAAGAAGATAACCTTCCAATGGCTGCAAAGTAAGTCTGATGAGTTGGGATTTGAACCAAAATCTTCATCCCAAGTACTTTATTAGAAAGATCTGGTTTATTTTGGTCTGATTTAGAAGGTTCAAGTAATAGTCATTACCACTACAACTGTTTCTGGTAACATATGGCTACTACAGACTGAGGGAACAAATTCCAAAACCAGAGGCAATATAGTCCTTATCTGGCCCAAGCAGTCAGCCCCAGTGCTATATTTTGTAGCCTCCATTGGAGGAAGGAGGAGTCTAATGGGTTAAGGGAAATAAAGGATTGTGGCATATTCATGGAAAACAGGCATAAAATATATGAGGAATGGACATCCTTCCATATCCTGTCTATTTCTTTCTTCAAAAGTGTGTTTATGATTATTTCATTTTCTTGTGCCCCTTATCTCCAAAAAACAGTGCCAGGATTTTGGTCAAGAATTGATATATTATGGAAGCTCTTCCATTAAAGAACCTGCAGGAAAAAATTAAATACTAATAAACTCTCTCAAGGCTGCATATTCATCTGTATGAATAAATAACTTTCCACATACAGATTGCTGCCAGTGGTGGCTCAATTAAGGTAGGTCATTAATATGCCTGAGTGGTAATTTTTGATAATGTTTTATCAAAGATAAAATGCAGTAATTTAAAGAAATGATAAGGAAACAAGAGGACAGTATATTCCTAGACATTCATCCTTTTATTTTGCTGTAGCTTTTGATAGCTCCAGCAAAGTGTTGCAAATTTACTGGATAGGTGCCTATATTGTTATATGTAGCAGAAAAGAGCAAATATACAAGGAATGTACTTAGAGCAATCAGATGAATATGTGATTGTGCATCTCGTTATTCCAGTATGGGTTATGCATCCTTTCCCTTTCAGATGTCCCTTTAGGCACGTTGCAGGTAAGGTCGCATTTAGTTGTTTGTTCACTCCCCAACACGCTCCCCAAAAGGCAAGAGTTTGTGCCTGATTGTTTAAGACCTTCCCTGTGCTTTGAACACGTCTAGTTCCCTTGAAAAACATTCTCTGCATCCCCATCCCCCTTTAGAGAAAACAAGTGAACTATTCATGCAAAAAAGTGTGTGTGTGGTTGGGAGAGTGGGGGGGCGTGCAATGCCACCGACAAACCCTATTGAAATGCACTGGCTGTTCATTTACATTCACACTTTTTTTAATAAAAATGTTAACTAATGATGTTAAATGCTTTGCCAAAGGTCCTGGCGGGTCAGTTGCCGAAGTGCCATTTCTGCCTAATTAGGGCTCTTGTGGCAGCCCAGGGGCCTCCTGATGCAGTGGGTGACAAGCCGGGAGCTGACAGCTTCAATCGGCTCCAACAGGAAGGTTGGGCTGGTCATGTTTTCTAACTCAGCCAGGTGTTAGCTGAATGTAGGGGGGGTCTTGGCCAGACCTGGGCATTCGTTTGATCTTCCCTTCTTTCACTTGCTCTATTTTGAGCTCTTCCCTTTGCCTGTCCCGTCTTGTGTCAAGGTCAAGAATGAGCTTGACTAAATCAGCAATTTCATTTATCTCTGAGAGATCATTAGCAGCCCTTCTCCCTCCCCTCCCCACATAAACCTTAGGCACTGGTGCAGAAACAGCACTGGTTCCCTAAACCGGGCACTGAGCAGTCCAAATGTAGAAAGAGATACGGAGGAATAAATGCAGATCCTTCCACAAATAAAATCCTTTCTACTTCTCTGTTGCAAACCTCTTCTTTATTATTAACACGTATTAACGTTTTCCATCAAAACATCCTAATAACCCTAAAAATGTGAAATGTTTCAGAAAAAAAAGCCTAGAAGATATTTAAAATCCTATTTTGTCATTGCTGTATTAACAGCAGCGTTTTGTTAAAAACAGTAACAAAAACAGAATATAAAGGTTTCCCTTTGACCTCACCTGTTTCTTAGTAGCACCCTGACCATCTTCACATGTGGCCACATGCTTTTGATAGTTGGCCAGTCCTAGGTGTCTTGACATCTGACAACTGTAAAATCAGATCATCAGCATATTGGGGAATTGGCTTTTTTAATGGGTATCTTCACTTGGTTAATCAATAGCGCTTAGACTTCAGCTGAGTTATGCTAGTTTATGTTAACTGAGAAAATAGCCCTTTATTTGGAAAGCATAAACACATTGCTGACGATGGTATAAATGACTCAGGATTTTAAAATGCTTTACCAACTAATAGCACAGTGTTTATATATTTGTATATAGAGACAGGATGAACCTAATATTGAGTTGATGTTCTGTTTTTCAGATCTTACTACTATATTTCAGACTTTTTCAGACTTCTCAGTTTAAGTAGATGAATTGAGCTAGTCCCTACTTATATAAAAGTCACTACATGCAGGAATTTTTTTGGTTTCTATGGAATGAAACCACTGCTGAGGAAAAAAGGTAGCACTTGGATGGTAACAGCCAACTGGTTAATAACACTCAATGATATTAAGGACAGGAAACAATAAGAGAATTTATATCACTTGATGGCTGTAGTCATAATGTAATGATAGTTTTGCTTGTTTAAACAGGAAGACTATAACAGGAAGGAATTGCATCCTTTCTTGTCAATGATGTAAAACTTTATTTATTTTTTTTTCTTTGCCCTTATCTCTGATCCAAAAGTCAAAGGCAACTCAAAGAAATTCAGCTCTGGAGAAAACAAATACCTTTCTGTTGTATTTAGCAAAATTGTAGCTATGAAACAGTATAAAATTGGACCTGACAGCTGACAAGCAGTTATGCTTTATGAGAGCATGAACAATTGAAGTATTTTATTAAATATTTGTTGTCAGTGGGGACAACTGTTATAATAGCACAACATTCCATGTAGGGAGTCTTAAAAGTTTTCTTATGTAGTTTATTAAGATGGTATTCCTGCCTCTCAAAAGAGATCAGTATTGAAATAAAGAGGTAATGTTGGGACATGCATTTTTTTCATGCATTTTTTTTTTTTCAGGAGAGAATTTAACTGGAAAATATAATGGGTCGCGTTACTCAATATCTTGTCTGATCTTCTTTCTGGATCTGCACTGTACAATGAAATACATTTCATTATATTAGCATAAGAAGAACTTGGCACGCAGGACAGTTGTTGGCCAGGTAGCAAGTCCACTGGGTAATTTCCAGAGGATGTCTTTTTTTTCTTTTGATATGATTTTTCATTGATACTTGGAGTCAAAGAATATGAAGCAAAATGCTTGCTGTTTCTTTATTACGAATTCCAAACATTCTAAAAGAATTTTAGCCAATCCTTTTAATTGTTTACTGTTTTTGGAAGGTTGGTAATAATGACAGTCAATAAGACTGTATTGCCAGATAGTTCCAATGGGAGCATTATGATTATGCAAATGTGCACAGGTAATACCAAAAACACCAATTACCAATTTGCTACTATTAAATCACAATTTTCTGCATTCTGTCCTCTGTTTTCCTATATACTTTGTCTTGATGTCTTCTGCCTTGTAATATACAGATCCTCAGTAGGTTTCAGAAGCACATGTATGTCTAAAAGAGCAGGGAATTGGTTTCTGTTGTGCTATGAAAAAAAAAAATAAATCTGTTTGTGTGATAGAATACAAATTGAAAAAAAATACACATCAAATGTAAATTTTTAACATCTTAAAGTGCAGTTCCTGTAAAGGTAAAGCTGTTATGAGAAGTTGTTCAAATGAAGAAAACAGTAAGAAAATGGAGAACACAATGAAGGTAATGGTATTTTTTTGAAGTTATTGTAATCTGTCTTTGTCTCTCTGTTTTATTGTATCTACATATTGCAGCATACCAAATAGCCTAAAACACATGTATAATTCATGAATCTTATGATGGATATGTGGGGAAGACAACCCTTCTCTACAAACACATTTCTTCTACTCTACTGTTCTGGGAACATGCCCAGAAATTCCTGCTGCTGTAGCCTACTCCAGACTACATACGGTTATATTAAACTGCAGCATCCATCAATCCAAGCGTAGCACCTTGTAGTTGATCTTCATAAAGTAGACAAAGTGAATTGAACAAAGGACAGTGAATCAGGTTTCACTCTGAATTTCCTCTCCATTTGTGAGATTCAGAAATGTATCTTCACCAGTTTGCTCCTTAAGCTGAAATAGCACACCAAAGCTGAATATTGACATTGCAAAAGTTCAGTTCTTTCCTTTCTTTATGATTAACTGGTTCATGTGTGTATTGTTCTGAAAAGTGCTTTCATTATTTCTTATTGTTTTAAGTTTTCCAGTGTGTTTTTGCACAGATGAAGAATATTTCTGTTCACCGAAATGCTTTCTACGCGACTCTGTGAAAAAGTTTTTTTTATTTACTCAGTCTGACCAAGAAGAAGAAGAAAAGCCTTGCACAAATAGGAAAAACTCTGCTCTTCTGCAGAAATATTTGCTGCTCAGAGCAATTGCTCTTGCTTCCACAAGCTAGATCTCAATATTGCTCAGAACTGGTACTTATTTTCGACTGTGGCTGTCTGTTAGGAATAGTCATGACCTTGGAGATACAGTGTGTGTTGGCAACCCCTCCTGCTCTCACCGACTTGCACGTTAGGGGAAGGTAGTGCCCGTCACCTTCTTAATAGAGTCGTCTTAATTCATTTGCAGTTTAGGGCAGGAACAAACTGCAAGTCCTGGTCAATGACCCATGAATCCAGTGAAGATTCACCCAGTGACCTGCAGTTAGCAATGATTCAAGGCTTTAATAAATCTATATTTTCCACTCTTCTCATGTTTTCAGTCTTTAATTTCTTTCTTCATATCAGCTCAGTAGAATCCGCCTGTTAAAGCTAAGTACAGTGGCATGAGGTCTGAAAAGGTCAGGAGCAGAACGGATTTCTTTCCTCCAGATGGAAGCTTTAAAACAACAGGGAATAATTACATATAAGTGCAAGAATGCTCAGGTAACTGATCGGATTTTATCTGCCTGATCCTTGCATGATGCGAATAGAAGATCGACCTGTCCCTGAACTCTTTTGGCAGCTTCATGGAATGACTTAAACGAGATCAGCTAAAATGATTATACTAGATGGGTTTTAATGATTAGTCAAACCAATTCATCAGCTTGTTTCTCATTGGTACTTTCGTTCCATCATGACACACAGGCTGGCTTTACTGACTAGCTGCATTTTGTTGCCAAAGCAATTTGAAATTTTCGAGGTACATCTTTTGAGTTTATTGGGGAAGGTGCTTCACGAAATTCCTGTGCACAAGATATCCATGTTGCGATGCATCAGCAGTAGACAGTCATTGAGTTAAGTCGCTGGAATTCTTTACGTCTTAAGAGTGAGCTTTTGGCAAGGTTAGGTCATTCCTGTCCCAAAAAGTTTCTACATCCTTCTCTGTTCATATACAGTTGGGTTTTTGGATCAGCTCCTGAGTCCTATTTTACACAGTAACAGTGCAAAGTCTCTATAAAAGCTGTAACAGCTGTATGCATGGAGAGTTAAGGCTTGAGCTTATTTGTAACCATATTTAAAAGATACAACTGTGTCCTAATTTAATGATTGAGGCTATTAATATTATTTTCTTTTCAGGATGCATGGTTTTGTATTCCACTGCTTCACAAAAACTGTGTAACTATTTTTCTGGCCATTGACACTCCTTTATAAATAAAATGTACGACTTTAAAATCACTTTAATTCCTATTTGTACAATATGGCATGGCTTGTGAATTTGACCAGTAGATTAAAAAATCAGAATGCTAACACTGGAAGGGGCTGAAGCCTTCCAAATTCACAGAAACATCTGTTGTATTAAAGATAGAGTTAAATAGGGAGAATCTGTAATAAAATCAGTCTAAAATATTCCCATCCTGATCCTAAGTATCTGGAAAGATGTGAATGAAAAACCCAGAATGCTTCATCTAAACTTTAGGGGGTCTGTTGAGGAAAGAGGATATTCCAGCTGAACATAATAGAACAAATTCCAGAATGATTAGAGACTGTGCTGTCTAATTAATTAGCTTTTGTGGTAGTTAATTAAGTGGTCAAGAGTAGTATATGAGGCAATAAAGTCTTCTTTTAGTATTTAGCAGAACCAAAGTCTCTTTATAGGGAACTGAGAGTGATGTCATTCTGTTACACTGCGAAACTTGCAGAAACACATTTGTTAACACGTTTTAAGTTCTGTAATGTTTTTAAACAGGAGAACAACAGTTAAGCTCGTGAAAGAAAATCTTGTAATTAGTATTTGGGCAAAATTAATACGTACAGACCTGTGTTCTCAATTAGCCTCACAGATAACCAAGCTTGGGATTTAAAATTCTACTTCCTATCAATAAAATGAACTGGATTCACTCCAAGGTAGAAGACCTTTGTTTCATAGAGAACAAAGATGGAATTTTCTGCTATTTTTAGTAGAGTTCATGTTATATATCACAGAAAGGTTGAGGCTGCAAGAGACTTCTGGAAATCTTGTAGCCCAACCCCAATGCTCAAGCAGGGTCACCTGGAGCATGTTGCACATGATCCCATCCAGGTGGGCATTGAATATCTGCAGAGAAGGAGATTCCACGACATCTCTTGGCAAACTGTTCCAATGCAAACTATATAAAAATTATTATTTTTTTTTTTTTAAAAAAAGGTCAGTAAGAATTGTGAACATAAACCAACATAGTAGCTCCAGGACTTTTGCAAGATTGCTTGGGATGTCACTGTAAATTCCTTGGCATAAGTTTTAAATTTCTTGCCTGTAATCAGTAAGCTAAAAACAATGAGTATTATGGATAGCATTTTGGATGTCACTGTTGACTATTTACTGTTGATTAGCTGTCTTTCAGTTTCTGTTTTTATGGGATGAGAGCCTGATGACTGCACAACTTCCTTTGAGTGCTGTCTTACTTGACAGCAGAAAAAGGTACAGTGGTAAACAGCCCTGGCATCTGAGTTTGGTCTCTGTGAATAACTGGAAAGAGGGAGGTTCTGATGTAGGTGTGCTTAGTCCTTACTCTTCCTGAGGACAGCCAGGTCAGATACCTAAGGCCCCCTAATGTCTCCAGAAGGGTCTGTTGCATGTAGAGGAGATTTCATACAGGTTCACACTGAACACTGGTGCAATGTGCAGCCGTCACGTTGCTAGCACCCAGGCATGAGGAGGCTGAGTACACATACTTTGCCAGCCCACATACGATGCTATAATGCTAGCTTGCTTAATAGGGTTGCACATCAGATGGCACACTGCAGGGACAGAAGGCAGAGATCTACGGGGAATAAAACCAGGAAGAAACGAAGGGGGTGGAAGAAGTGAATCAGGTGTCCGTCACCCTACAATGACTTGTATTGAGTGGGTAAGTGCTAATAGGTGATACCAATCCTGAACCTTTTCCATATAAACACTTTCCCAAATATATGTGGTTTTTCCATTTATATGTTCCAATACAGCAACTACACAATGTTCCCTGTTCACTTACCTATCTTTTTATTGAGATCTTCTCCAGCTTGTGGTAATACATTTCTTTTCTTTCTTCTTCTTCTATTATTCACAGTTAAAGACTTGTACTATATCTCCAAACCTTTCTGATAGATTCCATAGAGAAGAAAATGATTCAGGGGAAAAATCTTTGAATGCAATTTTTGAAAAATATTAGGACTAAAGCTACCTTAAAACTCCCTGCAGGTTTAATGAGAGTGCCTGTTAAATTTTCCGGGTATAGAAGAATAATTTGCTAAACAAAATCCCTGCTATTGTACCTTGGTTGCCTATCTGTTTTTTTTTTTCCTTTTAAACTTCAGAATAAATGAAAAAATTGATCTGTGTGGTCACTGAAACATTAAATTGTCTTATCTGTCACTTGTTCAACGTTGGCTTCTTAAAAGGGAAAACAACAATCACAATCAGCAGTTTCTCAGTGCCTAGAAGAAAATAGAAGCTATAAATGGACAGATGAATTATGTGCTTCCAGTGGTTTTCAAGGGAAGCATTTACTGAGGGAGAAAATTGTTTTAATCTTATAACAAGTAAGGAGTGTGGAGTTTGTAAAAACATGGAACACCTACACATAAACTTAATTTTTGTTGCATAGGAACATATACAAAGTAGCTTTCAACAAAAATGGTTGGGGAAACAAGCTCTTTCATTGTTTGCTATGTTATTTTATATCTTTAACAAATCTCTGTGAAGCACTCAGGGAAACCTAAACACAGTGGGTCAGTTGAGTGTTCAGCCTTAACAGTACTGAAGAAAAAAATAGCAGTGAATCTTCTTTTAAAATGGAAATAAGCATAAATTTGGGTTGTGTGGTGTGAATCTTTTCTTTCCTTATTTTGAGAGAGTGGAGGAAAAGAATAGGAGGATGCTAGAATCAAACCCGAACAAAGAGCAGTCTCTGCATTCTTGTTTTTCAGTTTTCTGTCCTGTGTATATGGATTTTGCTAGGGATCAACTGAAGCAAAATACACATCTGTAAACCTGCCACTAGGAGGCATTTACATCCTCTTGCTTTGATTAATTAATCCTGGCTATTGGAACACCCTCTCCCTCTGATTTTTTCCCCTCTTGTCCAGCTGTTTTGCATTCAACAGCAGAATTAAACCAAATAAATTCTCAGGAGGGAAAAGATTAGAAAGCTTTCATGAATCCAATTTTTCATTCTTGCTTGGGGAAATTAAGTAAACGAAGGCATGGATATCCAAAATAATATAAACTATCAATAACAAAGATAGAAGTATGACCTCTGAATCCCGTGTTAGGATGGGACAGTAATAAGATTCATAATCTGTTCCTTAAAATTAAGTTATTTTTGACTGAAAATCTGGAAGCCAGGTAAGGCTAAGTAAAGTTATTCTTTTTAACATTAAGTTTTAAACAGAACATCTGCTTGGGTCTTATCCACTGTCACATACAAAATGACATTTTCAGTTTAATTTTATTTGCTTACTTGGATTAGATGGACTGTATATATTTCCTCGTGTTTTTGTGTTTGCATCTCTGTGCATTTTCTTTATTTCATTACATCTAAAGATTTTCCAGCCTAGCTGTTACTTAAGGATCAGCATGTAAAGAAATAGGTGATCTTAAGGTCCCTTCCAACCCAAGCCACTCTATGATTCTCTGAAATGCAATTGCACATTATTAATAGATAGGCAGTGCAATAGGAATGACTATCTGATATCTACAATCAGAAATCCTCCTTACATATAAGGACTGTGGTTTTCATTTGTAGTGAAAGATAAACTAGTTAATGCCTTAAGGAGCAGATGTCTGTGTTCCAACAGATATGGTCCTGTAAACAAATTTTGTTTGTCAATGGAGATTCTGCCGAAGGGAGCTCTTCCATCAAATAAACAATAAGATCCTAATTATTGTAAATGTACATCTTAACCATTTTTTTTCCCTCAGCCTTGTTTTGCCGGACTTTTTGTCTATATTTGTGAGGAAAAATTTTAAAAGGTGCTAATTTATTATACTTTTGTTTATACAGAGTTATTGTATGGGAATCCCTCAGAAGGTCACATGCATCAGTGGAAGCCTGCTGCATCCCTCACTGTGGAATCAATGGTACACGTGGCCATATGGAGGCTCTCTGTGTAGAGGTATTTCTCTGTTCTTGGTCTTACTTTCTAAAGGCGATGAAAAATCAGACCAGATACAGAAATGTTAGGAATAACCAAACTTCTTGTTAACATGCCTGCTGATGAAAAGCAGTGGGAAAGATGATGATGATGAGAAGGGGAGGGAATTAAACATATGGAACAATCTAGCAAACTAGAGTTTGTAAATAACTGCAGCCTTGAGGCTTTTAATATGCCAGTCACCAGCCTTCTCCACTGAGAGTGGCTGAAATGTTTACGGTGCTTTTTTTGGGTGGATGACATATAAAACCTCAGTCACTTTTTCATTTTAAGTAACTGCACACAAACATGTATTTATGAAATGTAATTTTTGATTGCCACAAAGAGAGACTCAGAAGTAGGTATAAATCATTTCACAAGTGTTACCTTCACCGTAAGTACTTATTGCCTTTAGATCCTGTAAATTGAGGAAAAAAAATCAGAATTCATGTAGCTGTTTCTGTGGTTTTAAGAGATGACCAATAATAGCATATAGGAAAAGGGAAAAGGTAAGGTCAACAAAATCTTTCTTTAGGAAATATTGACCAGATCTCCAAGTTCTCATCCTATTTCTTTTTCTTGCAAAAATCTCATGACAAAGTTAAACTCATAATACAGACCTCTTAAGTCACCGCTCTTAGACACGTGAGATTCCATGTGCTGGGGCACACATTTTTGTGAAAGGTTAAGTGATAAGCATATGTCCAGCCATTAAAAAGCTGAGTCCTGCAACACTTAGCCTTAAGAGGGGAGCACGCCTTCTAGCAGGGCTCGTCAGCACTGGGTCCTGCTAAACAGCACATTCCCCAGCTGCAGTGCCAGCACCATGACCTTTCTTTTGCTCCTTGACCCACACATCAGATGCAGCTGGTCAGATAATCACAGATCAGACTGACCACCTGCATCTGATGTGTGGGATCCAAAAGTGGGAGAGAGCCATGGTAGTGCCATATAAAAATGTGCAATGCCGGCAGTGACAGAGTGTGATACAAAAGAATGAGTCAGTGCATGAAACTTGACAGGTCTGCTTTATAGCACAGCTGGGGATTCACCAGATCCCACAGCACAGGGAGTGGGAAGGGAAGTGCTTTGTGTGCTGCCAATGCCCCCTCTTTGCAGAACAATCCTTAGAAGTCTGTTTCTGCCTGCATAACTTACCAGCCTACCTAATGAGATTTGCTGTGCAAATGCCACAGCTAAATTTGTCTTACAGATAGTGGGGAAAGCACTTTAGTCTAAGAAAACATGATTTTTTGCCTCTTCCCCGTTTGTTTCATAGAGAGCTCTTGTTAAGCATTCAGTTTTTGAGTCAATGTTATCAAAGCTACATGTTTTGACAGGTTCTCTCCTGTGTGTGTGTATATGGAAAGGTTCTTCATGTACCTCCTAAGTTGAGAGATATAATTTGAACAGAGAAAATTATGGTTCATAAAGTGCTCTTGTTAGGTGACATGACTATGCTTAGTCCACTGCAGGACAGCCTACACAGAGAAATGCATATTTCCATACAAATTACAGTATACTGCAGCCAAGAGATCAATTAGAATGTCTGCGACCAAGAACTCTCAAGTGTCTCCATTCAGTCTGCCATTCAAACGAGACGAGAAATGCGTTCAATTGGTGTAAAGAATTTGAACTCTTTCAGGGAATGTGTAGAGACTGCCGGAAAGTGGCATTCCCTGCGGGGTGGGACTTGCAGATTCTGTGAGATCCAGCAGGGAATTTTAAGGGTTCTGTAACCTAACATTTTGTCTCCCGTTGAGAGAACAATTGCAGAACCTGCTGAATATTGTGGAAAAAATGATGATTTTTCATTGGTCAAATATAACCGACTATGCTGGCTCTACCATGTGCTTTATCAGTCAACTCAATTGTCTTAAATCTGTGGTATAACTCATTTGAAAGGGACTCAGAGGACCTCACAAGCTATGTTGCAGATACAGTACCAGTATCTCTGGTGGTGAAATGCAGGTCATCTGGAATGAAATGTCATAGGAATGAAACATCATAACTATTTAACAATGCACAGTAACATTTCAAAGAGTAAGACAGGAAATTCATTTAGAAATAAAACAAAAAAACTTGAAAATGTGAAAGTGTATCTTTTAAGGGAGATGAGTATGATATTGTCTGCCCATTTGATAACTGCCTCGAGATATTCAGTTGACCAAAAATTCTCAAAAATTGTGCTTAACAATTCAAAATACCTATCTTTCATCAAGATGATCTAAGATCCTTCCCTTTGACTAGAGCTGTAAAGTTCAATTCTTACTCAAGTCAATGAAAAGCTCCCCTTGACTTCAGTAAAACAGAAGCAGAAGGCAGTATAAGACATGCAACTTATCCCAGTTTGGGGATATTCTTACCAAATGAGGAAGTCATTGAAATGTAATAGAATTTAAATATTAAAAATACCTCTAATAATTATTTCTGTATAATGCAATAATTTGTTATATTATTAATGGCTATATAGTTTATACTTTAAATAGTACAACATTCATATACATTACAATTTTCTTAAAATATACCTTTCCTATAGTATTTTTTATTTTTATCACTGAATGATTTGAAATATTTTTGCTGCATTTTAAACAAGAATGCTTCTCTCAGCGGCTAGTGAAGCTTTTTTTTTTTCATGGCTAGCTTTTGCCCTTTAAATTATTGTTTGACTGTAGGAAATAAGTTAAACTAAACAAAGCAATTTATTGTAATAAAAGGTACTGATTAAAAAAACCTTTTATTCAGATGTAAAATTTTTCATTCCTGATTTATTAAGGGTTTTCTCAGACCCAGGATTGGTAAAGTGAGTCATAAACTTTTGAGAAGGTGCCGGCATTTTCTCTAGGACTCCAAATTTCCTGATAAGCTTTTTAAGTCATTTGCTGAGCCAAAAATTTCATAATATTTTAGGCTGTATCTTCTTGCTGTTTTTGAGATTGCTTTACAAAAGGCCTATTTTTCATGACAATGATGTGACTGTGGGGTGTCCAGTTGTGTACAGCCTTCTTCATAAAGGATATCGGAGCTGTCCTCTGGTAGAAATTGGCTCAGATGCAATACTATGCATGGGCTTGCAGCATGTTAGGCCTCGAATTCTCAGAAGCAAGTTGTGTTTAGCAGCTCAGTTGACTCGGGTCAAAATCTTCGCCTCTCCCTCTGGGCCTTTTATGCTACAAAAAGTTCCCCCAGCCTTTGGAGAGGTGTGGGATGACTTTCTTGGCCAGGTCAGGGGAAGGTGATGGGCTGCCAAGCACAGGCTGGGGCAGCAGGCCCAGGGACAGGCCTCGGACCAGGCTGGAGGCAGGCCGAGGGTCCCAGGGAGCACAGGGACCTCGATGGGTTATAGCGAGCACCCAGCCTTACCCAGGAGCTAGTGGGTGCATGGTGCCTTAGCTTA
This sequence comes from Cygnus atratus, assembly GCF_013377495.2. Lineage (NCBI taxonomy): Eukaryota > Metazoa > Chordata > Aves > Anseriformes > Anatidae > Cygnus > Cygnus atratus. Next base: position 7,597,873 of record NC_066368.1, read on the forward strand.
GTTTACTTGTCTTCCTTTGCATGCCTGTGGTACATGCACTGCTGATCTTAGTGTTGTAGTCCTATTTTGCCGCCCCCTCCCCACAGATAACTGGCTTCAGCTCCAGGATGGCCGGTCATTACAGAAAGCAACAGGACGCCCTCGTCTGGATTACTGTGTCCAGCTGCAAGGCTTTGTGTGGAAAGTGACACAGAAAGCATCAAACCAAGGGAGGTGGGAAGGACGAGGGACTTTGAAAGGCTTCTTTATAACCTGTGTTTTATGGAAACTAATAGGAAGCGTGTAATACAGAATATGTTGAACAATCTGTGGGATATTCCAATGTATCTGTCCTCCCTGTATGACAGCTAAGGGCTGCACTGTAAAATTGAAAGGAAAATGAATATATAAAAGTCACGAATTTTACACGTTTATATATATTTGTGTGTATATATATGCCAGAAGGAAAACAGATTTGATTTCTGATGAGCGTTAGATCAAAAATATATATATTACTGCATTCCAAGACATAATGTAACTACATTCATGATTGGGTCAGGAAGACCTTTTTCCATGGATGTGCAATAACAAATACCTACTGTGAGCTTTGAACTCTGTCTTCTACAAGCAAATTGCTTCTTATTTGAAAGTAGCAAACTGAGTATTGCTTAGATGCTGCTGCAATCCTCATGAACAGACAGCCTTTTAAATCAAACCCCTGCTTCTAACCGTGCAGTTACAGCCATGAGTCTGTACCTGTGACAGCCTCCCATGTCAGAGTCAAATTCTTAAAGAAGACCATCCTAGATAAAATGCTACATTAGGCTCTTGACATTCCTGGCCAAAATTGACTTCCTAGCCCTGTGAAGCCAGATGGATTTCTTTTATCAGGTTTAACTGTTTAAAAAAGATAATAAAATAAAAAATCTGCAGGGAAGGACAAGAAGTAGAGTGACTTTTGCCAACCGTTTATCATTGGATTGGCCAGAAACCTTGCATGAGTATTTCAAAGGGAGGAAGTGGCAGTAGTGGAATACAGAAATTGAGGTGTGGTCTTGCTGTTCTGTTGATAGATCCAACAGCAGATGCGCTAAGAAGGATTTGCTTTTCAGTCCTTTCCCCTAAATTTAATATTCATCATAATTAGTACCTATGTGAGCTTTCCTTTCCTAGTGCAGCTCTGTCTAAGCCCAGAGCTCTGAGCAATGCAAGGGAAGTGCCTGAGGGACTTTCAGTGGGTTGGCTCATTGGGATCCATAGCAGAACACTTGGGGTTCAGACAGCAAGGTACTGCTAGAAGATAAAGGATTGAGTGCATGTCTAGGAGACCATCTCCTCTTTCTCAACTCACAGAAGCAACTGAACATGAGATTGATAAAGTTCTGTGTATAAACACACACTGAACGTGGATATTACGTAAAGGCAGTCACTTTGAAATTGCCTGGTCACAGCTGGATGATCTTTGAACTAATTATAATTAGCTAAGTGTACTGTGTATACTCAGTGTACGATGTAGTCATGAGCAGAACTGGTAAATCCAGTGTTGGCATACCTGCAAAAGATATCACAATGGAATACAAGGGTTATTAAAATTTAATTATTTCAAGAACTCATCTCTTTTGGATTAAAGAAAATGGGAGGGTGGCAGTGATCTGAATTAGAATCAGTCCACTATTAAAATAAAACAATCAAAATACAGTACATTTTGAAGAATTTTATTGAAAAAAAAAATCAACTTTAATTCAAAGGGTGAATCACATTATATACTTCCTTTTTCAAAAATTGAATGGTGTAGCTTTCAATAGATAACCTGAAAACTTAAAGTTTATATTTTATTAGCTTCCTAGAAATTAAAGCTATGAAAGATTTATGAAGTCATCCTAGGATTATTGCATCCTAGGATTATTGCACCCTAGATGTATTTTAATAAATATTGTCGTTGATGTGATGAACCACACGATGGCAGTGCATTGTTGGATAAAGATTAGGAGTCTGCTAACCTAATCAGAAGACCAACCTCGTGGGTTATACTTTTGCGTAGTGTTACAGAAACTTTTTTCCTTTGGGGTCATTGAATCCTAATTTTAGCACAAGACTGATTTTCCCAAGGATCTGGTTAAATATATCCACAAATAAGCTCTTTTAAAAACAACACAAGCTTCTTTCAAATAAACCCAAGAGCGTAAGAGTAAATTGAAGGGGTTTCAGCCTCTTCTAGATTCCAAATTCTATGACCTTGTGAGCAGTAGATCATCTTTGAATGTAAAATATAACTCCATGTTTCCACTCCTGATGAAGCCAATATTGAAACAGTTGTTGTATTTAGTGAGAATTGGATTAGCTTTATAATTAGGGACATCAAAGAAAGATCACACTTCTAATGTGCTTTGTAAGAAGCACCACAGAACAGCCTTTGAAGGGTCACTTGGAAGAGTCTGGGTCAATACATGTGACTCTTTCAAAAGGTGTGCACTCTAGTTTCATCTGAGGCCAGTGCCTCTCTTGAGGTGGAGAAAGAAGCAGCAATTAACTCACTGCAGATAAGAAGAAATACTGTCTGAGTGCTTAGAGTCTGATCTTTCCTCAGCGCCAATTATTAATAACTGCTAAACTGAGCATTTCATGCAAGCTAAGTTTTTGTACGTGACCTTTTGCTTTGGTCATTAACTGCTGAGTCAAGCACCCTCTGCATTGGCTCTGGCTGTTCCTGTAAAGCAAAAAAAAAAAAAAAAAAAAAAAGGAAGGTGGGAAGAGAATGATACTGCAAAATTGCACTGTCTTATTTATTTATTTATTTTTCAAAAATTATCATACCCATAATCCACAGCATGAATTTAAAACCATTGCAAAACAAACAACAGCACCAAAAAAAGCAAGAAATATGACAGGGTTTTAAATGGGAAACTCCCCATCTCCCCCCATTTGTTGAAATTTTCCTTTATTCTAATGTGTGAAGAATGAGCGTCATGGTGTGGTTTGCCAGTCAGTTGCGTTCTGGAAGATTAGGGGCAAAACAAATTCCAGAATTGGGACTCCTTCCCTTCCCCCTTCTGAATGAAGGGCTGTTAGCTTAATGCTTTGTCTTAGCTCTTACACAGCGAAGTGAGAGAGGCTGTTTCTGAGGTAACCACACTGGTCATTTTGGCTGAGATTTTCAAAGGTGTGTAAAATTTTTGAACTTTATCTCCCATTGAGCTTATCTTTCATTAGGAGCCATAGAAGAATCCCAGCTTTGTGGTTTTACAGACAATTATTTAAATACAGATGTTAATTGAAGAACTTTCACAGTTGCAGTCAATATTAGCTATATGTCTGACATTTTGCAATGAGCATGGACTGCTGATTACCCTGTGCAAGCAGGGCATCTCATAAGGTTTGTGAGCTGCTTAGGCCATGTTTTTTTTTTCATGATAGGACCTTGGGGAGTGGCTGCAGGCTGGGTGAATAGCTGACAGTAGCAGCCAACTTCCATCTGCTCTTCCTTCCTAGGTGACACCCCACAATTTCCAAAGATGCATGACAGGCAAGGAGCTCAGGGTCCTCCAGAAAACAAAACAAAATCAGCAGCTAGAAACAGGTTGCATGAGCTGCTAAGGGAGCGCACCTGTGCCCTGCTGCTATCTGTCCCAAACTCAAATACAGGCACAGAGCAGTTTCAGGCCATGGACAACACTTCATCTATGCAGGTGCAGTGAAACTAGAGCTTCCAAGAAGCATGGACATGCTGTATGGTTAGCTACAGTGTGCCAGGAGAACCCAGCAAATGCCATTCTCTGGCAGCACGTGTGTGATATGTTCCCTTGGAAAAACTGGACACCTCTAAACCAGCTGAAGAGGTTGCCGTGAAGCTCTTCTTTAAGCCCAGAAAGTTATTTCCAGTCTGTTATGCCTCTTGATGCTTGCCTTTAAGAAAATTTTCAAATACTTAGTGGTGTGTAGCATATTCCTCTTCATCCTGTTACACCTTTTTTACTTGTACTAAAAAATTACCTCGCACTACTCTGAATGTGACTCCATATTTTTTAGATTCTTATCAAAGGTTAGGTACTGCTAGTTACACTCATGTTAGTTAGCCACTGCCATCTGAAAGTAATTAAATATGTACTACTCAGGCATCTTATTCATTTTTACTTCTCTCTGAATGCCCTCCAAATAGGCTTTGTTACAGTCTTAAAGATTAACAACAAGGATTTAATCCTGGTTTGCAATTTCCAAGTCATCTTAATGTAGCTCTACAAATAACTAGTAACATGAAGACAATAGCAGGTCCAGCAAAAGATTAAAAGAGCAACATGATTCTGAATAAGCTGTAAGTGTTGGTAAGAAATAATTTTTTTAGTTGCTCTTTTGGCTTAAGACACATCTGGGAAAAACAGCAATGCTAATGTGTTTCATAGGAAAAAAAACGGCATTTAGAGTTTTCAACAAATGGAATCTGTGTGACTACTGATATGAAAAGCAAAATGTATATTTGATAAAAGTAAGAACAAAGTATGTTTATCTGTAGAAAACTTTGATGTTTATTTCAATAGAGATTTTCCAAAAAAGGTGAAAATTTGCGCTTCTGAAAATCTTTTCTGTACCAAAAGGCAACAAGGAGCTGTTGATATAGTTTTTTACCGATATTTATGCACATAGTTATATATTAGACACAGGCAATTTTCTATGTTGACTTAGGGAAGGTCAGGTTTTTCCCATTCATGTGGAGCTGGAGGCTATTCATTCATTCCCTGTCATTACTTGAGAATTTTTCATTGTCTTGAATGGCAAAAATTTGCAGGTGGCAAAAACAGCAGACACCTTCTGGTACATTTCTGAGCTGACACAAGTTATTCAAGTGGGAGGGTGAATAGTTTCTGCCCCATGGTGAAGCTGTCTTTTTTTTTTTTTTTCTTACTCCCCAAACTACTGTAGTGTGTAATTAGGACTTCAAATTTGTATTTTTATCATAAGCAAGGAAAACAATCAGCATTTAGCAAAAGAACAATATACAAGATAAAATAATAACTGTAATAAAAGCATGTCACAAGGTAGCACTGCTATATTTTATGGTAGCCCTTGGACATAAGTTTCAAGCATATTATACATTCTGTGACATGTCTTCTGTATGTCTTCTCTGATATATTTGTGCTGGTAAACCTAATTCCAGTCTCTCGACACAGCTGCAACACATAACTGCCATACATTCTAACGCTGAAAATAAATAAAGAAGAAAAATGTTAATAAAAGCTAAATAATTTTAAATGAAAACTTTAGGATAGTCAGTAAAATCCAGAAATTAGGATTTCAGGGCAGATGCCTGTCTGTCAGTGATTGCTACCTCTGAATGCCAGACATTTTTGGTTCCCTTAGCTGGCTGCTTTTTGTTCTCAAAACTTTCTGTAAGAATTGTCCAGCCGCTGAAATGGACCTGTTAGTTAGAGGGTGGGTGTTTGCTGTTCCTTGCTGGGGCCTAAGTAAATGTCTCTTGTCTGCACAAAAGTGCTTCCAGAAATACACAGGACATCTTCAAGAAATAGAGAAGTTATTAGTGTCACCCTTGATTTTGTATTCATACCAGAGCCTCTTCTTATACTAACCTGCTCATGTCTGCAAAGTATGATTCTGGTGTGTATATTACTGCAGGGCAGGGGATAATTTTGGCAGTTGACTAGCCACTGCCTGTTTGGGAACGTTCTGTCTCACCATTTGATATTCTTGTAGCATGTCATTTCTTCCAGTTTCTTGGCTTACGTACGTAGCTTGTGTGTAATTCTTCAGGATAACTTCTTGTTATAGATATTTGGTAGATGTTGGAATTAAGGTTCTCTCTTCTGCCCTTGAACACTATGTGGGGAGTCAAATCAGGCACTCAGAGTTACTAGTCTTACAGTGGAAAATCTTTTAATCTGCCATGCTTGGGGGGATTTTTAATCTTTCCTATTTGTACTGTGTTTTTTTTTGTTTGTTTTGTTTTGTTTTGTTTCCCAAGCCATCTAAGAGTTTATTGTGTAGCCTGGATGTGCTTTGTTTGAATGAATATGGTAAATTATTTTATTTAAATAAGAAATGTTGAACCCTGAGGCACTATTTGTTCTCAATTAATATGAAATAATTTTATGAAAAAACTGTGATTTGCAATCTATTATTGTACTATTAAGTTGATGAGTTGTGTGTCAACAAAGCATTCTCCTAAAGTTGTCTGTCAGCTCTGTCCAATCCCAATCTTAACAATTTCTTGTTATATGGAAAAACGTCTTTAAGTCATTCTTATCACGCACTTTGAACCCTACTCGGTTCTTATACAATTTATGTGACAGTATGAACTGAACGCTTCTCCAGGTCAGAGTGTCGTGTTTAAGAGCTTTGTATCTGAGGCATAATTTTTTAATTCTGTTCCCCATACGTCTTAGCCTTTTATTTATTTATTGTTAGCAGCTGCATGGTATGTGCTTCACCAGTGACAACGTGCTTTTTTTTTGTTGTTGTTGGGAACACTTCAGAATTTAGCAGTGTGTACAGGATATTCACATTATACCCCTGAAGTTACCTTGCATTTGTTTTCCTCTTGCATTGTAGGACACTGTTACTAATCCAAAATGAAATCATCATACATTACGAGCGTCTCCTGATTTTAGCTACGCATCATATTTCATAGTGTTGTTTGTCTGAAACACTGTCTTTGTGTTTCTGTAACACTGGGAATAAAACAATGAAATTGCTTCAGATTTACACTCCTAGAACTGTAAGCAGAATTTGATTGATTTCCTCCACAAAGTGAAGCTTGCACGTTAACTTGGCTAAAGAAAAAGGTCATATCAAAGGGCACAAATTAATCAGCTGGGACAGTGCCATTAGCTATGCACTAAGCACTGGCTGTGTATTTCTGTAGCTCCTATCCTAAACTTTTTTTTGACATGTTGAGCACCATGCATGGGGATGCTGAAAAAGCAGAGATAGTAAGAACAACACTGAGAAGGTCTGAATATTTTGTCAGTGATTGAGTGCTTATAGACTTTTGTGAAAAGCACTGAATGAAGTCTTGAGGCTACTTCACTTACAAGGATAAAAGGTAAGCTAAAGATACAGATTTGCTGTAAAATTCAGGCCTTGGGACAAACAGGGTTTGGGTTGAGCAGTGTGGCATCTTTTGTTGCCCTTGTGAAATGTGGGGACGTGATCACAGCTTTGTTCTCTCCGATCATTTAAGCTTCTATTTTAGATTTCTGTTGATTGTTCTTGCATTCGGGTTTTGTGTGTGGTTTTGCTTCTGTTTATAAGATGTGTCCAGTTCATCACCAACATTAGCAGTTGTGGTTTTGGATCCTAATTGGACCTATGGTATGTGTTTGGGCCTAAAGGGGCAAATCAAAATAACATTTTTTTAAGAATGTTACCGGGTTCAGGTTTGTCTGTCAAGTCAAAGTCTGTGTACAGTTGTTTTCCATTTTGTTCTCGCCTGAGTATGTTTAACTTCCATTGGCTTTAAAGAGGGTCATGCAAGGTTGTTAAGGGACAAAACAAGCACTGCACAAATGAAATAGATAATGAGAGTGGAGTTTCTGAAGATGATGTTGTGCCATTCTGAAGATGTCCTTGGCTGTTTCAGAATGCTTAGATAGCAAGAGCCGCCAGGAATGCTTTTATCATCTGTGCTTGCCCAAGAGTCTGCAACCTTTCCTTTCAGATGCTGGCCTTACACAGTTTTCTGTGCCTCTGTCACCTCTTGAGTAAATTAGTGTAGTACACGGTATCTTGAATAATGCACTGCAGTCATTGGAAGCTTTGGCTGCTGTGGAAAGTGGTTGCTGCCTTATTTGAAGAGGTTGATTCAAGTGTTCAAAGTCCTGAACAGTTTGAATCCAGCATGAGTTTGAAATCATCTGTGTGGAAGGCTTAACTGCAGGAGTTGATGTAACTGCAAAAGCACAGGATTATAGCCTCACCCTTCCTCCCTCCTCTGAATCTTAAGGGAATTAGATACAAGGAGTTAGGGATCCTTGACCCCATTGACATGGGGTCATTGACATAGCTTCCATCTTTTGCACATTTGAGCTTTTGATCACAGCATATTTTTCTAGTCGCATAAGGTTTTCCTGAAGAAATGATTGATTTCAGTAGGAAGGAGTGAGGAGCCTTTATTGATGAAGCTGCAGAGTTTAATTTGGGCCTTTTTAGCGGAGTTTCGTAGCTCCTGCCTGCTGGTTTGTGGGAATGGCTGTCATGCAAACAAGTATGAAGTTCTGGTCAAATTTTTTTCTTGTACTGCAAAACTGCATGCCCTTGTTCCCCATTGGTTACTTTTAAAGCAAAAGTAGATTTATATTTTAAGCTTTGTATCATAAGCCTATTTAAAATAGGTCTGTATATTAAATCTGGCATCTCTGCAGTACTGCAGTGTGTACTTCACGTTATGTTACACTGCAGAACCAAGCAGTGGAGACAGCCTGGAACTTTACCTGAAAAAAAAAAACCTAAGTAGATAAGTATCCCTCAGTAGGTTCATGCTATGTTGCCCCCCCTCTTTCCAGATTCAAGGTGTCTTGCGTTGCCACTAACAACCTCTTCTGAATTCTGAACAGACTTTTTAGAGAGTGTGTTTTAGAGAGTGTTTAGGAGATCTTGGCCCCTAAAGAAGTGTTTTCAATAGACCTTTAAAGGCATTTGAACACCTCAGTGCCTGTCTCCCATGAGCCTTGCAGCCAGATGGAGTCCTCAGCTCCAGCAATCCCTCAAGCATTTATAGGGAAGAGCTGGGCAACCAAAGTCCTCACAGATGTCAGCTGTGTGGAGAGAAAATCTTACTAGGCCAAGACAGTAACAGCAACTGTGACAGGACTAAGATGGTCTCTGGGCAAGCAGGCACTTCCTGGGGGATTCCCAGACATGGAATTTTATCTGGAGTTAGGGGCTTTTGTCTAAACGAGCACTGTGAGTGTGTGAACAAGCTGCACGAAGAAAATGGTAAACGAGCATACAGAATGCTGATAACTCCTGAGAATGACTTGGAAAGGTCTTGAGCTTCCGTATCCCTCTTGCAAGAGAAAGTTTGTCTCTTTGTCAGAACACCCATTTGTCTGAAAGCAAGGAAAGATAGGCACTGGTTTCTTCCACTGTGTACGTCTGTACAGCGAGTCACCTTTTGGCTTTAGCATGCTCAGAGCATCTGAAAGGATCAGAAGGAGCTAGCAGTGAAAACATGGGAACTCATACTCTAAAAATACTGTTTCTGAACGCGAGACATCAGCTAGAGCTGAAGCTGCAGGCAGATTACTAGCTGTGAAGGAATAGCAGCATCTGCCAGTTGGCAATAACTTAGGTACCTGCACGCTTAGAAATACGCTAATGTAGCACTACGAGAAAACAGTGATCCCTAAAAGATGAATGAGAGCCTCGAAAGGGGCTGATCCGTAGCTCCTGGTGCCCCTGCTCAGCTGTGCTGGTTGAGAAGGGCCAGCCAAGCACTACAAACCAAAGAGCCTTTGACAAGGAGATTCAGCAGTGAATTGAAAAGATCTATGATTGCAGCTATTCATCCAGAATTGTTTTGTCTGTAAACAATATCACATCAGGAGGGAGTTATGGTATGCATCCATGTAAAACTTGTTCACACATACCACAAAAAATTTCACATTTAAGTACAACTGATTCCCTTCTTTGTTGATAGTAACTGCATGTCCTTAAAACTGTAAGTCCTTAAAAGTCCTTGAAATTTCAAATACCTATAGGAATACAGTTTTAAGAGAACTATCTCAAGGTAAATTTAGTATTTGTTCCAGCAAATATCCTTATAATTGCAAGCAGAGCATAAAATCTTATAAAAGCTCTCCACACACACAGATGCACAGGAACATACATTACAGGGGAAAATGTTTGTGCCAATGAGTTTGTCAAAGGACCTAGAAATGGAGACAGCTTTCTGGGTGGCTTTGCAAAGCAATTTTACAATTATCTCCTGTGATTTTTTCAATGAAGGTTAGGTACCTGGCTGAATTTGAAAATAAAGATGGTCATTTAGCTATCTGCGAGTGCTCTAAATACTAGATATTTCCTCTTTTAGATGGTGAGCTTCTGCATCTCAGGGAAAGCAGCAGCAAGTTAGACTCTTTGAAACTCTAAAATTAACCATTCAGAATTAGAGTGCTTCTGAACTATTGTTTTCCCTAGCTTAGTGAGAGATAGCGAGTCCTCACAGCACCCATGCAGTGCTATGGAAAACGAGTTATGGATGCCTGTGAAAAACTGACTTTAAAACCTCTGGTTTGAGTTGCTTCGAGTGCAAAATTGAGATGATGAGAGTTAAGTGCGCTGCTTTTGTAGTAATTTAATATCTAGCACTGAAAAGTTTGAACCAGGAAGGCTGACCATAAATAGCCATTCACAGCAATGTTCGCATTGCTCACATGTCCATTGTCTGCATAGGCAGTTTACGACTAGGAATACAATTTTAAGTTAATGTTATTCCAGACCCATTTATCTGCCGAAAATGCCCCTCAGATCTTGCATCAGTGAACAGGAAGATGTATTTGATACAAGCACCCTATTTTCCCTGTAGCTATATACAGTATTTCATGTCTTATTAACATAATATATCCACAGTGAAGTTTATAGGCCTTGACAGATAGCACCTCGGGTGAGAAAAAGGATGACAGAGAAAATTTACTTTTACAGCGTCCGTCTTTCTGGATCTGTTCTTGGACAGCTTGACACCAAAGGCTATAAACATAGACTGGAATCCGAAACCTTTTCTGCGGTGACCTTGTTTTAGAAAACACTTTTCTTACCTCCTCCTGCTTACTTCTCTCTCGGCAGTCACTCCTTGTGGTACATTCCTTGCCATGTGCTCCTTCGGTTTCTTGAGCAATGCCTTCATTTTTTTTGTGTTGTTTACTACCTGTTTTTATTTAAATCATGCAATCTGAAGACCTACTTTATGCTGGTACACAAATTGTGTTAGCGAACCATTTGATTTGATGTAGGCTTGTCTCCTCCTTTTCTTTTCTATTTCTTTGGCAGAAAGCTTTTCCGGGAAGAGGGCTGTGCCTGTATTGAGCACTGCATTAAATTATATTTTAATTATATTATATTATTTGCATTAAATTATACTTTAGTGGCAGTAGTTTGGTACATTCAAATTTAAAATTGCCCATTCTTTATATTAGTAAAAGAAGGTCACTACTGTCTAAATATCAGAGCAGTCATATGCAAGCTCAAGGCAAAGGATTGAAAATATGGACTCAGCCAAAAATATAGTCCTCCGAAAGAGAGATGTCAAATGGATTTAAACAGTATTTTTACACATTTCACTATTTATAAACAGTGTCAAGTACTACTTTTCATGTGAAAGGTTATGCTGCCGTTCTAAACAAACTGAATACAGCTTCTTTTAGTGATGGCTTTTATGTTGTGCTTGCTCCCTGTCAATATGACATTTTTTCTGCTGAACTGATTTTAAAGAAGCACTTACATTTACTTTCACTGTCCTTTGTTTCAAAGAGAGGACAACAAGGATGAACAAAGATCATCTGAGGTGTGAACACATTAATCTCTGTGCATTTGATCTGTTTGGGTTTCCAAATGTCCTTGCTGAGACCTGCTGTTGTTGCCTGATCCTGAAAGCAATCTAGTCTCTCTCTCAGCATGTTCTGTCCTTATGTTTTCTTAAAACCAAAAAAAAACAACAAAACAAACAAAAAGAAAAGTATTATGCAGACCTCTTAAAACATCTGAATCCAAATTTTGTGACAGTCATACTGGTGCTGTAGACAATCAGTTTCTGTGTAACAGCACTGATTAATGAAATGTGAACTCAAGAATATTCGAAATATTAGCAAACATTACATCCACTATTACAGATTCCAGATATGGGGACAGCTATCATCAGTGTTTGGTGGCCCGATTTAAAATTATTGAAACGAATGGGAGATTTTCCATTGGTTTGATAAGACTTCAGATCCAGCTGAAAGAAGCTGTGATCACAGTTGCCATCATGTCTTAAGTGCAAAAAGTAATGGGCATATTTTTGGGGTCAGTGAAAATTCTCATTTGATAAGACACATATGCATGCATAGTATACTAAAATAATTACTTTTGACTTTTCCAAAATGATAATTTTCACCAATAAATAAATAAATAAATTTTATTGCAAATAATGGGGTCAATATTATGTGATGATTCTTTTGCAATGAAATAGCAAATTAAAATGATTATATTTCTTCAAGGAATTAAAACAGCTTTATGGCAATTAAGTTTTAAAAAGGGGCAACATTTAAAGTGTTAGTTTTTCTCCTGAACAAATTCTTGGTTTATTCAATTACCAGGATCAAGCACTTCAGCAATGATTTAGCCTAAACACTTAGAGGAATGTCAACAAGATTCTTTTCTGCTGGCAAAGAAGACTGAAATAATAAATCATTATTGAAAATACCACAAGCAAAATCAACAGAATTTTTTTTTTTTAAGAGGAAGGATGTTTCTTGCATTGTATGTTCCACTTGAAAGATTTTGGTGCAGATTGTTGTATTTAAATGAAAATGGATGAATAACAGCATTCTCCAAGTCACTGCTTTGTTTCATCAAAGCAAGATTTGAACTACTGTTTCCGATTTCAATTACTTTTGTAAGCCAGTAGAGCTCTGCTGTCTTCTTTCTTTATCTATGATTGAATTCTGAAGTCAGGGACAGACTGTATTCTTGTTTACATTTGTGTAAATACAGGAAATAGCTTATTTTTGTTTCTATTTTTTATGTACCCATTGTAGTAATTAAATCAACATTCATTTATAGAAACTATTTCAGTGATGTTAATCTTGTATAAGATGAACTACTTTTCTTCAAAAGAGTTCTATCTTTGTAATATGATTGTTGAGCTGTTAGTTATTACATAGTTTGACTTTTTAGTTACTTACTGCTGCTCAAAATAAATCCTCACCTTTACAGGAATAATATGACTTACAGATTTTTAGCCTTCATTTTTGCATACTAGACTCCATGGTTAAAAATCCTCAAAAACTGGTGTCAGTCTTCCTTCAGAAAGAATTTACAACGAGTGATAGAGTGGTATAATCTTATGGAATTGGCATCCCTTTGGTGATAACGAAGTAAAAAACATCAGAGGTCTCATCTGTCTCATGCTGAGATAGATATCAAGATAGCAAGCAGAAAGCCTCACTCGGTTCATTTGGGATATTAGATACTTTCATTTATGGACTTGTGCCCTCATTAAGGATTCCAAAAATAGAAGTATGTGGTAGTTAAAAAAGAATGTGCAGAGACAAGTGGCACATTAAGATTTTGAGGAAATGTTGGTGATACTCAAGATACTGTTAATTTCAGATATTTTAAGCAGAAGTAAATATTTTACTCAGTCACTGACTGATTTAGTCCTTTAATTTTTCCAAATGTGTTAGTTATTGGAATGTTCTTAAATGTTTTGTAGGAACATATTTCAACAAGGGGATTCATACTAACATATCCACTTCCACTACATCTTGGAGTATTTCTATTTTTTTCTTCTTATCTGTGTAATTTACTATGCTTTGTCTACCAATGACTGAATAAATAGTACCATTGTAAGTCCTAAGTATAATTTCTATCAAATATATATATTTTAAAGTTATTCTCTGAAAAAAAAAAATCTATCACTTATATTTGAATATTATGTTTCAAGATCCTTTCTAAGGCATGTCTTTATAAGAGACCTTTAAGAGTTTAGACTTTTCTTTTTGGAGAATATACTTAGAAGCAAAAATCAAATCATACAATGTTCATGTGCATGAAATTTTAAAGGTTGTAAAGCTTATGAAAACATGTATATTATAGTAAAAACATTTCCAGTATTCACTAGGCACCTCTTTTGAGTGTCAGAGGGCTTTGGGTTATTTTTCATTTCCCTTCAAAATCTAAAATGTTTAGCAGCCCTACTACCTTGCTGAATTGGAGGTTAGTGAATTCATTAAGATTTACTCCAGTAAGTAATCAATGTGTTCAGCCTAAGGTGTAGGTATAGATTCCCCTGTGTACTTCAAATAGTTTCTTGTAAAACCGACCATGTCATTTACTGTTTGCTCTATGACTTTGTTAGGCTTCTTTAGCATTTCTTCAGTTGGCCTCTAAGCTTCTTTTATTCCTCTCTACATGTGTCTGTCTGCGACCTCTTCTGCCTCCCAGATACAGGGTGAGATGGATGTAATCTAATGTGTGTTGTAGAGCCCACTCTTCTGATCCATTCTGTACTAATCCTGATGATCTAGGTTGACACCCTTATGTTTACATATTTGCCACACGGTTTCTCAAATGGCTTAGGAAAAGAAACACCCGTAACCAACCTGACATGCACCTACATAAAACCCCAGAGACAGTTTCCCTATGAGTAATGAATCCGTGGAAACTGCGTATCCTTCTAGTTTCAAATTTTCCCCTTGGATAAAGTTTATTTGGAGCATCGTGTCAGTTGTGCTGCCTATCTTTCAGCATGTTGCCTTTTCTTTCTACTATTTAATTGAACCACAGGAACTGGACCAGGTAGGAGCCTGGTAACTGTCTTATATTTGATATATTTCTGTGATGACGTTTTTATGTATCACAGGTGCACAATGAGAGATTATGCTCCTCTGCGACTTGTCAAGGCTGATAATTTTCTGAGTTGGCTCTCCTTTACACTGTCAAATTCATTATAATCAGTCTGGTACAGGATATTTTTAAGGGACCCAATTACTACTCGCACTGCAAATAACACTGCAATTTTGGTATTGCCATTTAATTCAGTGAAGCAGTCTGCAAAGTATGGCTGTGCACAATAACACCCAGACATGCCTCCTGAGGGGTACAATGTATTCCCTTGAGCAGAGGCCAGAAGAAGTAGGGTATGCAGGACTTCGGCCTGCCCAAACTGGAGTTCCTCATTTTTGCAGGTGTCTGATGCTTTTTTTGTAGTCACCTGCCGCTTCTGTTCACTTCAGTGGAGACCGATGTGCTCATTACTTATTTAATCACTGTGTATGTTCTCAGGAACCAGATAACAAAGCTAGGCTTATGGGTTGATGCACATGCAGCTTTGTTACTTTTGGAAAATGAGAACAGTATGATCTCATGAAGTTATATCATTTACTTTTTATACAACCAAGGTAGAAGAAGAATGGTGAATTTAAGGAAGAATTGAGTTCAGGACATACAATGCGAGTGGAAACTTTTTGGGACTGAATCCATCTTTCGCTTTGTGCACTTAGCACCTAGCGTTGGGATCCACAATAGGACTCTTGAACATTTACTACGTGTTACCACTGGAGAGACTGTTCATTCAGCATATCTAAATTGTATAGTTTGTAAAAGAGGTGTAAAAACAAAACAACAACAACAACAGTGGGAGGAGTGGTTAGCATTGGGCTGCCATTTCTGTATTTGAAAGTACTCTCCAAAGGAGTAATGTATTGCCAGAGATTCATGGACACCAGATCCCCACTTTCAGTTTCTACAGCACAGCAGGTTTGTTGCAGAAACCTCATGCTGTGAAACGGTGAAGAATCCTGTGATCCTGTGCAGGTTCTGTTCTGAGAATGATGCATTTCCAACCGATGCTGGGATACCGGGAACAAGAAATGTATAAAAGAGAGGTGAAAACTGTATAAACTGTTCTTTTGAAGAAACCCTTCCTATTTGTATGTGCTCATATTTTTCTTTATTGAAAAGCTGTGATAGTGCTGAATAGCTTTTCTTCTTGTCTTTACAAAGATTTCTTGAGTATTAAAATAAGAGGAGAGGGGAAGATAGCAACTTCATCTAGGAAAACACAGATTGCCATTTGACTCGGTAATGAAGTTAATTTCTAAGTTATTAGTACATGAACCAATGTGCAGAGCTGGAGAGGTAAAAGTGCTGTAAAGTGGAAAACCATACAGCTGGAATGAAGGAGGAGATTGCAATAACTGCGCAGATGACAAAAACATCAGGTATTATATGTTTAATGGTGCTCCAGAAAGTACCTCAGAGGAATCTTTGCAGTATGAAACCATTACCCCAGGCATTTTAATTGAGCAGGTAGACATAGTGTTTTGAGGCATTCCTGAGCTGCCAGTACAGGAGGAATGCTTACCTGCCTTCTCTTCTTTTGCTTTAAATGTGTTGTATCTTTTAAAGATACCACTTTCCCTGGTACTGGTACTGGGTATGTGGCACACTGGTCTCCACGTCTGTAATAAGATCTGTACATCTTGCTGTCAGACGCATTAAAAGCAATATCCAGATGCCTGCATTCCTTCCAGGTCTCTGTGCCTCGCATTTACAGCTTGCTGATTCTCAGTGCTACCCAGCAGCGCCTTGCCGAGCCCCTCATCATCATGCGTGAGAAGCACGTAGCTCTTTTCACTGGCTGGCCACAGTCTTGTGCAGCACTCACAACATGTGAATATGGCCCTGAGAGGGCACTGTAGTGATCTTCAGCCTTCTCATGAAATTTTCATTGATGCTAATGCCTAACATCTATGTGGTAGCTCTGTTAAAATCAGTGAGGTTAGACAGCGATTATTCTTGTACTGTCAGTTTATGTTGGCATATCTGAACCCCTTGTGTGATGGATTGAATGGTTTGAGGCTGCAGCTTTCTAGAAACCTAGGAGAAGTGCTCTGTGGATGAAAAATACAGTATATTAAATCACTGTTCTTGATTGTGTTTGAGAGGTATCGGTCCCAAGTAGGTGCTTGAGAGGGAACTTGAACAGAAGGCTATCCCAAGCATCAGCAGTAATCGTATTTCTCTGCATAGTCAGACTAATACCGTAATAAATATGGGACCAGGTGCTTGAATTTAACGCTGATGGGTATCTTGGTAGTCTTACAAAAATACTGTGACATTTCAAAGGTTCTTCCTTTGTGCTGCTACTCCCTTGCAATGTACTAAACCAGCTGATGTTGGTTCACTGAGAAGGAGAAAAAATTCTTTCCAGATCCGCACTAAAGCTGAATCTTGTGTAGGGGACAAGCTAATTAGCTCATCTATACGTTCATTAGAGCAGGTGTTCAGAGAATGTAGATGACTTTACTTTTGCTATCCTTTTCAAAATCTATCTGCTGTACTCTTACTTTTTATTTATTATATTTAGACTCGTTTCCTGTTATGCTTATAAAATTTTCAACCATTAAAACCACAGACTCCAAACAACATATCAAAATGACCATAAAAGTGACAAACTTCCTAAGGAATCAAAACAAAGTGTTTCCAGTCCTCGAGTGGGCTTATTTGTTACAGTAACCCTTTCTGAAGGTGTTTTTTCTTTCATATAAAATGTATTTTTAATTTGTTTTCAATGGAGAGAGTTGTCAGGGTAAAAATAATGTACTGTTTTATTTTTCTGTAGTATTTTTCAGTATGATTTAGTTTTATCTATATAAAGCAAAACACAATTTAAGATGCCTTAGTCCTATGTTTTATATTTTAGATTGCGAGTCTATTTTTTTTTTACTTGGTTCTTCTCATTAGATTGAAAAGGAGAGGCTAAGCTCTCTGGGAAAAGGGTCTTATTTCTGAAACCAGCAGTCACATGCGTTCAAATATTCTCCTGCTGCATTATTCAAAACACCTACAGCTGAGCGCGTAACTTAGGCAACCTGGCTTGATACTGAATAATGTAGTCACTGCCTTGACATTCAGATAGATGTGTGTACCCAGCAAATGCTATTTTTATGCGTGTTGTCTTGTTGCTCGAATCATCATGGAAGACTTGTCTGCATATAATGCCTTTTTTTTTTTTTCCTGAAAGTATACGATTCTGGTCTGTGTTTGTTTTTCTTGATTGTTTCTTTTGCTTCTCCCCCTTCCTTTGTTAATTATCTCAATGCATTCTAAAGGGTACGATCAATTGCTATTGAAGTGTATTTAATCCGAAGCAAAACTTTGTTGCTATTTAAGTCTCTTGTCAGGAAACCCAGCGTTGGGGTTGTTTGGTTTCTTATTTCCGAGGCCATTTAATGGCAGCATAAATATTCAGCCTGACTATAAATAGGTAATTAAAGCAGCCCATTGGCCAGATGTTCCCCTTTGTTGCATGGCACGGCGCAGGGGGGAGCGCAGGCAGCAGCAATTCCAGTGCACGCCGCCCCTGCTCCTGGCAGATCCTGCAAGGGATCCCTGTGGCCGGGGATCTCCCCAGGGAGCTACGCGTGCAGCTGATGTGCAGAGCACCACAAGCTGCTCAAACGCTGCCGTTCCTGGGAGCCTTTGCGGCGTGCTCCTTCCCTCCCCGCTCCTCAGCGGCTTGGCAAATCCCTTTGGGAGGCAGAGAGCTGGGGAGCTGAGCATTTGCTCTGGTCACAGCAGCAGGTTTGGGGAGGCAATCTTCATTTTAGCGCGTGCAGGGCTGGTGCAGGCCTCTGCGGGTCGGCTGCGAACACGTGAGGTGGTTTGCTGGGGTTTTACCTTCGTGCCACACCTTGGCTCCTCAAAGGGAACAAAACACGGGGACCCGAGCTAATGGCACGAGGGCTCTTGTCAGAGCCATGCTTTGAGGGAGGGAACCTGGGGAAAACCCGGGTTGTGCTGAGTAAGCACCTGCAGGCCGTAGGGTTTTGCTTCAAGCTTCTGGAGCCCTCCAGGGCTACCCCGGATCCTGCCTGGTCACAGCGACAGCTTCGACGGGAGGACTCGGGACAAGCTTTGTGTGAACCTAACAAAGACCTGTGATGGGTAGCGGGGTGATGTCCTGAGCCCAGGAGTCAGGAGGGGCTGAGGCCGCGCTCGCAGTTCGTGCCCTCAGTTCTTTGCTCCGTGGGAGCAGGGCTTTCAGAGCACGCATGGCTGCTGAGGCTGGAAAATAAGAACAGACCCAAGAAGCAGGGGAGGGAGACAGGGAAACACTTCCTCCAGCTGCAGGATCACGACTGGGAGGATCTCAGCCTCATTTTTCCCCTCGGCTCTTCTCACTTAGGCAAACTCTCACGGCCGGAGCGCCGGCGGGCGCGTCTCTCTCCCAGGTCCTGCAGCCCCTTTGATCACCTCCCAACCTCCCGGTACCGGAGCTCAGCCCGGGGGGGTGCCAGAGCCCTGTCCAAGGGCACCTCGAGCCCCGCAGTGCCGCGGCCGCCCCCCGCAGCTCGCCGTTCCCCCCCCCCGTCGCGATTAGCCGTGCCGCGGCGGGGAGGGGCCGCGCCGCCCCTGCCAGGGCCGGGGTGGGGCCGGGAGGGAGCTGAGTCGAGCCGGGCCCAGCCGGGTAGCGACAGGAGGAGGAGGAGGAGGAGGAGGAAGGGTGCCCGGCCATGTCGGAGAGCGAGGGCGGCGCGGCAGGTAGGGCGGCCGCCGCAATGCAGGAGCGCAGCGCCGAGCGGGGGGAGGCGGCCGCAGCCGCCCGGAGGAGGGGTGGGGGGGCACTGCCACGGGGGTTTTAGGGGACGCCGGGGGGTTTTGGGGGACACCGGGGGCTGCAGACCTGCAGTGACCCCCCCGAGACCCCCCTGAGGCGGCGCTGACCCGCCCCGTCCCCGGGGGTCGGCGCTGCGGCAGGCGGGGGGGGGGCGGGTGCGGGGACAAAGCGGCGGCCTGAGGGGGGCTTGGGGGGCTCTCGGGGGGAAAAGGGGAGTCTGGGCTGGAAATGGGGTGCCCCTGGGGGCGAGGGATAAAGGCAGGGGGTGTCTGTAGCTGGGGGGGGGGGGGCGATGCGGTGCAATAAAACCCGGCGGCAGGGTGGGAGAGCGGGGTGGGGGTGGCCCCGGGGGCTGCGGGTCTCGGCTCGGGACCTGGGGGCCGGATCCTGGCGGGCCCCAAACGAGAGTCCCGTGGTTTTTGGGTCCCTTCGTGATCGCGCTGTGCCTGATAAAACCCATCAACGAGGCTCCTGCAGGATGGGGGGGGGGAGGGGGTCTGCTTGTGTGGGGAGGAGGCTGGGGAGGGATGGGGGGCCCGGGGGTGAGGTGATCTGTGTGGGTGGACGAACCCCAGGGGGATGCAGGCACAGCCCGGTTGCATCCGATCTCCCAGTCCCTTCTTCCCAACAGCGCTGCAGGGATTCGTGAAAACTAATGCTGAGCCTAAGGTGGCAGTGGTAATTCGTGGGGAAAGTTGAAAGGTTGAGTTTATACGGATCGTGGTGGGATCCGGGGAATGTTTGGAGTAAAATAGCTTAGCCGCAGCGCGTGTGGAATAAAAGGAGGCACAGGGTATCTGTTTCAAACAACACAACAATAATAATTAGAAGCTAGTTGAGTCTTCAAGATGATCCTTACAGCATCTTTCCCCCCTCGTGTTTGTGTTCCTTAAGTGCCTCCCAAAGCAAGTCTCTTCTGTTTTGTGTGAAGCTGCCTGTAGCAGTTCTCCAGCAAGCAGCTGACAAAGGCGAGGAGAGAACGACAGGTTCATTTGTCTGTTGGGTGGCAGGGTGTCGTGTGCTTTGTTTTCTGCTAAGTTGCAAGGTTAGGGCAGTGCAGTGCTGAAATCAAGTAACTCGTGGCACAGGGTGAATGTGTGCAGGAGGGGATTTTGTTAGAAGGTGGAATACCAGGTAGTAAATCAATGATTTGTTACGCCAGAAACCTTTATGTACTTTCCAGTCTCTGGAATGCTGAAGCTGTCAGAGAAAAAAAGACTTCAGGGATAAAACGTGATTTAGGGAGTGTTACTGTATTGACAGTGCTGAAGCTGCAGTCATTTATTGCAGCAGCGTGCAATGCGCAGAAGAAATGTCTGGATGTAAAGCAGCAAAGTGTTGCATGCGCTATGTGCCAGTCATTGCACAGCTTCGCTTAGCGCAGCATTGCGGTATCTGCAGTTTGCTTAGCGTGAGCCTGGATGAAACTGTTCGTGTCCAGGAGCTGTTGCGTGTAAAACTTCTAATTATACCGACTTTCAGCGCTTTTGGCTTAGAACTGGGTGATGCTGATCCAGCTGACAAGTTTGCCTTTACGGCACACACCCAGTAAGGTTTTGGTCTGGGTGTTCAGTTTATTCCTGCTGGGCCAGCAGCAGGGAGGGGGCTGCCCAGCTCTGTGGCTGCAAGGCTCCCCGAGGGCTGCTTGAGGCCCCAGGAGCTCTGTCCTGTCCAGGGGCTGCTTTGTCTGGCGGATGTGTGGGGTAGCAGGGTTTTAAGCGGGTCCCGAGGGTGTGACCAGTGTGTCTCAAACCTACCTGCAACCAGGAGCAGGAATAGACTGCAGTGGCTTTGGGTGCCAGCTGAAGTTAGAGCAGCCTTCAGGAGGCTGGCTCTGTGCAAGGAGAGCAGAGTGCTGCCTCAGCTACAAAAGAGCTGGTCCAGGCACATAAACGTCAAGGTTAGGGTTCTGTTACGCTCTCTGACTCTGTCGGTGCTGTTTGGGGCAATATGCGAGTTGACTGCTATCTTACCTTTTACTCTTTTCTGCCAAATGCTTTTTGCTATCATCTACTATGATGCCACTTATTCTATCAATAACTGCCCCAAGCAACCATACCTTTATTTTAAAAAAGAAATCTTAAAATACTTTTTTAGTTTAAAGCATCCCAGGTGATCCCATCACCTCCATTTTCTGTACCTGAATTACTTTTTGATGTTGTGTAAGGCGGGATTTCAGAAGTGTTTGACTTCAAAGAGTGCAACACTTATGGTTTTAGTAAAGTCTGTCTGTGGCAGGTTTAGTCTGTACGTATTGTGAAAGAGCAACTTGGCTTATTTGGGTATTTAAAAAAGTTATGCAGGCTCTCAGTGAACAATAATGGAAAATGGGTAAATAATAAAAAACTGCATTCAAGTGATGGTACTCCCAAGGAGAAGAACAAGAGCAGTCATGACCGTAAGTGGGTGTGAAGCAACCTTTGGGGGGGGCTTGGCTCTATTCCTATTATTTATTTATTTTAACGTAAAGTAGATGAGATTTGCCATTAACGATTTCACTAAGCAGCTTCTTTTTGTGCGTGTCCATAAATACCATCAATTGCTTACATATTCAGCTTCTATATGATACTTTTAACTCTTCTGTTAACAGCCTTGCTAGTTGAAAGTAGAAATGGGTAAAACCCTAGGTTACGACACTATGGCGCAGACCTGCCCGGCTGTATTTCCCCAGCAATGAAAGATATACCAGGAGGACTTGGAACCTGTTTCAGGATGAGCTCTGAAGTCCATGGGCCATGACTGTAAATGCTCTGCTTGCTTCCCAGATGTTTTCCTGAAGAGTGTGCAGCTGTTTTGTGATGTAAGGCCAAAGATGTTGGAGTTGCGCTCAGGGAATGCTTCTGTCAAATACGAACTTCAGTGATGTGAAATGCCTGTAACATACGTGAAGATTTCTCATTCTTAACTCTACCAAATGTTCTGGCTCCTCGGTCATTAAATTAAAACTGCCTCTACTCAGTCACCAGGCACATTTTGGTCTTAAAAAGAACTTTCCATAGTTCTAATTACTCAAAATATGTCAACTATGACCCGTTTGCTGTTGTGTTAAGAAACATAGAGATATGCATTTAAAATAAACAAGTATGAGTTTTAAATTTTGCCATAACTATTATTAAAGCAGTAACTTTGCAGTGTTTTAAAATTAGGATGGCAGTGGGTATTAAAACAGGAAATTCCTTCAAAGCCTGCCTCAGAGGGGTTTGAGAAAGGTTTTCATGTAAATGAAAAGGAAAATGCAGTCAGTTGGAATAAAAAAGTAAGTAAATAAACTAAAATGCTCAGAACGTGGACGCCGGCACTCAGGCTGGACTGCCTTTGTTCTTGTTTTCTCAGTGCCTTTGCTGAGGACTGCATAAGGGTGTGTCAAGGACACGGGAGAACTGCTTTAGCAACTGCATCGCTTTGGCATCGTTTTGCCCTGGTGCTGGCGTGCTGCTGTGATCTGGTCGTGTGCTGGAGTCGTTTGGGGCTCGCTGGCCCCAGTAGCCCTACTGTGACTGCTCTGCAGCATGCTGGGCACACAGATCGGTTCTGAAAGCATCTCAATTTGCAAGTACAGGAGACCTGGAGAGGCTCTTTCTTCAGCTGTTTCTTCTGACACTGATTCTTGAACGCTTTGACCAGCGCTTACAGTCTGTGCTCTGGAGATGCAGTTTCCTAGGAATTTTGAGAGGCATTTCTAACAATTTTTATCGTTTGGAGTCAAGAGAGTAGTGCGTATGTGACTGCAGTTTTATAGTAACAATTTCATGTAATCTGTGGAAGTTTATTTGCTCTTGTCTCTGAAGAATAACTCTGTCTGTATAGCAGAAATGTGCCCAACCTGCTGTAGTCTTCTTGGGGAAGTTTTTCTCCTTGTGGGAGAAGCAAACAGCATAGGGAGTCATCTGTGAGCACTGCTTTGGTTTGTTCCTTTCTAGATATATTTCAGATCTGTATTGCTTTTCAGGACCCCTCTCTAGGGGTTTGCAGAGCCTCTGTGTGTACTCTGTCTAAGGATTTTAAAGTTCAGAGTGCTCCATGTTCACCTGTTGTGCATGGCCTTTCACCACAAGGCTCTCTGTGTGCATACTTTTCCTCCTGTTTCACGTGAAGTCTGGAGTGGATATTTGGATCTGTCCCTCTCTCTTACAACAATCTGGCTGTTTTTCTCTTGTAAGAGATAATGAGAACATCAAAATCAAAGTTTCTTTAGTGCGTCTTTGCAAACTCCTGATCATTGTTTGGGAAATACATTCCTGTGACAATTTGATGTTGCAAATTTCGTCTTCATTCAAGGGCCCTTGAGGCTTTCTCCATGCTTAAAGATCAAAATACCAGTGGTTATGGTAGGCCCCATTCCTTGTGCCAAACAGATCTAACAAATTTAACATCTCTTTCTTAAGTTTCCATGGATACCTTAGCAGAGCACACGTGATAATCAGACCGGTAAGGCATGCCATTTACAAAAGCTTTCAGCATTGTCGTGATGGGACTCCCGCATTCAAAAATCATCCTTTCACAGTGGCTCTCTTGCTTCCTCAGCTATGCTCATCTTGTGGTTTTAGCCATAGGAGACTCCATTGCAAGCTGTATCATCTGCGTGTCATCGTGCAAGTGTACCTGTTTGGTGACCATCCGCTGGTTGCCCTTGGTCCCGTTGCTGTGACGTGCGTGCACAGTCATGGCATTTGAATGGAGTCCTGATGGGTGCCAGTGTAAAAACCTCTGGAAGTTGATTTCGATCGGTGACTGCATGATTTTGTGATCTGCTCTACAAATCCTAAACATCAGTTTTCTCTCTTCTGTCCTTAGCTTCTCTCCTCATAAGGTACTTTCCTTTAAGCCTGCTTACTAACCTGTTTTCAGGATCGTAAAATTAAAAAAATAGAGAAACACGCTTATTTTCGATTTAGTTGTAAAGTGTCGCTCATACCCATAGACTAGAGATTCACTTTGCTAATGAATTGTGAAGTTTGACATCGCTTTTTGCAGTTGTGCAACTAATGTTCCCTTATTTTCCCATTTTTGAGCAACACCAGCCTTGAAGAATGTTAAGGGATTTATATATCACATCGCTCATGCTGACCACTAGAATAACTATTGCTTCTTACAGTTTGGCTAGTCCTTTTACACTGTCTCCCTCTTTCTTTCTTGTTGTTAGTTTGTTTGTTTTGGGTGAGAAGCAGGGGCAGGGGAAGACGTTTATTTTCTCTGCTGAACACAAGATCCAGAAAAGCCAAACAGTGACTTTTGTTCAGTCTTTTACCAACGTTTCTTTGAGTATCTTGACCCAGAAAGGTAAATCTGGGATTGCTTTCTTTTCAGGATACAGTTACATCTTGAGAAGATTCTTAAGTAGGAACTCATGCTAAAACAGGGAATTTTATAATGCTGTAATATTTTGGTTGTGTTTTTTTTTAAAAGAAAAAGCAAGTAACCAGCCCACCTTCAGCTGGAAAGTGGTGCATTCCCCAAAGTGCCTAGCATCACACGTGCTCTGTTTTATGCGTGTGGTCCTGGGAACTGGAGCGTAATCTTATTAGTGCCATTCCTGACAACCTTGCAGTGAACCAAGTTGATGAGGTAGATGATGACAGACGTGATGGTGACAGAGAGGCAGCAGGAAACCTTTTCTAGGAAGGTTTCTTTACAGAATCTAGGCTCTGAACATCTGTGTGTTTTGTTTTCTGTTCCTTAGGTCTTTTTGTGTAGAAGCAAGGAGGGAGGAGATGAGAGGACAGGAAAACAGTGCTTGCACAGAGGCTAATAGTCCAAGGAAGCCTGAAGGAAGCGGGTTCAGAGGAGTTTGTTGAAGGGACAGAAGATTAGCTAGTGCATACTAAAGGTATCTGTAAGAGAACTGTGTCTGTGGAATATTTAGAATGATCCTGGGGAGTTGTCTTACAGTGCATTGAGCCTCAGAATATGTTGTTAGCCCACATGTACCACGACACGCATCTGCTAACGCAGCCTGCCTTCCCTATCTGCATAAAGCAGAGTCAGTTGTGTTTCTTCTGGCAGTAGGGCATGGGTGCAGAAGACCCAGAGCTCAGGACATGAGCAATCTTTGCATGACCGCTGCTGGTGAGTTTGCTGCGCTCCAGGCCCTGCTGTGTGAGCGGGTTCCGATCAAGTGGGAAAAATCTCGGGACTCATAACAACCTGGCAGAGGTTTTACAGACACAGTTGTGTAGAAAGCATGGAAGCATTCGAGGTCTGTTCTGGTCCAGTTTACAAGGATTAGTGAGGTCAGATCAAATCTGGGGAAAATAGTTTAGCCTACGTACTGTCAGAAGAGGTGAACTTAGCGCAAGTGTTGTATTCAGAAGGTTATTGCAAGTTCCTGCATGTGGTTTTTAACTTAAGTTTAATAGAACAGAAAATAGGTGGTGTCTGTTAGTTTCCTTTTGCATGTGAGGTGCAGGAAAATGAATAGTATCCCTGAAGCAAGGGACGGGATGAATCTGGGATTGTATTCTGATAGTCTTAACAATAATAGTAAAGACCTTAGAGAGCTTGATAGCATAATGGAAAAGTAATTCCTCCACTCAAACTGTAACTGTGATCGGAAGGGAATGTAAAAACCTAAATGAAGTTCATAGCTTGTAATGAGAAATATGTCTAATTTTTAGATTTTTTTTAATTTTTATTTTTTATTTTATCCAAAGAATTGGGAGATTTTTTTCTTTAGAAAATTACTCTGCTCTAATTGGTATCATTGCAATGACTGATTATTATGAAAGGGTATCAGGAAACTTGGATTTGTATCAGGGATTAGCTACGGCTGTATTCATAGAAGGGAAGTACATTGGAGTCTTCAACAGACTGGATGCCTACTGGCATTTTAAAACAAAGAACTCTGGTTCCGTTGATGTTAATAGCAGTAGGGTCATTAGTTTCAGTGGAAACAGGAGGTTCTTACTTCTGATATGAAATATGGGATCTTTTTATTATACATGAGGATGTTTAAAGTATTTCTTTGTATTTGCTTCTCTCCATCTTTTTTTTTCTTGTTGTTCTATAGTTATTTTCAAAGGCCATCTTTGTATTTGCAGTAAAATGCTCTAGGTTGTCACATTACATTTGGAAGCTGTGACATTTTGTGCTTAATGCAAAGCAAAGTCTCAGCAATATGAAAAGCTGAATAAGGTTTTCTTTACCAATGCAGCAGTTGCCAGCTAATAGCAATATGGTAAACCCTTCTTTCCCTGTTGTGCAAACGTCATTAGCAAGCTTTGCTTGCAGCAAAATGATTATTGATGCTTGAAATGATATACAATGTTTTGAATGAAAAACAAAGCTTTGAATTCTGTTCTCTTACTGCACGACGTCTACCCTGTCCCTGTATTTCACTCGGTGCATCCTTTTTTAAAATTTTTAATCCAGAGATGTTGGCCAGATGGAAGATGAAGAATTTTGTCAAGATTTTGGTATGACCAGCAAACTGAATGAGATCAGAGCCACATATAGCACTCACTCTCACCAACCTCTGACTGGCTGGATATTGCAGAGAAATGGCCGTCAGATATGTGCAAGTGTTTGACCTGTGAAAATGATCAGCATGTGCACAGTGCATTCAGCATTCAGTTAACCTGGATTTATTGGATTTATAGATAAAGATCAGCTGCAGTAGTGGCATTTGTAGTAGGTCTGATGCACCCTGACTTACCATGTCCACCTGGTTTGTCAGCCAGCAGATAACTAAGAGGCTGAATGGATTTGGCATATGGAACGGTAGATGCACATTATACAAATGGAAGAAGGATTGTTGTTTGAGGCAGGGTGGTGTAGTGCAGGAATACGCAGGAGTTTGGGAGCTTCTGGAAAAGGATTCGGTATCTTGATCTTCCCAGTGGAGTCCCTGAGCTCAGCCAAAGGCTCCAACCTACACAACGAATGGAATTCATTGCACTGTAGGTCATGGAATGAAACAATTGACTTCGGAGTATCTGTTTGTACTTAAACGTTATTGTGGAAACACTTCTTAAAATGCTGAAATTATCACCTGAAACAGGGAATAATATCGATCCTATCATTGATTCAGAAAATCAGTAGAGTTTAATTAGCAAGTGTTAGATTTGTGGTCACGGCAGGAAGATCACAGTGATAAAAGCGACCTTAAGATGCATGGATTGGGATATAGCATACTCACTAGGGTTAATGGTGATGCCCATTTTCTGGTTAGCAAAACACCTGTAAGAAATCCAGGCCGTGAGTGCTGAAGCTTTCAGTTGGAAGTGAGCTCTGCGAAGGTTCAGCAAGTGCACTTCTCTTCCCAGCCATGACTCTACTGCAGAGCATGCCTGGAAGGGTCCACCACGCTGGGGTTTCTGATGGAGAACTTGAGGCTTGATACCTTATTTATTCTTTTATTTTTTTTTTAAAGTTATTTCTTTTCCATGTGATAAACTAGTAACATGAGACATGCTCAAAAATTTCCCCTCTTTTCTGTCCTGGCTGGATTTCTGCGCTTAATGCTGTTTAGCAGCAAATCATTGCTGAATTGCTGTTTTTACTTGTCTTCTTAAATTCTTACCTAGAGAGATTGAACACTTACAGAAACTTGTTGTCTATGTTACTTGGGTTGCAGGACACCTTCTGTTGGCAGTGAATCCATTAACAATTTCCCTAACATTTGAAGCAGAAAATCTTGCTGATGCCTGGTATTGCTGAATTTTATAAAAGTAAATATTTAATAAAGTTAATGAAAGAGCAGATTTTGTGTAGCTGCTGAAAAAACTTGTAGTGCCAACTTATTGCCTTGTGACTGTGAGGTTTAGCAGCTGTTTTTCTTAAAGCAGGTTTAAGCTTTCTGTCTTAAAACTGATTGTCTGGGACCACAGTGGTCCTCCTATGTGATGTTTGAGTGAATTACTAAAACTTATTTATCCAGTCCTGAACAAGAACACGTTGCAGGGGCTCCAAAATGTGCAGGATAGACTTGATAGTCTTCCAGAGGAGACCACCTGCCATTAACTGATTTTTCTAATGAAACAGTGAGCTTGGTCCCCTAGATCTATTAGATCTTTAGATCTGTTAGTAAATCACAGTCAGCTGAACGTGTTATCAGTGGAAATGTTCATATTAGGTCAGTTAAGTTTTTATTAATTTTTGTCGACTTTGCTCTTACTGACTATATTCTGTGTTACTTAAAGATTAATCCTTTGTTGCTTTTTGTCATCAGCTAAGTTGGAAAACTTAGAGGGTGGCTGATCATTTACTGAGAAACAGGAAAATCTAAACTGATTAGCTACTGTAGGAAACCACAGCAAATAAACTCTTGCTTGTGCTTAGATGAAAAGAAGGAATATTTGAAATTAAATCTGCTAAACCAGCAATTGCAGCTAATACGATAATGGATATGATTCATTATTAATACAGTATCTGTTGATCCCATAATTTTACCACTTCTCTAAGTGTTAGGGGATTTGGAAATCAGATAGAATCTTTTGAATGTTTAAAAAAAAAAAAAGTGCTGAAAAAGACAGACTTAGCTTTTTTCCCTTCCTCTACTGTTGAACTTGAAAATGCACAAGACGTGATTGGGCAATTGCTTAGGACTAAAGTCAGAAAATGCAATGACATGGTCAAATTCATTCTGTACACATTTAGTTAAACTATCCAATACCCTGATATAGACAGTTGTATTTCAAGTTAATGTTTACAAGCAATGATGTGCCCATACTTAGTACATAAGTAAATGAAAGAATTTCTGTTCAAAAAGTTTGCATCATATCTTGGATCAGTTTAAATATTGGTGTAAGTATTTGAAGACTTAATTTGGATTCTAAATCAGGTTGCTCCATTTATTGTGACCTGCAAATTACCAAGAATTAAATGTGTGTTTATCACGTGTTATTTAGCTATATATCCTTTCAGAGTGTGTAGTTTGGCACAGATAGCGATCCTTGGTAAACACAGGAGATAAAGCTGGAACTTGAGCTATGCAGGACACGATTGTGTTTTTTTCTTTAAATCAGCCTCAATAAGTCATTCTGCTTTTAGGGACTGTTCCAAATACCGTGATACTGTCCAGGACATAATTTTCTTTTTTTTTTTTTTTTTTAATCCTCAAGAAGAGGAATTTACTCCCAGAGACTAGGCATTTTCTTGTATGATTTCAAATCAGGTTCCTTGCAACCCTTTACCCATTCTCTGGCTTTCTTTTAGATTAGCCAATCCCAGCTCTTTAGAAATAAGAGATTTTTAAATATCCCACTCTTGCTGGAATATCTCTGCATTACTGCTCTTCTGTGACACACATTTCTCCCCCCAAGCAAACGCTAACTCACCGCATGCTCCCACACTCACAAGTTTATTTTAACACCTTTCTCTTTAGATAGGGTAGATAGTACAAACATTTCTTAATTTCATGGGCTTTTCACAACTTTTTCACTACTCGTTAGAAGAACTCCTGGCATTACATCCAAGGTGGTTGGCCTGCAAGCTTTTTCTGTAAATGCCAACCACTTGGGTAAATGACTTCTTAACTTCCTCGTATTCTGAACTGCGTTCATTCAGTTGTTAGCTCTGCAAGCGCTGGTAGTGTCAGGGCCTCTTTTAACAACAGAGTTACAACAGTTAGGGTTGCCCCCATTATTGCACACCATTAGCTAGTGGTGTTATGAAATAATATCAAACAGTTTTAAACTGGTGCAACGTAATGTGACGGCTGCTTGTGCCAAAATGATAGCAACTCTACAGAATCACCGTAATAGTATGTTTTGGTTAAAATTCTAGTTTGCTACCTGAGAAATTATAAAATTGTCTTCTATGGTTTTCCTCTCCTGATCCAACAAAACTCCAGGTTGGTGATGTGTAGGGCTCATTGCAGAATTCTTGTTTAGCAGGAGCTGACATTATTCTTATTTGCGGGAGTGGCATATTACTTAGATGAAGTGTAACAGTGAATACTAGTGCATAATGGTCATGTTCTTGGAAAGATTTTTTTTTCTGGTCAAAAAAATACTGATAAATCACTAGGAGTTTAACTTTCCAGCAGAGTTGAGCAGTTGTTGAGAATTGGAAAGGCTAACTTTTTTTTTTTTTTTTTTTTACAAATTCGGCCTTCATGCATAAATTTTCAAGAGCATTCTGAAACTGAAAGGGACATATTTTAAAGTTTTTGGATGAAAATATCTAAATCTTTTCTCAGTTTTAAGTAATCTTTTCTACGGGTAGCAAAGACAGCCCTCTGGTTTCTGCCTAATATGTTTTTGTTGCTGCCAAATATTTTTATACTTGTGGATAGAGTAAGTGTCTTCGTATACATTTTTCTACTTCTGGATAATCACAAGTTAATTGGGTCAAATAAATTCTCCACAGAGCTCCACCCAAGTTAGTGTGCTGTCATCGAATGAATATGAATATCACAGTGGTTTTTTAATTGCTGCTCTCTGAGAGACCAAAAAATGTGTGTATTGCCACACGGGATTTTCTGAGCGTCATAGGGAGCTATAAATAGCTTTTCAAGGTACACCCAGGGAAGGCTGATAACTGAAGACAGGCTGGAAAATAGATCACTGAAACATGAATGCTGAAGCAGGTAACAAAAAGAACTAGTAGCAAAGAGGAACACTGAAAATACAGGTAGCAATTTGACATCTACCTTTTTGTCCTCTAAAGAGAGAATCCTAAGAGGGGAAATTTACCATGTTGTAAAGATGCTGTGTCAGCATTGCAATGTCCTGACCTCTTCAGAAAGTATTGGTTTGGATCCAGCCAGGAAAGACAGCAGGATGCAAGGAACCTTTTTATTACTAATTCTTTCTTTCTTTTTTTTTTTTTTTTTGTCCTGAAATATTGTTCTTCACTTCTAAGAAAAATGCCATGTTGATGGTATAGAAACGAATCTGGTTTTGAAAAGAGGAGGAAATTGTGCGAATGGATAAGGAAGCTGATAACAGCATCTGATCCAAATAGAGCTTAATGAATCCAGCAGATTCTGTGCTGTCACAGGCGGATTCTGTGCTGACTGTGGGTTTCTGTATGCTACCACAAAAGGAGTAATGTAATATATTCTTGAAGAACTTGCATAGGAAATGTGAATGTTCTCCTTCTGTAAGTGATTCTGAATACCAAACTCAGCATACATAGTATAACTTGAATAGAAGTAAATATTGTTTCAAGAGCAATATTAAGATTTGGAGGAAACTTTTCCTGTGGGCAGATTATCCTGCAGTTGTCTACTGCAAAGTTTTTGCGTCTTCCCTGGGAAGCCACGTTTGATTACCAGGAACAACAGGATTCTTCATTAAGTAGCCCTAGGGTCTTTTCTTGCAGGACAGCTCCTGTGTCATCTTAAATTAACGCTCTGACTTGACAGTCCTATGCCTAGGAATTTCTTGCCATCCTTAAATATGCATTTCGTTGTGTGCATTCCAACCTACAAGTACGTTGGATAAAAATATGTTGAAATGTGTTGCTTAATATTTATTGTGATGATAAGTTTTTGCAGTTTTCATGAGATTATATTAGATATAAATCATTTGAGTCATCAGTGCTTAATTATTTTATTAAACTATTTCATTTTCTGTCATCATAGGGTAAATATAAGAAAGAAAAATACATTTGTCATTTATTTGGTATGTTCCTTTAAATGAAATTGCAGTATTGTCTGCAGGATAGAAATATTTCTTTGATGATTTGTTAATAATACTTTCCTTTTTCCCAGCTGGGTTCTGTCCTGCAGTAATACTAACAGCTGCAAAATGTTTCTGTGCAGAGCATATTGAAGAATAAAAACAGAGACAGTATTAGGAAGGTTAAAGAATAAAGGTTCATAAAGGAATAATCGCAACTTTTTCTTACTGGGTTGTTAAACTGATATGAACTGCTCTTTTTCTCTTCACATTAGTC
This sequence comes from Cygnus atratus, assembly GCF_013377495.2. NCBI lineage: Eukaryota > Metazoa > Chordata > Aves > Anseriformes > Anatidae > Cygnus > Cygnus atratus. The sequence continues at coordinate 7,630,019 of NC_066368.1, forward strand.
TTTTTTTATCTCAACTTGTGTTTAGTTTCTGCATTCACATGTTTAAATCCTAGGCTATTAATGTAAGTGTATGGTATTAAAGCCATTTGTATCAACTATGACTTCTCAATATATTTAGAAGGGCTTCTGAAATTATACATGGTGATTTACGAGGCAAAAGAATGGGAGTTAGTCAGGAAGGCCAAACATTTTAAAAGTAAAGCTGCAGTTTGCTCTTACCATATTCTAAGGGGAAAAAATAAATAAAATTATGAGGAGGCTGTGGAATTTGCTTTCTTTTTCAGCAGATTTGTTACAACAGGAAAATTGTGTAACGGTATGCAAAGCAACTAGCCTGTCCTACTTACTCTGCTTACAGACGCTGAAGAATTTTTGTTTACTTTCAGATGCTGTTTCCACATCTACTTACTCATCACCAGCCAAAAGTTTGGGAGATCCTGGAATAACTCCACTGTCTCCATCACATATTGTGGTAAGAAATGCACTCTTAATATATTCTGTCTGTTGACATGGCTTTCTCCTGCCTGTTCCATGGGAAGTAGTTTCTTTGGAAGGCTGTAATTTACCCTTGTGCTGATCATTTTTATGCTATCCATAGCTGAAAATTAAATTTTGGTCCCACCGGAGCTAGTGATGGAGCTCCCATTTATTTCATTGGGGTCCCAGTTTTGCTTTTTTTGTCTACTTGTTGAGCTAACAGATTTGTTCCTGTATATTTTTACATCAAAGTGAGGGGATACTTGATCCTCGGCATTCTCACGTTCTGTCCCTGTCTTTTCACTGATTTGTTTAGGCAGCACCTGAAAATACTCGTTTTGTTTGGAAAAAAGGATATATACAATACAGTAGTAGTATAATCTGAATTCTCAGACAAAAGAATCTCTTCCAGCAGAGAGAGAATGAAGCTCAGAATAGAACTGATCTAGTTTCCTAAGAAAAATAGCCACCTCTGTAAGCTTTTAGGTGCAAGCAAATATCCCATGTACTTAATGTGTTCTAATCTCTTAAACATTGTCTTCATTTTATTGAGAAACTCCCATTAAAATTGAGTCCCACTTGTTTTTAAGATCATCTGCATCATCGATAACACAGTGTATGCACTGTATATTTCTTAATATCACAAGAGATCGTGTTTAGAACACATTGCTATCCTTATCAGATTTCTTTCTTAGCTTTCTGAATCAGGTACAGGTTGTACAGCATCCTTCTTTGGGATTTCCTGAGTTCTTGCTCGTAAATCTAGTTTCCATTCCTTTCTTTCTCCGCATACTGTAGAACTTCCACCTCTTATTTCTGCCACGCTGATGATGTGATATCCTCTTCCAGTTAGATTTGCCTCTTGAACTCCTTGAGGAAGACCTACAGATGCATATTGCTCTGGTTTAAAAGATTTATTAGGAAAGTCCAAACAAGTCTTCCATCATTAGAGACCAAACCTTATTATGCTCTTTTCTCCATTTTAAATAGCAGGCCTATCGGATGATTTTGGAAAATGTAGGGGTACAACAGAAAGGTGCTGGAAGTAGCAGGCATGAAGCTGCGAGGACACAGGACATAAGTGAGGAAGATGGTGGAACACTGCTCACAGAAAGAGGACATCTGGCAGTTCCTCTGTAAAAATACCAATTGCTTCAAAATACTGCCGAGAGTACAGGCTGAACAGCAGTGGTGGGGGATTCAAACATGTCCCGTATACTTATGGGTCAACAGTTCTGCTCCATGGTGATTTTGCCAAGATGGTGCATGTGTGGGTGGGTGTACTACCCTCCCTCACCATCTGCCTGCCTGAAGCACATAACTCTTTCACCAGTATTTCCAGCTTCTTGTTCTCTTCCTGGCATGCTGAGCTGTTAGTACTTTAGCCACTATCAGCATTTTAACAACAGTTCCTCACTGTTTTTTACCTAATGCCTCTTTATGTAGGTGTTATGATAGGCAAGAGCATACTGGGGGGTGGCACAATTGAGATGGTGCTTTATATCACATCACATCATTACAATTTGGGCCACAATCCATTCACTTTTTCTAGTTAACCCTCCCACATTGCCTTGGACTGTTCTTTTCAGGGACTGGAGGATTACAGGTAAAAGGAGAGACAGTGAATATGAGTCCTCTTATCTATAAGCAGCTGAACAACTTCCCACGTCCTAGCACAGGCAGGAGGAAAGGATACACAGTGTTTCCAAAAGAAGGTTTTTGTAAATTCCTCATTGATAAATAATTATTTTGGGATGTAAAGGTTATTGCTATATGTTGGGTGGTTCTGTCTTTACTACTTTGGAATGGTAGTGGTATCTCAGGGTCAAGGTTATGACCTAGGTAACTCCGAGAACCACTAAGTAAACCCCAAATATAATACATTGTTGGATATAAACATATCCTTCACTTGTTCAGTTTAAAAAAAAAAAATCACAACAAACCACTAGGTTACTGGTTTTGTTGTTAGCCATAAGTTTTAATGCTATAGGATAGCAGCTACTCCAAGAAATGAGTTTGACAAACTTGTGATTCAATAGAAAATGTATAAAATATCTTTAAGCATATCTATGATATATCTTCCAGTAAATCTATGATTGTATATTAAATTTCTGCTTCGATTGGAATATAGATCTTTTTGGCATCAACTTTGTTCACAAATGCAGCTTCAGGGAACTCCTTATTTCCTTTGAAGAGGTATGCATGTCTCAGAGTGCAGAAATCCTGAAGGATAAGACAGATTACAGTTATTCTAATCAATGACTCAGCGTCTGTTTTGCTTCTGCTATTTAACAGAAGGACTCTGATGCAGAGGATGCTGTAGAACAGTTATTTCTCGTTGTTGTGGCTATTGATTTTGGCACAACATCCAGTGGCTACGCCTACAGCTTCACCAAGGAACCAGAATGTATTCATGTAATGAGGTAAGGGCTGCAATGCAGCATTTAGTTTTCGATTGTGGGCTATAGTTATCTATGCAGTAGCTGTAGCTGTTTCCTGCAGTACCCTGAAGGGTCTGGATTTCTCTAGTGTTGCTACGGTGTACGCCGCCTTTGTTGTGGCTATAATTTCTTGTTGCATCTTGTTATACTCTAATTTGCTTTAATAAATGATGTGAGAATATCCTCTCTGTTATTTTGCTAAGTTTGTAAGATGACATGAATAAAAGGAGAGGTTAGCGAATATTTAGAATTGTTTAGGGAGCAGTGATGGCCTTTGCTGTGAGATTATGAGAAACTACACATTTATAAAAAGAAACGTGGCATTTCCCAGGGTGGGGAAGCAGATATTCAAGGAAAACATTCAAGAAAACGTTTGACTTTCTGGTGCATACAGAACTTGGCAAATCCATGTTAGTAGAAAATAGCCTTGTCATCTACCTTGTCATCATGTGGTAATATCATAGGTGTGTAAGTCCAGTTTTCATAAAAGACTTAAGATCTTAATGGCTTCTTCATGTTTAACAGCATTTAGATGCATAAGCAACTACTGGCAAATAAGGGGAGTGGTAACTGCTTTTGCCAGCATAGCAGGATCCGAGAGCATCGTGCAAGCTACTTGATGTAATTTTCTCAAGTGTTCCTGGATAGATAACACATTAGGAGCAGGACAGCAATAGTAAATAAAATGGAGCCCAGGGAAAGTGAGTAAGTTGTCTGCAGCTGCCCATCTGCTTCAATCGTGCTTGTATACAGTTGTGTTATACAACAGTTAGTTACTTGCACCCACAAACTGGTAGTCCATTTGGCTGATTTTTAGCATTAAATCTGAGCCAAATCCCTGTTAATGAACCAGTGATACTGGAAAATAAGGAACCGAAAGGCATACATTGGAAAATTAAGGTTAGATGTGAATTCTGTTCTGTATTGTACATATATAAGGGACAAAATTCAGGTACTATTATGTGATTGATTGATTGATTGATTCAAGCAACAATCCTATTTTTTTTCCTTCTACGATTCTGTTGTATATAAGTCTAATGCAATCACACGTATATAAGTCTAATGCAAAAACTATTATGGCAGGTATCTGAAGGGGTTGCACCACAAGACATTTCTGTAGTGTTTTTGATATTTTGGGGGATTTTTAAAAATAACTAAAAGCTTATGTAATTCTTATTAAAGTATCTTTAAAATGCCTATATTGTAATGAGACCAAGGTATAGGTAATTTAAGGCATAAACGAGGTATGTATGAGCTTAGGCCACAGAAGTTCTTTCAACAAAGCTGCTGTTGTAGCAGTAGGTAATGTGCTGTTTGTTACACTGTAATGCTGAGAAGGAAAGGGCACAAAGATTAACTTGCTGAAGTCCACTGTGATATACTGTAATTTTTCTAAGTAAAGTTGCTAGCTGAATGCAGGCCTTTAAATCTCCGCAGACAGAATTCATTGTGCAGTCAGCCTGCACAGTCACCTTGTATGTGGCTGCAAAGTATTTTAGAGAGGTCTGGCACAACTGGGTGATGGAAAATACTATCTAAAAGGAAGTAGGTTTTGGAATGATAGGCCATACAGTGGCAAAGGTACTTGCTGTTTTCAATAAGAACAAGTAATGCTTCAAGGACTCCTTTTGCATCCCATCCATCTAATGTTCTGCTAATGGCACGGGAAGCTGCCTGATGCTACAAGTCAAAGGACAGGCCATGCGTTGCTACTTCTGCCAGGTTACAGGGCTGTGGAATCAGAACCCGTTTTTATCAATTCCTGTTCTCCCTTTACAGCAAATAATTAATCGCATTTCTTAAACGAAATGAATGAAGTGAGGGAAGACATCTCTGAGCTGTACATAAGTCCTATATATCTTGTTCCTATAATTTCTGTGGATCTTTTACTATGTATAATCCCTTCTTTTTTTAGGAATGTCCCTTAAACCCTTTGGATTCAAAATTTTACCTGTTGGACCTCATTTTGCCATTTGGTTCACACTCCTCTACATCTAATTACAAACTTGATTCTCCTTCCAGGGTACCAGGCTTCCTGAGGTAGATTGCTGACATATTGAAATCTAGGTGCCAGCTGAGAGTATATTCCAAATCTTAAATGATAGTTTACTTCCTGCGGTTCAGAACACCGTATTTTTTCTCATGAAAGAAAGGCAGCGTGACTGTGATTTCAGACCTGTATAGATACTATGTGAGATCCTGATTTAAAAAGAAGTTAAATAAACTAATTTAAAAAGAAGAAATGCATCTTGGATTTAAAAAAAAAAAATCAGTTTTCCAGTAGTTATTCCAAACAAGGGAAAATACTTTAATAACAAAAATATTTTTTATTAAAAAAAAAAAAAAAAACGAACAATAACAACAAAAAAAACCATTGCCCATACTTCTGTCTGTGAATTACTGAAAAAGTTTATAAAATATTCCTGGCAGGGATGGATTTTTGGGAAGATACAGCTGAAATTGAGTTATGAAATATATATGTAAATACAGATGAAATCATGAAATTCAATGAAGAGAATTGTGTATGTATCAGAATAAGGCTTCAGTGGTTTGGAATGTATTAAGAGGTTCGAACTCTCTACATAATGATGGCTACATGTAGGATAACTTACAAGTATTTCTACAGACTAAATGTAACTTCCCACCCGTACTCGAGAATGTTTACATTTAAATAAAGCATACCAATGATACATGGTCTTTGCTTCCTAACATATTTTCTGCTTTTCCTCCTTAGTGTTGATCCTTTCCAGACATTTTGATTTCTGGCTGCCTTTTAACAAAGCTGCTTTTCTGTACGTGTCTCAGTGAAGGGCGAGGTGGGTGTAGTTAGAAGGTCCTGCTTTGGTGAAAGAGCGAACACACAGGGCTTCAGTCTGAAGTTAGACGGTAGTGTTAGGAGGTTACAGTTCTGGTCGTGTAATTAGTATACACACACAGTCATAAACATGATTTTGTTTATTAATTTGCTGTGATGCCCAGTACTTAAAAGGAGGAATTTATAGGCATTGACCTAACAAAGATCTTTAAGGCATATGCTTGGCTTTAAACCTGTGAATTGCCTCCCTGAGTTCAGTGGCCTAAAGCACGTGTTTGGAGTTGGGCACGGGTTTCTAGATGATCGATGAGTGTCTTTGCCTAGATAACTTTTGTTGCAGTTTTGTTAATTTTAGGTAATATTTCATGCCTGCCAACTCCTTCCCCACAGGTTCTGTGAAGACGGTAGTGGTTACCTTCAGGTTCTTGTTGCGGAGTAGAAGTACACGTTACAAGGAGTGCTATTCTCTGCATATCTTGAGGCTGAGTACATGTGTATCAGCAATCTGGCCAGGACTTAAGTAAGCACTTCAATAGGCAGGGCAGTGCCAGAGCCCTAGTGAAAGACAGCTCCGTGCTGTCGAACTGGTGAATAACTTCTCCTGTGAAGGCAATATGTGAGGTGTTGCAGTTCTGAAAAACTCCTATTGATCTATATGCGCTTACGTGTAGTTGAAAGTGTTTTGTCTGCTGGTTAAACAGCAACAAACTGAATTTAAGTATTTCACAGATGGAGAAAAAATAAATGGACGAACGTGATTTTGAAACAAATTGCATGCTATATTTGGTAGGAGGGAGAATGTGGTCTTTTTTCAATATAACTCAATTTTGAATCTTTCTTTTTCTTTCTCTTCCCTGTTTGATTGGAATTCTTGGCTGACACATGCTTGCTTTTCTTGTGCATACACTCTACGAGGCGCTCAGCTACATGTGATGACCCCACTGCTTTATTTCCTTGACTGTTGTACTGCAGCCGTGGATCAAATTCTCATCACTCTGCAAGGATCTTTCTTTTTCCTCTGTTAGCCAGATTCATGTGTGAGGAAGGGCATTTCTCTAACCTTACTGTACCCTTGTGATCCTTTCCACGCTAGCTTTCCTTTCGTCTCTTTTCACCTTTGATATACAGTCAGATCTTAAGTGGCTATAAACTGGTCTGCTCTGTTGAGCTGCTCCACTTTGTCAGCCTAGGAACTGGTCTCAGATGTCTAAATTTAGGCAGAAATCTAACTTAGGTTCTGTTTGAATAGGTTTTTAGCTCTGACCCTGCTTTGAGGAGCTGTCTCCCACGTGCATTTGGAGTGCTGCTGGTTTGTATTATGTCATGCTCTTCACGGATGTTTTTTTTTTTTTTTTTTTTTCCTTCCCTGGGAGCATTATTACTATTATTTTGCCTGAATCAAACCCACAAAAGAAAGCTGCAAGCAGAAGTGTTGAAATGCTAGCCGTGCTGATGGTATTGAAAGAAGCCTCCGTTAACTGGAGTGAAGCTAGGGCTCCATCTGAGAAGAGCGCAGCAGCGAGGTGCTAGCGTGCGCAGGCCTCTGACTGCAGCTGCGTCTTTCTAGAAGAGATGTCACACAGGAATATTTCGAAAGCTCTGACTGCAAACGGTAAAGTCAGACTTCCCATTCTGTTCTCAGTAACCCAGGCTGAGAGCTTCAGCGCATGCTGAACAATTACAGCATCTAATTTCCATTAGAAACTCATCAAGAAGTGAGCACCTAATTCTCTAGACGATTTTGAAAATTTCAGCCTGTGCTACAGAGCATCAATTTGTTTTCATTTAAAGTGCATGTTATGGGTGCTTCTTCCAGAAAGAGAAAATGTGCCGAGCCATAAAGAAAAATAAAGAGGCATTGTTATTAGCCAGCAGCTAAGTACACGTCCTATTTATGGAATTTCCCACCAGTGACTCAGAATGAATCATTAATGATTTCAAGTGAAAAAGATACCAGATTGTCTCCTCTCTGCTCACTGCGGGTGTGTGGGATGTAACATTCTGGTGGAAGAGGCAGCGTTTTCTGCCTGTGGGCTGCGGGACCCCTGCTTCTTCGCGTTGGAACCATATGTTAGCTGTAAGACCTGCTCACAGGGTTTGCAGTTAATCAAGTACATCGCTAGCAGCAGGTTGCAGGAAATGCTCTGCAGCAGAGCCCTTGCCAGCTGATAATAGCTGTGGGGCTGAGCAGCAAGACAAGGGAGGTTTAGCAAAGTTTTTTCCGAGTGGGTGAAGGTGGAAAAACACTCCACTTCTCATCATGCTGTTTCTGCATTCAAGTCAGTGGAATTGCGCTCTATATTAGAGAAAATTCATGGATGTGGTGGTTCCCTGCCATCACTGCTGCTACTGCAAAAAAGGTCATGTTTTGTTCTGTTTGGTCTAGCTGAATGGTCTCAAGGGTTCCCAACAGTTTATAGGATCCCAATCCTAAGAAGATCCCAATCCTAGCTGCTTATTACTTGGCCAAGTATTAACCCCTTAGATCGATCTTTTTTTTTGTTTTGTTTTGTTTGTCTGCATCACTCATCTGACCTGATCTGGAGGTCAATTAATTTTCAAGTGGTTCAACTGTTTCTAAGAGTGAAATGGAAAAAAAAATATTTTTTCTACATGATCTTCCCATGTCACGTAAACAAGTACCAGAGAACAAAGCAATCATTTTCTACTTCAGAACAAGGACTTTGGCAGTAGGACATTATGAAAATGTGTTTTGCTATCTTTAGAAAAAAGTAATCAACATGTGGTTTAGTAATGAATGCAGTTGCCCTTGTGATCTTAACTTGGTTCCTTTTTGAGCTGCATTATGATTATGGCTGATAGCATAAACCAGACTTTCCACTGGTGCTTTTTAAAGAAAATCTTGTCTGGTAAGTGTTTGTTTCCCATGCTGAAAGTATTTGTATATGGGGCAAGAGGAACACTAACATGAGTTTCTTGTTCTTCCATTCTGCTTTTTTTTTTTTTTTTTTTTTTGATTGAGAAGCCAGGAGAAAATCAGAATTTTACAGCTCTCTGTGGTACAGGTTTTTATTGTATGACCTTGTTACTCCCCCACCCCAAAATTCCTGCTTCATTTAATAAAAAGTAATGAGGGTCTTCCCATGTTCAGTGTCCTTATTTATTTCCTTATCCAGTCTGTGAAACTAGCATTGTGTTCCTTTCACTGTAATACCTTTGTACTTATCAGATCTTCCCCAAAATACCTTCGTACTTATCAGGTCTTCCCAAAAATGCCTTTGTGATCTTCATAAGATAGGATAGGTGTAGTCGTCGTTTTAAGGGGTAGTAGTGAGCCTCTAATATATTTAGGGGTTGAGGGAGTCTGTTCTAATTTTGACAGACAATTTTTTTCTAAAATTTTTACTACCATTTAGACATTTTAAACACAAATTCCATTAACTTCAGGTGAGTAGAGAGAACTACAATGAGAGCTCAACATCTGCAGATTTTTCCATATAGTATTTATTGCACCTGTATGTTAAGTTTAAAAATGTAAGTATAGTGCTGTTTCCTTCTTAACTGTGTGTCGCTTACTCTAGGAAGCCTATATTGTTATCAAAGGCATACTATAATTATATCCTTAAAAACTATACAACTAACTGTAAAAATTATTGAATTCTCTGAAACAAAACTTGCAGTCCTCTTTTCTTGAATGTGAATAAAACCACTTGCTTTTGGTATTTTAAGGATTGAATTTAATATTAATATATCTGAGGGGAAAACTCTGTGTGTAATCTGCTACCAGATTGTTTTCTAACAATATTAAGTTTTTACTACTCTAAGTGTTAGTATCACTTACTGAAAACGTTTCTTTTGTTGGATAGACGATGGGAAGGTGGAGATCCAGGTGTATCCAACCAGAAGACACCAACTACTATCCTCTTAACACCAGAAAGAAAGTTTCATAGCTTTGGGTATGCAGCAAGAGATTTCTACCACGACTTGGATCCCAATGAATCAAAGCACTGGTTGTATTTCGAGAAGTTTAAGATGAAGCTACATACCACAGGTGTAAGTAATAAGTCTCAGATAATTCTGCATTTGCTACTCACCTCATCTTGGCTATGCAGTGCGCTAGATTTTGCCTAAAGATTGTGAACTGGATGTGAAGGAGATCTATTTCTAAGTTTAGAGAGTGAACAAAGTAAATGAAACTTTTCAGTTAACATATTCCGATTCATTTTGCTTCTTGCTGTGTTTGCCAAGTGTATTTTGCCTGTATTCTTTCTAGATCTCAGAAGCTCAGTATCTGCCTTGCTTTAATCTTCAAGGCCTAATTTTCTTGGGTGAAATTGATGGCCTTGTAGGGAGTCTGCAAGAGGTCAGTTTGTTCTATAAGATTTGTTCAAGGAGCAGAAATAGAATATAAAAGCCATAATGAACTCTTGTGCAAAGGAACAGATTTGTCCAGAGTTCTTTGTACTAACTGCAAGTGGAAATCATATTGTTAATTTTACATTATTCTGCTGATTATATTTAGGTCTTTCAACTAAACCATTGTAGAGTTTTGGGACTTGGCCAGTACTTTCTGTATTGAGGTATTTTCTGGTTTCATGTGTTGGTGAGAAGTCAAAAATCTATGCTTTTAACTTTTAACTTGGATTAAATATCTTGCATATGCAGCTTTGTTGCAATTAATTACAGATATAATTTATTGTAATTACTTAATACTTGCTCTGTATTGCTCTGTCTGCCTGCAGTTCTTTGTAGACATGGTAGGTGTTTAAAAACAAAATCTAAAATAAACGCTAAATGTCATGCTCCAGGAAATTCAAGTGATGAGTTAGATCCTCTTCAGAACAGTTCTGTCACTTTTTCCTAGCCAGGTGGATAAAGAAGAATTCCCTTTCCTCAAGCACTGGGAATTAATTTTATGTTTATCCTTTCCTTTGAATAACTTCCAGTTATTTTCTTTCATGTAGAACCTTACCATGGAGACGGACCTGACAGCTGCAAATGGCAAAAAAGTCAAAGCACTTGAGATATTTGCTTACGCCCTGCAATTCTTTAAGGAACAGGCATTAAAGGTAGAATAATGCTTCCTTATCTAGATTCTCTATATTTATAACCAGTATAAACGTGAACCTAACATTTCTAACCTTGCTGAGCTTTGACCTCAGTGGTATTTGATGTAAACAAAGCAAGGCAGCTGTAGAAACTCTAGGCAGGCTGTGGACTCTGCAGAACTCACAATAGCCTGCCGTGCTTTCCCCTTGCACAGGGGAAGCTTGATTCAATAATAGTAGCTGTATCACTTTTGATGCTGAGTTCTGAATATTTTCTTGTTGGGATAAATATTTTGTTTGTTTGTTTTTTCATGTAAAATGTTGATTCGAAAAGAAAACTCTAAAAGTGTAGGAGCTGAATTTCAACATTTCATTCAATCTGCATATTTAACTTGCCAAGAATTAAATTTTAGACTGGATTCTGGCCTTGTCCCTCACGCTTCAGCCACTGGGACAATTCAGTGTTCTGTGTTCACTCGAGGTTCTCTCTCGTGTTAGTCAGCATTGTGAAACACAACAGAGGGGGCACCTACCAATCTCTGCTGTCCCAATCTGACATCATCTTTGTCGACCACAGGGACGCTGGATGAGCTGGAATTATTTTGCAACAGAAAGATTATTAAGAGCTGATTTACAATTGGGTGACTTGAATCTCATTGTACGTTTGTACAGTGATGACTTGCTGAGGTGTACAAGCTGGCTAACATGGTGGAAATAGTGTAATTATGTTAGTGCAATGATCTGTGTAAGCTACTTGAATCGACAGAGCAACAGAGTATGTTAGCCTGTGTGGAATTCTGCATTAGTGCAGATCCATAGCATTTGTTATCCAGCCATCTCGGGTACCTCTGCACAACACTTTATTCTGTTCCACGCAGCTAAATTGCATCGCATGTGCCAAAGAGCCACAGGTGGTTTATGGCGTTGCAGCCATGTGCTGACCCTTTGCAGGGGTGAATTTCAAGTTATGCTGTGAAATGTCAGTTGGTTGCTCTCATCCTGAATGCAAGTCTGTACAGAAAATCTAACAAGCATTAGGGAGAACATAAAAGTAAGACAGGCATTTGTTAGAGCTTTAATTTGTAAATCTATACTGTGTTCTGATGTGCTGCCTCTATTTACACCATCTTTTTAACTACCGTGGCTGTTTTTTGTAGGGCGAATGCATTTTATTTTCTATTTCCAATTTGAAACGTTACAATGCTCACATCTTTTAATATTATTCTTGGGTCACAAGATTGTATGTGTTCTTCTCTTGTGAAATACACGTCTCCACTAAGCAGTTTGTAGATTTAAGGTCTCATGTATACAGTTGAATGTGAATTAAGTACACGTTAGTTTCAGATGCACCATTATACTGCCAATGTGTAGTAGTTGCTAGGCCAAGCCATAATCAAGCAAGCCTTGTTGATATAAAGCTAACCTACTTTTCTGAATGGGATTAATTTAGTTGCTGCAAGATATCAATCTGCTCTTTATGGTTCATAGGAATTATTGTATCATTACAACTCCAAATTCTTATCTTGTCCAAGACTGTATGCGATGGATTCTTGCATTGAACATTGAGTCACAGACTTGTACCTGTGCATTCATTGCCTGGGGAAATTCTTAGTGACTCTGAACGCTGTCCTGCCTGTTCTGGGCTGCATCCTTTCATGCTGTTAAAAAACACATCCCTGTGACTTGTGAGTGCATGCTGAAACTGATCAGACAAGCAGTGTGAATGAACTGTTCCTCTGGACTGTAATCTGTCCGTTCCTGGTGCCCTGTGTGGTATAAAGGTACTATTTTTCTACTGGGGATTTTTGAACTGCAGCATAGCTAAGCAAACACAACACCTTGGCACGGCACACGCAGAAACATTTTTTACATTCTGAAGGCCCGTTGTTCACCTTTATGAACCTTTCCCTGTTTGGATGGAGATTTAGATAGGACATATGGTAATGACATTTTATTTGGAACCTTTCCCAAAACATGTCAGTATATCACCTAATTTGCAAATACAGTACAGACTTCCCTCTTTTTAAGGGGGGAAAAAGGACAATAAAGGAACTAAACTACTCTTGAATGCTTGCTTAAAGCAAAATTTTCAAGGAGCAACCAGTCAATTTTTTTTAAGGCTTCAACTGCAATTTCCCCTTGTTAACTGAGATGTAAAAGCTTGATTTAAAGGTGAGTGATGTATAAAGATGGCATTGAAAAATCCAGATTGTAAAACATAATGTTCATCAATACCTCAAATATTTTTCTGTGTATGAACCAAGATGTAAGCGTGAATTCTTCAGGCTAACAGCAAATCCCACGCTATGACTAAGAATGTGTATAAACATTCCGCAATATTCAGCAGTACATGAGTTGCTTTTGGAAAAACTAACTTTTCTACTTCATGTTAAGCGGTAAACTTTTCTATATGCCTCCTTAAGAAGGTGTCAACCCCAATCCTGGCTTTTGGCACGGTAAGGCATTCTTGACAGGTTGGCAGTAATTTAAATGTTTGGATTTATAGCATAGGCGTAGTAGCATAACAGGAAAAAAAATCAGAAGAGAAAGTTTTTGTTACTGGAGCCAGCAAAAAATGTTTCCTTATGAAGTTGCCACACATCATTTTGTATTCACATCTTTTTCTTTTATGTAGGAGCTCAGTGACCAAGCAGGCTCTGACTTTGAAAACACTGAAGTAAGATGGGTCATTACAGTGCCTGCTATTTGGAAGCAGCCTGCAAAGCAGTTTATGAGACAAGCTGCCTACAAGGTAAGGTTACAGGGTGAATGTAAAAATGCCCCTTTAAAGCCCTAGCTGATAAGGTAAATGATAAAATGGTATATGGGACAATTAGAACTAGGATAAACTGTATAAAAGTGGTCTAGAAAAGAGTCAGACTAGAAACATTGAAAGAGAAGGTAACTCTAGGAAGCAGTAGCTTCAAGTCATATGTATTCACATTTTAAAAGTTTTTTTCTTTCTATTTACTTATATATATTGGTGTCCCTCACTGCACACTCTGGTGTTTTGGTCATCTTGTACACTGTATTCCTGCTGAATTCAGTGCACATGGAACAGATGCAGTTTTGAGACCCAAGGGAAAGCTGAATGAAAACAGTGGATGCAGTTTTGTTTTGTTGTTTTCTTTAGGTCATCACAGGCTTTTACAGTAAAAAAAAAAAAAATAAAAATAGTAAGGAAGAGTAGGGAAAGCACAGAGCATCCTCAGTGGGACTTTTTTTTTTTTTCTTGTTCCCATTTTCCCACAGTAGAAATGAACAGACTGTGAACCAGATAGTCTGGGTATAAAATTAAATTCAAATGTTATTTTCACCAGTAAGATGTTTATCTGCATTTAACCCTTCCCCCTCTCTAGCCCCCCACAAATGTACACATTCCATATTGCATGTCCTTTATTTCAAATTCACTTTGCGTCTGTGATATACTAGATGTATACATTCTTCTTTTCATCAGGATACTCATTTAGCATTTTGTTTTATTTATTTTTGGTCACAGACTTGCGTAACCCCTTGGCAGCAGATCTGTGATGCACAGTTTGTGAAATATCTAGTAGTTCATGCATAATTTGCAGAGTGCTCCTGGGAAGCACCCAGATTTTTCTAACTCTGTTTCTAACTATCTCTAATGTTGAGCAACATTTTTCTTAACAGTCTTTATTGTGGGATTGCTAATGCTAGTGCCAGAAGCAAAACACTCTTAAAGTTCTGATGGAAGGACACGGTTGTAGGTAAATCTGAAACACTAGAGACCCATTCATTATCTTTGTATATTGTTGTCTGCCTGCTGTCTGTGTGCATGTGTGCTCGTGAAACGGGAACTGTGACAGGAGCAGGGCAGGGCGAGGTAGATCTCTGGGCATCTCTCATTTGTGGCACAATGGAATGTCGTTGATTAGTGTCTGTGTCTGTGGTTTTGTCTGTGATTGTGTTCTTTTATCGGCAAGCTTGTTAAAAAGCAAGGACTGACAAGGCTTTTAACTTGGTGTGTGATCAATTGCAGGAAAACGTAAGCATTTAGGGAAATAATTGAATGTTTACTTGACACACACGGTTGATATTTAAAGTAATGGGGATGAAGACAGAAATGCAGAAGACAGTTCTGCGTTGCCATTCAGTCTTTCAGATTCCTATTGCTGGATCCAGCACGTGCTTCAAACCAGTGCATACTGATAGAGCAGAAGTTTCAGCCCTTGGTGCTAGCTATCGAAACATGCAAGCGTTATGAAAAGGAAAGCTTGTGTTCATGAGGGTAATTGGAGCATTGAGTGAAGTGTGAAAAGGCAGTGGTAGAGGCTTTGTTCCTGGAAACACGCTCAGGTACAACCACTAGTCTAAGATGAGAGTTAACTAGTGGGAAGTGAAATGAGGCGTGGAAATTTGCTGAAGTAATCTGTGGCAAGTGATGTAGCTCTAACAGAATAAAAGTACTGATTATTTCAGTCTTTGGTTCACAATGTAAAGCCCAGCCCTTCTGGAATTCTGAAATGGTTGTCTAGTCAAATCTAAATATTGCATGGAATTCCTAAAGTCAAGTGAAAAGCATTGTAGATGCTTCTGCACTCAAAGTCCATTAGCTTTTGTCCAACCTCCAATCTCAGTGCACCTCTGACATCTCTTCATCAATGTCTTGCTTTAACAAACCATTGCTAGCCTGGCACTGTTAATGTGTTGGAGGGCTCCCATGGCTCTCCCTTCCAGTTGTTGTCTGGCTTTGTCATTTGAGTGAGTAATCTGGGTGTTCCCTTCAGCTCACAGCTCTTCCTCTGACCTCCCATCCAGCCTAGCAAAATCTTGCTAATTCTGTCCGCACAACAGCTTTTCCTGTCCGTACCTACCACTGAGCTTTCATCAAAGCTGTCACTGAGTTCGCATCTCTGTTATTGCAACATCATTTCTTTGGCTTTTGCGACTGTAATCTGGCCTATTTTGCATCCCTTCAGAATGCTGCCACTAAAGGGCTTCATTGCTTCACATATGACAGAGAATCAGCCTACAGTTGCCTCCATCTGTGTCATCTCAGACATAAGCTGCATGTCCTGGACACAAGTATCTATAATGCTAACTCATTTTTCTCCTCTGAAACCTTCTATAAAATGTCTTTTTTATCACACATACAAAAACTTGACTGTGGTTGACCTACTGAGATTTGTAAACTTCCTTATTGCTTCTTGCTGTTACCCTGCCTGCCCTATCTGTATTCATCTATTGTACTTTTCTTATTATTAACACTTTATTTTTACTTTTCATACTTGAGTTGTTACCTCTGAAACTGGTATTTGTTTATTCTCATTTGTCTTGCTCTCTGGAACCTCCCAAAGGACTACATTTGGTAGACTGTAGAGATCTGCATGTCTTTACAACTCACTTTGTGATTCACAATTGCTTTCTTCCCGAATAACAGTCCACAGACACTTCTTGCTGTGCTACATATCCAGAGAGAGTTCTAAAGCTGTGATGCCTGTTGAGGTCTGCTCATGTTTGGAGGGAGCTCTGTGGCAAGAGCTGAGGGTGTCATCCCTGTAGGATCCACTTTGGTTTAAAATTACTTTCCCAAACGAATGTCTGCAGACATTAGGGTGGATTGCATCTGTGTTCATTACATCTCGAATAATGAGTCTTAGGATGCATCAGTCAGGCTTCCAATTTTCTCTACACATGAAGGATTAGGCATCATAAACTGTATTAATTTTTCTTGTTTCTGTATCCTAGTTCTTCTGTTTCAAATTCTTTGGTGTAGTTCTTTCAGAAGTGCTGTATTTACCAGCCTTAGAAGGAATCCCATTCTCATGAAGAACTCTCATCGTGAGTAATTAATTCAAATCACTGAAGTGTTTTCTTGTTTTGGAGACTTTGGCAGCGCAGTCCATTCGGAC
Organism: Cygnus atratus; assembly: GCF_013377495.2. Lineage (NCBI taxonomy): Eukaryota > Metazoa > Chordata > Aves > Anseriformes > Anatidae > Cygnus > Cygnus atratus. The sequence goes on from NC_066368.1 coordinate 7,646,637, forward strand.
AGCATGTGGGAGGACTCCATCCGGCTCATGTGGGTGGGACGTGCCCTTATTCTTGTTCTTGCAGAAGCAAAGGCAGCCAAATGCACCTACCTGCACTGGGCCTGAGGTTTAGATGCCAACATGGAAAGATGCCTTAGGCCATCTAAGCAGCTTAGGCAAGCCCAATTCCTGCTCATGAACGTGGCCTGGCACTTACAGCTTCATCAGAGTTGTGTGTGAATGTGGACACAAAACCAGGATCCCGCCTCTGTTATCTGAGGTCATACTGACACAAAAAAATTCAGTGTTTTGTTAGTTTTGTATTACTGGGGGAGAGGGAGAGAAGTACCCACTTATGGGAGGATGGGACTCTGAAAGTATTCAAGACTATTTTTAAAGAAACCCATTGGATGTTGGTAGATGTGAGTAGTTTGTTCAGTCTTAAGAGCACTTTTTTGTCTTAATGTATTACTATAAGCAACACTTTCAGTCTCTCTTTCAAATGAAATTCAGGCACTGTAGATGGTTTATCAGAGAAACGCAAGATCCAATATTCTTGGCAGAACCTTTCTTTTTAGCAAAGGCATTCTTCCAGCTCGTGTTTCAATACAAATTCTTCAGTCACAGTAAGTGTGGAGCAGAATCTGGAGGCTGGAATTTCTTGAACATGCCAATAGAAATAAAGTTTTAAGGAAGAGTTCGGAGTTTGACAGGACTATGTGAATGCAGAAGCTGTAAGATAGGAAAGTAAAACACGATATACAAAATGCACTCAGGACAGACCAAAAGAAAAGGAGAGAGTGTTTTTTCATAAGCTTGCCTCAAATACCTGTAATCTTACAAATATCAGTCAGCTGGTCTACTTAGAGATATTATAGTTTATTTTTTTTCTTTTAATATGACCTGTTGCTTTTGAAATGCAGTTCTAGAGCTCTGACATAGATTTATATTCCAATTACAAAGAGCAAATAAAATTATCTGCATGGTAAGCTTGTATAAATAAGCAGACAGGCAGTCTAGGTTATAGGATTAAGCACGTGAGCCTGGAATTCTAGGGATTTTCCTTGACTGGCTCTTACACTGAATATTTATTAATATTTTCACATCAGTTTCATCATAGAATGACTATGATGAGAATTATTTAATACATTGTCTTCTGGGCTTACATTTCAGAGATCAGTACTAGCCTGCTCTGTAGGAATGTTCAGAGAAAAGTAAACAAATTTGGTAAAAGGGTAATGTGATGACACATGAAACCCCTTGCCAATAAAAATCTGAAGTAGTGTGGAACGTAGCATTTAAATAACCATGTTCTCTTTCCAGAGCTTTGAATGAATTGTATCATATCAAAAAGGGATGTTGCAGGGGGGAAAAGCAAACAAGCAAAAAACCCATCTCTCTCCAAAAACACTTGTCCCTCCAACTACAAAGCAAGATTTTATGATGGGGAATGGGAACAGTGAGCAATATGGAGAATATTGCAACACCTTTTTCCTGTAAATAAATAGTACAGCCTCATTTGGATAGCGTGCGTATGACTGATGTTGCTTCAAAAGGATATTGCTGAACAAGAATAGATTGAGAACAATGAATGTGACAGCACACCTGGAAAGCCTGTGTGAGAACTTAGAAACCAGTCATAGAAAAGACTGGTGCTATTAACCTTAAAAAGGAAATGTGCTAGATGTTATCCAGAAACATCTTACATTGTCATCTCCAATCAGTGTTCTCTGTAACATTCATTTGTTTCTGCACACAACTTCTAACTTTTTTTTTTTTGTAAAAATAGCAGGAAATCCAGTGCTATTAAAGGCAACATTTTTTCCTCTAAGTGATGAGAATGTAGAAGTCACTGTCAGGAATGAAAAGAGGTTGGGTGCTGAACACTTCTTCAAGAACTGATAGTTAAAGGACTGCGAAGGATATCCCAACTTGTCACAACATTTTATGAAAAGGGTAAAAGTCCTCAAATGTCATGATTTAACCAACCTCCAAATGTCTGTGATAAGCCTTAACACAGAAAACAGTTTTTAGATTGTCCTGTGAAATGTCACTTTCTGGACATTGGAATATCTCCAAGATGATGTTTTAGGCTAAATTTCAGTGTGACCCAGTGTTCCTATATACCGATGATTACCATTTATTCTTATCTACAGTATTTTTTTGGAAAAAGGGATGTTTTAGATTCTGTCTGTCTTGAAACCAGTTAGGAGGAGCAAGTAAGCCATGTCTTCCAGATGAAATGAGACTCTGGCTTAGAAGGGCTCACTTGGAGCTACCTGCATGGGCTCTGCGTTTTGTAAATCTCTGCAGCCTGTAATAAAAATAGCACAACTTTTTTTTTTTCTTCTTTTCCGCCCACTGTTGTCTCAGATGCGCATGTTTGTTCTGTCGTCAGATATTTCTAACAGAAATGAATCTACCTTTTGGAAGGCATTGATTTTTCTTTCATTTTAGGGGGGGAGAGAGAGAGAAAGAAGAGGTTAAAATAATTATGGCCTTCCTAGCTTGTATTGCAGTGTGTGCTGTCCTCTAAGAGAGGGACTTTCTGAGAGGCAGGAAGCTGGAGACAATGGAGATGTCGGGACAAATACGGAGACTTCCCGTGGAGTCTAGTTGCACCTAATGAGAGCTGTAACAGTGTAAAGTAAAAATATAACTGATGAATGAGTAGCTTTAATTAAAGGACAGTAAAATGCATTAATGGTATCTCTCCTGTCACTTAGTGCAGTTCTGCTTATCCGGTTGTGCGAGATGTGCTGTGGTTTGAGAAACCTCTGATAATGTTGACCTAGAAGCAGCAGCTGTGCCTAGCTGCTCTGTCAGGATTTTCGTACAAACAGCAAGAAAAATGAGTTTAGGTCCCATTTCCACCATATATGGAGATGGTAGTGGGAGCAACGGCCCCGTGCCGGGCTATTTACGGATTCCTGAAGTAGCACCGGGCTCCTTGCCAGCATCTGCTACCTAAACCGCCCCTCAGCGCAACGGAGCAAAGCAGCCTGCGTTGTAGGCCCGACCTACAGACACCAGTGAGTGATGCCGAGGGAAAAACTCGGTGACCCAAAGGTCCTTTAAAATGTAGGCTATGAGCTTGGATGTGCTCTCGCAGTTCGGTCATTTCCCCTCTTCGTTTGATCAAAAAAAACTAGAGGGACTTAACCTGTTTGGTGTCTGTGAAACAACGTGAAATTAAGCTAAGCTTCTTTAAGCGTTGTATTTTTTGGTTTGTAAAGCTTTTGCAACTGAAGTTCGTTTCTGTGTCTAGGGACAGAATATATTTTTGTAGTTTATACTTGCTATAAACTACATAAAAAGCCAATGGTGTTCAGGCATAAGTAGCACTGGGAAGCTGATGATTTCTTTAAAAGAGCATTTAGTGGAGGCAAAAGAGACAGAAGTGTGTTAATGTATCAAGAGTCCTGATTATTTGTAGCTTCTGAGGTTCTCTGGAGTCTATGCTTTCATTTTTGTGGTATTAAGATCTTCTTAATCATAAGGATTAAAATGTTTATGAAGGGATATGTTTGGAAGGATTCTGCATCTTGTAGCTATGATTAATCAAGGAGTGCAAATCTACACAGTGGGAGCTCAGCACAGTGGGAAATGTGTACTAATTGATCTCAGTTTACACATTTTAATTACCCAGCCAGGTCCACATGAAGGCAGAGGCAGTTGACAAAACCATCTGCTAATCCAGTTCTGTAATTTTTTTCTTTGCCACTTCTGAGTCACAAGTTGGAATTTTTGCAGGTTTTCTTTTTATTTTGCTAAGCAAGTAAAATAGGTTTTCCTAGCACTCTAGGTCCAAGTGGGTAGATGGATCTGTGTCTGCCATATAAAGTTGTCTGTATCTTCCTTGAGATACATAACATCCAGACCCTCTCCTCCAGCGGTTGTCCCTATGAGGTAGAATCTCCTCAGTTGTGTGAAGAAACGTGAATGTTACACACAGCAGGGGTACATGTTTCTCAGGATCTTAAAAATTTTCTGGAAGGACACTGAAACTGATGGAAATAGTGGGAAATCAGAGTCTTTCCTCCATCTGAAGGAAAGGCTGTGCTAGATGGGAGTTTCCAGTCAAAAGGCTTTAAGCTACAATCAGCAGTTTAGTAGGGGAGTGCGCTAAGTCCACAAACAAATGTAAATCAGTGTGGACTTGGTCTAAAATAAATGGGTAGGATTATTTATACTAAGTTCGTAGAAAGGACAGTGAAGGAGGATAAATGATCGGTCTAAAAGACATCTTAGGTGCCAGTATTGTACTACAAGACAGAGAAAAGAAATAGCTGAATGTGGAAACTGTGGCAAAAAATATTAAGCCAAAAGGTGAAAGCACCGGTTAAAAAAAAGTAAGATGCCACTTACAGAAAGCTATAGTTAGCATATAGTTTTCTTGGCAAAACAACTCTCAGTAAAGGCCATTTGTGTCTCTTTAATAAAATCAGCCTGAGCCATAAAGACCTAAAAATAGGTTATTTTGAGCAAGGGAGACAGACGACATAAAACACTACGAAGATACTTAAGCAGGAGGAGTTGGGCTTCCCTGTTGTGGTAACCAATGCATGCCTGTGGTACAAAAAGCATTTCTGCAATAATATAACATGAAAATTTGAAAAGCTTATGAGAATTTAATGACTTAATTTTTCTAATGCATGCTAGTCATAAAACTTGCAACTAATGTTCTCTGCACCTTGGGGAATACAATGTAGTGCAGCAAAAAAAATCTTGATGATGCCACTTGGCGATATGCTTCCATTTACGGCATAAATAAATGTGGTCTATTGCAACAAGCATTTGGGGGCAGGCTTCTACATCGCCCTAGTGGAAGTATGGACTTGGTGCCTCTGTGGTCCCGTGTACCTTCCTACAGCCTCAGCAAGTTGTTGTTCAGTGATGTGTGGGTCACCTTCAGTAACACCGATTTGGATTTATTTGTTGGCTTGATACCAGTGAAAATTTTGGAGGAATGGAAGGGCAGGAGCACAACAAAAGGAAGTCATCGGAGGGGTTGTGTAGCCTGCTGTGTAAAGAAAAATATGGCTCATTTCAGAGGCTTGCTGTTGTTCCTTACCTTGTAAGAGATCCAGGATTCTTCCAAGTAGAAAACTTTGTCTACTACCTGGGATTACAGAGATTACTGTTGTTTCATTTGCTTATTTCCTCTTCTGCTGCTGCTCTAAAAGCAGGAGCTAATTGATATTTTTAAGAACAGCACTTGGATATAAGTGATGGTGGTGAGGTTAGTGTAAATATCTGAGTTTAAATCTGTTAAAATATCATTCCACTGATACCTTTGAGGTAGATTTATGTGCACATCAAACCTTACCCTAAATTCAGGTATAGGACATGTCTAGACTTCTGAGACCAAATGTGATTTTTTTCCCTCCTCAAAGCCTGCCCGTTAGTTTCCAGACCATTCCACTTGGACATCTGCTCATCCGGCCCACTTAAAACCCCTGAGTGTCCTTTCTCCGCAAACTACAGAGTTCCTTCCTAGAAAAGGGAAGTGTAATTAGAGGAGGACGTTTTTGGATTTAAGATAGCAAAAGAAGTAATCCTGTCATCACGCCATAAAGAAATGGTAGTACTTCTTCAACTTCGTTTCTGTCTGGGAAGCAGCTGCTTCTAGAAATTCATTTTCAGTGGACATCTCCTGAAGGCAGCGGAGAACAGATACCATTGCTGTGGATATGCAAGCCCTCACTTTCTGCCTTGATAGGGGCAGCAGAATCTTTTTAATTGGGAGAGATTCAGGGCAGTTGTCTCTGCAGTCTGCCACAGAGAGCGAAGTGGCACCTGAATTTTCACACCACTACTCCCAGTAGTTGGTAAAAGGCAGCCAGAATATTTCCTCTGTTCCCACTGAAGGTGTATGGATGTACCTCCTCCTAGTGAAGCAGATGCCAGTGCAATGGAAGAACAGAAAAGCAGGAGGCTTATAACAGGGATAGATGCTTTGTGACTGCATCAAAAAGCATTAAGAATAGCATGTTTGAAGTTTTGGGTGCACTTATGTGCTGCTGGGAGATGTGGCAGCCGTCTCTGCGCAGTCTATTGAAAATAGATGTGAGCTCTGAGAGCAATCACAGTTCCAGTGACTGGCTGGTGCAGATCTGAGCCCAAGCTCACGAGCTTGCTGGAGTAGCTGCACGTCAAAAGAGTCGAGCTTTGTTACATTTATCATGGAGTGACTGAATTGGAGGTGGTGCAGGGCAAGGGCAGAGCAAGTTGTACCTTTACAGTATGTATCTAGATAGATGTAAACATAAATTCTACAGGGTCTTAAAACTCCTCATCTCCTTCAGTCTCTGTAGCCCCACAGGGTCCGAAAGTTTCTTAGAGTTTCTTGTTGAGAGTCCGTGTCTGCAAACTTCTGTAAAAGTTCATGACTCTCCACCTTCCCTTGTTCCTCTGCGTTCTCTGGGCTTGTTGCAGTTTTGGCTCTGAGTAAACGTGCTGCAGCAGCACAGTCACCTCCTCACCTCTTAAAGCTGTATGGGAATCATACAGGCTTTGGAGGATTTTTCGAGAGATAAAGCAGTGGCGAAAGAGAGGAATCAAAGACTAAGGGGGTAAAACAGTGGCAGTTTCTCTTGGCCCTCTTCCCAGACCCTCCCACAGTTGCAATACACACACTTCTCTATGCTTTTATCTCTGATTTCCATCTCTCACCTTTGCCAGGGCAGAACACTGAGACCTTAGGACTAGTCTGTAAAAGCCTAAAATCTCTTCCTTGGAGAGTTCAGCATGTTTTTTTTTGTTGTTGTTGTTGTTGATTGTTTTTTTGTCTGTTTTTTCCTTTGAGAAGTAAACAAATGACCAACATTCCTTCTACAAGCAAAGATTTTTTTATCAATGAAAGCATAACTTGAGGTTAAACAGCTTGCACACATTTCTGCATGATTTGCTCATATTCTGCATGGACAGTCTGATAGGTGTAAAATAATTCAAGATTTTTCCAAGGGCCTTTTTCTTTGAGTTGTAGAACATGCCTGCTAGTTTTGGAACGGGGTGATATTCTGCTGTCAGGGTACGATTTTGAATTGTAAATTTTCTGAGGTTTTTGAACTAAGACAAGCCAGTTAAAGGACTTTCTCTCTCTTTGAGAGAGGTGTGACAGAGGGGAGCCCTTTTTATCAGTATTGGATATCCTACAACATGTTGTTTTCTGCAAGAAGACATTTATCTTAATATTTTGACTAGAAGTGTGGTCTTAATCCTTGTAATACTTACATAGTGAATACTGTATTCTTTCAATATTTTTATGGTTCTGTTAGCATCACTTATAGGAGTTCAACTGTTTTCAGTACCCTTTTTGCTCCCACTGCCTAGGAGAGCTCCATGTTTTCTTGCCTAGTACTTCATGGAGACCAGAAGCCCTTGAGACTGCCTGCTTTTCTTCCTTCTCTGGTTTACGTGATGTATTTTAGGAGTTTCAAAGGCTTGTGTTATATCCTAGATTTAGTGCATTTTATTGTTTTATAAGTGAAAAAAGGGAAATTATACAAAGTTCAGAAGGCCTGATAAATATGGGTTTTGGTAGTGGAATCAAATAGCCCTTACAGGCCCAAAGAATTCCAAGTTCAGGTTGCAAATATTATAAACTGTAAAAGTAATGTGTATGATCTAAAGTATAGAAATGCACAGGTAGGGCATCCAGACAAGTTCTACTCATGGCCAGGTAACAACAACCCCAAGCAAGACAAATCGAGGCAGTCTGACCATGCTTAGCGAAGGCATCTATCAGAGTGAGACAGCCTAGCCATCTGTAACAAATCGCTGCATCTAACCAGTGACCACATAAATGCAGAAGTTCTGACTGTAGCCAATACTGCTTCACAAAATTCATTATTCAAAGAGCATGCTGAAAGTAAAAGTCACGCTTCATTACAGTTCCAGGTGCCACATTTATCTTCTTGCTTTTCAGAGTGAGATAATGCCATGGTTTCTGAACAGCTGGTATGAGGGACCAACATTACAGGGTGCACTTTACTTCTTATCATAGGATTAGCTTTATTAATAGTTTAGTAAGCAGAAATGTAATATCAAATGGATTTTGCTTTGGTCCAAAACAGCTTGCTAAGTAGCATGATCTGGTATGTGTATCATAGATAGCCAGCCTTGATGTTTTAGAGTCCCAGCACCTACCATTCCAACAAATTCAGTAATAGCTCTGTTCTGAACCTGTACTTGGATATTGAGCTGGATACTCAGAAATTGATATGTTTGCTTTAGGGGATTGTTTCCCCAAATTCGGCCTGAATTATTTGTAAAATGTTATATGGGAAGCAATATATATACATATATATATATATATATATATGTATACATATATATGAATACAAAACAATTGAGCTTCAAGATTTGTTTTCTTGTGCTTTTAAGAACAAGACCATATGTCCTCCACAACCAAATATAAGAAAATGAATTAATTAGGAATTGAATTTCCCTCCCTGAAAAGGCACAGGACTGAGGCAGAATTTTGGGGGTTAAATTGTATTAGTGTTTTAAACTCAACTTCTGCATTCTCGATGCATCAAATCGATAGTTTTCTCTGTATTAAATCATTTTTTAAAATAGTCTTAAAATGGCTGTGGTTTAAGGCTCCAGGACCTCTTAGGACAGCTGTGTTTTTTATGTTTTCAGACATAAAAAGTGTAGCCTTCATATAAAAAAAAGCATAGTGCAAGGAATGTTTCCTTTTGATCCCAGGAGACTCTCTAATTGCAAAGATGACTGAACTTCGTACAGAACTCTGTGAGGTCCTGAATAATTGTGGGCTTGTTACAGTGAGTCTGATTCTGCTGTCGTACTGTCAGATCCAGAAGGCTTCCACTCAGGGATACTGGCAGGGATTTGATGCAGCATTCACAAAGACAAGAAATGAGAAAGGGTGTAGGTCTTTGGGAAACACTCATACCAGCAGTGTTGGTCTTTCTCAGCATATGGTATCTGCACCATTTTAGAATCATAGAAGCATTCATTGGAAGTGTTTGGAGATCATCTAGTCTGACTTTCACTTGAAGCAGGGATACTGCCAACAGCAGGTCAGCAGTGGCTTTGTTTAGGCAAGTTTTAAAAAATCTCCCGGGACAGAGATGCCTCTCTCGGCAACTGTTCTAATGTGGCATCGCCTTCCTAGTGAAAAGGGCTTTTTGGAATACGCAGTTCGAACTTTGCAAGTTGCACTATGTTGCTGTTGAGAAAAGTTGTGTTAGGCTATCTCTAAATGCCCTTCAAACGGTTGCAGGCAGCTATTAGGCTGCTCCTTGACCTCCTCTTCACCAGACTAAACAAACCCAGCTCCTAAAGTCTCTCTTTACAGAACGTGTTCTCTTAGTAGGCCTCCTTGAACCCTCTCCAGCTTCTCCACGTTTCTCTTGAACTGATGGGTCCAAAAGTGCTCATTTTATAACCTTTACAGAGTTCATTTTGTAGCCATTACTCATGGAAATTCGCAATTGTGAATACGTGCTTCATTGTTATTTCTCAGTTCGTGTTGTAATTGAGGGCTGTAAGTGATTCCAGTGGTTTCTTTGGCATTGAGAACAACAATAATAGTTTACACAGCGATTATATATTTTCATCTCAACTTTTTGAAGTTGGTTATGCAAGTGTCTTCCATCACAAACCTAAGTAATCAGAAATAAACACTAATCTAAGCCTCTTATCCCTTCAACAAACATACCCATGCATAAGCTTGTTAATTTATATCATTTGGCAATGTTCACCAACCCCATATAAGTGTGCAAGTGTGAGGTACCTTATCTGTCCTGATTTCTAGCAGGATAGAGGATGTCACTGTAAAAATTCCTTCACAGGAGTTCATAGCTTGTGAGTTCTACCCTTGAAGTGAAGGCTGTATGAAGGCTGTGAATTTTCTGTGGATTAGCTGCTGTGCCTAGAGCTTCTTGTATAGGCGGGCACTAGGAGTGCATAAAGCACTGAAAAGCCTACGCTTTGGTATTTTAAAAGCAAGGGAAAATTGTGTAAATATATAGTAACAGTTTCTGCTTCATCAAGGCAGAAAGGAAGATATGTGGGTCCTCAAAGAGAGGTCTCGGTAGAATTCCAAAATCCCAAGGACCATTTAAAGGCCAAATTACACAGGTTTGTCTGTCTATGTCTTTCACATTACTTAATCACTTACGTTAGTGCAAAATGAATAAATGAAAACTATTCCAGGGGTCTCTTAATTTACAATTTTGGGCCCCCTCCATTGAACTGGTTGGCTTTTAGGTTTGTTATCTTTCATAATTTGTACTTCCTTTTTCTGCCAAGTGAAGTTTCTAATGTTTTTACCATAACCCGAGATTTCATTTGTGCTCTCTCAAGCAGTTTTCTCACCAAGAGATTAATATCTCTGTCCTAGCACTTAACTATGCAGACGGGGAAGCTGACACAGAAAGAATTCTGTAGCGTGATAATTATTCCTAATGTTTTCACTTCTGAAATGTAAAATATTATCAGTGGCACCAGAATAGACTAGGACGAAGGACAGCCTGTTCTACAAACCTAGTTTTAGGTCAACAGGCAGTAGTGTGAAAATATATGCATTTTTATACATACGTATGCATGTATAGCAAATGACGTTTAAGTGAAAGCAAAAAGGTCTTGGTTCTGTAAAGCATCAAGTATCTCTGACATTGTAAATATCAGATCTTTATAGGATCAACCACCACCCAAACACAGTGTCTACAGTATTTAAAAAAGTGAGAGGAAAAAAGAAGTTGTTTCTCAGTTTTCATCTAGGCTCTTAAATCCTGAGGATGAACTTTCCAAGGGAGTGGAGCCCCCAGCAGCTCTTCCTCCTGCCTTTGGAAAACCCAGTCTCTTCACTCTGCTGTGGTCCTTAAGAGGAATCTGGGTGCATTTGAACGTCATATTTCCTCTGTGACCGTTGAGCAATTTTAAGAATCTGTCTTTGAGCAGATAAGTTGCCTGAACTACTAGGGTTGCCTGTCCTTGCTCTGTCGTGTTTATTCACAAGTTACTTACTGTCCTGCTGTATTCTCGTCATTCTGAAGACTAAGGCAGAGCATAGGTGTATGTGATGGCGTAGCGATTTTCACGCTTTTTTTTGGTGAAGGCTTCTTAAGCGTCAAGGCTAAAGATACAGCAAAACTGTATGAACTGTGCTTTTGATGCAGCTTTGTGACATCCCCTAGCCCCGCTGCCTGCCGACCCAGCTCCCCCTTACAAGCCTCTCGGTGATAAAGCTGAGACTCTTTTCCAGTGTTGCTCATCTTCTGTCCTGGCATGCTCTGCCTGTGTAATTAGATCTCAGTCATTTATTTGTGGCATCCCAGTTTGATGCTACAGAACTGAAGAAAGTGTTAGCTAGTGAAAAAGGAGGAGGATTAGAGAAGAGCTCACTTACCGAGGCACTAAGTGGCTGGTTTTATCGTGAATCTGTTAACACAATGAACTGATTAGTTTAAACAGTGTAAATTTCACAAGGCTCTTAACACAAAACAGCAGTTGGAAATTGCCTGGATTCAGTCATGCAGTACTTTCTTCATGCAGGCTGCACGATGCTTAACTTGCAATCATGGCTTTCCTATTGTTACTAATTATAATAAATATCTTGCAAAATACAAAAATGTTGATGCTAATTCACAGCTTCTGTTTTTCTGGCTGAATGATGTTGTCCTGCAGGGCTTCATTGCCTAAGGAACCACATTATCTTTACAAAGTTATTTCATGGGATCCAACTTCTGAAATTTATCTCTGAGGCCTACAACTATGGTGTTAGGGGAATAACAGGTTTGAAAATTCTTTCTGCCACGCAGAAGAACGGATTGTTACGCTCATCTATTCGACAGGGCTGCTTCAGAAGTGAATAGAGTAACGTACTTGGTGGAAGTGGCCAACTGAAAGCTGAACAAGGACCCAAGGCTGGGGCAGCATGAGCTTCTGAAATCAGTGTCGCCACTGAAGCCATCCCACCAGGGAACTGGGATGTTGCTGTCCCTGCAGCTTTTGCACGTGCTAGCTGGCATGTGAAGAAATAAATGTTTGCTCTGTATTGGGTTTACGTGGCGAGGGTTTGGTAGTGGGGGGCTGCAGGGGTGGCCACTGTGAGCAGAGCCCAGCAGCTGTCCTGGGTCAGAGCAGAGCCAGCTCCAGCTGCTCCAAAAGGGACCTACCACTGGCCAGAGTCAAGCTATGAGCGAGCCATACAGACTCTTAACCATTTCTCTTTTGTAGTTTGAGCCTTTTTTCACAGGCTTTGGTGAGGTTAATACACGTTTGCACCACTTTTTGCCATAATGATGTTTCTTTGTATTACCTACGGACACATTTCAACCATTTGAGGCTTTTCTGCATATGTTAACATAACATTCTGGCTCAAGAACCATGTGAATCTAGTCCTGTATGTGTGCAGTAAAATGCATCCTTTTTTTCTGTTTTTATCATTTCATACTTCCATCTCCCCCACCTCCTGTGCTGCAGAACATAATCAAGGCAGGGCTGTGCATTTCAGAGATGAACAAGTTAAGACTCTTCTGGTGAAAACTAGCATGGATCCATTGTAGGACCTGTAATTTGGTCCTTAACCTGATGTTTTTTCCAATGTACCAATAGTTGTTAAAATGCCGTAGATATATTCCAGTCTGAGCAGCCTGGTACTTCTGAAGATAGGTGGTTCGGTCAGAGTGGGGACTCCATCTCTGAAGACAATGGTACCAATGGGGTTCTGGAAATGTATATTGGTTGTCTGTATCTGGAAAAGTTCAAAACCAAGCTTTTGGGTAATGTTTAGGGTCCTGCTTAGAATTTGGGGTCATGCATTCTTGTCCGTTCCATTCAAATTGAATGAATTCCTGATTTCAGTGCTAGCTCCCTGTGTGAACTTGGGAAGTCTTTAGAACAGTCTCTGCCTTTTCATTTGGAATACAGTTAGAGATTCGCACTCTGCTCGTGTGAACGGGCAGCTCTCCGAGCTGCTGGAGCACCTGTCTAAGAGCGGGTGGCAGCGGATGCCGACCTTTCGCTGCTTGGTTCTGTGCATAGCCACAGGGTGGGTAGGGGACAGAGGGCCCGTGGCACAGTCAAGACTCAGTGGTTTGTCCAGTTCGTGTAGCCTCCAGGTGAGTTGAATAATACATTCCTAGCCTGACAAGTCCAATCCAGTGTCAGATCTGCAAGAGTAGCAGCCTAGGAACTGGCCCCAGCTTCAGAGGGGTTTGACAGCTGCGCTGTAAACCTCCATACAGATCAGGGACCAAAAGGTCTAGTTTTTGTTTAGCTTAACTCAGATACATCCCTTTTAGATAGAGAAAAGTTTCTGGGAAGTCAGCACAAGACAGCGCAGGATGTTTATCTCTGCAGTTGTGCTCTGTGCTTGTGTTCTGCATGTTTGGCCCTTTCTGATGCTCTGGTTCCACAGGCAGGCCGGGTCCGTGCAGCCGTGCTGTGTGAGTACGTGGGCCTGCCTGTGTTACCACACAAACTCGATGGAAGGGTAGAAGCTTCAGAAGTGATTGAAAGTGGGCTGGTGTGTACAGAAAAGCAAGCTTATACGCTGTCTGACAATGGAAGAAGCCGCAGTGTGAGCTGAGAGCCTCTCAGCCCTCTCATCAGTCAGCAGTGACATTTCAAAAGTTTTAGTATTCAGAGTTTGGCTCTGAAGTTTTTTGAGTAAAGAGGAAATGGATATACATTAGAGGGAGAGAGAGGATTTCCAGGCAGGTGAAGCTCAAGGCAATAAAGTCCCAAAATTGATGGGACTGACTCCAGTTAACATATTATTCTATTAATAAATCAGCATCTTAAATTCAACGGATGGAGTACTATTTTCTGTACACAGTTGTTTTTCTTTCCACTGATTAAGACTTTTAGTGTCAGTTCTTTTAAGCAATTATACAGCTCAAAGAAATGATTACACTTTGTGTAAGGTGTATTTTTTTTTGTTATGGATCATAATGGGATACTTTTTTTTCCTTGTTTGCCTGTAAAAGGATGTCTAATGTATCTAATATAACAGGATGTCTAATACATACCTTCGAGGGGGAAAAAAATCTAACTTTATAACCTAAGAATCTAAATAATTTTCAATAGTTTGAAAGGAAAGTAATAGGAAATGTGCTTTGTACCTTGTCTGTGACCCCATATTTGTGGATGCCCCATCTCTGGAAGTGCTCAAGGCCAGGCTAGATGGGGCTTTGAGCAACCTGACCTGGTGGGAGGTGTCCCTGCCCATGGCAGGGGGTTGGAACTGGATGGTCTTTAAGGTCCCTTCCAACCCAAACCATTCTGTGCTTCATTCTGGGATATTTCCTTATATACTATTCATTCTGTGGTCAGCTCTGTGTAATGAGTGTAGCCTAACAGAGCGCAGTGAACAGCAGCCTTCTGCCTGGCAGTGTTAGAAAATATCAAAGAGTAAATGTTGATGCTTCTGATTATGGTGACTTTCAGAGCTGGGAGCTTTTCATTTAGGCCTATCTCATGGCTTTCATTGCACCTTTTAAAAAGGCTCAAACTATGTGGAATATTCTACTATAACACTGCCTTTAAGGCCATACAAATTACAGTATTTACGAAAATAAAAAATCATGAATTGCTTTTTTTCACTGGGCATCATGACATGCGGGGCTGGGCTTTAGAAATATCATCTTTTAATCTGTAGTGATGATAATTCTGCACATTGAACATATGTAATTTAGCTCTCTGGAAATGTTCAGACTGTTATACTGAGTCACAGTCCAGACCTCAGTATTTGCTAATTTCAAGTTAGGCTAACACTTGGCAGCCTACTCTGTGCAGAGAATCAGGAATGTATCTGTGGTCAGCTATGGCTCTCGTACAGTGACACATCTCTGGCAGCAGCAGCAGAGCTAGTGTGCCAAGTTAAGAATTCACCTGTGTCTGGATGGCAGAGTTATGCATGCCCCGGTACTTGAGGCTTTGAAGCATTCCGAGGTTTGCTGGCGATGGTGCATCTTGGCAAATGAACAGCAGTGCACTAGCACCAGCTCAGAGACCTGTTTATGCCAGAGTAAGTAAAAGTCTGGAAGTCCCTCTGTCAAAGTATGAAATCCTGGTGCTCCGACAGAGAGCTTGGGACACCATTTCTTTTCATCTTCTTCTTTGCTTCTTGCAGATGTATATAAATGCAGCAACCTTCTGGAAAGATTTTTAAGAACTTTCTGATGCTAACAGGATTTTTGTATTTCCATGGTGGGTTTTTCACTTTTGCTGTTTTTGGGAAAACTGCTGTCTGCTTCCTTCACGTTTCATAAGTGATGACTGGGTTTATACTGCTGGCGAGGGAGATTTCCTTATCAGAGTACAGGCAGGACGTGGGTCTGTTACAAAGCCTGCGGAAAGCTGCCATAGGCAAAAGCTTTGTAATACATCAGTCCCACCGCCAGAATAATCTGTGTAATGTTAAATTCTGAGATACTGCTTAGATCATCCTGATCAAGCCTGTTATCTTCTAAATCTCTACTCTTACTTGCAGCAGGACTTGGACAGCAGTGGGCATGGGCATGGAGTGAGGCAGATGGAAAGGAACAAAAGGAAAAGATAGGAAATTCCCAAACTTTTACAGTTAAGATTTTTAGTGAATGCATCACCATTTCTTTGTGTTGACTGCCTGCTGTTTTCAGTGCTCTTTCTCTGCATGCTGTTTTCCTCCTGTCCCTTTCCCCTCAGCTGTAGTGGTGAGACAGATACAGCCTCCTATGTCTTCATCTCAGTGCTTGTATTATAGTAATTGCATTGTTCCATTCCTCCCTAGCAGTGTGTGTGTGTTCATGTTTCTTTATCATCTCTCCTTCCCCCATTCTGTGCTGTGTGTAGAAATATGTGTATATATATATGTGTGTGTGTGTGTGTGTATCTACAGTGATGTGCTATCTCTGCTGATCTATGTAGAAAAACCACATATACATTGTATTCTATAAAGTCAGTATTGATCTCTCTATATGCGGGTATACAGATTTATTTACATACAAAAATACGTATGCAGGATGCCTAATACCCTTCGTTGTACGCAAATCTTGGTATGGTCTTTTTTTGAGTTGAAATAATGCATTCTTCACTTCTAACTGGCCCATCAAACTCTGTAAGGAAAGCTTTTTAACTACAACAAAAAATGGCTTCATGAAATCCTATTAGGATCAACTGTGCTTTGAACCGTTAAAAACTGTCATTTCTGTTGAATGTTTTCCTCAGGAGATACTTGGAATATGTTAAAATAATATCTAGACAGAAAAAGTAGCAAGAATAGCATCTGCTGTACTTGGAGGGGCTGAGAACATGGATCTGAGTCCAAGCTGCAGGTCACTGCCTTCCCCCACTGACGTGCAGGCTGCAATGTGAAAAGTTCATGGTGCAGACTACTGCTGAAGGAGGGGAGGAAGCAAATGTTATCATTAATAGTTAACTGTTTTCTTTTAGCAGAGCCAGTCTTAGAAATATATAACAAAATCCCCCCTGAGCAGATATCACAATTAATATGATCTTACTTCTTAGTTAGGAATCACCAGTGCATTTCCTATGTGTGCAACTCAGTTCTCGTCACCTCTGCAAACGCTTTATGATGCAGCCTTTGGATTTTAATATCCCTAGCAACAAACTATTTTTTTTCCCTACAATGTGATTATCTCTTTTAGTGCACGTTAGACACAAGACGAAAAATTGCTTTGTATGTGCTACTAATCTATGGCCAGTACGCAGAGCACCCTGAGCATGCTGATTTCATCCACGTTGCTGGCTATTAAAAAACACTTGCTGCTGAGATTCAGAGCTCTCACAGAACGTGATAATGGATGTTATATATGTGAAAACTGCAGCAGGGAAGCAAGGAACTATTTCTTCTCCATGCCCATGTTGGATAAGGCAAGAAGTGCTGGCTTTAAAATTGCAGCAAGAAAGATTCAGATGAGACTTCTGGCAAAACTTTCCAAAGGCAAGAACAGTGAAGGACTGGGATAGTTTGTGAGAGCAGACTGCACATTCTTGGAAATCTTTAACAGCTTAGATAAACATCTGTCAGGAATGACCAAGAATTGATTCCTATCTCGAGTGGTGCCCCTTCCAGTGCTACAGATTGAAGTATTTTTGCTTAGAGGAGCTCATCTGGAGATAACTGATGTTGAAGTGAGCTGGCATGTAGCCAGCCCTGCTTGTGCCTAGTACAGTTGGACTGCTTGGAGGAAAGCTTGGGCTTGTAGCAAGGCACAATCCAAGAGCTTAATCTTCATCCGCAGTACAGCTTCAGAGCTTTACCTAAGCCTGTGCCTGCAAACATGCTTGCATTCAAGTGGTGTGATGGTAGGGCAGTCTGGCTTGGACCTCTTCTTGACTTTTATATTTGTTAGGATTACTCTGGGCTGCTGTAAATCTGCGTTTTCCAAATTTTGAGAGTTTGGTTGCAAGCATTCTTTTCAATGTATTTTTTTTTTCCAGTATGTGTTGCCACATATATATTAAGGCTTGATACTCTAAGAAGTATTTTCCTTCCTAGACAGTTCCATTAATTTCAGCTTTTGCTGTTGACTACAGTGGATGTAACCAAAGCACAAGGAACCTAGCAGCACTAAAGAATGTAAAGTGACCGTAATCCCAGTCACAGTGTGCTTTTAAAACCGTGAGCACACATTATTATAACCCTTACTTTCTTATTTTTGAATTCATTTGTTGATGTTTGTCTTCTTTTGTAATCAACAAGGAAGATGCTTTCTATAAAAATGCATCTCTCTTACCTATTGTAATATAAAGGGAAAAAAGATTCAGCCAGTAAATGTGAAGAACAATTTTACATCTCCAAGTTTTACCCCAGTGTTGCTTCCTGAACAAGCTTTACTCTGAGTTTCTAGCTGCAGGTATAAACTGACCAGCAATTAGCACAGCCCACAGTGCAGGTGTATGAAGGAAACTGAAGTCCAGTCCAAGCTAACAGGCTTCCCATGTGATTCTGCCTTCTTTGGGGATGCTCTGAAGCCACCACAATGCATGTGTATAAGTTGAAATGAAGGTTTGCTGGAAAACTGACCATGGAATCAGAAAAATACTCATACATGTATTTGTTTGCTAGCATGCTTTAGTAATCAGGCATTTAACTGAAAAACAACAGCATCCAAAGGAAAAGTTGGGCAGAAGGAGTTGAAAGATATGATAATCTTTTAACAGAAAATCATAGGAAATACAGGAGAAAAGAAATGAAAATACTATTTTGTCAATTGCTTTTTGCTACTGTTCTCTAAGCACAGCTCTGAGAGTGATGTGGTTACATGAGAAGTTGTGGCTTCTTCGAAAATCTTTGTGTCTGAAGACTGAAAATCCAGAAAGCAAAGAGAAAGGATGGCAAACATTAGTTAAGATTGTTTTTAGGCTTCTTCTCATTAGATTTTTAGGGAACCTGCCCTGTTCTATTCTGATTCCTTGAAAACAGCATTTTGGAGCTGTTATAACAAGGAATGTACTTCAAATATATTTTGGAATAGAAAAATGATGATTTTAAGTCTATATATGTGTTACTGGCAAAGGATATCACATATTCCTATAATCTACACGGTGGGGGGAAGGTCCGTGTCTGCTTTGGCAAGGACTATGTATATCTTAAATCTTCTGGGACATAAAGTAAGACATACTTAAAATATCATGGGGAAGAGAGGCCAAAGGTATTATTTCTTAAAGGAGGCTGGGGCCCCTCTTAGCAGGCAGATTCATAGGTTGATTATGTTTTAGGCCCTTCAGCCCAGGTTTCAGGATGCCTTTCTTCCTTTCTCCCCGTCAGGCACCCAGCTGCTCAGTTAGCCAGCGTGGTAAGTGCATGCCTACTTCCCTGTTAGAGCCTGTGAGTTGTGGCTATACGTTGTGGGCAGGACGAGTCCCAGCTCAAGACCTTTAGGGAACAGCAGCAGCTTCTTTGTGCGTTGAACTCGGAGGGCTGACCTGACTGAAACTGTGAGCTGGGGAAATGCTTGTTCACTTGCTGTAGGTTACGGGATTTCCAGCCCTCTTCTTTGATCAATTCTCTCTCGCAGGCAGGAATGGCAACTCCCGAAAACCCCGAGCAGCTGATCATTGCCCTGGAACCTGAGGCTGCCTCTATCTACTGCCGAAAGCTTCGCCTTCACCAGATGGTAGACCTGAGTAGTAGGGCACCTGTCAATGGCTATAGCCCAAGCGACACAATTGGAACTGGATTTACACAGGGTACTACTTCTATTAACTCACTTCTTATTTTCTTATGCCTAAGTTTGCTTTGTCCATGAGGGCTGTTTTCTAGCCGTGTCTTGTTGTCTCTACTGTCTTATAATGTTTCAAGCTAGCATCAGTTTGCTTTTATATACACTATTTTGCTGTTCACTGTAATGAGACTAGTTCAAGCATTGATCGATCCAGCAGACGTTTTTGCACATGCTTGGATTTTAGCATGCAGGTAGCTTCATTGCCTTGCCTATATTGGGATGTCGAGGGAGGTTAGGAGACGCATAGTATTTTCACATCAGTATTTTTCTGCCTTAATTAAAAGTAATACTTCACGTTGGATTATTTTTATTTAACTTTGTTGGAAACAGTTGTGTGTTCAATTAGCTGCATTATCAAAGCAATGTTAAATTACTGGATCTCACTGAGACTTTTAGTCTGAGGTGTTCTTCCAGAGTTTTGGCAGATGCTTTATGATATCATCTTTATGAAATACCATTAAGTACTTCCAACACTCAGCAGAACACACAGTACTGGAATACAGCAATGAATTTATCTACGTGTGTAGAAGAGAAAATAGATATGGCAATTCTGATTTATTGACCTGTGATCAGTTGCTCATATCAGTGTTTGAAGATTGATTTGCAAAGATTTTGGGGCTTGGTATCCTGACTAAGATTGGAAGGAGGGGAAAAAAAGGACAATAATGAAGCAATGTGGTGTCATTTTTGCATAGCGTATTTTCTGTCTGCGTGAATTGTAACAGTGCAGTGATACAAGTGCTAGCGTGTCAATCTATCCCAGAAGGAATTTTTCAGAATAATTTGCATTTTATCATATTTATTAGGTCAAAACAATACAGGCACATGGAAAACTGTGCCAGCAAACCTATTCTTGTACTTACCAGATTGTGTTTTTCTTAGGCGAAGTCGTTACCTCATTTTCTCATGCCTTGCCTCTCCCAGCTAGCACTTGTCAGATGTGTTCAGTGTTATGGAGGCCTGTGCCGGGCACAGGGCACAATCCCTTCAGGGGCCCCACACGTTCTCCCCCTTGTTCACCTTCCGAACTATTCCAGTTCCATGAACTTGCTTGCTACATGGGGATTTGCCTCCAAGAAAATAAATAATCAAAAAAAAAAAGTTTGGTTAAGGTTTTGAAGCTGGACAGAATCTGGCAGATCACGGATTTCTGCTAATGGGTACCATTCTCTTTCTTGACTTTGTAAGGTAAAAGCTATTGGGGATCAGAAAGGTTTCGTGTCAAAATTAATGAAAACAAAGTTTGGAGTGTATTAATTTGGGGTTAGAATTAAAATTTCATAAAGGCATGGCAGGTACCCAAGACAAGCTGAGAACAGCTTAAGGAGAAAAGCCCTTTAAATATAAACAGAGAGAAGCTCTCCGAGGACTGCATTATTGCTGCAAAGCCAAAACAAAAATTTTACTGTTCACAGTAGCCAGGGTAACTTTACTTCAGTCGTAGTTAAAGACTGGCTCTTGTGTTCGCTTTTGGCCCACAGAAGGGAATGAAAGGACTCCCATTGACTTCTGTGGGCTCTGTGTCCGTTGCTTGGACATATTGCTTGTTCTGTCTTTGAACCCTTTGTCATTTAAGCTGCTGGTGTGAGCTGGTAAGTCAGTACCATGAGGCTAACAGCTTGCCTGCATCATAGGGTCTTCATGGAGCTGGTATGGGTGAAAGTGAAGCCTCTGGTTTCTTCCTGATTATAGGCACTATAGAAATGAGAAGCAAAATGCATTCAGTGATTGGCCTGTGTTATCTTCAGAAAGAACGATATCTTCATGTATTACAGGATATCCCTGTTCTTCTGTAGTATTTTATGGAAGTGTCTGTGAATGAAAGTGACAAAGGAAATCATTTTTTTGATTATCCAGTTGTACAGGTTGATTAAGAAGCATAATAGCCAAGGCTCTCACTACTTTGCTTTCTCATTCCTTGCTTCTTTAAATGCCTAGGTAGAAATTAAGTCTTGTAAGTTAATGCATTGTTATAACATTATAGATTATGTGTAATTTTTAATTGCTATATATTAAAAATGCTGTGCAAGTGTCCTCTATGTGTTTATAATAGGCCAAATCTTAGTTATTAGGAAAAATGTAATTTGTTTGCTTATAGAAGAATGGCAGTGCTTTGCAGGCTGTCACATAAGCCCAGGATTTCCATAAGTAAAGGCTGAAATAGTTACTAGTCTCCTTCTTTATCTGTCATCTGCCTGAGTCAGCGGAGGGTCAGACTTGATGATCACTGTGAGCCCTGAGAAGTTCTGAACCTGTGAAGCTTTCGATGCTTGCTTTGAGACAGGCTGATGTCCTGAAAGGCTCCCGAGGCATTTTTGCCGGAGCACCCCAAATCTGTCGCCCTGTAAATGCTGGCTTTTTGCTGTGCGGAAAAGCTGGCAGCGGAGCGGGGCTGCCGCCTGCTGGTTGAGCCCGGCATATCCTGTGCAAAGTAAAATGAAGGATTATGAAAAAGGACTTGTCTGTGGCTTGCATGCTAGGTTGTTTTTGCTAATCCAGTCTGTATCAAGGAAGAACAGAAAATCCAAAAAACCTTTTTTCCTTCTTTCTAGGAGCAATGTTGTAATGTTCCCAATTCTAACACAGTATTTTTTGTTCATTTGTTTAAATAAGTGATACATAGAGATCTATCAACATGCTTGCACTTGTTTCCAACAGCATATGATGTCAAATTCTTCATATTTTCTTATACTCAATAATTTTCTCTCTGTCAATGACTAGCTAAGGAACACGTCCGTCGTAATCGACAGAGTCGCACCTTTTTGGTGGAAAATGTCATAGGAGAGATCTGGTCCGAACTGGAAGAAGGTAGTGTCCTTTCTTGAATAAATTTTGCTCTCACGGGTTTTATATTGCAGGCAAACATTGTGTTTCCCACAAATCTGCTGTGTACTGCATTGTTCTACGAATGATTATAAATAGGAAAAGAAGCAAACAGAAGTGCATGCGTGGCTCTGAGTTGCTAAGGCTGAGCTGCAGTTCTGTATCCTCTAACAAAAAAGAGTTTTTTCAGGAGATCGCAGAAAGTAACCAAGGATTTAAAATACGAATAGACTATTTCCTCAGAACAGGTTTTGTAAATATGCCGTAGTATAAATTTGGTAAACCCCTAGAATGTACATCAGCAGCACAAGCAATTCCACTAATATCCAGTTTTCATCTGTGCTAAGACAATGGCTTTTGTCACCCGAATTTTGTATTTATTATCAATTGCTGCTAATAAATATCAAATTTTCAGTGTAGACATTCATAACTTTCCACAAGTCATTATCCCTCATGCTTATCATGCCCCTAAGAAGTTTTCATTGCAGTATGTTGTTGTGATAATATTAATGTCAATGTCATTTGCCTATTCCTTTGTCAAACCAGGAGACCGGTACATCGTCGTTGACAGTGGAGGAGGCACGGTGGATATGACTGTCCATCAGATCAGGCTCCCTGAAGGACATCTGAAGGAGCTATATAAGGCAACAGGTAGGTGACACTTCCACTGCTCACTTCATTTATATAATATTTTGACCTGTCAGTAAATGAAGTTCATGTCTTTATTATTCACTACATTTCACTAACAGTTCTTCCTGGAATCAAAATTAGTGTAATTAGCATTCCAAATAAGTGTAACCTAAATGCTGGTCAGCGGAATGGGGTAAAACACTTCATGCTTCTGATACTTTAGGATGGTAAACCTCACTTTGTGAGGATAAGAAACTGCCACCTCCTGTATTACTGATTCCCATTCAGGACATTTTCTGCCATGTTCCTGGTCTGACTTCTGTTAGTAGAGTCATCATCTTCCTCTCCTTTGAGAGGTCACCTGTACATTGCTGCTCTGTCCACATATTCAGAGAAGTAATGCGGAGGTATGAAAAGCTGAGTGTCACAACAGGATCCCTGTAAAGTGCCTATTAGCAGAACAGGAATTTTCCTAGATTTAAGGGATGGCTTATATATTCCAGTAATTTCACAGCCAGTGTAACAAGGATGGTCTACAATCCTCTGGCAGAAAGGCATAAAGAGTGCAATGAAGTGCAATTCCTTTAATGACATTCCCTTCCTGAACTCCAAATCCCCTCTGTGTTTGTCTTTGCTAAGCCGCTAACCACACGAGACAGCCTGCTAATTGTTGCTGTGTCTCTATACCAAGTTAGTCTTCATCTGTATCGTTCATTGCTGAGTGTTCTCGGTCTTGGTGGCTGTAAGACTACATCAGGAAACAACTTAGTAAGAGCAAGTGGGGACACTGTACATCTAGTACGTCAGGTCTATCTGCTCCTGAACATAAGTCCAACTCACATCTTCTCGTGTGTGGATAAGACGGCAGTTTCCTCTGCTTGTAATAAAAGTATTTCTATTTTATGCTGGTAGCATTACACAGTGTAGGTGTAAAAATGAGGCAAAGGTAAGATTATGTTCTGTATTAGACAAACTGTTATATTTAGAAAAGATACCTCTTTCTTTGGACCTTCTTCTATGACAGTCGTAGTAGTGTCAATCTGGTGTGTATTTGGTCTACTTGAAATCTAATAAGAAGTTCAGGATATTAAAGCTGTGTTTTGTTTGTAATGCAGGTGGGCCATATGGTTCCCTAGGTGTGGACTATGAATTTGAAAAGCTCCTGTGTAAAATATTTGGAGAAGATTTTATTGAGCAATTTAAAATCAAGCGTCCTGCTGCCTGGGTAGATCTGATGATAGCATTCGAGTCCCGTAAACGGGCAGCAGCTCCAGACAGGACCAATCCACTAAACATCACCCTGCCTTTCTCCTTCATTGACTATTATAAGAAGTTTCGAGGCCACAGTGTAGAACATGCCTTGAGGAAAAGCAAGTGAGTAGATGATTAAACTCAAATGGATGCAGAATTAACTACTGTTTGCAGAAACAAATAATTAAAATATCCTAGTTGCATTTAGACTGAAAGACAATAATGGAAAAATGCAATATAATGATGAGAAAATGGGATTGCCTAAAGTGCAGTTTCCAGAATGCAAAGTTCTGATCAATCTGTTGCAAAAGCTTTTCAATACGATACTTGCACTCTCCTGGTATTTTTTTCCATGACATTCATTAGGCCACCATTGTGTCATTTCACTGAATTCGACTATATATTTTGACTCATATATGCTTACATGTTAATTAGGGAGGTCAAAAAAAATAGAGAATTTGATGTCTAAAAGTTAGTTACCTGGAATCTAAATTTTCAGAGGCTTGGGCCCCGGAATGAATTCAGGATCTTAAGTGAGATGCATAAATATTTCTGTAGCTTGGGGAAAGTTATGAAAGTTTTTCTTCAGTGAATGTTGAATGTGGCATTCAGGCTGAAACTCCTGCAACTCTTCCTAAACTTATTGGTAAATGTACTTTAAGCCTAAAAGACTTAGATCAGAGTCACTTCCTATGTGAAACTGAGGTTTTGAAATTGTTAACAATTTCTGGAAATACTACTACCCTTCAGAAGACCATCTCCTTCTTATTAATAATCTTAATGATGAATCTTAGAGAGAATGCGAAGTGTTTCCCCCCGGATAAACTGAAACTAGTAGAATAACAGGGGATAGAAAATGTAAAGGTGACATAGAACGTGTGTGAATGAAAAGGAAATTACCAAGCTATATGGATGTGCATCGTTGATGGAATAACATAATACCTGTATTCACTTAATGAACATTATTCCTTATCAAATACTGTGCTCCTTTCTGTCTCCTGAGACTTCCTATGCGTGCTTGTTTTCCTTGCTTGTTTCCAATGGCTTTGGCCTGCTACTGCTGTAATCTAAATGTTGTCCGTCTGGGGATGAATTGGTGCTGTTTCAGATGAGCAAACACGGGATTGACTGCCAGCTGTTTCAGAAGGCAGCTGAGCATTGGTAATGGTACAGGAGGCGATCAGGCAAAGAAAACAACAATTAAACAAGCAAAAATAACAATTATCCCTGGAAATTTTATATTGCTCCATTCGGTATGGGGCTGAGGTTAGGTGAGGCACTTTCTTCCAAGCAAACTACATGCCAATTCTGTAAACTCATTTGTTTATTTATGTGGTGAGTCTTATGAGAGCTTGGCTGTTTCTGTACTCTTTTAATGTCCTTTCTAAATGTTTTTTTGCAGTGTGGATTTTGTGAAGTGGTCTTCCCAGGGAATGCTGAGGATGAGCCCAGATGCAATGAATGCGCTCTTCAAACCCACAATTGACCAGATTGTTCAACACCTTAGTACGTATCTGTGTGTAATTCCATTTTCTGGCTGAGCTAAGACTGAAGTTTGGCGTACCTGTTTCAAACCAGTAACTGGAGTTATTAGAAAGTGGTTAGGAAAGTAATTTCAAGTAAGGGACATCACCATAACATGTCTTACTGCCTAGTTCTAGTGCTAGTTTTTGAGTGTGATTCAGTCCCATTGCTGCCTAAGCTTCAATTACTTTATTTTTAAAGGGCTGCATGCTTTCAGAAGGCTGAATTGCACAGATTTAACCCAGATCATACTTTTCTTTTTCCTTTTTTGGGCAAGAACAAAATAATGCCAGAGACATAATTATTACATGATTGTTACTGTTATTAAGGCCTCTAGTTCATTTCTCATCAGTGGAAGGACTTACAGAGCCAATTTTTTTCATGACCGTTCAAACCACTGAGATCTCTAAACACGCAAGTAATAAATGGTGCATCATGGTAAAAGAGTTTCCAGGCATGGCTTAAGCAGCAATGGATTTATTTATCCAGCAGTGGAAAATGGCATAGGGTTATTGAGAAATTTATTATTTCAACTGTCCCTCGTGGAAGATTGGATTTGTATCAAAGAGAGTATAATATATGTACTGAGTGAAATATTGCTATTGTACACATTACAAAGCACTAATCAAATCAAATTTGGAATGGAATATCCAGCTTTGCTCAGTCTGTGTGAGGTATTGTTGGGTAAATTTGAGAGGCCACAAATGAGTAAGACAACTAGGACAAAACAGCTAATATGTGAGCAGGGAGGGAGAGGCCTCAAATTATGATTGTTGTGACAGATACCTCAGTGACACTGCATCAGTTATTTGAACGGCGTAAGGGTGAGCCTACAACTGAACTGTATGATTTTCTTGAAAGTAGGGGACGTGGACTTAAGCTAAGAGAGAACATCTGTAAAAACATAAGGAGGCATTTTGCAGATGGTACACGTTGCAGTTAAGACGGTAGGGTCAGAAATAAAAAGTGAATTTAAAATGGGGTGACTTGCCTGGAATGCTATAAAGGGGATGTGGTTCCATTAGGTTTGGGAGTATCTCACTGATACTTGCAGTGACAAGGTGATGTCTGTTTTTCCCTGCCACCAGTAATCTGACTGGCAGAATTTGTTTGCAAAAAAATCTGTGTCTCCCTTGACTGATACAAGCTAAATGAAAGTTCTGTTTAGAAAGCGTAAATGCTACGTCAGATATATCTTGTGCTTTGAGGTAAGTTTTCATTCACAGTCATTGCCCCAGTCAAAGGGAATACAGAAGAGGCTTCAGCAGTGGAACTAGTGCATGCTGACGGTGGAAGTATGATGTAGCAGTTTCAGATCTTGTGCATGTGCATGGGACATTCCGTGCGCTCAGACATTAGGAGCTTCACATGCTTTACTTTGTCACAGTGAATTTTTCCTTATTGAATGGGCTCTGTTTCTGTATAGGTGATGTGTTTGAGAAGCCAGAAGTGACCAATGTCAAGTTTCTGTTCCTGGTGGGTGGCTTCGCTGAATCCCCCTTACTCCAACAAGCTGTCCAGAGCGCTTTTGGTTCGAGATGTCGAGTCATCATTCCTCAGGATGTGGGGCTCACTATCCTCAAAGGAGCCGTCCTCTTTGGTCTAGACCCGGCTGTCATCAAAGTGCGACGTTCGCCTCTCACCTACGGTGTGGGTGTGCTGAATCGGTTTGTGGAAGGGAAGCATCCACCAGAGAAGCTGCTAGTCAAAGATGGCACACGCTGGTGCACTGATGTCTTTGACAAATTTATTTCAGCTGACCAATCCGTAGCCCTTGGAGAAACTGTGACACGCAGTTACACGCCTGCCAAGCCTTCTCAGTTAGTAATAGTGATCAATATCTATAGCTCAGAACAAGATAATGTCAGCTTCATCACTGAATCTGGAGTGAAAAAGTGTGGCACCCTTCGCCTGGATCTCACAGGAACTGATGCTTCCGTGCCAAACAGGCGGGAGATCAAAACACTTATGCAGTTTGGGGACACTGAGATCAAAGCCATGGCCATTGATGTTGCCACCTCGAAAAGTGTCAAAGTCGGTATAGATTTCTTAAACTACTAACAGATCACGTTCCCCACCATGGCCTGTTTGTGAGACTGGTTGTCCACTATTCCATTTTTTGACTTTCATGTGTCACGTAATCATCTTGAATTTCAGCAGGCTATATGAGAACAGCTAGTAAGGTGGGGTATGTCACGGTTGTGCCCTTGGATAACCGAAGGCTGGTTTTTAAAAGACCCTTAAAAAGTCTGGAGAGCAAAAGTTCCAGAGGTAGTAAAAGTTCCTTAGTTGTTCAAGCATGCTTAAAGATCTACCTTTATTCAGTAAATACTGATTATTATTGCATCCTGAAGATTAGTTAAAAAAATATTTAAAATCATAATCTCTCTGCCTTGTTCTTGTACTTCTTCCTTTTCCTCCAAAAAAAATTTGCTAACCCATGTGGTTGTTGTAGGGGGGTATGTGTGGGGTATCTGTTTAAACAGCATCATCCTCTGAACATGGAACAAAATGGTAGGTTACAGCTTTCTTTTGTTCTTTTGATTATGAACTGGACTGTCAAAAATTTAGTGCTGAAAATAAGGTTTGTAAAGAAGTGGGAAATGAGCTTCTTCAGTTCTTAGATCCCACTGAAAAGAATATCCTTGGAAAGCCCTAAATTATATTTAGGAAACATACATATTTTAGGAGCCTACTGTTGGTTGCCCCAGTTTGAGAAAAAGACCTTTCTTGTCAAAGCTCATAGAACTATCTGTTGGATTAAGTAGCTAGCATTACCCTCATTATACTTTAGAAAATTATTAAGAACAAAGTTATTCCCCTTTTTAGGTCTTATAAACTTACATTTACTAGCCTCCACATGAAATCACAGAAACAGGGAATAGATGAAGTTGGAAGGGACTTCCATATGCTACCTGGTCCAACCCCTCTGCTCTAAGCAGGGTCAGCTAGAACAGGATGCTCTGTCCAGTCAGGGTTTGAATATCTCCAAAGTTGGAGATGCCTAAAATTCTCTGGGCAGCCTGTTCAGTACTTGACAGCCGTCACTGTAAAAAAGATTTTTTCTTAGGTTTAAAATGAATTTCTTGTATTTCAGTTTGTGCCTGTTGCCTCTTGTTCCTTCACTGAAATACCACTGAGAAGTCTGTCTCCATCTTCTTTACTGTCTTCTGTCAGATATTTATATGCATTCCTGATCCCCCTGGCAAGCCTTCTCTCCTGGAGTCTAGTCTCAGCTCTCTCAGCTTCTCCGCATGCATGAGACACCAATCCCTTAATCATCATCATAACACTATGCCAGACTCAGACTTATGTCCATGTTTATCTTGTACTGAGAGGCACAGAACTGGATGCCAGATGTGGTCTTGCCAGGGCTGAATAAAGGGGAATAACCACCTTCGTTGACCTGCTGGCCGTACTTTTCCTCATGCTGCCAAGCTGTTAGCATTCTTTGCCACAGGGGTACGTTGCTGGCTCATGTAGACTGTGTCTACCAAGACCCTGAGGTCTTTTTCAGCCAAAATGCTTCCCAGCTAGTTGGCCCCCAGCATATAGTGGTGTATGGAGTTATTCCTCCCCAAGTTCAGGACTTTGCACTCCTCCCAGAAATTGACCATTTCTAGTCAATCCCTGTGTTAATGTTTGGAAGTATGGCTAGATGATAGCTGTCCAGGAAGTTTTAAATGATTTTAAAGAGAGAAAATGTCCAGATCAGGAGTGCTATCATACATTTTGAGTTGGAAGCATTTTAACTGAGTGAATTAATATATTTCTGGGTTGACTTTAATGTTCATTGAAGTGGAAGACGGGCTAAGAGAACAAAACTAAATAGCATTAAATAAAGCATTTCTTACATGGCTATGACCACGCAGCTCTAACACAAGTGAAATACAATGATGGTCATGGTAGCGTCTTGTTTTCCAAATAACAGCATTCTGGAAATATTTTAAGCATGTTCACCTGGAAAATTTCTTCTAAAACTGGAACAGTTTTTATTTTGCTAAATGCTACAGGTGGATGATTTCTGAAACCTAGGATCTGCATCTGCCATGAGCTGAGAACTTCAGTTTCAAATCTAAATCCACTCCAAATTGGCAGACTGAAACTAACCTGAATTACCCTAACATGCTGACACTTTCAAAGCATTTATACAGAGCTGCCTGATTACCTGCTGGAATTCATAACATTTTTGAAATTTTGCAATCTTAACTGTTAAACTTAACCTTCCTTTTTAATAGGTTGAGCATGAGTTACATAAACTACTGGGAAATGAAAGCTTTATCAATGATTTCACTGATTTACATTCCAATCCTGCACTTAAGCTTTCTGTGTTTATCCTGGAGTTTTGCCACAGTCCAGAGCTGCAGAACTGGTCCACTGCATTTTGTTGTTGAGTTTTCTGTGTCTGCTGCAGAATTTCCTAGTAGAATGTGAAATCTGTTCTGCATTCAGCTTTTAAAAAAAAAAAAAAAAAAAAAAAGGGACTATGGAGAATGCTACTCACAGTATACGGCTGGATACTTTTCCATAATTACAAAGTGTGCTTTCTAGCATTCGGTTTCCTGCTGCCTGCTAAATGCTTTAAAAGCTAAATACTGGGATTTTTTGTGTGTTGCTTTCCATGGTTTACAAACAAGAGAAACTTTAAGATGAGTTATGAACAATATAATTTTATGTATATACAATATTTAAATATTGTACAGACTCTTTCTTTCTACAGTGCTATTTTCTTGTATAAAAATGCTCTTTGCCTCTGTTGATTTCATTCAGCTGTTAATTTTAAATAACATAGTTTCTCAATCAGCTTCCATAATTATAGGCCTTTAAAGATGGTAAGATATGAAATGTAAAAGGCTGATCTTATAATAATAGGAAGGAAATGTTGGTGTGTCAGAGAATACAACATTCTTCCTGCAATGCAAGTCATACCAGTTAAGTATATTACACAGATGCACTTGTATTTTGCTGGGATTTTCATTTCTTTGTTTCAGATGGTGACCATTCCAGCAGTTCATCATAATAATGGATGAATCCTCCTGTAAAACCAAGTTAAATTTAGCTTGTATGATCTGGATATACAGCTTCTTCTCTAGGTTTTGGAGTTTTATTAAGGATCTACTCTAATTTTTAAAAAAGTACTTTCCAGAGCCAAGTAACGGTGATTTATAGTAGATGCAGGTAAGCCTGTCTATTGTCTACCACTACAACCTACCAAACACAAAATTCTTAAATAAAAGAAGGCTTCAGTGTCTTTGCATCCTGTGTTAAACTGAACGGGTCCAATTCTACAAGAATTTGTTTCCGTTGGCCTTAGGTTAATGCAGAATTTGGTTTAGGAAAGTGCTGCAACCCCCCACCACAAACAGGAGGTGAACTGCAAGAGCCTGTGATCCATGGGTTTTGTGCTATTTTCAGCCTGTCCGCAGGGAATGCTAACAATAGTTTCTGCAGCTCTTCTAAAGTGTAGTTCCCCACACAGTAGCAATTCTTTGCCCTTTTTTGTTCACCTTTTGTAAGATTCCATCTGGATCCAAACAGGGGTTTGTTGCTAAAATTATTCTGCTGTAACTGTAAAATATTGAAGAGTTTGCATATTTTTGCACTTCCTTGTTCAGTCTGATGAGAGCACTATCAAGCTTATCTTTGCAAAGCACTGAACTACCGAGCAAATTCCCAACTGTCCTCGTTGCCCTCTTTAAATCCGAGAATGGAAAATTAGCTTGTCTCTCTAAGGAATTAGAATTGTAAGTAGAGCGTTATGCTGTGGTCTGTTGTCTATAACCCAGTTTAAAAAAACTTTACATTGTAAGTGGCAAATGGATGCCCCTTTTGATAGAGAATGTTAGGCTGTAAAATTAATGAGAAATTTATTAGGAAATGGGTCATTTTTAGAATAGTAGTTCTGATACTTTTGCAGGAAATTTCCTGCAGAGAGTTTTTTGGTAGGGATTTCAGATGACATTGTGCAACTTAGTGTTGAGAAGACAAGGCCTGCTATCCTTAGGCAAAGCAGAAAGCCCCGACTGAAGTTTTGCTCTAAGCATGAACTTGCAAGTTTGGGTCAAAGTTGCTTAACTCTAGGCTGAAAGTTAGCAACTAATTGTGATAGAATGATTAATTGTGCTAGGATATGATACATGTGCAGTGATGGTTAGGACAGTTAACATTGGTATATTCTTACCAATGCATATATACAGGAGTTTTAATGCATTATTATGAGAAGGCTAATTATGTATTGCAGAGATTTAATCGCCAAGATAACCTGCATATTTATAATATGAAGTGGCTTAAGCGGATGAATAGCATAAAAGTTGTTGGGCATAATGTCACAGTACTCACCTGCTTGAAATAGTCTTAAACTATATTATAAAACCAACCATTGTGGTCTTGTTCACCTCTGTGCAAGATAAATTCAGATTTCACTGATGTTTGGAGCTGTTCACAACTTGTCTGGATTGTATCTTGAGTGTTCTTGTGTCTTCAACCATGTCAAATAAAATACAGTAAAACTAACTTTTCTTTTTGGGTGTTTATGTTTTGATGGAAATGGATATGAAAGACCAAGTGGTTTTACTTACATTTGGATACTCCTTCGTATGCATAACTGAGCAACAGTGTCACCAACAGCATGTGTTGCATGTCAGGTCTCTTCAACCTTCTAGATGTGTGGACACCAAGAGCCCGTGCAGGCCTGAGGTTGCAGTCACTGCTGGTGATTACTCAAATTCCGCTGCAGTTTGTGTAGCTGTGAATAGGGTGTCTGTAGGAGTTAAGACAGAAAGATTTTAGACGACATCAAAAACAGTTTAGGCTTTTTCTGTAATGATGCTCTGAATGAGAGCTGAGAAATCAAATATGCTCAAGGCTGAAGCCACCATTTCTTTCATGACATTCTCTACAAAACTCATAGAGCTTCTTGATGATAACTAGAAAAACGTAATATTGTAGAAAATGCAAACCAAAAAACACCATGTAACTGTGGAGGTTCCCTGGTTACAGCCAATGGAGATGAGCATGAAGGAATGTTGAGTAGAGGGTGAAAATCTGGATCGTGTTCACATCCAGGGAAAAGGCAAATTTCCAAAAGTAAGATTGAATAGTTTAGATTTTTGTTACAGGACAGACTTAAAATATTTTCCTGAAATATTGCCTGTGGAAGGATGGGAAATACCTCTGAAATGGTAAGTAGATGCGGTTAGATGATGCCAGTACATGGGTTTCTCTTCCAAACCTTTAGGTTGCCACCAGCACTGAAGTATTACTGCAGCTCCCAGGCATTTACACCTGAGTCTGGAGAGGGAGATGAGCCCATGCTTTCTCCAGGAAGGCCACCGCCAAGGAGGAGACAGCCGTGCTGTTCCAGCTCAGCCCTGGCTCCTGCCCTCAGCCACGCCAGTACCCCAGCCCGGCCGTGCTGTTGGCCTGCCACACCATCCATGCCCGTGGCCATACAGCGGCTGGGATGCCTGCAGTCAGTGGCCACCAGGTTGTAGCAGAGCCCTGTGGTGCTTACATTACACCCTTTCTGCTTTGTTGTGC
This sequence comes from Cygnus atratus, assembly GCF_013377495.2. Taxonomy (NCBI): domain Eukaryota; kingdom Metazoa; phylum Chordata; class Aves; order Anseriformes; family Anatidae; genus Cygnus; species Cygnus atratus. Next base: position 7,679,594 of record NC_066368.1, read on the forward strand.
ATCTGACCTGTGACACAAGGTACTCTTCAAAACAGGTAACGTGGTAGAAGCAGGGCTGGGCTGCTCCCACCCCTTCTCCTTCAGAACTGGGACTTTGCTCCAGGTGCTGGTCTGATGCTCCCAGCCCCTTATGGGAAATCAGCTGCTCTCCTGAAAGCGTGAGAGTTCAGTTCCCTTTTCTTCCTTGTACTAATACTTTAAAGGAAGGTTTGACATCGTGACTTAACATCTCCTGACAGAGTAAATCCGTTTCTACTCTCTATCTTCAAGGTATTTTATTTCACTTGTTGTCCTGAAGGCCTCACGCTTATAATTATATATTCCATAGTGATCTCCTGGGTGTGGGTGTGGATTTAGTTCCCAAACACCATTGGCCTCTAAGATCATATTTAGCCATTTATCTCTTTTCAACCAGAAGCAGCAGCTGACTCTGCAAATTGTTTTTGTTTGTTTCTTTAGATTACTGTTCTGTTGTTTCTGTGATTTAATTTTTCCTTACAGATGTAATCTATCAGGTGAAAGGATTTTTGTGCCACATTAGAGCTGATTACTGTTCTGGTTCCAGGCACCTTATAATCCAGAATGTGTTCAAGGTAGATGTCTGTCAGTCACCCATCAATTATTAACAAAACAGATTCAGTTGCAGTGAGTACCATTTAAGTTTTCATATAAACATTGATGCAGGAATGCTTGCTTGGAGGGAGCAGTGAAAATACCGCCAGGATAGAGACTGTTATTTCTAGATATACAATCTAATGACAAATGTTACTCAGTTCCAGTGTTAATTAAAACAAATAGTTACAACCAAAGCATGACTAATAAAAGCAACTGCTACTAGCTTTGGTAGCAGGGCCAGTACACGCCCTTTCAGAGTGAAATATTTCCCTATATGTCACATATTTTCATGCTGAAACTTGATGTTTCTCTTCGGTTTTATTAACAGGAAAGAATTGGATGAAAAATGGGAACAATTATTTAACCACACACCTTCCAAAATTCAGTTGCAATTGTAAAATGCTATTAAAATTATTGGTAGGACAGCCCCTACAGTTCAAAAAAACCCTACATTTTGCCTGCTAATTGAAGGAGCAATGTTACTTTTTTTTTTTTTCAAGTTAAGACATTTCTGAAAACATACGCCAAAAATCCTGATATCTGGATACACAGGTACACAGTATGTTTGGTCCTGTTTTCTCTCATTAATATAGCAGAACTCATCATCAATGAATCCCTGTGCTCAGGAAACTCCCTTGGTGAACAGGGCTATGTTTGCAGCCTTATAACAGGTACTGTCCTATGCAGACACCTCCATTTTACATGAGGGACCAAGGACATCAGTATGGGTTATAGTACTCCAATCCTTGTTTGTGCCATGCAGAGACACGGAGCCAAAATGGTAGCTTTGTATTTCAGTATTTTTTCTTCTCCATACTAATTCAGGTTAAGGATGCTGTTTGGAGCTGAGGAGCAGCTGCCATTTAGTCTGGCAGAATACAGGATTTTGGACTGTATTTCACCATCAAATTATGAAGTCTGACTTTGGAGGCTGAACTTTAATGTGACATTTTGTGGTGAACTGGTAATGAAAATAAATGGTATATTTGGTAAATGGTAAATACTTGGTACGAGTCTGCTTTAAGAGTTGGTTAAAAATAAATGCATAAAAGGTGATTGATTGTTTCCCAGAAAGTCATAAAAATAGACATATCATAAAGGACTGTAGTCTCTTAGCCTTATCAAAGTCTGGTTTATTGCTAATATTATATTATCAGGGCAATAAACTGGCCAATAATCAGGTATATTTGCATGAATGTGCAAGTTCGTTGGGTGTTTCTAGATCTAGGAATGTTTAATAAGGTCCTGCTGCACTGAAAAACTTGTATGATAGCTTGTGTGATATATTTTTTCTGCTAAATGTTGCAGGCCATGTGTCTAAAATTTGGGACTGTTGGCACTAACTATGGAGACAAGTCAGCGGTGTGTGTGACCTTGCACTAAAATACTATTCAAAGGTGCAAAGATGCAGGGAATGAGCTGAGATGCATAGCAGCCACTACACCCCAACTTCCACCTATTTGCTGCAATGAAGATGTTTTACAAGTGCTCTATGACTATAATTATAAACACCATCCTAATAGGCTAGGTACTGTATTTAACTTGTAATGAACTTGATTTCAGCTAAACATTCAATTAATGTTACTAGTACAATGGGAAATATAATTACAGTCTTCAGGGACACATTAAGAACCAAATTTTGCTTTCAGTGTTGGAGCGCATTGCTCTGATTTCCAGGGGAGGTTCATGTGTGTGCATTCACTGGTAGAATTTGGGCCTTTCACTGGACTTTTCCAAATTTGAAGGTTTTCTCATATGAGTGTTTCTATTTAAAATTATAGCCCCTTCTTGATAGGAAGGAATTTGTATAAATCCTACATTGCTTCTTCCATGGCTATAGAAATCCTTGCTGAAATGTACAGTGTTTTCACGCCTTCTGCTAATAACCATGGAATAAAACAACTTATAAAACAATCTCCCTGACAGCAGCGTCCAACTTCCCCAAAGGCATTATCCCCTTTCAGTTTCCTAAATAACTCCCTTAAACGTCACCCAAACATCTCTCTCCAGTACAGCTGATTTGGAGTCTCTTTAGTCAGTGCAAAGAGATGCCTGATTTTCAAGAGGTGCAGCTTGGATAAATTGATGACAACTACGGATGCTTTGTATAACTGTTTTTCACTCCTGTCAGTTGCCAGTCTCATTAGGTACTAATGTTGGATGTCAGCTTTAAAAAGTGAGTCTGTATTTGAGATTTTTCTTGTACAGTTCCATGGGTCTCAATTTTGTATTCTTGGTTTACAAACAAATCATTGAAAGGAAACCTTAAAGTCTAAATTCCCAGAGCATACACTTTTAATCTTTTCTGAATTTTACTGCACTTTAAACATTTAAACATTAAACATTTATCTCTAATTCTCCAGAATGTTAAATTGCACTTCTAATAGTAAAGATAGTAGTAAATTGCATCATTTTTATTGCAAGGGAGTTTACCTCCTCCCTTTACAACAGATTTCACTGCAACCTTAACTATTGGCTAATGAGGAACACACAATGTCCCTTATGTTTTAATTAATCATACATTGTAATTCTTCTATGGCTTTCCTCCTTGGACTCCTACAGAATTTGAGACCTTAGTTTCTCTGTTTCATTCTTTTTGAACATTTTCTCAGATCCCTCTATTGAAATAAGTTCAGACCACTGAATATCTTATCTTGGGAACATAATCCAAATAGAAAAATACCTTGACTCTTAAATGCATCAACTCAAGCTGAACTGCAATCCAGGTTTTTGTTTCTTCCGCCATATTAACCCAAGGTTGCCTTGCATTGGCATTTCTTCTTGCACTTCAGTCTTACAAAGGATGCCCCAGAAACCCATTCTACCGTGATAACCTTTCACTACTATAAAATATTCCTTAGCTGCAGCTCGTAACTTTGTCACTATTCCTATTCTTCCTAGATTGCTTCATGCAGCCCTTACCAGCAGCTACCACTGGTGTCTGAACAGGGCATCTATTTTAACAGCATGCAGCATACAAGCTGGCAGTCTGGAACAGGACGTCACCTGTGTCCTGTTGAAACTGCTGTTTGGCAGCCAGGAGGCAGTTTCCTATGTAAGAATTTTGACAGCGCGGTGGAAATGACATGAACACTTACGTGAGGGAGCCTTTTCACTGTTTAGGGACTGCTTCAGATCTCATTAAATTCAATAGGAAGGTTTGTACTGACTTCAGGGGAGCTTTGAGTCTAGCCCATCCTGGCTGTTAGCCAAGCCCTCAAATCCTTTGTAGTCAGAGAGATACATATTCAAAAGTAAATATATTTTGAGAAGCTAGCTGGATAGAAAAAAGTACGATTATATCAGGATCAACAAGAGGTATATCAAAAGCAACTGGACACAGACCTCAGTGATATAAAGGGACCAAGTGTTGTGTATGAAGAAAGTCAGTTAACCACTTTTTTTTTTTGCAAGCCAAGAAATTCTGTTGCCTTTGTTTAACATATAATTGTATAGGTGCTGGCTATAATTGAAGTAGCATCTATTTTCTGTTTTTCTCGTTTTTTTCGAGGACTGTACTAACTGAGAGAAGTTTACCAGATGCTCACATCCCAGGTTGGACTGGCTTTGTGCCTAGAGCAGAAGCCACTGAACTAGGACATGGTGTTCCTCACCATGCAATGGCAAAAAATTGTTTTCAGGATTTTAAGAATGTGGTAGATTGTGGCCACTATGATCCTTTTATCAGTGTCCACAGGTGAGGTGATGTGAAGCCGGGGGAGTGAAAATTACAATATGAGCTTATTCTGTGAATATTGCGTGCTGCAGCAGAGCCAAGTACAAGGAGGACATTCCTGGATTAAGTGTAAGGAAACCAAAGGACTCAACCTAAGAGGTGTGTAAGTAGTATTTGGATGTGGAAGGACAGAAGCATTGATATGTTCCAATAGCAACTGAAGACTGGGGAAGGTTTCAAAGTGGGAAGCAATCGGGAGACTGACAGCTCTGCATACCAGAGTTTGAATTGCTGAACTACAGTGTTCTTCTAAGGAGCCAGAGAGGTGACTCTCGTTTTCATAACAGCAACAAGGAGCATTTCCTTCCCTCTGAGGAATAAGCTCTGCACCTCTACTAAGAACTTCCTTCTGCCATCAGCTGATAAGAGTGGACACTGAACTGAACATATCCTCTTCCTTTGTAGTACAAAGAACAGCCTCTCCACGCCTCCCCCATACAAACACTGCATACTGCATGTGGCATCGCTATTTGCTAACGCATACCAAGGCCATGGTTGGGGTACTGCAGTGTAATGTATCGTTCACAGAGCTTTTACAGATCATCTGGTGTTGGTCTAGATGTTCTTAATGAATCTATTTTCTCAACCCATTGCCCCCTCACACCTTTTCTAGAAGACTATCAACTCCTCAAATTTAGAGGAGTTGAAGGAAGTTAACCATGAACAGAGCTGAATCCAGCAGAAAACGTGCTGGTCCTGCATGACATCTGCAGGGGGTCCTGTACTTAACTGTGCTGTTTCACAAACAACAGTACAGCATCCTCCTTCCCTTCACATAATTTTCTTCCAATGTTTCTTGTGTAAGCAAAGGTCCCAGATGGCAGAAGAATCTGCAGTGTGCAACATGTGTAATGTGACTGAGGCTGTTCTAAAACACATTTATATTAATTTTGGAGTTAATTTGTTTTGTCCTAGGGGTGGGGCTGCAAAGTTACTCTCTCCCTAGGCAGTTTATTTGTCTTTTGTTGTACTCACCTTCATAAAGTTCTGTGTAGTGTCAGCTCTGAGTCTCTGTGGTTGTCCTACCCGCAGAGAACACAGGAGCATTCCCAACCCTTCCTGCCTCTGACAGTCTTGACACATCTGAAGACTATCCCCATGCTTGCCCTGTATCTAGTTCTCTAATTAAACCTTTCAATCATGTTGTGTAGACATATGATCTTTTTTTTTTTTTTTTTAACAGTTCCATTGGCAACTTCGAGGATTAGACAGTGGATGCTGGTTTCTTGCAGATAAACATCTCATTGCTGGAAAGACATTTGGAAACATAAGCCGCAGTCGATGTGTGCACACACAGAGGACTCCTGTTGTGCACATCCTATTAAGAAACAGAAAGCCCTGGCAAAGTGTCAACAAACAACGAAATGTGATGTGAGTAGTTGAGGCATGTTGTGTTCTTGACTTTTGCAAACGCTGATTAAAGGCCTTCTTGTGTGCAATCTGAGGGGTGCACGGTTAAGCCTTAGGAACTCCTTGCAGTAGTTAAGGTTATATTAGTTGGGTGTGTTTTTGATAGAGTGTTCTTATGTGGTAAACCACAAGTCATGGTTATGAAACATACTGTGAGTTTTGCACTCATTTTGCTTTTAGAATTGGCATCATTAAAGCATTTTCTTCCAAATCCTATACTGCAGAACTTCCAATAGACTACCTGTGCTTTACTGAAGCGTGTTGAGCTTTTCAGGTATGTGAAAAATGCTGTGATGAAAAACTTCAGGGAGGGTGAGAAATCTCTAACTTCCTGAAGGACTTGCTGAGGATGTTTAGGCAGGATGCATTGAGGTTTAGCAGTTTAAAATGTGGTTTTAAACTGCAACAAAGTAGCCTTTTTTGTACTGCAGAAAGCCTGTTTCATTTGGTAGTCACCGTCACTTTTGAGTAGATGTCAGCACCTCAAGTCCACCTTATGAACTCCCTGTCATTAAATTTTTCTTCTCCAGTGGCTGTTATGGGACATACTGTGCTTCAGAAAACCAGGATGTAAATGAAGAGTGTTGGAAGACAGTGCTTTAGACTCAGTCACTTAATTGCTATTTTACTCAGAATTGCTGGGTGTGGAAGAATCACAAGCTGTCTTGGTAGATTCTCATTGCTCCATCACCTAAATCAATATGACTGATATGATGCCAACAATGTATGGTAAGCATTATATAGCACTATTTTCAGCTCTGCTTAACTGATGGAGAAAGCAGAATTGCTGTAAACAACAAAACTGCTGACTATAGTGCAAATGCTGTAATAGAGCTGTTTCACCTCTCTTGTTCTACTTCCTCGCAAAGGTAAGATGAAACATTTTCCACATTGTTTCCATGCCCATAAGCCCTTACATGAACAAAGAAGTCCACAGGGTTGTTATGAAAATCAAAATGTGCCCCAAACCCTAGTGTGCAAATGTCCTTTGATGGAATTCTGGCTGGGAGTGATAGAACAGCTGGACCTGTTTCAGACAACAAAGCAAAACAAAAACAATTGGAGAAATTCTCCAGATGTCTTGAACACTTCTGGGGGCTTTTGGTGTGTTGTGTTAATCTTCCCAGAGTTCTATTAGCATATTCACTTGTATTTAAATGATTAATTTTCTCTTTATATGCCAACTCTTAATTTTTTGTTCTTTCAAAATTATTGAAATCTATGACAAGAGGTAGGTGATACGAGGAAACGTTTGGTTTCTGGTTAGTTAATCAATTCCATAATATCTCATTCTTTACAATTGCTTTATTTAATAGCACCAATTTCTGCTTTCAGGTCTTGACTTCCCTGTTAAGCATTTAAGTTTCAGATTTTTTTTTTAATCTTTTAACCTTTATCCCTTTGAATTTTTTTTTCTCAGCCTATAATTTGTTATACAGTCTCCTGTCAGAGGAGGAGGTAGACTAGGTGATTTTTACTGTATTGCAAATTATAATTATTATCGTTATTTGCATTAGTAATGGATTCATTCTTATCACTGAAAACAATTCCATTATCTGATCAGACAGTTATCTTCACACTGTCCGTGATCATATATTTTCATTAGGCACCTCTTTCTCTGTGGGTCAAAAGGAGAATTATTCTTTAGTGCAGTCACTTTTCTCTTCACTCTCAACGTTTTCCTTGGTTAAAAAGAAGTTGTTAAACCTCTACAAATGTCCTTTGCAACAAAAATATGCCATTTTCTGTTGCTGTGTCCCTTCAGACACAGCAAGGAAGTGCTATAAACTGCCCTTCAGTGTCCTTTTTGTCAGAGACGCAGGGAGGGGATTTGCAATTCAGGTTCAATGGGAGGAACAGAGAGGATGATTTTCATGACCCAGCAAAGACATTTTGACTCCATTTTGAGTTAAATGAAGGTGTAAGGATTTGTAACCTCTGTTCTGAGGTGGAGAAGCATCTTTTCCCAAACCCTCCTTCTCTGTCTTGTGTGAGAGGTGCAAGGTTCGGACTTCAGTTATCACAGTGAGGTTGCAGAGGAAGCAAACCCACCCTCCTCTCTGATGCCCCATAGGCAGTGGGTATAAATGGTCAGATAGCATCAGTTTCCAAGCTGCCAGCAAAAGAGAGATGAGTAAAGTTGGAGGGAGGTGTGAGGTAAGGCTATGGGTCCTCCTGAGGAACTGAGAGCAGCCTTGGTTGAAGGTGGTGGAGAACTCCTTTCACGCTTCCTCCTGTTAATCTTTTATTCCCTCATCAAATGAGAGATGAGCATTGTATGACCGAGGAATTAAGGACATCAAGAAAAAGGTCATCAGTATAAGACAAGAGTCTGGGTTTCTTTTTAAGCAACCACTTTGGGAGTTTTTGTAGCCTGACTGAGACTGTGGTCAGCAAGCACAGTGCTCGGTGCTCATGGAAGGAAGGCACGGGCTTCTGCCCACCCTCTTGGGCAAGACATGTACATGCTCCTAGTATGCTTAGCATACCACATAACTGAGGTGATGATTTTATTCCTTCTTCCCAAAGAACTCCGAAAGCTGTGTCTGAGCAGGGCTGCACCAGTGCTCCTGTGAGACTGGGCTGTCTTCAGAAGCGGTGGCTGCTTCCACCTGCTGCCTCCGCCGAGCAAGGAGTGCTGGTGCTCTCACGCGAGGCGTGCTTTCCAAAGGGTATAAACAGTCAGCACTCCCATGTAAATCAAAACTCTGTTCACGCTCTCAAATTGCACACCCTGAACTGAGGGACCTGAGCCATTAATTGCTCATTGTTGTTGTTTTTAATGAGATCATGTGAGACTATGTTTATCTAAAATTACATTGTGAAAGAATGCATTGCTTTGCAGGTTTAGATCCCCTGTTTTTTCCCTTCACCTCCATAATTGGTTTGATGTGGAGCAATTATCCACTTAATGCAATTAAAGGTAAGATTTTTCATACAATATGTACCACAACAGTAATTACATAGGCCATAGCACAAAGGGGGACTTGAATACAACTTTTGTCTTTGGGTCTCACATAATAAATGTCTTTAGTATGCTAGGAAGTGTAGTAGCCACTCAGTTGTTGCTGTGCAATTGAATACAACATTTAGACTATTCTAAAGGCTACTTTACAAATTGTTTCTGTTTGTATACAGGCACAATTTAGAAGCAAGTGGCATTTAGGCCATTATTAGTATTTTTTAATTTGGGGCTGTGGGAGCATCACATCGACCTTCTTCCTCTGCTCCCCACTGATGCCTTCTGTTTTGGCCAATTAAAAATGCTGATATATTTTTCCCCTTTCATTGTCTTCAAACTTGAGAGTGTTTTCAGATGAAAAAAATGGATATCAGAACTTATTGTCTTTTGCCCCCCCCTAAAATATATACATATATATATTCTTCAAGGCAATATCTATTTTGTCAAATAAACTGTTTTCAGTTTTAAAAAAAATGAGATTTTTAACAAGTATAGTCTTGTTTTACGACAATTAAATACAACTATACAGAGTATATATTTCTGAAGCATGAGGGTGTAGCAAAACAGCCTGTGATTTACACTCAAATTAAGAACAAAATAGCCTTCAGGCATAACATCATAAAATTCCTATTTGCAGCCTCTAAGGACACATGCCAGAAAGGTATAAAAATACATATGTGTACATAAGCACTGTCTGCTATGTGTACATAAGCACTGTCTGCTGTGGCTAGGTGAAGAAAGCTTTAATATGACAAACTAGATTAAAAAAACCTCGGGAGGTCCAGAAAGAAGAATTCATCAATGCTAAATTAAGATACACTCAAATATTTCTTGAAAGATAGAACCTCATTATTCTACTGATTTATAGAGCGAAGTAATGACTATAGGCAGCATTGTCTAAAGACAACAATGAGTGCTGCTATATCTCAGTAATAATTAGAGTCACATGAAATCTTCATTTTTTTATTGTTCTTAGATGATTTATAAAGTATGAGAGAAATACATCACACATTCTGAAATATAATGAAAATACATGGCCCAAGTTGACTCCCATATTTAAAATTCTGATCGCAATGCTGCCCACCAACAAAATAATAGTAATTTCTAGCAGGAATTATAAAACCTAAACTACAGTACAAAGCATTGTTCACCAAATTACTCATTCCATAACCACAATTATAGCCCATTTGTTTTCTTATGCTGATAACAAAAGATACATTTTAAGATCTGTGCTGTGCTACTCTTCCTTTAATAAATAAAGTGAGCTTTTCAAAAGCTGCAAAATGATGCAGATAAAAATCAAAACATTTCTACATTTAAAGATTCAATCAAAGACTTGCCATGAATGGTGTGATATTAAAGTTTAAAAAAATAATCAATTTAGCATGTATTTTTGAACATGATTTGTCACAAATAGCATTCCCAATAGATAAGAATGATTATATGGTAAAGAGCGTAATTTATATATCTCAAGCACTATGCTTTTGTCACCGACATCGTTAAGGAATTTGACACGTTTGCAGGAGAACAATATATGTCAACTGAAATATATACCAATTAGCCATAAATGGGACACTGAAATGAATGATGCATGTGCATGCTATACTTACAAGTAATAACATGTGGTTTAAAGTCGCTTGCGTTTTCAAACAAGAATTCTTTTTATGTTGTCATTTAAAAAATCTAATATTTGAAAAGGTCAGGAATAAATAGCACCATTAGCATTAAAAGCTAGCTAAAGGGAAAGTAATTTGTTGTTCATTTAACATTGCATTTTATGTAATGGCTTTGTAAAGTGTTCAGGAGGGGGGAGAGATTTTACTCTGCTAAAACAAGATGACGGCAGCTCCAGTTCATTATTAAAAGGAGATTTTTTATTATGCTATTGTCAACTTTAACGTCTTGATTCTGTTAGGTGTTTGTTAAAATTACATGGGCTGCTGAAGTGGCTATGGCAAAGGATAATGCAGAGAATATCATGACTGTCAAAACAATTGTGTAGGCAAGAATCTGCTTATACTACGATAAAGGAACAAAAGACAAAGGAGAAACTCTTTTGCAGTGTTAGGAAGTTAATAACCCTGTTGAGGATTCCTCGGCAGGAGGTACTGAGATCAGGAAGCCAAATTCTAGAAGAGACAAATAGCCATGGCTAAAGGAAGCAGGGGACGTGGAAACCTGGCATCGGGTGCTGGCTCTGGTGTCTGTGGCTATGTGAGCTCTGGGCAAACCCCGTAACAGTTCGCCTCCCTGGAGCGGCGATGTGTGCTCCTTCCTCCTTGGACTGAGTGAGTGATGTGTGAAAGTGTGCAGAGCCCTGTGGCTAGATCCTGTCTCCTGAAGATGCATGAAGACGCAGAGATCTGAGAAAGGCTTTGTAGGAGCAACTGAAAACTGGACTTACCAAAGCCCTGGCACAAGGCAAACTATTCATATCTTTGAAATGGTTAGGTCTTACACCCTTATTCTGTAAGGCTGACCACAGATGGGAAAAACTGGAGGCAAAATAAGTGTTAGCCTGTACCCCTTATGGAAGGCATAGGCTGGGAAGAAAACATACAAAGCAAAAGCAAACTTCTCAGCTGTGCACTTGTTGCTGCCATGAGGAGCTGCAGGGGTGGGGTAGCAACGTAATGAGTGGAAAGCACAAGTAGCATCATCAGGGTGAAAAACATCTGCTTACCTCTCAAGAGAGAGAATTTGGACAACAAATTGTCTTAGTGTTTTAACACACCACACATCTATGACAGCATTGCAAGGGATGTCTCCTTTGCTAATTCATACATTTATTCCCTACTATCCTCTCTAGAGCAAGGTTTCAGAGACTTATGAAACAATGATTCTCCAGGTCAAAATTTGATTTGTGCTGTGCTCCTGGGGCAGCACAACTGGGTATTGCCTTTTAATCTGGGTATGTAGCACAAGTGTAATTTACAATGTTTTTAAACATAAAATCAACCCTGCAAATTTCCAACTAAAACTGAAGTTGATGGGAAATATTCTTTTCAGTTGGGTAAAATCAAGGAACGGTTTGTTTCTGACACAAGGAACTGGTTCCAGCTCTGAGAATGCCAATAAATTGCCAATCTTCAGTGCTGACTCTTCTTATTCTCCTCTTTACAGCCTCCCCTTTTCAACCTCCACCACCGAAAGGGGAATTCAAAACCTTGCAAGGGGGCTGATGTTCTCTCAGGACTAGACCTTCTGGGGAGGAAAGATCATGCAGAAAGGCAGAAGGAGCAGAGGGCCCCAGCCTGGGGAACATCAGGAGAAACCCCTTAAGAGAAAGGGTCCCAAGGAGTGGTGGGTCTCCGGGCCTCAGCAGTTCTGTGTTTTCTTCCATTGAGGATGGGGTTCCTCTGAGAGCAGAGGAGAAACAATCTGTTTCTCCAGCAGCAGGATGAGGGAGCTGAGATAGGATTGCTTAGGGACAAAAATTAATTTGTGAGCTAACTACATTTTTGCTGATAGTGTTTGTCGAAAAGATGAGAAAGAAGTGGCTCCCTCATTGCATTGTCCATTTTGTAACTTGACTACTTATCATCTGGCAGTTTTGCTCAAGACTGTGGGTCAGCAGATGGAATTTCAGAATAATTTGATGATTGTTCTGATTATACGCATGTTAGTGAAATTTCAGTAACATTTGAAATTTGATATGCAAATTTCTCAAATTAATTCTATCTGGATCCTGTGGTTTAAGCTTAGTTTAGCATCAGTTCAGCGAGTTCTTCATCACGTTCACTATAGCATTTCTCACTGGTAATTAAAAACTTCTGTCTCCTTTTGTAAACTGCTCACCCTCCTGTCTCTGTTCACATTTTTATCTCTTGCTAATTCCAAGTTTAGCCTTCAATTTGGTTAAGAACATCAGATTCATTAATCCTCTCATCTCTTTCTTCTCACAAGCATGTCTGCTTTCTCATGGCACTGTCCAGAAGCCATGTGCCAGATTCTGTTACCTGCCCCCTTTCTTCCCCTTGTCTGAAATTGTTTTGAAACACACTGAAATCAGGGGATTTTTTTTTTCCCAGTGGGCATTGGCTCATTCACTTCTAAAGATACTGTAAAAATTCTGTATTTTGCAGGCTGTCCATAGAGAGATATCCACAGACTCAAAAACAAACAACAACAAACCCACAACAAACCAAAACAAAAACAAACAAAAAACCAACACATAAAACCCACATGACCACCCAGAAATAACAAAATGTGCATCTGCAGCCTCCCCATCCCTTACACATTAAAATTCCTTAATTATTATTATTTATTTTTTATTTATTTTTAGCATGCTAGAGCAAGGAAGGTTTCTTCTTGCATGTCTGCATTTAAAAGGTACAATTCATTACTCGGTATGTAAAGCTTCCGTTATAACTGCAGTGACTGAAGACTCCAGTCTTTCATGCATGACTAGCTTTTATTGAGAGCAAGGCTTTGGGCATCCATAGGTGTTGTTAGCAAGCAGTAAGAGTTTGCAGAACTTCCTCCCTCACAGTCTCGGAACCACAGAAACGGAATCTGAAGGAAACAAAAATATGTGAATGTCTTGAGCTGTCAAGATTTACTGAGATTATACAAGTGGATTTGTTTCAATATGTCAACCCGATTTGTCGTTTGACACACTGTGTTGAGTTTACGTGGCAAGGTTTTGGTAGCAGGAGGCTGCAGGGTTGGCCTCTGAGAGAAGAATCCAGAAGCTGCCCCATGTTAGGGAAGGACCAGTTTCAGCCAGCTCCAAAGGGACCCGCCACTAGCCAGAGCCAAGCCAGTGAGTGACACTAGTTGGGTCACTGGGAGAGCAGACTGAAGAAAGGAGAAACGACTGCTGTGCAACAGCAGCTGGGAGAGTGAGAAGCAGCCCTGCGGCCCCCCAGGTCAGTGCAGCAGGAGGGCAGGAGGTGCTCCAGGCACGCAGCACAAGTTCCCCTGCGGCCTGTGGAGAGGCCCCTGGTGGAGCAGGCTGTCCCCCTGCAGCCCATGGGTCCCAGACGGAGCAGATCTCCACGCTGCAGCCCGTGGAGAAGCCCCCGGTGGAGCAGGTGGATGTGCCCTGGAGGAGGCTGCGGCCCATGGAGAGCCCCCGCAGGAGCAGGCCCTGGGCCAGAGCTGCAGCCCGTGGAGAGGAGCCCACGCAGGAGCAGGGGGTCTGGGGGGAGCTGCCGCCCGTGGGGGACCTGTGCTGGAGCAGTTTGCTCCTGGGGGATGGACCCTGTGGTACGGAGCCACGTGGGAGCAGTTCTTGAAGAGCTGCTGCCTGTGGGACTGACCACAGCCCCATTCCCTGTTCCCCTGCGCCGCTCGGGGGGAAGAAGTGCTCTACCTTGTTAGTAATAGGTAATAAATTATATTAGTCCTGTCCTTATCTCAACCCTTGAGCCCTTTCCATCATATTTTCTCCCCCTTTCCCTTTGAGGAGGGGGAGTCAGAGAGTGGCTGTGGTGGCCTTCAGCTGCCCAGCTGGGTAAAACCACCACACGTACCCATGCTACCTGAAAACCTTTTTTTTTTTTTTTCCAGTTTGTGTGCTACCATCACTAGATAGATGATCTCAACTCCGTGTGCAAGGGTATGAGTCCATAGAAGAGCATGTGCTTACTGAATACACTTTGTCAGCATGTGGTTTGATGAACAGGAACTATGACTGGACTACCTCTGCTAAGAGATAATGCTTTGGTGCTGTAATAATTTTCCTTTGCTTGAAACTGTTTCCATCTGCAATGTTGTCTTTTAAGTGATTACATTTTAACCAGGAACTTGTATATGGGCCTAAAACATATACTGTACCCCCTCTTCTAGACATCCAGTCATAGGCTGGATCAAATAACATAAATGATTGAGCAAATGAAGGGTTGTGTTCTAAAAAGTCCAATCAGATGGTTAAAATAGGATCAGTAAAACATACTTCTTTAATCTGAGCATCCACACTGTACTCCACAAAGTCTACAGAAATCAGTTTTAGCCTATATCAATAGACTTTATATTTAGCCATTTAAGTACAGTTTCCAAGTATTAGTCTCTGTAATGGTAGGCCTATTATTGCAACTCTGTCTCGTCTAATGTGATCTCAAGGACCATCAATATCAATGGAAATCTTCTGCTGATTCCCACTGACAGTGAATCAGGCATCCTAATGCAAGCTCAGACACAGATAACCATTTCTTGCAGACAGCAAGTAGGAACTTGGCAAGAATGATGCTGATAATCCAAGCCAGTACTAATCTTTCTCACCCAAAGAGTTAAGCAGGAAATTTTCCCTTCTGAAGCCTGGAAATATTTAAATTTTTTCTTTGAAGTTATTTAAGCTAGAGAGTTGAAGTAGTAATGAATGAAATTATGTATGAACAGTATCTTGAAAGGGAGGAAATTAAAAGTGTTGTTTAGAGTCTATTTCTTTTAATGCTTTAAACACCTTTTCTTATGGAAACATTTTTACCCCACATATACTTTTGTCACTTACCCTTCAAAGTAACTTTCAGGATTTTTACAATGGGTATACTTACTCTTCTCCACTTTCTCCAGATTGTACTGTGATAGTGGCGGCTCCTAGTTTAGGGAAAGTCGGATTTATCACGTTGTTGTTCCAAAGAAATTTAACCTTTGTAACTGTTCTGATATTAACTTCTGCATCAATGAAGGTTGTATAAGTGTTGTCTGGTTGGAGGGTTCCCCTGTGGAAAAAAAAAAAAAAAAAAGTTTTATGGATGCAAGACTGGCTGGCATTTTAGTATTAATTACTAGTCCCATCAACTGATTGTCTATGGTGGCAAGTCAATGGAAAGTTAGTAGTATGTCAGTATAACGGAAAGTTAGTAGTATGCCAGTCCATTTGCCAATATAATGCATCCAAATCAGTATTTGTCAGAAGAAACAAAGGCAGATAGGCTTGATATGGCGCAGTCATAACTCACTGTGAAGACTCAGTTAGAGGACAATCCCTATGGAGAAGGTAGAGCTGCTCCCTGTTGCTTATGTAGGCAGGGTTTATACCATGTTTTGTACATTAAAAAAAAAATCTTATTTAATGTTAATTGATTTCTTTGATACAGAAGTTGGATTTGTTTGGGATGGCCAAAAGGATTATCCACCACCTGCTCTGACCGGCTCTCTACCAGAGGTTCTCAAACTTACAGCAGTGTGACTGAGTAAAATGTGCATCTGCTCTTGGGTCACCATAGTTCATAATCTGGCTCCTAATTTCATGTTTCATCAACAGAGCGAGCTCTAACTGGCAGCAGTTTGAGACTGCACCAAATTCTAATGTTTTAAATTTCTAAGATTTTAAAATTCTGCATTCTAAACTTTTCCCCTCTAAAGTAAATCCAGAGTGAGTGAATTGTCTCTGCATTTGCATCAAGAAGCTGTACCTGGGAGTAGAATTTGCTCTGCAAAATTGGACTAACTTAAACAGAAATATTATTAGAAATATGAATTATGCATTCTAGAAGAGAAGTTTCTTTTCTATTGAATATTGAACTCACTTGAGAATCTGATGCTGCCTTGTGTTCCCATCATTCCCATACAGGGCAATATTTGCATATCCTGTTACTTTTCTGTTTCCAGAGAGTGTCACGGTTACTTTGTACCTCCAAACTACACAGAAGAAATACAGTGAGTTAGATCATACCCAGAGAGAAACAATTTCCAAAATATCATTTTTTTTTTCTTTTTCTTTTCTGTGTAATGTAGTTGAAAGCAAAAATAAAATAAAATAAAAAATTATCACTGCCTTGCACTTTTAGCTCAAGGCTACATCCCAGGCTGCCTGGACTGGACAAAGTTAATACAATGCTGTCATGCAGGACTGTTGGTGCTCACCATTTTTCATTGGGTTATAACCATGCAACACAAACAAAACACCAGTGAGTCAGATCTGTTGTTATGTCTTAATGAGATCAACAGGAGAAATGGGTAGACATTTGTACGGCTTTCTGAAAGCAACCAACTGACAAAGCTAGCTCATAACACGACAAACACATCATAGACCTGAGCATTTTGACCACAAATGTTTTTACATACAGTGAAGCTGGAAAGAAGGAAGTACTGGGAAAAAACACTGATCCATACCAAGTATAAGCAGTATAAAAGGAGTGTAAAAAAATATCCAATGTGATCATTTCTATGAGTAGGAAATTGCCTTTAGCATGCAATTAGACAAAGCACTTCTTCTCCCTCCGATTCTTGCTTGCAAACATGAAGGGAGAACTGTCTTATGAAAGCTGACATTTAGGATAGCTTATAACTTAGGTTGTAAAGGAAGTTATCTAATCCATCAATTTCTCAAAGCAAGATCAGCTTTGGTCAGGTTGCTCATTGCCAAGTTGAGTTTTGACTATCTCCAGAGTTGGAGATTCCACAGCTTCTCCAGGCCTCTCTTTCTGCCTTTAACCACTGCCATGGTGACAGACACTTTCATAACATTTAGTAAGAATTTCCCTTGCTATGACTTCTGTGCTTTGCCTATCATCCCTTCTCCATGCACCTTGCAGTGTAGCCCACTGAACATCTCGGTGACTTCCAGTTGGCTATATAGCCCAACGTCCTTCTTGTGCTGGAGGGCACAAAGCAGGGCATTAGTATTGGAGCAGAAGAAGAAAAGGCACAAGGACCGAAGAGCCATTTGTACTGCGATGAGGTCTATTCATCTGTTTAAATTAACCGTAAAATGGGGGGAAAAAGTATGTTTACAAGGAGTAGGGAGTAGGTTGCAACTGAAGCAATCAAAACTCACGAGCAAAATCCTTGGCTTCTCCAGTATTCAGGTAAAGTTTCACAAAACTGCTATCTTTATATCTGGCTTTGAATTTATCTGCAAAGTGACCCATATTTGGGCATCCCTCTTTTGGGCATGGGAAACAGTTTTCCTAGTGAAAATAAATATATGTTAATAAAATTATCCAGACAGCCAAGAAAAATAAGAATAATAATAATACTGATTATTAACTGGTCATGAATCACAGCAACGAGTTTTAAGTAACTCTTTCTGTAACTACAGAAAGATCATATAAGCTAGCCAGAGTTCTGCAAGACTGATTTTTCAGGGCTCCATGTTTTTTCTCATGCCATCTTGCTCTCTGAAGCTGCATAAGTGACATCCTTGAGTAGTCTTGAACTGGAGCAGGGAGAAGGAGGAGAAGATTTCTTTCCCAGCAATTTGTGAGAAAGAGTGATGTCTCCTCATACCTTCAGGTTGGGTCAAGAAAGTCTTTTGCGTTGAAAACAAAGCTCATTTTTGTCTTGAAAGCAGCTTTTTACCCTGGTGACAGAAGCATGTAGTTGCCTTCTCCCAGAGTGATCTGTATCACCTGCTCAGAACGTATAAAGGTCAATTTTATACCTTTTATACTTGTTCCTTGCTCTGTTCCCTTCTGTCTGTGCTGCTTGTGGGATATGATGAGCCTGTTGCCTCCCTGCTACAATTAGGCTGTAGTTCATTATCTCCCAGTCTGAGACAGGGAAGGGTTTCCTGCCCTTGGTCCATAAAGCATTGTCCTCTGTCCTTGAGGCTATCTTAATTCACCGAAGTACTTTGACCATGGACTAACCCCATCAGACCTTTACGTATTATTTTACTTCTTATTGTTCTGAAAAATGTTTAAGCTACATTTGAAAGCTCATCTGCTACACTATGGGATTCTCCTTGCTGCTGTGATTACTGGGACAGGCTCTCCTCCTTGCCTGTTCCCATTTGACACTGCAGGGTAGGCCTGGGGCCTGGAGCCCCACCAGCTCCAGTAGCACCTTAGGGCTGTGACAGCAGCAAAGTACCAGGGATATCACTGTTTTGCTGTTACCTTTTCCTACTTTGACCCATTCATGGGCTATAACACTGTAAGATGTCTGTCACTTCTCTTACATGTGCACCCATTTGGGTGCAAGCTAGCAAAAATAAATTGAATTTCAAATTTCAGATGTATTGATAAGAGTCACTGCTTTTGAAATGGCCCATCCAGAGGCTCTGAAAAATACTCACTGTTTGAAAAGCATCGTATGAAGTACAAGAATAACCCAGAAATCCATCAGGGAAGATAATACTGTCCGAGTAATACTTGTAACTCCGCAAATGGTTACAAGCCACAAAGTCCCGAGTTCCTGTGAAAAAATGCTCTCGGGTTAGTTCTTATTTTTGGTAAACAAACAGGAAAAGATAACAACACAGCACTTGCCATGCCACCAGAATTTATTATTCTCACTCAAAAGCCTCCCCACTACTCTTGGAGTGGTGAACATGAGGTTTGAACCTTGCTTTTGCAATGAATTGATGCTCTGAGGAATGTCATTGAGTCAACAGGTGTAAAATATGAACTTGCTTTGTGGAGACTGACTGTGCAGCCCAGCCCACCCCTAGTCCCCCCCTCCAAAATGCTTTTTCAAGTAATCTGACCGAGTTTCACAATAGAAAGGAGAGCTGCACCAACCAGTCTTTTATAGGCAATAGTTGCATTACCATAACAAAAGAAAACTGAATGCCAAGTATTCAGTTTGAACTGGGCAATGCTGATTTATTCCAGCTGAGGACTTCAAAACAAAATTATTGTTATTTGGAAAGTGTTTAAGGGAAAGACTCTTAAAATTAAAATAATGAATATATTATTTTCCTTTATATTTCATTTATTTTCCTGTCTTTAGATTAAAAAGAAGATGATATACAACACTGTTATTTCTTTGTGCTTTAATTCCCCATTATTGATAATAAGTTTACTTGAGAGTGAGGGGGAGTAGTGCTTCCAGCTGCATTGATTAAAACCTAGATAAAAAGGCTGGTTATCACATAGAAATTAATGGGTTCCCAGACTATAAGGTGCTTGCAGTAGTGTAAGAAAGAGCTCAAATTGTATACTGAAGTCTTTAGAGGAGAAAACTTTTTTTTTTTTTTTAATGTTCTGTTATGTGCAATGTAAGTTTATAATATTATACGGATGTTTAAAAAATAATTAGAGCATTTATTGAAACTATGCAAAACAACAAAGAAAAAATTATTGAGCAGCCTCTTTCCAATCTTTTTTTAGCTGACTAAAAAATAGACAAATTATACTGCTTCAATGCGATCCAGATTTGTGATGGGTAGCTTTAAGAAAAGAAAAGAAAATTAAATGTATTGCTTATGTCAGAAGACTTGCAGCTGAAGATCCCACAGCAGAAGTAGATGTATCATTGCCCTATTCCACCAAAGTTAAATGTGTCATTATAAACCCTTCAAAGATTTTGGCACAGCTTAAGTAATATTTGTTTGTGCTATTAGCTACTTTAGAGGAGGTTTACCAGACCAAAGCCTTTGTCCTGTTTCTTTTTTGATCCATATATGGGAATAATTACTGGAAAGTGTTTTGTTTGAGCATGCTAGCAGTTTCACTGCACTCTGTAGCTGCCATTGCTGGTGGGCCCACTAAAGGCTAACACAAAACACCTGAATGAAGAATAGCTCAGTCATTACATTTTGAGGTTGACCTTCCTCTAAATTTGTAGTGTAATCAATCTACTTACCTTCCCAGATGCCATCAATATCTACAATCTGTGAAACAGGATTCTTCCCACATCCTGGCATTTGCTCTCCTCCATTTGGATAAAAATCAAGATGTCCTATTGCTGGGCTCATTCCAAAACCTGAAGCATTTAAAGCAGGGGTAAGTACATTTTAAATTCACGTCATCTCCTATCTATAGCTGTTGGCTTGAGGTTTATCTGTGGTATTTGAGAATATGAAGTCTCAGTGACCAGAACTGTGTTTTTTTTTTTTTTTTTAATTGTCTAAGAACCACCCAGCATACTTGAGTCTTGGTGAATAATTAGGACATTCAGGTGCCACACAGCACAAACAATTAGGTACCAATACAGTAAAGCTGAACACTCACCGAGGTAGGGGATAGTGGGAGCTGAATCCGTGTGGATAACATCAACAAACTCTGCATCAGATTTATCCAGTCTGACTTCAATTGGTGTGTCCTGAAAATAAGGTTGAGCAGGATCCAGTCCTGAAAGAAAAAGGTTAGTGTCATGTGCAGTTGAAGACATCTAAATGTGTCATTTTATGTAATAGTATGGTTGTTTATAATTAATGTCTCATATATTGCCGTCTGTGCCTCCTTATATCTAAGTAGCATACACATTAATACAATGATGATATGTGCACTCTTTCCAAATGGCTTAGTGTTGAATCCTAGGTAGGAGAGAAGGTTACTTGTGAGAAATGTGTTGAATTTTGGTGACTTATTTCAATAATGGATCCCAGCACTTGGAGGTTGGTTATTATTTTGAGGGAAGTTAGTGTTGCTCAAATCAAGATTGCTGTGTCCACATCCCATAGTGCTCATCTATGTGGTTTCTCGAGTACCTCGTCTGAGCATACTCAGACAGGAATTGATACTGAAAGCATTACTGCCATGTGCTTGGAATTGTTGAAATCAACATGCCTACTTCTGGCTCCAGTCAGATTTTGAAAAGGCATCTAGTTTTGAAGTTATGACCTTTGCTTTTGATCCTAGCAGAAAATACTACTCAATTTGCCTCTCAAATTGCTGCCGCAATTCTGGGAGCCTGTGTACTCCTGCAGATTACAAAATATTATGGTTTTATACTTGCATCTCTTGTTTTCCTTAGGTAGCAGCTTTTGATTTTGCTTTTAGACTGAACTTTGTAGACTATTAGTCTAAGATTCACCAAGCCTGAAATCCCTAAGGGAATGTAACAACAGAAAAGGGCTGGGTTAATAACTTGTTAATACAATCCTGTGGAAAAGGGAAATCTTTATATGACACTTGGCAAGGCAAGTGGGTAGTTACCTAGGGCTGTGACTCACCAGAGATTTAACATATATTTTCTAGAGAGGAGGGAAGAGTTGTCTAGTTAGTTGGAAAATGTAGTGAATGAGATGTTCTTTCAGTGACAAGAAACAGGAAGGCTCTGTGGAACGTGAGTGTACAGGCATTAATGATGCTGAGCCTTCTTTAGATGGAGAGAGAGCCTCTGCCACAAGAGGAGGCAGGTGGAGGAACTGGTAGAAAATGTGCTGCTACATGCTGAAAAGAGACTAAACCAGAGGGCTGCTGGAAGGTAGAAATCCAATGAATTATATATAGCAACATCTACTGTCACCCAAACCACAGCATTCAGGGCGTCCCTAGACAGACAGCTGATACAAGTTGAAATTTCCAGAGTGGCGTTTTTAATAAGAAATTCAACATCTAAAGGTCTATCTGTAGAGGAAGTCATTAGATATAGAAGCACAAACAAAATAACTCAACATGAGGGTCTGATCCTGAAAACATTTCAGAGCTCAAGTTACAAAAGCCCCACATGAAGGTCATACAGAGCGGATGCCAGCAACTAGTGAGCCCACCTCTACAAGCAAATCTACATAACTTTTGAATTCAGTAGTGGAAAATATGCCTTGATGACCAAAAGTCAGCTCATGCAAGTGATGCTATGAAATTATATGGCTAAATAAGCAGATGAATGCTGAAAGAGGAAGGGAATTCAAGTGAAATCTACAGTTTCTTAGTAAGTTCCATTAAATCTGGGCAGATATGTTCCCATGTTACTCAACTTTTGCTCCTGAGACAAGAGATTTAGTGTATCAAGTTACATAAGAAATTAAACTTTAGAAAGCTTGCTGGAAATAAATGAAAAACAACAAAAACCCCACCCAAAAAAACCAACAACAGCAAAAAAAAAACACAACAAAAACCAAACAAACAAAACAACAACAACAGAAAGAGTAAAACCCAGAATTTCATTACTGTAAATGTGTTCTACAGGTGAAAGGTTTATATAGTCATAGATCATGGTGATTGTGGGTGATATTGAGAAGGTCAGTCTACTGCTTCTGAAACATCAGATTTGGAGCACTATGTTTTGGAAAATTGTATTTGTTACCAAAACTGCAGTACAAAATAATTGTCCTCACTGCTGTGCTGCTTCTAGTATGCTTTGGAATGACCTGCAAGCAATGGCTATGATGTTGTGTATCAGATGTGCTTCTATATAAAAGGTGAGATAAATGAAAGGTGAAAAAGGCAGGAGAAAAGCTGCCAGGACAAGGAAGTAGGGATTATTTTCCTGGGCTAAGTCTTTAAGGCCAGGCTGGATGGGGCTTTGAGCAACCTGATCTAGTGGGAGGTGTCCCTGGGGTTGGAATTAGATGGTCTTTAAGTTCCCTTCCAACCCAAACCATTCTGTGATTCTATGATTGCAGTAGTGTTGGAGAAACTATTTCGAAAATACAAAACAAAAAACGACAAAAAAAAAACAACCACAGCAGCTGAAGTTGGCTCTGTGTGTACATTCATCATTGTGAGCTCATTTCCAGCAGTGACAGTAGAATGCTGTTGTGGTACAGCGTGGCTCCAGTGCTGCTGCAGACGAGCTGGACTGGAGCGAGCTGTGGGCACACTGCAGTGACACTGCTGGGCTGAGGCACCAGAAAGCAAGCTCTGCAGAGATGCATTGATGTGCATCAGGAAGCCAACTGATGTCATTGCAGGGGGCATTCTGGCTCTGTTAGCTGCAGGGAGCTTTCCCATTGCTGTGTAAATATACGCACACAAGATAATCGTCATGCTGACTGCCCCCCAGGCATGCCAGGGTGCAGCTCCAGCCTGTACTGTGAGACAAGATAAATTATATATTGCCCAAATTACTCTTGACTAAACTATGTCCCCCAGTCAGATACGATTGAAGGAAAAAATGAACAGCAGTGTTCCATTAAGCAGTGGTATCTCTAGGATGAGCTGTGACTTTGATCCCTGCCTTACCAGTTATTCTTCCAACACCTGGCCTCCTCCTGCCAGCCTCCCCTGCCACGTGTGCTCCCAGGCTGTGTCCAATTATATGAACTTGGGCTGGAGAGTATCCATATTGCTCCTGAGAAAACACCAATTAGAAATAATACCTTACTACTTCCATTTTCTATCAACAACAGGAAAAAGTAAAGAGGGGTTGAAAGCCAACTCTTAATTTGACTACAGATTCAGGGCCTAATCTGCAAGGGTATTCAGCACACCCTATAGGCTCTCAGCATTTTTTGCCAGTTTAGGTGCTCATATCCAAAACATATTTTTTTCCAAAGCTCCTTATTCAGCTGTTGCCCTCATTTGGATGCTCTTACAACTCTAGACAGCTCTGTCACTGAGTCTTGAGAGACTCAACACCCTTTTTACATCCTAGACCACTGAAGACTCACAGAAAGCTTATCTTGCTTGCAGGGTTCAACCAGGGTTAGTTACATCTGGCAGGTCAGGCACCGTGTGTAGCTGGAAGATGATGCAAGAGAAGAGATGCCTTCAGCCTTTTAGACAGTAATTCAGCGGCTGGAATGCAGATGTGGAGGGTGAGCTCTGGGTTTGAGCCCTGCAAGCCCCAGCATACTGTCTTGTCAAGTAATTCAGAGTTCTCTTAAGGGGAATGCATTTTGAAAGCACTTAGATGAAAAGAAGGCTTCAAACCAAGCATTGCTTCCCACATAAAGTTGACTGAGAAAGCGGGCATGCGGCACCTCCTGGAGATGTAGGCACTGCGTGATGGCTTTCCCTGGAGGCAGCTGGAAAGGTCCCAGGCACTTCTGGTCACCTGAGAGCAGTTGCTCTCCAGTCGCTGTTTGTTTTTCAGTCATTCTTAAGAGCTATTTTATACATTTTTGTCCCCATGAAAAGGCAGTCTACTGTGTCCGTTATTTCTGCATATTTAAAACTATGCAGCTCTTTACATCTGTTAATACCTATGGGACAAATATTCAGCTGTGGCATGGGGATGTCTTGAAGATCTTGATATCTGTAAGTTTACTAAGCTTGCTGTTATCACAGTTCTCTGTCTAAAACATAAATCTGTTTCCAGCAGAACTTCTAAAATAATCACTGAGTAGAAGAAAATGCTTTTACTGATGACATTCACATTCATGAAGGTTCCTGAATCACTTTTTTTTTCCCAAATCAGCATTATAACTGTATCCATGTAAACGTGAAATTCTTACCGTAAGCACATCTATAAAATAAGCTATTTCAGCTCCTACGACACGGACGTTGTTCGATGCCTGGGTGTACTGACATTTTGAGCCTTTGCTCCAGTCTACACAGATGCAGTTCACATCTTCCACTGTAAGCATCCTCTGTTTTGTAAAACAAAAGCAAAAACAACACAGTTCAATAGTATATACAAACTGTACTGGATTCACAATGCTTATTACAGCCAAACTAATAAATGCTGCATGAATTTGTTTGAGAACATTCCAAGAACCAAAACCTTAGTGTATATCTGTGGCCATGTCTGGACACAGTATTGTGTGAGCATGCACATTCCCCTCGCTACAGGAAGGACATGGAGGTGCTCGAGCGAGTCCAGAGAAGGGCGACCAAGCTGGTGAGGGGTCTGGAGAACAAGTCTTATGAGGAGCGGCTGAGGGAGCTGGGCTTGTTCAGCCTGGAGAAGAGGAGGCTCAGGGGCGACCTTATCGCTCTCTACAGTTACCTTAAAGGAGGCTGTAGCGAGGTGGGGGTTGGTCTGTTCTCCCACGTGCCTGGTGACAGGACGAGGGGGAATGGGTGAAAGTTGCGACAGGGGAGTTTTAGGTTGGATGTTAGGAAGTACTTCTTTACTGAAAGGGTTATTAAGCATTGGAACGGGCTGCCCAGGGAGGTGGTGGAGTCACCATCCCTGGAGGTCTTTAAAAGACGTTTAGATGTAGAGCTTAGCGATATGGTTTAGTGGAGTACTTAGTGTTAGGTCAGAGGTTGGACTTGATGATCTTGAGGTCTCTTCCAACCTAGAAATCTGTGTCTGTGTCTGAAATGGGGTGGTCTGCTGCAGTAATGGCCACTCCATCATTTTAAATACCCACAGCAGTATTTTGTGCAGAGGGCAAAACAGCACAAGTCCTGACACTTAATTTCAATCAGACTTTGTATATAACACTAAAGTGCTCTACGCGTGTACTGGTGCACTTAATTTATTTAAAAGTACTTCTTTAATTTGAATTCAGTTAGAATTTTGCATTACTAAAATCAGTGTTTTCCTGATACAGATTCATAAAAAAGTGTGCATTCTAATAAGAGGTTGCATAAGTCGCTGCTGTCACTGAATATTCATTTGGGCTTTATTTTGGAAGGTGCTTATATGGGCAGATGCTTCATTGTCTGCCATAGAATCTGAAGCTTTGCTTTTCTCCTCCGAGCTGGATTGTTTGGTTAAGTGTAGTTTGCTTTAGTAGATTTAGTATATTTACTCTCCTTTGCACTACGTTCAGGCATACAGAAGCATACAAATCAAGGTACGACTAGCAAAGAACAGAAAAAAGCAACAGCAGTCTGTGACCATATTAGAAATGGTAAAACATAAATGTGCAGATAAGTAATAGCTCTATTGAGAAGGACAGATAGCAGATACACATACGAGGGTTGATATATTCACAGTCCCTCTTGATCTACTCTTTACTAAACAAGATTCGTTGAGATTGACTTCTATTATTTTTTTTAAATCAATTGGAGTATTGTGATAAAAGCATAGACCACCAGAGTAGGGAAAGAATTTAAAAATTTATCTCATGTCTCAAAGTCCTAATGAAAATTATCCAAAAAGATTTGAGGGACCAGTTGGAGCTTTTAAAATGTGAGCTGTCCTCTTGATTGTGAGGTTCTAGGAAAAAAAAAATCTCCAAGAGTGTAAAATGAGAGACTGAGAGCTACAGAAGATCAAACTGCTTCTGATACTTTGAACAAATTATTAACTAATAAATCCAACAGTCATTCCCAGATGTTCGCAAAGTATTAATCAATGTAGATATGTTTCATCTAGAAAACCTGTCAAATATAATTTCTTTTGAGCTGGTAACAAAGAAAAACAGGTAACGCAGATGCAGTAAGTGTGAAATACTTTGATTTTAGTGGACTTTAACTTTATTCCTCATAGTGTTCTCTTATGTAAAATAAGAATATATATAATTTCCACAAAACTGGAATGGTGTGAATACCTAGTTGAAAAACCTTATCCAAATAGTGTCATATGCCATCAACTGGTATTTTGCTCTGTGTGCTCTATGACTAGTAGCTTTCATTAGCAGCTGCAATAGAAAGCAATGTTTAGAGGTTTTGAGAAAATCACAAGCTGGAATTGCAACTGCGTTAGCCCTGTGTTAATGGGGTTAAGAAATAAATTGAGAAAGTGGAGAATCAGTGCAAAAATCAATAGAGTACAAAGAGTGCTTTGTACTTCATTCAGTGTTCATAGCAAGTCCTAGATTGAGGGCTTGGTTCCCAATGATTCCCTTGAGGTCCCTTCTGGCTGCACACTTCTACAGCCCTACTGCTCCTGTTAGTGGCCAGTCCATGTCCCCAACGCCCAAGTGGCAGTCCGTGCCTTTGTGATGGACTTTCCACACCTACAAACCTTCTCTCTTGTCTAGAGAAATATGAAGCAATAGTTACAAGTCTATTCTGGAGCTGTTTCTGGAATCTCCTCCTTTCCTAACCAACATCTTGCTCCAG
The DNA here is from genome assembly GCF_013377495.2 of Cygnus atratus. NCBI lineage: Eukaryota > Metazoa > Chordata > Aves > Anseriformes > Anatidae > Cygnus > Cygnus atratus. Next base: position 7,706,781 of record NC_066368.1, read on the forward strand.
GGTTTGTTTTGGTTTTAACCAAGAAAAAAGACACTTGCTGAGCCAAATCCCACTGTCACTCACTTCAGTAAAGTGAAGGATTTCATGCATTTTACCTAATGTTTTTCCTCAAGGCGCAGAGCTGCAAGTCTAAGTTGCTAACTATTTGAAAAAACATGGCCTTTTTTTTAACCCTTCTTATTGCTACAAGTAGTACTAAAAAAAATTATTAGAAATAGAGAAAGCAGACAATATGTAGGAATGTATTATTAAATGCAAACTAAGGAACTTCCCAGGGACATGATTTCCCTGCAGTACATACCTTGCACATGTCTGACAGCCAGTTTTCTTCTCCGTTATCTATAAATCCATGTACAATAAATCTTGTCATCCTGCTCGTACTAAAATTTGAGTGCCCAATTGTTGTGGCTTCAACTGCAGAGATCGCCTGTTGTAGATATTACATGAATAAGGTTCTAAATCTCTTTTCTGTAAAAAAAAAAATTTATCAAAATTGTGAAGAGCTAAACTGTGCTCTTCTGTATAGGTGTTTAAAAGTTTTGTAAAGTTAAGCTCATCTGCAAGTGTTCACGTGACTATGGCTTAAGGTCTGTATCTCCCCTCAGAGCAAGCTCTGACACACGTCTCAGAGCAACCAAAACTTTCTTTTAAGTATGTTTTCATCTTACCTGTGGAGAAAAAAAAATAAATCACCCAACATTAAAAAATATATTGTTTTGCAGTACTTCTCAGTGGGCATATAGAAAATGTGCGCTGCTTTGTGAGGGCTGCTAGGGCTATTTTGCTGTAGGAAAAAAAAAAAAAAAGAAAATTTTGCCCAGAGAGCTTGCCAAGCAGCTCGAAGAGTTTCCCTCTTGAGGGGGGGAAAAAAAGAAAAGGCTATTTCTAACACTTTTCAGGAACACTGTTAGTTGAACTCTGTGTTTATTTACTCCTTTTTTTTTTTTTTATGTCATTTACCAACATTTAAAGCACAATAGTTCTTACTTGAAAGTTATCAGGGTTTCCTCTTGTGTACAGGAGGAACTGGACGTCTATCTTTTTTGGATCCCAGGGTAACTTATGGATTGGTCTTTCCACAGTCCCAGACCATGGTCTATCATCTGTGAAACATCCCAGCCTTTCATAGCAAACTTCTTTTCCTGTAACATGTAGATCAGATCATGAATTTGTGAATGAGTACAGAACAGCAGACTAATCATAACATATAACCTCTTTTCTCTAGAGGTCTCTTGGTCTGTTGAAAATCCTACAGTTTACATAAAGCAAAGACCAGCACTTGTCCTGTCTTAGCTCTCAAAGGCTATGGTTTATCCCAAGGAAAGAAGTCACCCTGTTGCTCATATAAAAAGTATTCAGTGGGGTTCTCCTGGGGGCATCCTATACCATATCTTGGGTATCTTTCCTCAGCTGCATTTTGCCTAATGCAAAGACAGCTGATGAGTTTCTCCTAATACCAAACCAAGCTAATGCAAATAATCAGCAGTAACTGGAGATTGTGCTGAGCAGCTAACTACGTGAGAAATCTTATAAGCCAGTGACTTCTGCCAAATATAAAGCTGTGCACCCATTGAACTGCTTTGCTTTTTTCCCCACTGACATCACTAAAGAAGAGTACAACAAATCATTTCTTAACAATGTAGCTTGGTAGAGAAAGGAAAGCTTTCCTTTGAGATAGAAGACACCGGCACTTCTTGCATGCTCCTAGGGTGGGTTTTCCAGAGTGGAGAAAAGAAAAGACAACACACGCATAGACACGTGCTCAATTCACCATCCTTGTATAGGAAAGTGGACCATGTAACCTCAATCAGTAAGCGTGGAATCACCATAGTGCAGAATAAAATCTAACAAAACCCAGCATCATAGAAAGACTTTACAAACGATAACTCCATATGCTTACCTTTGGCTGTGCTGAGCAGGAGTAACGCGAATATCCCAATTCCAAGCATCTAGAACAGGAGAAAAAGAAGCAGCTAGGATTTGCTAACCGGCTTGATTAGCAAGCCTATCTAGCTTACTGGTGCTGATTTTTCTCATGGTGAAAAGGGCCCTGGTCTGTCTTCTCTGCAACCTGTACCTCTGACTGCCACGTATGTCAGTCAGCTTTGCCTGGCTCCAGCTGAGATCATGGTGCTGCAAAATCTACTAAAAATCTGCTTAAAAAAATAAACTAATAAAGTCTACCAAAAAAAAAAATAATCTACTGCAAGATCTACTAAAGGCATAACTGAAGTTCAGAGCGATTTTTGTTCTGGTAGGGTTACTCTGCTAATTGGTTGTATACCAGCTACTTTAGAACCAGCATAAGGACACCCGTATGTGCTACTATTCCCCTCCATACTGTCATGTATTAGGAAGCCATTTACCTGACACGGTAAAAGCAACCTGTCCTGTCCCAGACCCGAACTACTTACGGTGCAGCCTTGAAACTCCATGCACTGAGTGAACTTTGCATGCACTTTATAGTTTGCCTTATCCTTGGAAATGTTCCTGGAAAGATAGGGAAAATTTGTTTATTTCAGATTATAGTTTATAGCTAAGCAGTAAAATGGCTTTAATAGTTGGCTTCTCTGCGAAGTCCAAAACTGATGGACATTGATCTCTTCAGTTGGTGTGCTGGAGTCCAGAATAGGGTCAGAGCTCCAGAAGTAGGGTAATTCCCAAGCAGCAACTCATTAGGAATGGCACATTAGAAAGAAATATGTGGGTCTGGGTAGCAGTGCATTTAAGGGCTTGTCTTAACTGGGAAGGCTCTTGTTTTTAGTGTTGTGTAGGTGGCATTTAGGGGTCTACTACGTGGTTACTCTAAGTAATGAACTGAGAGCAAACATGCCTGAAATATATATATACCAATTACGCATGGAATTCCCCCAGATGTTGGGACATGGCTGCTGTGTGTTTTGTAGCAGTATTATAGAGTTCACCAGCTCATTCTCCTAAAGACATCAGCTAAACGTGAAAGAAAATCTGTGCAAATGAATGGGGCTAGGCCTGGAAACCCCTTGGTCCTATCCTTCCATAGGAGAAGGACATAAGCAGACTCAAGGAAAGAAAAAACATGAGACCTCAGTTAACTTTTCACCTAGAAAGCTTTGTCACCTTAGCTATTTTATTTTATTTTATTTTTTGGCTAGTACCGCATATCTTTGCAGAGCTGACATTCCCTAATCTCCACCTCTGGGAATGACCAAATGGGTACCAGCTGCATGCATGTGTATCACACTGCTATCATCCATGCTAGTTGGGTTTATTTCTTTAAATAGCAAAGTTTTTTTTTTTTCTAAAACATCACTTTTGATACTAACGTAGAGCACAGTGCTTCCATCTTTAGCTGAAGTAGCCATTTAGTTTGTATGTTCCTATCGGTGAGTGATACAGGAGAATCAGCAAATGTCCTGCTGCGCGATAAGTTTTGCTGAATACTTGTTCAGAATGAGGTAGGAGGTGTCCCATTTAACTTAAGCACTGGTGGAAAAGATTTGAGTTAGGTTTTTATCGTAACTACTCAGCTTCTCTTTGTCAACACCATAATAAAACACGACAAACTGAATAACTACACAAATCTGTAGTCTGTGGGCAGCTGGGTTCCAGCTGCTTGCTTCTCCTTTAGTTAGAGGGCATGGGGCTGGGATGCACAGCTCAGGCTGCTCACTGTGCCTGGAGGAGCTGCTTTGGCCCTTGAGGCCTTTCAGTTCAGGGACTGTTGGAAAAAAGATGGCTTTTGAGAAAGAAAGTGTCAAATGAGGACTCAGCTATGTTTTAGAGTGAAAGGAATTGCTGTCTGAAGTAGGAAGAGGGCCTGAAGGAGACCCATGAAAGGAATGGATTTCACATGCTACAGGAAGGCCCCAGCTTGCTTCTGGAATGTGCTGTGGGGCTTCCTGGCATTGTTCACGCTTCCTTTGCCACCTGTAAGGTCCCTGAGTGACTTGTAGTGTTGGTGGCTGCAGAGCTCTCCTGGCTGAAGCTCAGCCTTGTGTTTAATTGTACTTTCATAATTTCCTACAGGCTTGGTTAGTGTTTAGTCAATACTATACTGGCTGATGTCTTGTTGTGTTTTAATGACATCATTATAAATGTTCTTAATGTTATACTTCTATTGATATTTCTTAGAAGTTTATCTACTCAAATGCTTGTACATCGTTTTTCAAACACGGGGAAATGGGAAAGAATGAATGGAAAGAAAGAGGGTCAATCTTTTATTAACTGAGAGTTTGCGTTTTGTGCTTGGGAAAGTACATACTGCCTCGGTCCCTTAAAGTTCTAGGTGGCTCACTCATGCCATTCTTTGCAGAGCAGTAGTGTTCGCTTTAACGTGAAATAGTCGATCCCAGTTTTTGCAGAGCCTGGAGTTATTCAAATTCCCTATGGAATGATTATAAACACTTCTTAGGACTCGGTATTTTCTAGGAAAAAAATGGTGTAATCAAAGTTACCATGCTAAATATAAAACTATCTGGAAGAAATTAAATTTTCTCCCTATATTTACATATATAAATATATGTAGGAATCTGAACTAGCTCATCTATAATTCTCAGACGTTTGACCACAGAGCAGTATCACATGAAGCTGAATCCAAATTAATGAATGCCATACTTCCTTTAGGCAATAGTTTGAGAAACAGTCCCCATTCCTGGAGGCACTGCAATACCAGGTTGTTCACAGCACAGGTGGAGCAGGAAAGTGCTACCTGGGAGTAGTGGAGAAGAACTACTTGTTGAGAAGCAGATGCAGAAGTTCATGGACATGGTTGGTGTGACCCTAGCCTCATAAAAATTGAAGCCTCAACTTAACGGGAGAGCTCTTTCTTGTCTTGTCAACTGTAGTTAAAGAAATGAAAGGTGAGGGTGGAGGGAATAAAGTTTCCTGAAACACTGAGCTAAATGGGTGCTCACTGCAGGGAAGAGCAGCTGTATCTGGCTCACAGCTTCCTTGAGCAAGCTGAACAGATGGGCTGCTGAGTGGTCCTGGGTATTGGGGATGCACGTTTTTAGTTTTGCCTGGTGCCTCTGTGCAGGTACAGTGCACAAGGGGCTGTTCTGACTTGCTGAAGTCTTTGTGCTCTGTTTTTTCCTTGGCCCACCGTGTCTTCTGAAAGCAGTGCTCATACATGGTGTTGCAAGGTTTGAAGCATATCATCAGCTGCAGACCGGAGGCACTGGGGACAATTCCTGGCTGTGGGGGTGTTGCCCAGAGTGGGTTCTGCAGGCAGCAAACCTGGCAAATCATCAGCACAGTGGGGAAAAAGTCCTTACCTGCTTCTCTTGGGGCACTATTAGAGTAAGAATGTGCCAGTGTTAGAGATGGATTTTGCCATACGTGATTTTCAGTTGCTTCCATAGCTATGAGTGCAATAAACTTGACTTCAACATGAGAAAATATTGAAAAATGTGTTTGGAAATACTGAAGAAAAAAAAAAAAGGAAGCAACAAGTCAGTTTGAGAATTCTCTTTAATGGCCTTGAGCACCAACATTGCCTTGCACAGGACTGATTGTTTACTCAGCTGCAGCACACAGAACAGATGTACTCAGTGACCTCTAGCAAGGTGTAAGGAGCTGGGGAACTCCATATGTCACAGTTCCACGGCCACAGAAAGTTGACCTGGGAAGGAAAACAGTGTCATTCAAAATCTGTTTTATTTATACGTATGCACACACACATACACACACACACACACACACACACACAAAGGAAAAGATGTCAGCCCTCACCTTGAGGGTTGTTAGTTAGCTCCATAACCCCACTTAAACCTTCCTAAAAGCCCATTGGCATTCACATATTAGCAGTAACAAGGCAAATTTCCTTCTTATGAGGAAAAGTTGTAAAATTTGGGTTTTGAAAGATGGATATGATTCACCTCTAGATTCACAAAAATAGAGTTCCAGGTAAAAAGTCAAAAAGCCATCTTGTAAGTACCCTTTACTGACACCAGCTGTTTAACTGGATTGTCCCAGCCAAAACTCTGCAGCTTGCTTTTTTTTTTTGAGCTAACAGTAAAAGGGGTTTCATTCTTGTCTAAATAATCCATACCAATGCCAAACAATAAGAAATACTAGAAAAAACTCTAACATATATTTTCTCTGTTGTGAAACATATCAGTTAGTTCTTGACCTAAACCCAGCAGATAAGCAGAACAGCAGACTGTGGTCCTTCACAAACAGCTTATCCATCTGTCTTTATGCCCCTCTCCAGGCTTCTCTGTAGAGATTAAAGATACACTTCCTTCAGATGCTCTACACAGACCATCTCTACTAAATCTCTCACTCTTGCTGTTACTCTGGACTTCACTCTGTGTGCGTGGTACCTGAAGTAAGCACTCCACGCTTGAAAATGACCCTACTTCTGGTTACATTCTCAGCCCAGCCTATTAAATTAGAATAACTACTCCCTGATCATCTATACAGTACTCCTGGTAATGCACCTGGGGATGAGACTTGCTTTATCTCAACAGCAATGTGGTGCTGGTTTGTAATTGTTTTGCTGGGGCAGAGTATCCTCCGCAAATTATTCACTACTGGATTCTTTTCCAGACGGTTATTCACCATTTTGTATTCAAACATTTCCTTTTCTGTCCAAAGAGTAGTATCTTGTCATTACTGAAATTCATGCTGTTGATTACACATTGTGTGTCTGGTTTATCAAGACTATTTTTTAATCCTGTCTCCCAGAGTCTTGCACTCCTTTCCCATTCCTTCTGACCTGTTGAAAGGACCTACTTACCGACGACCACCTTCTCCGTGAATTATATTGACTGTTTCTGCTCCCAGTCTTGCCCATAGCAGAGTGAATAAGGTTTTATTCCAGAGAAATTCAACTTTTGCAGTATTTTTGGGGTTAATTTCAACATCAAGGTATTTTGTATAAACCTGGTCTTCAGAGAGGGCTCCACTGGAAACAGAATGAAGACAGTGAAGATAAATGTAATAGTTTAGAGACTACTGGACTAAGTATTGTTCTTCACAAGATCAGGCTTTTCCCTTTGTTGCTGTACTTTGCAACAGCATAGGGTGCTGGACTGGGACTCTGTAGGCATGCGCTGAACAGGGAGAGGACAAAAACAATACCAAAAACTTTTAGTGGGCATGTGGCAGGAGACAACCAGGAGATGATCAGGGTGAGGTGGGGATGGCTGCTGGCGTTTGTGTGCCTCCAGTGCCTGAGCGCTGGGTTTTGCAGGTAGGGAGGGCTCTGGGTGAGGTTTTCAGAGAGGATTTTTCTGTGATTTTATAGATGAGCTGGGAACTTCCGGCTCTGCTCTGCACACACACACACACAGGGGCATGGGAGAGCACGTGGAGGTGCTTGTTTCAGAGCAAGTACAGAAGACAGTGGGAGCTATGATTTGGATAGCCAACAGAGATGATAAGCTGTGAATGAAACTCACTGTCCAGACTGTATAAATGTGATATTTATATCATAGTGATGGATTTTAATGTATCGATGGAGGAAGTACACACATCCACTTTGCAACCTGAGGTCGGGCACAGGATTGCCTTGCAGGAAAGCGTACAGCAAGCCACTGGCAGTGCAGGGAGCCTTATCAGCACCCAGGTGACTGCATTAATGCATGTGATGCAATGCTGGCATGGGAGAGGTCACGCTAACGTGCGTATGAAACAGGTGAGCGCAGTCAGAATTACGTGAATACAAGAGGTGCAATCTTTTTTCCTTTAATGAGCAATTCAGAGAAACAGCACTTCCGTCAAGCTGGATTCCTAATTTGCTGTAAAGTCACAGAACTCATGAAAAGGACGTGACTTTTACTTCTTGGCACAACCATCCTTCTGCTCTCATGGGTCTTACCTACATGATAACTTGTTTCATAGCTAATGTTAACTAGACTGTCTGCAACAAAGAATAAGGGTTTACACTGCTCAAATATCTGGAAACTGTGTAGATTAAGGTTAGCAGTATTAAATGCGATTGGGGCAGTACTAATTTATCTTACCTGGCAATTTCATATTCTTTTGTGTTCCCCTCTGTGTCATGGAAAATTAGGCTTATGTCCCCCCTCATTTTCTTTACACCAGACAGTTTGATAAACACTTTTTGTCTCCAACCTGCGTAAGAACAGCAGAATAAAACTGGATTGTCATTGATAGGAGAGAATTAAAAGTGCTAGCATCCTGGAAAATGCTTTTTTTCTGACCAGAATTCATTCATGCTAGCTAATGAAAGATTCATTGAGCTTGAAAGATGATGATGATGCAGCATTTTTTTTTTTTGTCAGAGGTCTTAGTAGGTGTTTATAGAAGTAACAGAAGAGCATGGCTGTAAATCGTGTCAAGGCAATCACTTTTCAAATGTGAACAACTGTAACAAACCTTCTCCACTTACTAGTGAAAGGTGGATCTGCTGCTGTATTTAAAAAATATTTTTGGTTTACTCTCTTAAATTTATCTGGAAATCTGTCAGCGTAGTGCCCCATCATCGGACACCCCTCTTGGGGACATGGGAAACATTCTCCCTAGGAAAGATATGAGCATCGGTTAATGAGGTGTGTGGTTTTCATCCTGGCTTGGACAAAATTAAGGCTCAATTAAGGCTTCTGTTCTAACCTTGCAAAGCTGGGGCACTGCTGTATGCTGTTATATCTTACCACCAAAACCTGATAATGGGCTCTGTACTCATGCACACAAGCACACGTGGAATAAGCAGATATGATACCTGTGTACATGATGGTCTGAAACTCCCTATTTTGGGGAGTCTACTCTTCAGCTAGAGTCTAGGACAAAATGTAAGTTTAATTTACCCTACCAATGGAAGGGAACCTGCCTGTATCCATGTTGCAACACTATACGGGTGACAAAAGAATCATATGTGCTTTAAGTTTCTTTTGTAAGTGTATTTATTCAGGTGCTCTAATCTGCCCAGTGTAAATTAGAACATTTAAGGCTTTTGGAAGCTCCAAATATCTCTTCTTCCAGCCAGGACTTAGTAGGGTTAATACGCAAAGAGCCTATACGTTCTTTGCATAAAGGTTTAGGGTGAGAATTGCATGGGGTTTATTTTTTATTTTTCTCTTTATTTTGGTGGTTTCATCTGTGTATTCATTTTTCTAAAGCAAAATAGTTGATGGATGCCCTGTGTGCTGTGCCTCCTCCTACTAACTTGCACTGCCCAAGCTGATTTTTGAGCTCAGGTCTGCTGCTGGCTAGGTGATGTGAGAGCAGAACCACAAGCGCTCTATGCACATGGTGTGATCTAACCTGAGTGCAGAGGCCTTGATTATTTTCTTTAGATTTCATCTGTTCTTGGGCCGATATACTTACTGCCTCATAGGATTTGTATGATTCACAGGGATATCCAATGAATCCGGTGGGATAGAGGATGCTTTCAAAATAATACTCGTGGCTGCGTGAGTGATGGCATCCCCCAAAAATCGTAGCATCTGTTGGGACAAAGTTTGTGAGCATCCATGAAATAACCTCCTGCTATCCTGTACAAGACTTGTACTTGCCTTACCTTAAGACATGGAATACAACAGCAGCATGGATTAGTAACATATACACACACACAAACATATACATAGCTGTCTGTATATATGATGTCACAGCAAGTGACATTAAGTATAGTTTTAAAAGGTTTAGTAGAACAAAGAGAATTCCCCAGCCTTCTGCCATCCACTCAAGTCTGAAGAAGTCTCAGGTGGAGACATGAGGTGCCCACAGTCCCTGACAATGCTGTGTGCTTCTGTCTATTGTGTGCCTTCAGGGTGCTGGATGCCCCTTGCAGCACCTGCGAGGGACCAAGAGCAGTGCTGTTGTGCTGCAGGTTTAGCAACGGCACCGGCCACCCTCAGCCTAGAAAGTGTCCTGTTGGAAATGTCGCTGTTGTGGGGCTGGACTTGCCTCTCTGTGTTCTGCAGGTTCAATTCAAATTGCAGAAGCAAAACCTAGGCCTATTTGATACCTCTGACTACTACTTTTCCTGCAGTGTTCCCTGAGTAGCACTGTTCTGATCTAGCCTTTATTTCTCGTTTTACTTTCCTTCTTATAAGTAAATAGGCAAATAATAATAATAATAAAAATCTTGTACTGTTTTCTTCCAAAAGAATAGCTACTTTCACAGTTCACGTTTCAGAATTGAATGAAAATTAAATACTGAGCATGTTGGGAATGTATGCTTACCTGCAATAAGAGCTTCAAAATCATTTTGTTTCATGTCTGGAATTAAATCACTGCAGCCAGGCATTACAGTTCCTCCATTTGGGTAAAAGTCAAGGTGGCCAGTAGCGTTGTACATTCCAAGCCCTAGGATTCGTACATGATTGTGTCACAGTCTCAAGGTACATCTGCAACATGCCCATCTCTACAGCTACTTGCTTGCACATGAATGCTTACCTATGGCAGGAAAGTGGGCAGCATTACTGTGAATAACATCAACAAAGTTTGCATCTGAAGGATCCAGCCTCACCTCTGGAGGAGTGCCTTCAAAATAGGGTCCAGCAGGGTCCAAACCTTTAGCAAAAAAATAAAGAAATTTGGGTTCAGGGGAGGGAAAAGTTACACATTAATGTCTTTTGCCAACTTACAACATCAGACATTTAATATTGCACAAGTCATGTTGAATAATGACCAAACTGAACCAAATGCACAATGTGAACCTTTCTACAGACTCATTCTAATACAAGCAAAATATTTTCCAATAGGATATATAATAAAATTGTATTACTGTGAAGGAGGCATTTTATTATCAGTCGTTTTGTTACTGGACTGTTGAGCATCATGAGTAGGAAAACAGGCTTTTGGATGTGTTGTTTTGTCTTGGTATAGTGCTGGATTCAACGCAGTGGATGACTGTGATGTTGCAAACATACTAACAAAGAGCTCTTCTGCTAAATAGTTTTAAACCTAACTAGAAAAAAAAGATTTAATAATTACCCTTGTTTCTGAGAAGCCTAAAGTTTGTTTATTCATACATGGTGTTTGCAGCACTGCCAATGGTTTAATTCCAGTCTACAGACCAGAGTGCTGCAAGTTTCTTTCCGCTAGAAGCGTCCCTGCTAGATCTGCCCCTCGGTGAGCAGCCTACCTGTGATCCGCCGGATGCCTCGAATCCTCCTTCCCGCCTCTCCCGCTGTATGTGCACCCAGGCTGTGGCCAATTAGATGGATTTCACAAGGGCAGTACCTGAAGAGTTTCTGATCATTGTGGTGGTGGAGAGACAAGAACACAGGCTTTCAGTAGTGAGCAAAAAGGGTGCCTTATGCTGAGGGCCTTTGGGAGCCTGTAGGCTGACTTCTTGCTTAGCCAACAGTGTGTGAGCTGCTTGAGTTAATTATTGTTTAAATTAACCTAAGACTTGAAAGAAAAATGCCCAATCTAGAATTTTAAATGCCTCGCGATGATGAATTCACCATCATAGCCTCAGCATATGGTTACCATGTTCAGTTACCCTTGGTGACAAAATATGAACATTCTTGCTCATTTGGATTAAGCCCTAGTTTAAAGTTCCAATGATATGATCTTGTTTTTTATTTATTGACTCTGTTATGGAGCCCTCTTTCATCATGCGACTGTTCTCCATGGGTCTGCTTAGCAAATGTGGTCATGTCACTCAGTAGTACCTTCACTGACAAGCTTAGGGGTTTGGCATCCATTCTCCTCTTTGCCAAGAGTCGCCTGTACAAGACCTGCACTTCTCAGGTGTTATACTTGCTTTGAAGACAGCAGTAGAAATTAATGAGCGTGTAGTCTGCCTGCAGGGGACACATTTCAGCCAGGCATGTCCTGGGTTTGTAATGTGCAAAGCCAACAAGGATTGTTTGCTAACTGCTTGAGGTTTTTACACTGTTTTCTTCTGTAATGTATATACCCCCCCCCTCCACCCCCCCAAAAAAAAAGGCAGATCTTTACTATCGGTCTGTCTGTGCTTATCAGGTGACAGATACCTTCAAATACTCTTTACTGCAATTCTTCTGTTTACAGTGCAGCTTAACTTTGCTTAAAGTCAAACTCCCCAAATCTGTAAATTGTGGAAAAGAAAAATTAAGGATCACTTTTTGCAGTTTTGTAATGGAAAAAAGAGAGGTCCAGACCACAAATGGTGCAGTAATAGAGATATTAAATGAAAAGAGGCAGACAGAGATCACATAAGAAACCGAACCATCTTTAAATGACCTGGGAGTTGTATGCAAAGAAGAAAGACAGACACAAAAACAATAGTGTGAGGCTAGATATGAAGCCTTCCTAGGTAGAAACAGCAAACTGTGCCTCAGCTGGTTCTAGAGAAATGGTTTTTGGTACTCAAGTATTCATAAAGTTGCTATGTGGCCTTGTGGTCTCTGGAATATCTCTGCAATGCGAGGATTGCCTAGTTTCCAGCATCAAGTCTGCAGCCAAATAGGGGCTGATTTCAGCAGCCCTAAGTACTTGCAAGTCCATTTGAAATCAGTGGGACACGGTGGTACTCTTAAACTTTGCAGCTGAGCAGTCCTGTGCTATATGAGTAAAAGTGAACACTTGCCTTAGGAACATGAAGTTCACAACTAGAAGGCAACAGAACAATTTATTGTGCCCGTAGACAGCAAATATCAAGAAAACCTCTGGTGCTTTTAGCACCACGTCACTTTAGTGCTGCTGAGGTGCCGATATACTTGTGCTAGAAGGAAATTATTCAGGTGAAGACTCTTGTAAGCACTGAATGTGCCTTGCCTCATTGCCACTGAACGCCTTCTTACCCGTAACATCATACGGAAATGTTGCCACCTACTGGTCTTTAATTAATTGGCACCTCTTTCCAACTACATTAGCTTAATTGGAGTCTTTTGTGGCTGTGAGAAGTCCTTACAGAGCTGATAATTAGTATAATTAGCTGTATCTCAACTGCATGCATTGTGCCGCTCTTTCTGAAGCACTAGCTGACCGTACTAGATGAGGTTCAAAATCAAAGCAGAAGTATCATAACCCCACCTCATCTACTTAAGAACTGTAGGTTGTGGAGCTGTATCTTTTACCTGTAAAGTTTTTATGAAATAAGCAACCTCGGCTCCAATCACGCGGATGTTGTTCACTGCGCTGACATAGGTGCCTTTTGCACCTTCGTGCCAATCAACAGCAATGCAGTTCATGTTTTCTGCCTCCAGTAACAGCTGATGTGGGAACACACAAAGCAAAGCATTTAAGGAAACAAAATAGCAGACGGGAATTCAACTTAAATCAAAATAAACAATAAATGGTAACATAATCATGCAATTTCTCATTCATTACTGAATCGAACTCTTCACTGTAGCGTGTTCCATGTTGAAAAATAAATCTTCTTATAAAACAGAACACAGCAAAAAGTTTTGAGAAACAGTTTGAAAGACTGTAATCAAAAATATTTTGCTATAAGCCATTTATGTACATATTTGATATGATTTGGAAAAGCCACACACTGCACAGTAGCTGTTATGTATGCTATGTGACTTTCTTTGAAAGTCATCTGTAGCTTAACTAAATACTATAAGAAGTGTACTTATTTACCAAGTGTCTTTAAAACAGGGAAAATCGTGTCAGACTGTTAAGGTTCAGAGCAGACTAGAAAGTTCCTGTTTCAGCAAAGATACCTAATGTATCTGCCACCTCTGTACTGGCCACAGCCTTGCAGAGATCAGTGATTTCTCCACTAGACGAATCACGTATTAAAGTCTGCAGCCGTAGCTTTCTGTGATTAAGGCTTATGTAAGGTTTGAGAAGGGTCAAGGAGTAGAAACAAAAATTGATGCATGATAAACAGCTGAAGATGAATGGCAAAGAAAGCAGAAGCTTGAATCCTTTCCTTTAGGTACATCATGAAAATGGCTTCTAGTGAGGCAGACAGAATTGCTGTTTCTTTTCCACTGGAAAATTTGGAAATGTAATATTATAGATTAAAAGTTTTCACAGATTTACGAAAAAAAATAATGCTGCAGAACTGTGACTTAGCATTCAGTGGCGGTCTTTTTCTGTCTTTGTGAAAGAAGCAGAAACCACAGAAGATTTTCGCTTCCTTGTCAGAGCCAAGGCTGACACCACCACTATACACTCCACTGGCCAGAGGGCAGCAGCTCTGTTTTGTGGTAGCTTCCACATTTCATTTTTTGAAATCTTTTTTTTTCCTTTGCACTCATTAATCAAACAGAAAGCTTTGTCTTTCCTTTTTCTTTTTCTTTTTTTTTCTTTCTTTCTTTCTTTACAAATTGAATAGTTCTGAAACAGAAGAGTGTTTGTAGATTGAAACCTGAACTATTCAGGAAAGCCTTCAGCTGAAGGATGGTTCAATAGTTCCTGATGGGAGAAACAGTGAGTTGGCCTAATCTGATATTCTGACACCAGTGCAGAGGCTGGGGACATCTGTGTTCAGTTTGCTGCTTTGATCTGATTTGTAGGGTTTTGGGGATGAAAATTCTCTAGAGAAGCACAATGTCAGAGATGACCAAGAAGCCTTGACTATGCAGCACCTTCCAGAATGGGAACATTTTGGCTTTGGTTGGTAACTTCTTGGTTGGTATCTGCAACTATTTAATGCATTACAAAATAGGAGGTGAACCTTGGTGTCTAAGTGATAACGACAGAATGTAGTTACAACTGCTGAAGGAAAACAGAGGATATTGTCTCATACCAAGCACATTTCTACCACCCAGCCTTTTTTTCCAGTGCTGCCAAATCCATGAATGATGAAGGAGGTTTTCCTGCGTGAGGAGAAATGTGAGTTTTGGATTGTTGAGGAGTTTATCGCTGAGATCACCTGTGTGTAAACAAGCAAACAAAAAATCAAGTTGTTTTATCTCACACTTTTAAATGTTTTAAAAGTGTAATCTAAGTCATCACTTTTGTAGGACTCACACAACTCCTTATAATGGGCAGAGTCCCAGGCACTTCTCTATCCCATCTTTCCCAGTCCCACCATTGTCTCCAAAGTTGTGCCAACGTGGTTTCTGCTGCTCCTGTCTATTTTCCTTGATGCAGCAGGAACCCCCCATATAAGGTCCATGGTGCCTGAGATGGATGAGTTCCTCCAGAGGGCTCCATGCCTCCTGATTCAGCTTGTCCTTCTACTGACCTGACCTTTGGCCTCTGTGTGCTGCTTTGCATCTAAGAAACAGCATGTCTTTCTGGGCAGGTGATGTTTCATGTCTGTTTTTGTCACCAGCTACTCCAGAAAGGCTGAAAGAATTTAATGCGAGAACTGTGTACAGTAGTGGTGAAGCTGATCTTTGCCCACCACACGTTGCCACAAGCTGCTGAATTATATATATCTTTTACTCTGAGTGCGATCTCTGACCACCTGTATTGTTTTCAAACAAATATAGCACCTGTGATGTGAGCTCAGGGAGTTTGGGTGTGGAAGGGCTGTGCACTAGATCAGGGAGATGTTTAGGTGCAGTGCCTGGGAAGTAATGTAAGGTGTATTTTGACTTATTTTATCAACAACCGAAATGCCTGAGTAACCAATGCTGACTGTGTGCTGTGAGCTCACATGTCCCTGCTCTGCAGATCGTAAAAGTTTATTACAGGTGTAACCTCTCATCCTTAAAGAGCCTGAGCTGGACTTGTAGCATGGCAAACAGGACTGCTGTAAGCTGCAATGCTTGTGGTGCATCGTATTTCATGGCAGTGGATAAATGTTCCTGTATGGAACAGGGGACACTAGGTCTAGGAGCCTGCAAGGGATTTAGCAGCTTCACGTGCATTTGCTGAATTGATGTGGTCCCAGCCCCACATCTTGCAGATCCTTCTCCTTGCTTGGCTCAGAATTTCAGGACATAAACAACTTGGGTAGTTCTGTCTTATTTTCAGCATGGAGAGAGGCAGGTAAGAGTGCACAGTCACTCAGACTTCAAGGAGTGTGGTTTGAAAACAGTACGAAAATGGCCTGCTTCAGACTTCTGATTTTAGAAGTCACTGGTGCAGCTTCCCCATAAACCAGCAGTACTTGTTCCCCTATCTGAGCATTCAGAAAGCTGCTTATTTGAACAGTTTTCCAGTTTTCCTGAGAGATCTAAACACATGCAAAGGGCAGTCTGCTATAGCCCAGTTCTTGTGCAGGAAAATACCAGGAAACCTGTTCCACCTGACAGTTCCCTCACCATCATTTTATGCTTTACCCCAAACAGGTTGAAGGTACAGTAATGAGTGAACACTGAAGCTAGCTTCTTATTTTGACTCATTTGCCTATGATGACTGATGTGGGCTTGTTAACAAACATTGGTAGCTTTAGTCAGTTCTTGATGTTAAAAATAAATGTCACCTGTGAGTTATTTCCTGTTTCCCTGGTGTAGAGAGAGAAGCTCAAGTTCATATGTTCAGGAGAGTCAGGCAAACCTGTCAGAAGTCTCCCTGGTACCCCAGACCACGGGGGGTCATCTGAGAAACAGCCAAGCCTGGGGAAGCAAATTTCTTTACCTAGAGTAGAAGAAACAAATGGTTTATGTTTTGGACTCTCTTACAGCTAGATAATATGTTTAAGACTGCAACAGTCTGAAGACTGTCCTCAGGAAACTGAGGATTTTGTTCTGTGATTGATTTTGAAACAGATTTCTTCTTGTTTCTTTTATGGATATTGCCTGAAGTAGGTAACACAAGGGGAACTATATAATTTGAAGATAAACCTAACCAAGTAGGGATCCAGACACTATTTTGACACCATATTCTCAGCTTGTAAAAGGTGTTTTATTTTATTTATTTATTAAAAGTCTTTTAAGAAACGCTTGTTAGAACTGCTCCTGCATTCTTCCTGCATCAAAGCATTATGCCTCATTGTAGGAATGGATACGTATGCAGTAGCCTTGCATAGTGAATGAGTTGATTGTTTCTTTTAATACATCATCATTTTCCAGATCAAACAGGTCTCTTGCTCTCATGCTCAACTTTTCTGTTACAGCACTGTTTGTTGTACTAAGCACCCTATTACTGAGCCATTCTTTGTAAACAGCAGTAACAGGTAGAGACATTCGTGCACTGTCTTGATAGAGCTAGGGCACATGACTGCAGTTCTCCTCTGTGAATTTTTGGCATAAAGTTATGTATCTTGTATTCTTAATAAAATTGAAACGAGGTGGAGCCTTTAGCATTAGGTCCCTGTACAGTAATAGACTTTGCCATACAGTGACACATAAATCATGCTATGACTTCAATGTAAAAGATGTCACTGTCTCCTCTGTATTATTTTGTCTGAATTCATCTTTTAGTGATGGTTTTTATAGATGTTGTATCTCACCTGTTACTGTGCCAAGGAGATAAAATGCAGTAATCCATATTCCAACCACCTAAAGCAAATCAAATATACAGGTTAAACTTTTTATTTGTGTTACATTTTTATAAAAGGGACAGATCTATAAAGAGAAACACAAAGAACTACAGCCTAGGAGGAATAACCCAGTACCCCTGAGGGGCCAATCGGCTGGAAAGGAGCTTTGCAGAAAGAGATGTGTGTGGGGGGGTCCTGCTGGCCACCAACTTGACCATGAGCCAGCAGTGTGTTGGGTCTCTGGGCATCCTGGGTTGCATTGGGAGGAGCACTACTGGCAGGAGATCCTTCCCCTCCACTCAGTTCTCTGTTCTTTGCATTTCTTCTACATCCAATGCTGGATGTAGTTTGCTGAGGGAGTGAATTGGGCCATGAGGTTCTGACTCTCCTGACGGCCAGCAGATAGGTGGGAGGTGTGGCAGAACTGACGGGCATGCATGTAACTTGGTGGAAGTCTGCATGTTTGGCAGCTTTATGCTATTTGTGCTGCCCTTGCCCAGGGCTCCTTGTGCTTCTGCACCTTCATATTCCCCCTTTGTTTGGATTTCTTTCCTCTGCATTTTCCTCCCTTGGCTTTCCTATGGCAGTGGCTCCACATATTTCATCATTTTCCTCCCTTCATGTTTGCCTTCTTCACTGTTCTCAATTTCTTCTTTTAGGTGTTTCATAGGGCATCCACCTCCCCTTTCCCACATTCTGCTTTTCTTGTAAAGTAACAATCTTGAGCTGTAACTGCTTTTCAGTCCTAAAATCTGAAAGGCAGCTCTGAAATTAATAGGCTTATGAAGAAAATGGATGAAAACTCACAGGTCATGTCTATAATCTGTGCTGTACTTCTTTTCAGAACACCTCACCAATGGGTGATGACTTTAGAAAATGTGGGAGGTTGTTGCCAAACAAGAGTGATCAGCAATTTCTTTTCAGAGGTTCGTCCTTTGAAAGCAGAAGCTGGAAATGAACGGGTAGCTAGGCAAGTAATTCAAGATAGAGAAAACTTTTTTGTGTGTCTGTGTGGAAAGTCAATTCATTTTGTTATGAAGAGAGGTGTACAGTTTGGATGGGAGACAATTTTTTTAGCAGGTAGTTTTTCTATATTGGTTTATGTTAGCCTAATAACAAAAGGACTGGGGAGATGTTAAGAAATGATATCTTTCTAAAAAGAGTTGAGGCACCACACAATTTGATGGGAGAAAATTCTTTCAACAGGCATTTAAGAGCCTTAGTGCTGAACAAGAGGAACTTGAATCACTTGTTCGTGAATGTGAACTCAGCCTAACCAGCACTGCTGGCAGGAGGGTTCCTGAATGCTGAGCTCCATTGTTTTACTCGGAA
Source organism: Cygnus atratus (assembly GCF_013377495.2). NCBI lineage: Eukaryota > Metazoa > Chordata > Aves > Anseriformes > Anatidae > Cygnus > Cygnus atratus. Next base: position 7,725,325 of record NC_066368.1, read on the forward strand.
TGAAATGGGATATGCACCCCACTTAGTAGCCAACCGGTAATAGCCATTTCCACTTTGCTCTTCAGCTCAGAGGAAAAAAAAAAAAGTGAATGTTCATAGATTGACATCCTAATCTATAAAACCTACACTGGTTTAGTAGCTGCCCTTCACAATCCAGCCACCTTTTGGACACTGTTGCTCAACCTGTGATTCATGGGCTGCTAGTGGATGGCTTGTGAGATATGAAAAAGTCTGAATATGACTGCCCCACACGTGGACCCACACCTTCTCAGGACATGTGCACAGACACAGTCTATTTAAGAGAGGCAAGACCAAGTGTCAGACCTTTTAATTATCAGCATCTGATAATTCTCCCTTTAGGAAATAGTGGTTTTGTTTTTGTTTTAATTTAAAACAAAATATGTTGTTTATATAATTCCTAAGACTTTTACTCACCATTCTTTTATCACCCTTATCTCCTTGAGTGGTTAGCAGTAACAGGACACAAAAAGCTTTCTGTTTTCTTTAGTGCAGACTGGGTTGCTTTATGCTTTAAAAAAAAAAAAAAAGGAAAAAGATGTTAAGTACCTATAGGCTAACTCAGTAAAGTGAAAGAAACTGGAAGAATACAGGACAAGAAAAAGGAATACTGGGAATTAGAATTAGAAATCATACGAATTTCATAAGAAAAGCAGCAATGTTAACATACATTTATGGCCTGTAGAGTTAAGAAGGAATATTTCATGCGTGGAGGAAGTAAAAAGATGCAATGGTTTTGATTCATTACTAGATAAAATTGGGCAAAAGACAATGATACAGCTGAACCAAGGTTTTTGCACTTTTATTTTTCTATGTTTACCAAAACAAGCTGATGTTCACACCAGGAAAAAAAAAAAAGTATTGATGGTGACACTTAGAACAGCTGCTAGAACTATGTGTTTTAAAATAAAGAGACTTTGGTAACTCATAGCTTAGCTAAGAACCTTTTTTTTTTCTTTTTCCATTTTAAGAGTATCAAAAAATCTATTGAAAAATTTTTGTTAAGTTACTGATTAGTAAGAAAATTCCATAGACGTGGTTTGAAAAAATCTGATATGCTAACAGGTAAGAAAAGATAACACAAATGATCTGTGGAGCTTCAGGGCAATATCAGCCTGAGGCACTATAATGAAACTTTCCACAGGACAGTTGAAAAGAAAATTTGTGCAAAACTGTTAAAAGATTAAATTGTGTAATTGAATTCAATTACATGACATGACACTCGTATGAGATCAATATTACTAGTCTCATAATACTTGAATTCTAATAAGATGTTCTGCTACTTGATATTTTGGTTAAGGAATTAAAATGTTATACATGCTCTGCTACAACAGTTAAGTGGATTAAAAGTTGAATGTGCGGATTAAGTAGATTAAAATTTGAGTAATTACTGCATCTCAAGAGTATAACGGCAATAACTAGGAGGCAAGCCCTGGACTGGAAATACCGTTCTTGCTATTGTGCACAGTCACATAACATCATGATCAAAATGTGATCACGTTTTTTAGCTGTGGCTTTTGACACTAGAGTTATTGAATGTTTACGATGGATCATTACTCTGTAAATTTTTATAAGAATCAGTTCTTGGTATTACATTGCATGTCAACATTCAGCACTGGTGACAGTGATCCAAAAGTACTGAAAAAGTACTGACATCTAGGCTAAAGGATTAGTAAATAAAAAGCACATGTAATTAATTTTGGATTATTTTATTTGTTTGGGAAAGTAAATGCTGTCACACTGCATATTATATTTACTAAATGGAGGTAAACATTTTGAGGAAGCAATAACTGAAAAAGCCTTTGAGGTTTTTCTAATATATTACTAGAACTTTTGAGTTGCTAAAGAACTTTTTAGTCTTTATCCACATACACAGATGAGAGATATATATATGCACGCACACATGCAAATATACAACATACATTAATATATGGATGGAGATTGTTATTTAAGAAGTACAGAGGTTTTGTTGCTGCTTGAATGCACAGTTCAGGAGGGATACTAAAAAAATTGAGAAGTTTGAGAGAACATCTTCTTGGGCAATCAAGAGGATGGAAAAGAAGGAATGTGGAGCAAAAACTGAAGAGGGGACTGTTTTGCCTAGGAGTACAAAGTCTCAAAGCACAGATGATTGTTCCCAAAGACATAACCTATTTTTCACCATTTAGATTTCTGTTTTTTCCAGCTTTCCTGCCGTACTGTTCCTGATTTCCAACCATACTTCCTATATTTCCTGCTCCAGCATTGTCCTTGAAGAAAGAACATTTCTGTCTTTCAGTTGTTTTAATTTCGTCTTTCATATTTTTTGGTAGTTTGGTGTAGTGTTTGGTTACTAACGTAAAGGCATCACAAAAGAGAAGTAATCCAGAGTTTAGCCGAGAATCCTTGACTATAAGTTACAAGTTAATTTCCCCTTCTCCCAAAAACTTATTGCATGTATTTGAGCCTGAGGCATTTAGATACCACTTGCTAATTACACACCCAAACATTGTAAAGTTACACAAATGGATAAAAGAAATTGAGGATAAAAAATATTACAGCAGTATCTGTAGGCCTCATAAAGGAGAACATGTATGTATTTACCCATATGTAAATACTTGAGAATCCACTCTAACTTTTTGAAAATATATTTTGTAGAGATGGCCTAGCCCATTCTGTACAAATATGCAAAGAACACCTTTTCCAGGCACAGTCCATGTTCAGTAGCTAACACAGCAAGAGCATTTCTCCAGCTTATCAAATGTGCACAGGTCTGGGCTTAGTGCTGGTGATATAGTGAACTAATTCAGGTGAGCAGAGTAACTGGCATAATTGGTTGAAGACTTAATTTCATCTCAGTCTCCTCCCCATCCCTCAGATGTGGTTGTAAATTGCCCATAGTAAGATTCAAGATGAAGGAACTTTGGCTGTGCTTCAGTACAAACAAGTAATAATAAGTAAAAGAGCATCTGGGCAATTAGCCAGTCTCCTTTCCTGCTGGCTCACCAGCTTTTAGGTAAGCTCTCCAGGAGGAAACTGACTCTAAATGAATAGCTCTGAAACCAACAAATTTAACAGTAGACAAATCAATCTCATAGTGGAGCAAAGTAGTCAGGTGATCTGGAGAAAGGAAAAGGTTCTGGACCTCGCAGGTGTCAAGGTAAGGCAAAACAGGGTTCACATACATTGTCTGGTCTGGGTATTAGAGTTTTCTGGCATCTACTGACCTCTTAAACCGAGTCTGAGACAGTGAACTAGGGCATTAGGCTCCCATAATGACTCAGAATACTGATGCAAATTCTTTTCTTGAGGCGTTAAATGTGGGAAGCGCTCCAATAAAAGGGCAGTATATATGCAAAGTCATACATGTATTTGTTCATCATTAGAGATTACAGTAAGATTGGGGCTTTCAAGTTGCTTCTGTCAGTCACTTAGAAATGGTGTACAATCCAGAGAAATGTCAGGATAATAATGAAGAAAACCTATTAAATATGTCCTGATTAACAGACATAGCTAACACTATCTGCTTTGACCTCCTAAATAATAGGGTTCTCACCTTGTCCCTACAGCAGTGTTCAGACAGTAAAACATGCAATTATGATTATTTAATCTAACTACAAGCATCATATTTAAAAAAGAAAACCAAACAAACAAAAAACCCACCTATGATTCAGTTTGGGGAGGTGGCTATGCCAATTCCAGGCTAACTTAAGCTGACTTGCAGCTGTGATCTGGCCACTTCTGTCCTTCCAGGACTTCACTAGTGTCCTTCATAGGTAGACTACTGTTACTTTTAGCCAGCTCTAAGGCCAACACTATTGGCCTTTTGCCATTTCTGAGGTGCAGAATGACCCTTGCTGATAACAACTTACTCCATAAACTGTGGTACTAAAACACATCCTGTTTGCCTCATCCTTCCCTATAACAGCTTTGTAATTCTTCCTCACTTCCATTCTCCCTTTACATTTAGAATGCTCCTAACAGTGCTTAATTTTTTCTTTTCAGCTATTATTTGTATTCTTGTGTGCTTTTTCTTAAAATAAATAAGAAAAGAGTCCAGACTCTATGTGGAAATACCATCATTTGATCTTTCTTTAAAAACACAGAGATATATTATCTGCCTAATTACCTTAGCCCCACTGAATCCGCCCAGTTTTCTTAGCTGCACTGCAGTGTCCCAGTCCAGATAGGATCATCTCCTACTGGGATTTCCTGGAATTGAAAAGTTTTTAGCCCTGGTGCTGCTGCCAGGGTCTCCTCAGTATTGCTTCCAGGACCACTCTTTGTACTGTTCAGCCTGTCTCTTTTTTATTTTTTTAAGCAGGAGCCCCAACCATCCATTAGCAAGGACAGTTACCCCCAAATCCTACCAATTCCTCAGTCACTTACCGCTGACTGCAGACCGCGTTGCTGCTTTGTACGCTCTGCTCAGGTGGCTCCTGTCAAGCCCCGGCTGTTCCCGGCTCTTTTCACTTGGAATCAGTCCCACCGCCATGGGTGTGGACCTGCCCACACGGTGCCTAATTACAGGCCGGGTGTGGGTGAGCGAGACCTTTGTCAGAATGACACTCTTAGTGCTGGATGTGACATGTTGCCTTTTCTTGTCTCTCTAGCTCTCCCGTCATTTTTAATTCATCAACAAAAAATTTACCTCTAAGGGTTTTGCTGTGGGTGTGAATAAAAGCAAGGTGAGACCATTTTAACCCTTGAAGGGGATATGGTATGGGACATTGAAATGCTTAACTGAGTTAACTGGTTATTGGAGGCTCCTGCTGTAGGCAACAGACTGAACCTCCTCTGTGGGCACTTAAGAGCAGAAACTTAATTATGCTGTTTGGTGTCACCCTCTGTTCTCAGACTGATATATGTACCTTGTGAAACAAACCCTTGTGTCTTTTTGTATAACAAAGCCTATTATTATTTTTCTTATTGTTATTATTTTATTTACTTTTTTTAAGAGATAGTGGGTTAGCTCCTTTTAAAAAGGGGAGGGCAGGAAGAATTGTTGTACAACATAGTGCCTGAGAATTTATTAGCTTTTGCTAGTAAAGTTACTCAAGCTCTGTCCACCCACTACCATTTCGACTAATCTACGTCCTCTTAGGCCATGTGGGATTCACTAATTAGGTGCCAAGCTTTAACATTGGTTGGTGTGCTCTGAAATAAAACCGACAACTCTTGGCACTGTTGCAAACAGCATAGAGCCAAGAAACCACAGCCACCTTCATTCAGACATGTCAGGAGAAGGAGAGGATGATGATAATCACCATTGTGCATCTTTTTCTCTAATGGCCAAGTGACTAGAGAAGTGGTCCAGCACATAAGTCCCAAGTACTTTTCTTTGCTCAGCAGGCTGTGGGTCTCAATGAGCTCAGACCACAGAGTGTGTCACAACCCAGTTTTTTCAGCAGCTCCTGAGCAAGACCTCAAGTCACTGCACTGCTACCTATGGGATAGGTGCTCCCATAGTCACCTGTTCACACAACTGTGAGTGACATTCATCGTTATACATGGAGTGATTCAACTGCCTAGGGGCAGGAAGTGACTTGGGTTGAATCTAAGTTTCATATAAGAAGCCAGTTTGTGGTCTTGAGATACGTGCAGTGTTTGAGAGAAGGTATAAATTCAGAAATATCACCTAAGGTGCATTTTTTTCATATGCTAAGCAGTACATAACGTGCTCAGCATGCATTGTAAAATACAAGACATGAGCGTCTGTCACTCCTTGTAGTCTATGGAGCCCGTGCGGGTGTTTGGGTTGGGGACTGGTTCTTGTTTGTTGGTGAAGTGGTGCAAACCAATGCCATCTGCAGCGATCATCACTAGTAAGAAGTCTCAGAGGAATCAGGAGGAAGCAGTGGCTGGTCAGTGATGGGATCTCATATTTAATTGCTGCTCAGACTGAAGACAAGTATGTAATTTCAGATAAGAGAACAGATCTAGCTAGTAAGAAATGATTTACAGATCTATTGTATAATAAAAATATAAATAATAAAAATTAAATATATATGTGTGTGATATATATATAAATATAAAAATATATAATAACAATTATAAGTAATAAAAACCTCATTGACTGGAAGATAGAAAATGAACTGGAAGATTGACTGGAAGATAGAAATTGGGCAGCACTTATGGGAACAGTATCAGATGGATACAGCTCTTTGGATAAGTCAGGGAAGTCATGGGGCTGGGGAGCCACAGAACAGAGATAAGGAGTGTCATGTTCCCCGTTTGTCAGCATATTGGCATGTAAGTTATATGGAAAGCAGCCAGTGAAACTGGTGCCTCTATTAATGATGGAATATATTCCAAAATTGCTGAACGTCTTTGTGTGAAAATCAGACCCCTTAAAAGCATTTGTTAGGGGACCAGGACTGCTGGGTATGCTCAAATATTTTGCTGTGATTTCCACAGAGCTCGCGTTTTGTGTGTGAGTGTTAAAATGGTGCTGCAGAACATCCCCAGAAGCACAGTTACAAACTGAAACAGAAATGCAGGCTTATAAGAAGCAAGATATACAATACCTCCTTGGACAAATGTGCACGAATAACTGAGAAAAGCATTTGGCAAGTTTTTAAGTTCATTAACTCCATTCTTCAGTTTGCTTTTTCGTCTGCTCTGTATGTTGAGAAGTTGTAGCCCAGTTAATATGGAGGAACCATACACATTTTCAACACAGAAGCTCGCTGTCAGTGTATTTCAGAGGAATATGCAGTGGTGCAGATAATATTAATGTAGCTCAGAATGACAAGATGGATTCAACACTAGAAAGAGTTTTATAGCCTATGTTACAGGGTTTTCGAGGTCTAGCTTGCTTTAGGAATGGCTGCTTTTTCTTGGTATGTTTTTATGACTTAAGAGGAACAGTAGGTTTTTACGGATGGTAACAAAAGTCTGGTTTCTGCAGTTGCCTCTGACAATATGCAAGTGAACGCATCCAGATGGTTTTATAAATGTCAACTTGAAAATTATCAAGGACATAAACGTATTCTGATGGTAGTGGCCTTCGCATTAGCAGGAAAAAAAGGATCAAAACACTCACTGAGAATCATGTTCTCCAAAGGAAACTCAGCAACTGTGTTTCAAGTGCAGTGATATATAAATTACCAAGGCTTTCATAGCAAGATAAGTGAATAAAATTCTAAAAGCAATATTTTTCTCTCTCATTTCGATTTTAGATTGAAGATGGTTAATGAATTTCTTAGCTTGAAAGAAGGTCACCTGGAAGTAGCTTTGTTATTGCATCCCCTAGAGAATTGCTAATATGCATAGACAAAGACCACTCACCTTCTTGGAGAATCTTACCATTAGTCCCTGAGTGACAGAGCCACGAATAAAAGACTTTCTTGATATTTCTATTGTCTAACTCTGATGTGTTCATTCTGGTCAAGTGAGCAAACTTTATATTGAATAAAAAGCAAAACCAATTTGCCTTAGCATATCCTTTTCAGTGTTGCACAGCAGCAATAAAATGAATATTTTGGAGATGATGATAAATATTGATGACCTTCCATGATACTTGCTCTCTGCTCATTGAATCAGTCAAAGCAGTCCCTTGCCCTTGCCCAAAGCAAGCAGGTTTTGTGAGCTGAAGACTTACGGAGCATAGGATCATGGTAGGGAAACAGAAACGGGAGAATTTTAAAGGCGGCGATGGAAGTAACCAAAACCAGAGTGGGTGGAAAGATTAGGGAGAGCCAGTCTTCCTTTCCAAGTAATAGGCAGAATTAAAAGAGAAGAGGGTGAAGTCCTTTTTTCTGAATGCTTTATTTCCTACTAACACTAAAATATTTAATTTATTTGAAGGAAGAAGCAGAAATAAAAAGGAATAGCTGTAGGTTTTGCCTTGCAGACTGATAGGCAAATGCAAATCTTCACAAATGATCTATGAAAGAATGGATCTGAACAGCTCAGACACAAAACAGTGGCTTAGAACAAAGTTAGCTACCTTGGGCTCTGGACACCTCTTATGTTAGATCCTAAGCTTTCCTAGTGTCTGAAATGTATGGGACGAAAAGGAGACTGACCCCAATGTCAGCGTGTATTTTCAGATATTGCTTGTGCTTCCGGTGTTGCAAGACACTTGGCCAATCCCATCTTGTGGTAGCTGGGAGGAGAGGTATGTTGTCCGGTAACACGGCAATCTAGGTGTGCTCTGTTTGTGTGCGGGCTGGTGATGATGCATGCTCTTTCCGGAAGGTTTTAGATCCTTGATAGCTAGAGATAAAGAACAAATTCCTGTCTCTGTTTTATTTTGGAAATATGCCATCAAAAATAAAGTTCGGCATGCTATCAACATCCACTTCATAGTGATTGGAATCAGCATAGCTTGAAGCAGCCCGGAGACTGAAATTGCTAAGTCCCTGATTCTGTGTTAATAAAAAGGAGATCCATGAGTTTCATAGACTGTCTGCATAGATAGGCTTTGTGATGGGTCAGCGAGCAACTGTTTAGCCTCCCAGAGGCAACCTCAATCTCAACCAGCTTTGATTTTGGAAGGATAACTGAAATAAGTGTTGGGAAAGCACATTCAAAGCTCCTCATTTTTTTTGCTTCTGTTCCAGGACAACACCAAAGGTTACAGTTAGAGCCTATGGGTTACATAGAATACCCTGACTTAAAAATGGGTTAAAGTCTCAGCAAAATCCTGTCCCGATTATTTTATTTTACCCTCTATATAGCATGCACATATTTGGAAGTTGGAGCCTATTGTAGGGGAAAAAAATCACTAATTTTGATTGAGGGAAGTAAACATAAATAATTTCACTATAAAAATATTAATGAGAATTTGCAAGAAAAGGGACTGAGGTGATAAACTTGCAAGAGTGCTTTCTGGGAAGACCAACTTGCTCCCAAGATGTGTGAGGTTATGGGTGGGTTAGTAACTGATACAACGCAACTGTGGGTTTAGACGTTACCTGAAAAAAGGGAGAACAGATCTCAGATGTAAAAAAAAGTCCCCTTAGGATGTAAATTCTCAGGCACTGTGCCACTGTAATCATTCACTCATTTCTGGTATGCCAAAGACAAAAACTCTAACCTAAATTAAAAGCAAAGAGAGAAATCAGAAAAAAATGTATCGACATACAACTATATAGAAAATAATTGAGTTATCTTTTCTTGGGGAAAAGCAAGCCTGAAGAGAGAAAAAAAAAAACTGATGATAAAATCATGTGAAAGCAAGTAAAATAGAGGTCTTGTGGATTATCTAGGGGAAAAAAGGAAAAAAGAAAAAAGCATGATGTATTTTTTATTCATGGAGAAATTTAAGAAATTTCCCATGGCGTTTCTGTAAGTAAAGATTCTGGCAAGTGACTGGGCTATAAAATGATGTAATCAGAAAGCAGATAGTTTTAAAGGCAGGATGTAGGCATTGGGGAGGCTTTCTGTGTAAGAGACGTGTCAAGCTTCTTCTCTAACAAAGATGAAAGACCAGAAGGACTTCTTGAACAAAGTGTTTATTTATTTCCTGCAAATTTGTGGTTCATTTTCAAGGATTTTATCAACACATTCTAGGGTATTAAAATAGCGTGAAAAAATCTGAATAGTCAGAGAAATAAAATAGATAGGATCAAAAGTGGGAAGAGAGATGACTGCGTAAACAAAGCATCGAGGTCTTCACCTAATAGTTCTCATTAATTATTCTTTTGCTTTTTGTTCTGGGCCACAAATATTTATGAGGGACTTTTTGATACACTGCATTTTTTTTGAAAGAGGAAAGCACACTTTTTGCTGTGCTTGCAAAAGAGGAAGAGAGGTAACAACCTCAAGTTGCACCAGGGGAGGTTTATTTTGGATATCAGGAAGAATTTCTTGATGGAAAGGGTGGTTAAGCATTGGAACAGGCTGTCCAGGGAGGTGATGCCATCCCCAGAGGTAATTAAAACATCTGTGGATGTGGCACTTAGGGACATGGTTTAGCTGTGGACTTGTAGCATTGGGTGGATGGTTGGACTTGATGATCTTGAAGTCTTTCCCAACCTAAATGATTCTATGTTTCCATTTTATTCCTGTTACCAGAGAACTCTGATACAAATGGTTCTTGTTTTCAGCACTTCTTGAAAAGCATACTGTTTCTGCTAAAATTATTGTTTCTGATGCTACATATAAGGCAAATACAGATGATGTAAGTGGAGCAGAGAGTTAGTATTGTGCACTACCTTTTATTGCTGTTTCTTTATTCTATAAAAGATCTAAGAGGTTTGTTGGTTTGTTTGACCTTACCCCCTTGCCAAAAGTGTGTTTTGAGAGAGAGCAGGGACTGAGGTGGAATGCCTTATGATGGTTTGTTAGTAGTTTACCTTGGCATTGTTTTTGTAGTGAACAAATGCTTAAGGAGAATTAAATGAAATTTTTGTTGTAACTCTGAAGCACTCTCAGTATTACAGAATATTTAAATAATTTAAAAGACTGAATGGATATCATCATACATCCTTAGAAATCCTAGACAAACAAAGCACATTTGATTAAAAAGAAGTCTACTTTTCAATTTGACATCCAAACACTTCAAAAAGTATGTCATCTTATGACATTTCAAAGATGCAACTTAAGTTGTTATAATAATCTTGCTTATGTTGTTGTGAAGACATGAAGCTATTACCTCTTCCAGTCACTGTCAAAGGCATAGTATCTTGTGAAATATCAAACCCTTGCATTTTATGGACTGGCTCCAATAACACAAAGTGATAGAATCCAAATTTTCCATACCAAGTAATAATTTTGATTTTTAATTACAAAGAGAAACAGGAGGAAAAAAAAAGCTTAAATACTAAACTAAACCAGCAACACACAGCTGCTTTCAATATTTTTTCACCTGTAGTTCATAAAAATAAACCTCCTCTGTTTCCTGCTCTGTTTATAGATGTCTTAGCAAAAATGTGCGGTGCTGATATTTACTATACCAAAGAGTGAAAATTAACTCGAGAAAGAGTATATAGTATAAACACAAAGTGGGACAAGAGAAGGGGTAGAAAGTAACACAATATTTTATTCTTAGCCGTACTGATTGGGTGAGGAAACACCTATTTTTAAGGGGCATAATCAGCTTATAGCAGATGTTATCAGCTCATGTGAGTTGCTATATTTCATCAGAAAGCTGTTGAAATCAACAGCTAAAAATTAAACAAAATGAAAGTTTGTATTTTTGAAGGGAAGAATTTTATGATTCATGATTCATAAAAACATCAAATTAATGTTCAAAATTGCAAGGAAGACACAGCCAAATATGGAGACAGAAGGGAAAGGGTTTGTGCTTTACAAACTCCTGAATTCAACAGGGTGATGTTTCTTTCTAGTGAGAAGCCATGGCCCACATTATCCTGTTCACCCTGATTCCTCATGTCATTAAATCAGATAATGCACTTCCTGGCCCTGCTAAACACATTTTTTGAGTCCCCAAGAAAAATATTTATGTTTCTTTTGCTTAAGACCCTGAGTGCATGAACAGAATAGTAAGTATTCCTTTCCCCCTCCCTCCATCTGCTTAATTTGTGCAACTCTGAGGCAGAGAGCCATGCCTGATTTATGACAGATGGCCAAGATAGTGTAATTCCTAACTATAGGTATTTCCCAACTATGTGCATGTACCCAGGGGTTTGGTTTATACTTCTCTGGGGAATGAATTCCATGCTTGGGAAGGTTTCTGGATCCTATTCCTCATGTGGGTGGAGGTGGTAAACATACCAAAGCAGGGAGCCCGTGAAAGTGGACAGATTTGTGAACTTCGATTCAAATATCCTAAGCAATCTCCTCTGGCAAACTTCATGGGAACTGACTGGATTCTGATATCTCAAAATTATTGCTGCATAATTTATAACACACCTGTTCATCACTCATGTTTAGCCTTGTGTAACTCATCTCATCAACAGTGTTTCTGGTGAACCTCATTGGAAGTATTCTGGAATAGCTAGTTATTAGGATGGAACAGATCAGAGTTGGCCAACATGATTCCCACATCGGATTTCTGTGCCCAAATGATAAACCTCATATTAGGTTTAAATATTTGCTGTGTTCCTTAGACCACAGTGAGCAATAAAATCCAAAAGGATTTTTGTGGTGAACTTCCACTGAAACAAAAACAGTCTGGTAGCCTGATTTTGCTAAATAGTGTTATCAAAATACTCCCAAATGGTCTGGGGCAATGCTACAATAATGAAAATACTGAAGCTGAGGCCCAACTTAAGCATCATCAGAATTCTTGTGGGGAAAAGTTTTGTGTCTCAGAAAGGGGCATATTAAGTTCTTTATACTGGGAAAATAACCATGATCCTAAATATTTTTCTAAGATACTTTTCCTGAAATTATGGGAGGTCTTAAAGGTTTTCTGGTTTTAGAAAAGCAAGATGCAGGTGGAAAATTCAGCTTCAATGGCAAAGGGAAAATTATTATTTTGAAGGCTGACAGAAAATTTAATATCTTCAATTGCACAACATTATCTTGATAAAGAAGGTACCCATTTCAGGTACAGAGAGAGTCCCAGCTCACCCAATGTTCAGCAGAGCTGAACACAGCAAGTCAATGAAAAAGGCAACAATCAAATATTCTGCTGTGCATTAAGTTGTCCTGCTTGACATAAGGTGAACTTTGATGGTTGAGTTTCTCAGGGTACAACTTGGTATGCAGTCCCAGCTCCTAAACAGTCTTTTGGATGTGTTGCTAAAATGTTGTTTAAATACATTCTTCAGGAACGAAAAGCAGGTGTCACTCAATGCCATTAAAACTCTGAATATTTTTATATTAAAATTATTTGTCAGAATCCTCACATAGAATAAGATGCTTCAGAAAGCATGAAGGTGTCCTTTTCCTGAACAATCAAGCAGGCACAGTTAAAGGGTTTGTCTGTCTATGCTGTGTTTGTTGTTGTCGTTGTTTCGTTTTTAACCTATTTTAGTATTGTCCTCCTTGAATTTGCAATACAACCAAACCATGTGATTGTATAGCTGGTAAAATGCCTGTTAGCTGTGGCTGTAACTAGAATTCACAGAACTGTAGCTCCCCTGTTTGGATACAAGCTGACAGCACCGATTTAGAAATAGAGCTTTAGTAGTAGACTGGAAAAATTGTTCATTTCTCTTGAAGGAGCCTTGCCAGCAGTTTGGCTGAAGAAGCAAGCTCTTGCAGAGGGCAGACAGCTGTGGCATTCCTCTCCCAGCCCTAGCAAGGCATCAGGGTTTGCCATTTGTTCGGCTGCACAGACCCGTGGCCACAGAACACAGACCTGGCAACAAGAGAAAAGTTTAAGAAAACAATCTTCAGCATAATGGCATATTTTTCTATTCCCCACCCCTACCCCCCGAGTCACAGCATGGAACACAATTAGGCTGCATACTCACACATTTCCATCTTCCCCAGATATTACAGTGACTTCATCAGCTCCCATGCAGCCTCTGTGTACCTGACCTAGATGCTTCTTCCAGAGAAACTCGACTTTTGAAATGTTCCCAGAAATTTCTGTATCAATATAGTTCAAGTATGTATTGCCTGGCTTGAAAGTTCCCCTGCCAAAAAAGAAAAGCATATAGATGAAATATAAATCCATGTTTACTGGAAAAGGCTAGGCTGAGTGGGCCACAATGCCAGACTCTGGCATGGTTCATAAGAAACATGCAACTTCCCTGCTGGTGTACATTCCCTAGGGGAGGGAATGATCACACAATTATGCATCATTCGTCTCTTTGTCATCTTAAAGAAGATTTCCAAATGACATGCTTGAGACCAGAAGTAGCCTACTATCAAGCCCCAGAGCTCTTTGCTCTTGCCCACTTCGCTATACCAACCTTTGTCTGAAAAGAAAGCACAGAGCTATAGAGACCAGCAAGCACATTTTGACCACAGTCTGTAGCATGAGGAACTTTGACCACGTATCACCTGTTTTTATGACCAGTGTAGATCACGGATCACAAAGAACAAGATGAGACATGTAAAAAGAGACATTACAAATTCAGTATAACAATTTTTTCAACAGTGATGGTATACTTACTTGTCAATTGTATATTTTCTCCTGATCCCATTAGTACCAGTCAAGGCTATATCTATATTTCCCTTCATGGTTTCTGTTGCAGATACTCTGACACATATCTCTTTTCGCCAGCCTTTGAAAACAAAATGAAATACGAGGGAAAGAAATCTCTTTACAATCATTGAAACCTATGTTTCAATGCCTTTCAGGGAGAGGAGAGGATTGCACAGATGTGCTTGTAAGCAAACAAAATGCCGCTCTTATTATTAAGGGAAATATAAGTTCTGTGTGATTCTAGTAATTTTAATTTCCTTGACAGTGGTCTAAATCACAGATGCCAACCAGATCCAATCTCTGTTGGCCTTCTGGCCATGTGGAGTATTTAATCTGCCGTGGGCAACACTGTGCTTTGCTCTTCCGCTTGGCCTCAGTTTTCATTTTGTAGTTACAGTTATGAGAAATTTGGGTGTGGCGGGGTGTCTCATGAGTAGTGCATATTGATTTCAAGTTACCAGGTTTGGAAATGTTTTGTACTGGCTTTAATTTGGGCTATTAAAAGGATAGTCTCTTCACCCACCTCAGGGTATGGTTTCTATAAACTCAACAATGTGGATGTTGAAATTAATGTATTCATTCAGATTTAAGAAATGAAGAATTTCTCTGCACTCAAATTCATTTTTCTGCTTTGTGCTTTTCCCAAGATGAGATATAAATATTTTTTGTACCTAGTTTTTCTTTCATATTCTAGTGCTAGCGAATGATGTCCTCAAAGACCGTATCTGATTCATTGCCCTTGCAATTCATCATCCAGGATAGATTACATTTTATTTACAAATTTCCTTATTTCCCATTTCTTCATCTGCTTCTACATTAATCACATTTAAAACTATGCTTATACTTATTACTCCCCGTCATCGTGACTTGATGAACTTTGCAAAAATACCCTAAAATGATCTAGTTTTATAGATTTTTGTCAATGACAGCAGTGCAGCTTTACTTGAAATCTTGCACTTTCAGCATATAATTCCTCCCACCTTCAGCTTTATAGAGCTTTTGAAGCCATCATGTAGTTAACAAAATTTAGCAGAGTTTTTAAGTCACATATCAGCATCAATTCTATAATTATCTCAGCCCTTCCCAGATAATGCTGATATTCCATATTCCTAACAGACATGAAATTCCATGAGCACCTCTTACTTGAGTTGATTTCTGTAGAAGTATAAGGTATTTGTTCATATAGACTTTGTTGCCACTTTAAATTCATCACCCAAAACCAGTACTTACGAGAATATGGGGGGCGGGCCCCTGTGTTTAAATAAACTTTCTGCTGTTCTTTCTCAGTTTTATAAGGAAACATGTCGGCATAATGACCCATAAGCGGGCATCTTTCCTTTCGGCATGGGAAGCATGCTCCCTGGAGGAAAATAAGTGTTTGTTACAAGATGTTATCTATTTTAATCTCAATTCTTAAATTACAATAAATTAGGATATTTCAGCTTTCTCTCTCTCTCTCTCTCTCTCTTCTTTTTTGAAAAGGTATTTGTTTCTGAGTTCATATCTTCAGTATTTAAAAGAGTGGTGGCAAAAGGAGTTGAGATGGTCAGTCTGCTTATTTCTTCTGGTGAAAAAACAGAAAACAAAAAGGTTAAAATCTGGCCTAATTCTTTTTGTTCCTGCAGAGACCACGAATAAATATGTAAATGTATGCTGCACCTTACTACCTGACCTGTAAAATACAGATAAGATATTTAAGCATAGGAATAATAAAGCTTGGGGCGTCACTTTGGTATGTGGAAATTAATCTGTGTAGATTGAATATTGAATGGTCTTGTTGTCTATTAAAAAAATACTAAGCATGTATATTTTCAGTGAAGGGATTCAATTTCAGTTGGAGGAAAAAAAAGGTTTTGCAATATTTGGAGAGTTCAATTTTGATAATGAGGAAGTTCTGCAAGAAGTGGCATCTGTGGATCCTTGGCTGTTTAGGCATCAGATGAATGAAAGGCTAAATGAACATCATCAGTTATTATTCTTCAATTGACAAAATCATTTCCCCCTCATCACTAAATTGCACAGGGTTCTGGTTTTCATTCAAGACCTGAATTACATCAGACTTTCAAGTTATGTGGCAGAATCACTACAGGCAATAACAACTTTTCAGCATGTCCTGGTTTCACCTGGGACAGAGTTAGTTTTCTTCCTAGTAGCTGTCGTGGTGCTGAGGTTTGGACTTAGGATGAGAGCAATGCTGATAACACCCCACAATAACACACTGCAGGAGGAGGGTGAGCGAAGGGCTGTGTGGTGCTGAGCTGCCTGCCGGGTTAAACCACAACACTGCAGTACTGCAATCCTTCCTTTTGTGAGTCAATAGAAGCAAATCCAGTCCTGGCTTCCTAGTTATGTCAGGCATGAAACACCAGGACATTCTGCTGCCTTCTTTCTTGTGGCACTTGAGGGTTGTTTTATGTGGGAGCACTGCCGCGCTGTATAAATATTTGTCTCCCCTGCTCTAAATACCGTGGCTCCTTATTGCTTATACAGATGTTTAAACATGTACGAAATCCATCAGCCATCCTCTTGATGATGGGTTCCACCAGGTTTATAAGACACTGGTTTAAATGGACGTCCTTCAGCCAGACCATGTCCCTTGCTGCTGACCTATGCAGAGGGTGAACCCAGCTGTGTGTATATGTACTGTCTTCATTTTCTCCCAGATCTTTCTAAGCGTTTGCTGCTTTCACATTTTGCCCATTTTCTGCCTGTGATCAAGAGGGAGGGCAGCCAGTGGGTCTGCAGAGCCATCCTCTATCCTATCATTTAGAGTGCAGAAATGGTCCCAGAATTTAAGAGAAGGAGGGCAGAAGGGATAACCTTACCCACTTCATAAACATGTACCCTGATACTTACCAATATAAAATCTCGGTATGTTTCACACTGGTAGCCAAGAAATCCATTTGGGGTGATAATACTTTCAGCATAATACCGGAGGCTTCTTTTATGTCCACATCCAATAGATCTATATGCTAGGAAAAAGCCCACACAAAAAAGATTAGAGCAATACATTAACCATAAAGTCCATGCCAAAACAGGAAATGTGGGTCTTTTATCCTCCCTCAAAAGCATTTGTATATACAGTGAAGTCTTGGATTAAAAAACAGTAACAATTAAATGATGTTTAAAGTGCGAATTATTTGGTTTTATGGTAAAAAGCACACTTCCAACTACAAAAATATTTTTGATGGGGAAGAGCGAGGTACTGCCCATGTGTGTCCCTGTGCCCATAAAGAAGCTCACAGAGGTGGAGATGCACCTGGCAGCCTCCAAGCAGCCTCCAGTCCTGCTCTGTGCACCCTTGACTGCTTTTACTTTAGCACGAGAAGAGGGGAGCGGTTAGCCAAATTCATAGTTGCGGCATTTGCAAAGCATATAGTAGTTACTGTGAAGTAGTTTTCGTTTGATTACCATTATCACAATGTGGTATTTTGTAAAACCACAGTTTCCGCTCACTTCTAGAATTAAAGAAAATTGTAGTAATTATTTTAACTTCAGTGGCTTTCAGTGTTTTTAAGCTCTAGAAAATCTGCGGTCATTTGACATTGGTGATTCTGTGAAATGCTCTGAAAAGCAAGATGTTTGGCAGTGTGTCCTTGATTTTGTTAGAATTATTCTAAACAAGTGCATTTTGCCCTCAGAGTGAAATTCCTAAGCAGGCAGTGCAGGGAAGAAGAAAGTGCAATTTGTGTTATATTTACAGGTCCCTTGTTACAAGCATTGTCTTTATGAGTTCCAAAGCCTCTCCTTTATCAAACACACCAACATTAGGCTATAAAAGCAGGCTCCACTCTGCTTCAGGGTCGGGGGACCTCGCCTGATTATAGGGTGATGTCTTGGAGGCACTGAAGTAATTGCAAGCTGGCACAGCTTTTAGTGAAATCAGAATTTCACCTATAGTTATACATCAATATTTATGCATCTTAAAGATAGACCGGTTGATATTGACCAGTTGATACACATTGCTCTTTATGTAGGGAAAAAAAAAAAAAAAAAAAAAAAAAACAAAGAAAAAAACCCCTGAAGAGTATTTTTGTCTGTGTTTCTTGAAAACAATCCGGGTCATCAAGGCTTCCTGAGTATATTTTCTTTATAGTTCTGTCTTTAAATCTAATTCAGAAGGGTCTGTGCTTTTAACTTTAAAACTCCCAGCTCTCAGAGTTGGCTTACTTTGTGCTAGTGCCAAATTCACTTGACATCTATACAATGGGAATATAATACTCATCTCCTTCCTGCATCAAAAGTTGTAGAAAGAAGTTACTAAATAGCATTTCTAAAGCTTTTTTTTTTTTTTTTTTTTTTTTACATAAAAGCACTACATAAATGTAAATATTATCAAGCAGAAGAGATAAGTACAAAGCAAGGTTTAAACAAGAGGCAGGAGTTAAGGCTGTCTCTATTTTTAGAAGCTGCATGAAAAACCCACTCCATCTGCTTGTGTTCAGAAGAGCTGGGCTTGTTTTTTACCACAAAACATTGCAAGCAGCCTAGTGAAATATCTGTGGAAAATACGTAATTTTTGCTGAAAACTGAGACATTTTTCTGTTGTCAGTCTTGAAGGTGTTTTGGTTCCAAATGATTATGCGTGTAGCCAGCTTTCAGTCTTGGGTTACTAAGTTCTCAAACCAGTCCTGATACAGAGCATTTATGAAAACCAGTTACTTAAGTAGTGGTAGGGATTTCAAAACATTTAGCTGTGAATAACATATGTTCTTATTTCTGTAGGGTAGGACCAGAAGGCAGGATTTGGGGTATCTGTTGGGCTCAATCCCAGGATAATTCTTATTAACTGCCCAGCTTTCTTTGAAGAACATAAACTACTAGTGCAGCAGTCATTTTATCATCTTCTGTATTTTTAACCTTGTGCCGTTCCCTTTGAAGACACTAAAGCTGCTAATGGCATGGATGAGTATGTCTGACCCCGGTAATACTGGGACTGATGTCTTTGTAGCAAGAAGGGAAGCTCAGATTTTTAAAAACTCATTTTTGGATTATCCTTGAATGAATTTCACTGGCCCTTTTTGCATGGAATTTCCACAGAGGTCAGGCAGCCAGCATGGTGCCAGACATTTAAAACAGGCTGGTGAACAAGTCTGTATGCTTTGACTGAGGTTTCCACCTGGAGTTTTCTTTAATTAGTATATTGATATGCATACGCATACATACACACATGTGTATATTATTTATAAACACCCATGGGTGTATAAATATGTACATTATGTACAAACACCCACGGGTGTATAAACACCCGTATATGTATGGGTATTTCACAGACAGCTTTAAATCTTTCATTTTTGAGCATTCTCTCCCTACCCCAAATCTGAGGTATATAAGTAATATATACATTCAAAAGGCTTTACCTTAGCCTAGCCTGCAAACTAGCCTTTCAAACTACAGCTTATAGTGGCACATTACCTCTTTACAATATACTTACCTCTCATAAGGTCATTGATATCCCGAGCTGTGGGAGGTACTCGAAGCTGCTTGCATCCTGGCATTTTCTTCCCACCATTTGGGTAAAAATCCAGGTGGCCACAAGTCTGAAGAATCCCAGGAGCTGAAATATGTGAAATGACTGAAGGCTGATCACTCTCTGATATGCCTTTGTGTATGTGTTGGCTCTTGCGTGAAAACTTACCAAAGTCAAAGAAGAGATGACCAGCGTGAGTATGAATTACATCAACAAATTTTGCATCTGAAGGATCCAGCCTAACCTTATTAGGAGTATACTGGAAAAGAGGCCCAGCTGGATCCAAACCTCAATGAAAGGAGATGCGACTGGTTAAGTAAACAATAACTTATTTACTGTCATCACATGCAATGTGTATACACTATATGTCATTAAATTTCTACCTTTATTGCTAAGATAAAAATCTATTTTGGGGATGTAGGACAGCTGGCCAAACAAGTGGGGTTTTAATAGAACTGTGGCTGGAGGCAACACAGCAAAAATTGGACGGATGGTTGACTTACTACTGGGGAATAGTGTCCTAGGAAGAGGTGGTTTGTTTGTTTGTTTGTTTTATAGTAGCAGAAGATGTGAAATTTTGGTATGTTATTCTAACCATGCATATTTGTCTGAGAATTTTTATCTGGTCAAAAATTTATTTGAAATAGCAAATTTGCTTGAAAACATTGTCCTCCACTTCAGGCTCACTGAGCTCTCCCTGTGGCCAGAGCACTAAAATTCTGATCCCATTTTCCCCAAATTGCACACAGCCTAGTCAAAGAAATGTCTATGCAAAGCAAAGAACTGACTGGAGGAGAAAGGAAAGCAGAAGATACTGAGCCTTTAACAGATGTGATGTGGGAGTGTGTCATGATATTGTGCCTCCCTGCGTAGCTATGCAGCTAATAGCTTTCTTCCTTTTGAGGGTGCCCACAGCTATTTATTGTCTCATCCTGACACAGTAAATATAGGGGTATTTAGTTTTTCATTTCAGATTTTCAATCTTCTTAACTGCTGAAAAGTCATGTTAGAGTGGGCTTTTAAAGCCAAATATGATAATGAGTTGCTAACATATTTACAAGTCTGTTATTCCAGATGTAATACGGTATTTTCTTCCTGCTCTTTGATATAGCTAAAAATCATAGGAAGCATGCCCTCAGGGACTCAATATGATCTATGCAAAGTGACATATATTTAGCCACAGTAGGGACAGTTAAACCTTTCTGTTGCTGTCCAGCCTTTCTCAGGGCTGTGACTGGTGATGTGAAATGGCATGGGATAGGACATGGCTTCATTTGTGTGCAGTCATGCTGGCTGTATGCTGTTACTTATGGCAAAGCAACATAGTGCAGTCTGTGTCGTGTTCGTTAGGTAGCAGTGACTCTCTGGTTCTCTTAAGTTGCATTAAAATATAAAGCTTCTGCAGCTGAAACAGCTTCAGTACCTGTTATTCTTCCAATGCCAGGTTTCCGTCTCCCTGCCTCCCCTGCAGCATGTGCTCCAAGACTATGGCCAATGAAGTGAATATTGGCAGGAGAGTAGCTGTAGTCTTTCTGTGAAAGATGTATGGAAAGGAAAAAATAAGGGTGCTAAATGGGAAATAAGGTATGAATAAAGTGGCTGTGGTGCTATGGAGGTGCTCCACCACCCAGCTCCTGCAGGAGGAGGAGGCCACATGCTGCTGGCACACTGGGCTTGGCTGAGCCTCTGTGGGGAAAGTGTGGCTTTGGGTGGCTGTGGGAGAATCGCTTCTCTGTGCTGCCATCCGCTTGTAGCTGGAGGCAGGGTGTGAGGCCCATGGAGGGATATTTAGTCATGTTGGCCCTTGACTACTGCTCCTCTCCTTGCCAATTTTCCTAGTCTCCAGCCAGATGGCTCATCCAGAAAAAAGGCCATCACGAGCATCTGTACTTTCTGACTACATCACATCAAATCTAAAGATGCCACCTTGACCACAGGCTTTACCATACGGACTACATGCTGGTGTTCACATTCCATGGGTACTTGTACCTCGAGAAGGTTCACAAGATATACGAGCTCAGCCCCCACGATGCGGACGTTGTTAACTGCTTCAGTGTACAAGCCACTGGAGCCACCTGTCCAGTCAATCAGAATGCAGTTTACATCTTCAACATGAAA
Source organism: Cygnus atratus (assembly GCF_013377495.2). Lineage (NCBI taxonomy): Eukaryota > Metazoa > Chordata > Aves > Anseriformes > Anatidae > Cygnus > Cygnus atratus. Next base: position 7,746,924 of record NC_066368.1, read on the forward strand.
CATGAACTGTTGGGTATGAAAAGAAGAAGGAAACAAGTGTGAAGCACAGCTCTTCCAGGTTATGAGCAAATAATCATTTGTTTTGCTCTACCTGGGGGTTCTTATTGTAGTTCTGTGCATTTAGATTTTTGCATCCCACCCTTGCAGAATTGGCATGCTGCTCCCGTCACGAGGCTCTTTTGAGCTCCCCCTCTGCTCTCCTGCTGTCTTCTCTGCGCACTGTTTTATAGAAGCCTGTGGAGCAACTTGTAGACACCAGTCTGCAAGGCCAGAAAGCAGGCTGCCATGGAGTACTCTATGCAGTAGTTATTCTTGTCAGTGGTGTGTTGAACACAAGGGGTGTATAGTGGGGATAATTTGGAGATATATCGTCAGGATATATATATATATATATATATATATATATATATATTTGGCCAGTGATTTTTTAAAATTTTTTTTAAAGAAAATAAAATTATACAGCTCTTAGGGGATTCTTTCTAGTAGTGCGTTTTCCTAATATCATCCTAGAAACTCAGATTTTGCATCATTCCATTACTCAGAAAGTGGCATAGCAAAATGATGCTATATGCACCTGCTTTGTTTATGGGACTGGTAAGGATATATTTTAGAGCATTTTTTCCCATTAATACTGTAGAATCAACACAAGGAGGCAGACTGGAGGCAGGCTTGAACACTGCATAAAGGCGTCTAACAGCTGGTTTCAGTTCTGTTTTCCTTCCCAGCTGCTGTCCCTGGTTTTAGAATATCAGCTTGTCTTAGTTACCCCAGTTAGAAAAAGAGGATTGAGTGATTTCTTTTTTATTGTCCAAGCTCCATTCTTCAAAATTTATACATTCAGATCATCTAATGAGATTCACAAATTCACGTTCATGTGCTTGAAATGCTCAGCCCACAAATCCAAGTATTTTAAACAAACTATTCTACTTAGAGACTTTTGGCAAGTGAACTTTCCGATTTTTCATTTTGAAACAATTTCATTTTTTCCATGTTCCTAGATAAAATGAAACCAATCTGCTGAACAAAACAGTTTTGGTAGATCAAATGCCTCACTCGACCTGAAATGTTTATTTTGAACTTTTACTGAGGTGAAAAAAGTGACCTTTTTTTCCTTTATTATTGTCAAGGAATTGAAAAACCAATCAATTATAGCTTTCACTGTGGAGGTGAATGCAGCAAAAAGCTATTAAGTAGGAGTCTGAAGTGCTCTATAGCTAGGAACAAGCAGGCAGTTTTCTGAAACTGAACTTGATTCCGAGGATTTTTCTGCTCATATATTCCCAGAATTAACAAGAAAACAGAGAAGTTAAGTTTCGTAAGCCAATTAATGGGGAATGTCTATGGATATTTTCACTTTCAAATACAGGTACAAAACTGTCAGACAGTAATCACACCATACCCTGCACATGTTTGATATCCAGGGGAGGTCCACTCCACCAAGATGGCCATGTATAATGAAGCGAGTTTTCCTGTGTGCTCGAAAATTTGAAGCTTTGATAGTTGAAGGATTTGAAGCAGAAATTTTCTGTGTTGAATCAAACAAACAAGACAACAACAATAACAATGTGAATGCTCTGTACAAGCGCACAGTTTGATATGGGGCAGAGTATCCCAATATTTAGAGCATAGTTCTGTTCTGGGCTCTGAAGAGATGGGTCTTGTTCCTGGTCCTAAACTGCCTTGCTGGGGAATATCACTAAATAGCTTCAACAAATTCAACTTCTATTTAATTGAACTAATGATATCAGTATCCTTTGCACAATGCTTTGAGATATACAGGTACAACACATCATATAAATAAAAGATTTTATCAAAAATCATAACCAAAATACAAAAAATAGTGTTTTCTACGAGGTATAATGCAGTTGACTTTGTATCTTTTTTTTTCTCTTTTTTTTTTTTTCTCTTTAAGATAAGATTTGCATTCTAAGCTTATTCATATATTATCTTAAAGCTAGTCTAGACAGCATGACAAAGGCCACCAGGCTGACAGCAAAGGCTGTGTAGGTATTTTGGGGTTTATGGAGAGGGAAGGCATTATTTTCTTCAAAAATGAATTCTGAATAATGCATTCCTTTTGAAAACTGGCACTTATTTTTTGTTATAGCTTGGTAAGCTTAAAAGGGATGCCACACGCTAGCTAGAGCACATCTCACCTCCAGTGAAAGATTGACTCAGATTGAAAGCTCACAGACTCAGAGATGTCTGAGGTGACTCAAAGAGGAGAAATCATTAAAAGTCTCCACTGTGACTACCATTTATAAAACAAACAAACAAACCCATCTGTGAAATCTTTTTCATTTATCATAAACCAGCAACAACAAAGCAGCCCTTCTCATTTTTCACATTAAATTACTTAATTTTTCCTTGCTTTTTGTCCAAGTAAAATTCACAGGGATGGTTATTCTCTTCATTTTTTTTTCCTTTAGTCTCTTGTTTTCCTTTCTAAGCTTTTCTTTAAATTTTCATCCCGTTTTCCTTCCCTTCTCTGGTGCGCAGTTACTTTCCCTCCTAATCTTCCCTCTTAACTACCTACCTACTCTTAGGGCTCAGTGTTGGCCATCACATGAGCAGAGCCTCTGAGACCAATTATGTATCATTAAAAGGATCCTGTAATCATGTAGGAACTGCGCCCCCAATTCATGCATGTGGGCCTGAAATATATTTTTCAGCTGGAGACGCGCAGAGTCCAAAACTGAGCATTCCTTTTATACTTGTCTTACTTCTGCCTTTTTAATGATAAAACTGAAACTGAATTTGGGCCATTTGCTTATTGTAGAGAAGTACATAGAATAAATGCAAAAATGTCTTTGACGACTTGTGTTAGAAGACTGCAAGTTAGTAAGATGTTGCAATTATACCTGGCCCATTGGAGAGCTGATGTGAGGAAAAAGAAATGAGATGAAAGAAAATTGGGATGGACTGGAGCCTTTCCTGGGAGGAACGAAGCAGTCCGTATAATCTGTTGACTATGTAGTAGACTATCAATATTTAAAGCAAACCAGTTTCTTACTTGGTATTTCATGGTGTTGTCTCTAGTGTAAAGGAGGAAATTGGTGTTCACAGCTGTTGGAGGGCTGGGCAAGCCTGCCAGTTCTCTGCCTGGGATCCCAGACCAAGGGGGATCATCGGTAAAGCATCCAAGCCTTTCGTAGCACACTTCCCTTCCTGGGACACAATGAACAATGTTAGTGTTCTGGGAATGTAGCATGCCAGGCTGCTGCCTCTTTACAAGAAGCTGGCAGTACAGTGTTTATAGCAGGGAAGTGGAAAACAGCTGGTTCAGATTAGCATGGCACCTGTGTCCACTTTCATTAAGGGCTCAGTTGTGCTCTTATGCCTTGTGCATTTAGCAGGGACTTGAAACTGAAGATCCATTCCTGTTCCAGACATTGCCTAGAGCTCAGTTAGGTGAGCTCAGGAGAAAGCAGGATTTGTTTTGTCAAACATATCGTTAAAATAGCTATTGGAAAAAAAAGTCTTGATCCTTTCTGTATATTGAGATCAAACTGAATTTGACGAGCTTTTGCTTTTGCTGGCAACTTTTGCTGCCAGCTCAGAGAATTCCTTCAATTTAGTGCTAATGCTCCACGGATTATCTAAATTGTTACTTCTCGTGCAAGAATTAAAGAAGGAGTTAAAATAACAAAAGAAAATAAACCAAAAAACAACCCAGCAACAGAAAACACCCAATCATTAAAATATACACCACTGCTTGCTCCACCACTTATGTAAACCACCTCTTGTTTTTTTTAATCATCAAGGATTTAGTGGAAGCAATGGAGTAAAATCTGAGTGGAAGCCTAGAGCAAAGCACAGACTAAGGAAGTATGATTTGTGGCTGAATTTCCCAATTTCTGTTGTGACTTTAATACAACAATGATGTAAATATGACATGCGGGCGTTGCCATTAAATGTCAGCCTTATCCACCATTATAGCACAATAGTTGTGAAATCCCACGTTTTTATGGCTATTAAAAAGACACTGAAAACAAAGAGAAGCTATTGCTACCGTGGATGGGTGACGGAGTCAGAATACATCAGACCATGGCTTACTCTATTTGTAAGTCTGTACAAAACTCTGATGTATTATATGCTGGAAATACATTCAGAGAAAGAGAAAATTTGATTGTGGAGCTGCAATCAAGGACTCCACCAGTGATTCAGTCATTTTCAAGGTCGTTTTGTTTTGTTTTGGTTTGTTTTTTCCCCTGATTCCAGGCAACTTCTGGATTGTGTTTCACTCTTTGTTTTCTCCCCATGCATCCATCCCTATTGAACTATGCTTTCCTATCGGTAAAGAGATGTTTTGGACCAGGACTATTTTTCTTGTTCTCCGCACAGTGCTGTGCAGAGTAAGCGCCTAGACTGGCATTACAAGTTGTTGTAGCTACCATAAATGCTTGTGGGTGGGTGGGGAAAACAGTTCTGGGAGAAATTTAGAATCCATTTGTATATTAAAAAACCTTTCTAGTTCCTTTTCTGTTTGTGATCTGCAAAAGCCTTTGCAGAATTAAAGAGTGATAGGTTAAACATGGCAAAGACAAGACAGAACTCATTACTCCTAATGAAGAAGTCTATTATATCCATTCCAAAGCATGTTCTTTTTCTAAAAAATAGTTATTGTGGTGTAAATTGCATACAACAATTTTTACTGTTTATAGACTTTATCAACTGTGTGTCTTACCTGTGGCTGCATCAAGAAGGAAAAGAGTAGTGATCCAGACTGCAAACATCTAAAGCAAATAAAAACGCAATTCAGACCCAATTAAATTGAATCTGGAATTCACCTAGGGTTTTCCTTGATCCATTAAAAGAGTCATAGTGACCACAGGAGAGCTTCAGACATAATGAGCTGGATCCAAAAGAATCAACATTTCGTTAAAGACAGCAAGTTTTCAAGAAAATACATTTGGCATTCCTTTTGTTTGCCGTGGCAATACTGTGAGTATACAGTATATCCTCTTAGCATCTCTTAAACATTGTCTTCCTGACCTTGACAAACAGAAGCTTTTTTTTTCCTCTAGAGCTGCAATTTATGGACAAGCAAATGAATTTTTAAACAGATTTGCTACAACATTGTTTTACAGAGTAAGATTTCTTTTATCATTTAATAGAAAAGTTATTCACAGAATTACTATTCAGTGATTATGTTTAAAAGAACCCAGGAACAAACTTAATTTGTATTTCTAAATTGTACTGCAAAGATCAAACTGAGTCTTCAAGACTCTCAGCCACGTACACTTATTAGCCCTGATCTGTTTGATCACTTAATCACCAGCTGATATGTAAGCATCGGAGTAAATGGAACCAGTCAGGTACTTCGAGGTAAAGCAGGCAATGTATTTTAAGTGTAGTCTTACTGCTAGTAACTTATCTTCAAAGGAAAGACGAAGAATTATTCAGGTACCATTAGTCAGCGACATAAATATATGCTGATTGACTTTAAAACTTGTATTTTGAACGCTGTATTAAGTAGGTGTGCAGTAAGAGAACGAAAGTAAGAAGTGCATGCTATATGTGCTGTAGAATCTGACAGCTCATTCTTAGAAAACTAATATCAGGCTCCGATCCTCCAATAAGTCCTGCATCCCCTCCCACCACAGTCCCCTGAAGTCAATAAAATCCCGTTAGGAGCCAAGAATTCATTGCAGTAGGACTCACTGCAGGTTCAAGCATGTCCTGCTTCCATCTCACCACTCACCCAACACCCTGCACCTTATCAAGATTTGAGTTCCTGATTTCCTTGGCTCCAGTATCTCACATTTTACCTTGGCAAGGCTCAAGCGTGTTCTTTGGGTCCACCTCAGCTGATGGCAGCAAGCCTTGCAGAAGCCCTTTGAAGTGGCTGGCACGAAGCAGGACAGCTCTGCACCAGCCCTACAAAGGCAAAGGGCAGATGGATGCTCACCCTGCCACTGCTGCGCAGCGCTCGGGCTCCTGGCAGCATCTGGGACATCGGTGGCTGGTGCCAAAAGAGCTCTCGTTGTGTCAGGAGTGCTTCAACTAAGATAATAGGAACCAGTTCAGACCAGTTGCTGCGGGACTCCACCTGCTTAATGCAAAGTGTCAAATAGGATGTTATTGTCAATCATCAGTAATTATTTTTAAAGCTAAAAAGTACTGGGAAGTGTGACGTAAACAGTGAACAAACACACAGCCTTTCAGCACCACGAACGGGGTTATTACCATCAGCTTGGCTCCCCACCTCCATGTGGTGCTGGGTTTGGATCCAAGTGACAGCAGCACGCAGAAGGCTGTAGCAGAGTCCCTCTTTTGTGTCCTACACCAAACTTCTAAAAGCAAAACCATCCTTCCTGGACCTGAGCCCTGCCTTAAATATTTTACAGTCTTAAGCAAAGTTTTAAAATTCCTGTTGAATAGTTGACCAGCACACAACTAAGGTGTGGAGGGATCAACTAGCATGTATGTTTGCAAAGTTTAATCTGTTACTTGAGAAAAAGCAAAAAAAGAAGAGACAAGGATGAAAAATGGTTTAAAAAAAAAAAAGTATATAAAAAAATGGTCACTGTCATCTGTTATTTGTTCATTTTATAGTTCTCGCATATATAATTTTGCTAGTGGATGAATTACCTGACTCTTCTTTGAAAAGAGGACAGGAATGCTTTTAAACACACAAAACCTACTCCCAAGTTACCCTAGGTCATCCTGGCCTAAACTGCATTCAGTGATAACTACAGGTGCTCAGATCTGTGATGATACAGCGTATGGTATGTTCAGATCCGTGATATAATTTCAGGGAGTGGATGTTTGTGTCTTCACGTCTCTAAGCATTTATAGACAAACTCAGAAAGGCTGATTCAATAGTTGATACAATATTTATTAGTTGACGCAATGAATTATTATTGTTAATTTGGATTCACAGATTTTACCTATAAGTAGAGTATTTTGGTGCATATGCTCTCTGGAGAGCTCAAGAAAATTGAATTATCCATTACATTAAGAAGCCTTTCTGGAACCAAACCTACATCAACCGTCTGCTGCAACATGAACCTCAACAGCAGTCTGACGGTGAAGATTTCACATCACTTACAAGATTTAGGGGCTCTTGACTGTCCTGGGTAACCAGGGTGGCAGCATCACTGTCTCACATCCTAGCTACAAATTTGTGAAACATAAAGCCCTTATAAATCATTGTTCTATCTAGTACTGAGCATCAGTTGAGCTTAACTTCTATAGGCTTTTCTTGGAACATGAAGTAGATATTTAGTGAAATTCATTTGACTTTTTGTGAGACAGCACAGCACTGCCAGAGTTGAAGGCAAGGTTACTGGGAGAGCAAGGCATCTTCTTATTTGTCTCCAGCAGACAAGCATGAAATGGGTTTTTCACACTAGTTTACTAATACCAGGAAAGCTCAGCACCATTGTCAGCTGTCAGCACTTCCATGTCAGCTTCTAGAACTCATATCACTGTAACTGGGTTAGCTACTTCAGTATTCTTTGGGACCCGTGCAGGAAGGAGCAAGCCAGAAAGTTCTGCCCTTTCATCCTATAGAAGCTTGTCCAAGCTTTCCCTGAACTCACACACACTTTTAGCATGCACAGCATCCTGTATCAAGCAGTTGCACTTTGTAATCATGCCACTGTGCAAAGAAACATCTCCTTTTGCTTGTTTTGAGATGTGCAACTGCCAGCTTCATTTCATGCCCCCTGATAGTAGTGTGGAAGAAACGAAAAAGACATTTGTATTTGCCTTCTCCATGATACTGTTTGTTCCATAGACCTCATTCATGCCTCCATCTTTTTTCCAAGCTGACTTCTTTTTTTTTTTTTCCCCTCATGTTTCAGAGGAGGTGAGAAATGACTGCTTGTTCCCCTCAGCCAGAGTAGATGAACATCTCTCTTTGTCTTCCATTACCAAAATCAGTACGGGATTCTTTCTGCCTTGAAGTTTTGTCCATGAATTTTTGCTTTATTAAGAGAAAAAGTGGCCACAAGTGGTAGAAGTTTCTTCCTGCAGCTCATATCCTGCTTTGTGCAGTCTCCTGAAAGCTCCCTTCAGTTGAAACATCTGTAAGAGGGAAAATTCTGTGAAGAGGTGCACTCCATATAAGTTATCAAAAAGAAAAAAGAAAAGAAATGAAAAGGATATAGGGATATATAAGGAAATATAGGGACATATAAAGGAAATAGGGATAATTCAGGGAAGTTATTGTGCAGAGCTGCTTATGCTATTTTTGTCTTCTTGTTCCTCAACTGCAATTGCACCCACCTGTCATCCTGTCATGTGTTAACCCAGAGGGTGAACTTTCTGGGCAGGGACCTACCTACCTACTTCTGCACATTGTGGAGTGTGTAACTCAGTTTGGGATAATGTATGAGTAGTTTTTATTATTAATGATAATAGTGCATCAGTTGTAAGAGCTTCTCTAAGGAAGTAAGACTTTTGAATAAAAACTGAAATACCGCTAAGTATTTTTCTATTCTTTCCAGTCTGCTTGGCTGTTGAAATATGTATTCAGGCTGCTGATATAGGTAATATGCTGCTGAGGGGATTACTATTCTTTATATCTGCTGTTATTTCATTATGATCCAGCTTCTAATACCTTTATTGATGCTAATCCCATTGGGATCACTCATAGAATAAAATACATCTTAGCTAGAGAGAGTGCACCATACGTTAAGTTGCACTTGCTTTGTATTTTAATACCATTTAAACTAACCTCTGTTGTGTGACTTATTTGTACCTCTGATGGAAGCCCACATTTTTTCTTGTACTCCTTGAGGTGAGCCTGGAGATTTCATAGATGACATACCCTATTGTGGGCTTGGAACTAGATGATTTTTAAGGTCCCTTCCAACCCAAGCCATTCTATGATAAGATTTGAAATGTAATGTTCCTAAGTTTTGCGCCAGTAATTAAAGTGAAGAAGTTATTAAAGAGCATTGGTTCCTATTTGCTCTCCTCATAGCAATATGTGAGTGTGTATGTCTTGGTTTATTAGCCTTCCAGCTGGGTTGCCTACAACCTGAAAACACTCCTGGGTGAGCAATGATTAAGGTTCACAAGGAATATGGCAGGAAACATTCCCTTGAGGTTCGTCTGTCCTTTTACAGTCTAAATGAAGAAGTTCTGTATAGCCTGGTCTGTCCTGGATTTATCTGGTGTATCTGGGAATTACTGAAACGTCCCACTACCCTGCTGCAATGATATTTAATTCAGTGCCAGTTTAGAGCTCCTAGAAAGCTGGAGACCTGTACCCTGTCAATGTCAGAGAGCAGAGATAAGCATCTGCTTTTAGTCCTAGCACTGTTTAACTTTCTTTTCGTAAAGTTCAGTAACATCAAAATTAGATTGGAAAAAATGGGGAAAATAATCATATATGCATAGTTTCAGTTTGTTAAAATATCCCTCTCCCTGGAAGAGCTTAGAAGAGGAAAGAATTCAAGAAGCATTAGTGATTTCAAGCTTGAGGACGTCTTATTATTTTCACATAACAGTGATGCAATTGCCAATAACCAGCTGATTAGTAATTGTTTGTGCTTGTCTACAGCAGTTACTTGCAGATTGTAAGAGTCTAGGCTATGTATTTGAAATAGATATAGTAGGTCATTGATTGGATTCAACAGGCTGATTTACACCAGGCAAGATCTGAAATTTTTGTTTTAATAAACATAATAAATTTCTTCTGGTAGTTATGTCTTAATTTGTTGCAAATAGAATTAAAAGAGAGGCAATTCTTCATAATTTCAGTGCTAAAAACTTGTGCTTGATGCACATTCTGATCAATGCACTGAATTGAAAAGTACAAGATAGGAAACTAAATAAGGTGATAAAAATAGAAAATTTAGTATTTTAAGGCATGAAGACATTGAAATGTGTTGATCTAAATTTCAAGATGTAGATTAGTTATCTATAGTGAAAAAAACAATGAAAGAAATAAGTAACTTTGGGACTTTTTTCTGAACAACTGACGTCTTTCTTTCTCTCATCAGCCATCTGGTTTGAAATTATTGTGTTTGTACTTGTTGAAAGTTAGAAATTATGTTAAAAAAAGACAAATACCATATAAAATGGATTTCACAGGTTAATGGAAAAGCATGGAATGAAGATCCAAAGCGTAACGCTTTTTGACAACCTCACAGAAGGCCGTGGTAAATTAATTGTAATTGATCATGATGAATTTAGTTACACGGTTTAAGGTTTACATGAAGTGGTGGAAGAGCTGCTATAGATCAATGCCTTTGATTTTATATTTCTGATTTTTTAAATGTGTTAATTAAAGTTGGTGGTTATTAGTAAAATAGGAGGCTGTACTTTATGAGATAATTGGGACAAGTCTCTATCTGCTAGCATACCTAGTGAAATGCTATGCCTTTGGGAAGAATGTGTGACTTTTTTATAACTGCTCTTTGCTTGAAATTAAGGAAGTCCTATTTTATGTTAAACAAGTAACATCAGCTTGCAGGGTGGCGGAGTTATTTTCTGTATCGTGATGAAAATTTCTGACGTATTTATTTCTGAAAGACCAGATACTAACGATAAAGACACAGTCATTCTATGTATTCTAGTGTCTTACCAGATTGCCTGTGCATTTCAATCTTAATCAGCTTTTTTAATATCTCACTTTTCTCAAACCATTGTGACTGTAATTATTGGAAGAGAACTCTCCAAGTATAAAAAAATGATGATAGAGCCATACAATGTTATTAATTTATAAAAGCCGTTAGCTGCTCTTAAATAGAAACACCTAGTGTAATTACAAAGTGGCTTCACATCATGCTTTTTGTGTTGTATGTGGCCTGGTTTATTCGGGTTTGGTTGCTATTTCGCAAGTGATGTTTTTGTTCTACTGTACTTCCTCTAACTTAAGTCTAGTACAGAAGGCTTATGCAAAGGTGCTGTTATGTTTGTGTCACTGCCTTTAAGTTCTCAACTACTTGTGGTTTGGCAATCCATGTAATAATTCAATAAAAACGTATATTGTTTTTATTGGCATCCTTTATCCTGCACCATGGGTTTGTGTATGTCCCTATTCTGTGTCTCATTTGGAGAGGAAGTTTGAATTTGGAGAGGTATGAGATTAAATCAGTTTTTAATAGAAGCATTACCTATGCCTTCTGCTGTTTTAGGAAGATCTATCAACACTCATTTGAGAGGGGCCAGTCAATACAGGGAAGACGCTGAGGAAAAGTAAGTAATTTGCAGCATCTTCCTGTAAATCATGCACTGGCATCTATTTGTTTTACAGGCCAACTAGATTAGTATCATGTTCAAAATGACTTAAAAAAAAGTGGGTATCACCTTTTCAGCTTTAAGCCTTTGAAGTTAAGCCTTTGAGGCTTTGATGTTAAAAAAAAAAAAAAAAAAAAAAAAAAACACAGATTTTTGCAAAATTGTGAAGAATCCTCCAGCCATGAGGATCAGAGAAGAATATTTAAATACAGTGTTGAAAAGGGCCATTCCAAATGAGAGTTGTAAGGCATGACCACAAAGCACAAAGTCATTTTAAGTGTATGGAATGTGGGAGTGGAATGCTGCAATCAGTCATCATGCAATATATAGAGGCATTACTCCACTGATTAGATCTAAAGAAGTTTAACTGGAATATTTCATAACGTGAGCCCAACGCCCCCTCTTTTTGAAGTCAGCTGAAGTTCTCGCCATTGATTTCAATGAGCAAGGGCAGAACCAGCGTTTCAGCATTGATTTCACTGTGGTTTGTATTTGAGATGCACAGAAATGTCTGAAAAAAAAAAAAGTCAGATTTCAGTAGCATTTCAGTGATCTATTACTGGATGGATACTAAATACTAAGTGTGAGGAACTGAAGAGTTAAAACCTTTAGGACTGGTTTACCTGTGAGCTTCACGCTGCTGAAACATCACTTATAAATTATTGCAGTAGGCAGGTCTTAAGTTTCATAGAGCTGTGAGTGTTTTATGCTTATTTGACAGTTAAACCTTATGAAAAGAAATGGCTATCTAGGCATCTTTATAAATTGCATTTTAAAAGCGGTGACAGAAGGATAAAATCTTCCAGCAGAATATAAGAACTCCTAGGCCCTTGGTTGTCCCCTCCCTTGTTATGGACATGTCAGAGATGCAATGGGCAGTCCGTTCGTGTGTGCAGAGCAGGTACTGGCTTCCTCGAGGCACTGCTCACCTCAGATGTGCTCTGCACCATGCACATGTACATATCCTTGTTGGCTCGCCAGGAGAGAGGACACTGGGACTGCCATGGACACACCAGCCATGATTTGTGCACTGCTGGTGTATGCAAAGCAGGTGGCCCTGATGGTCATTTACAATATTAGTGATAAGCAACATAAGCAACAATTATCTGCTTTCTCTTGCTACCAGTCAGACTACAGTTTGGGCTGGTTAAGGTTGATGTAAAACATCTAATGGCCAAAGCTAGAATTATCAACGGTCACAAGAGGCCAGAGCTGCGAGCAGGACAAGCCATGCTAGCTTAGGAGTTTACTGCAGCCTTTGCCAGACTGATCAGGACCACTGCCAGCAGTGGGATGAAGTCCTTTACGTGGATAAACTGCGGTTTCACCTCTGGGGCCACCATGCCAGGCACTCTGTTATTCATCAGCACAGCAGATGCGCTGAATGAAATCTGACCGCATCCAGGCCAAGGCCAGCGCTTGCTCCTGGAGCCTCCAGCAGCCATTTAGGATGAAAACGAGCTGCCAGACAGGCAGGTCAGGTTTGGCAGCCAGAGGTTTTCCTGTTTGTCGTGGCTACCAGTGGTACAGCAGCAGAGCCTGCATCAGCACTGATCCAGCCAGGGGTCTGCATGAGGCTTGTGCCGTCACCCCCGGCTGCAGGAGGCCTAGGCCCAGTGTTGGACCAGGAGACGGAGTTTTGGCCAAGGAATCAAATGCAGTCCTCATCGCTGGCAGTTTCAAGGGTTCTAGGAAAACCAGCTCCTTTGTTTCTCTGAAGCCTTGAAAACATACTTCGAAGGTATTGTTTTGATGGCCTTCATCTAGACACTATCATTTTGTACTTATCACTGTGAGTTGGACTCGATGATCCTTGTGAGTGATCCAAGTTGGGATATTCTATGATTCTCTGACTTAAAGTAATAATCCTCTCTCTGCAATAAAGCATGACGATTATCAGGTGCAGTAAGCAAATACTTTTTTTTTTTTTCTTTAATTTGCAATGTAGAACACAAAATGAAGGCAATGAGGAATTTTTAGTCCTGGGCAACCTGTGTAGGGTGGCCCTGTGTGAGCAGGGGGCTGGACCAGGAGACCTCCAGAGCTGCCTTCCAACCTCTACCGTTCTGTCATTCTGTGAAGCTGAAGGCCTTTTTAGTATAACTTTGTTGTCATAATAACTGCAAGTATGTCCAATGGTATGAAATCTTAAATACAGTGGAAATAACACTTTAAGAGTCCTTGGTTTTGCCTTTACAGATTTTCTCTGCTGTAGCCTTTATCCCAGTAGGACTTTGTTACCGAAACTTTTCTCATTTCCCACAGGAATGCTTAACAAACTCCTGAAATTTAATAATTTAAATTATCATTTAAATTATTATTTCTTCCACACTGTGTACATGTCTGCCTCTTAGCATGTTTACTGAACTCAGTGTAAGAGTCTATGTGATACATAAATGGGATTTACTGGGCATACTTTTTAACATCATTGACATGAAATTTTTTAAAAGGAGAGAATTGTCCTCAGACAACTACCAAATCTGTAGAAAGATGGAGAATATTATATGTATGTCTCCTGTAGTGACACAATACCTCCTGCCTTTATGGAAATTACAGGGAGCTCTGGCACCCACAGGGTGGCAGCTCCAGCCCTCGGCCTCTGAGGAGCATGTGCAAGAGCACTGCTCACATGGGCAAAAATGCCACGGCATGCTTGGTGCTCTGTTAAAACATGTATCTCCCAGAACTGACTTCGTTCATTAGTGAAACATTCCCTATGCCCCATCCACAAAGAAAAATTAACAGTGAACGACTTCAGAAATGTAAAATTGTGTTAGAGCTGCAAGCAGACAAATGGTCTAGGTTACTGAAAGAGCAGAAAAAATAAGGCCCAAGATCTGCCAGTCTCTGCTAGAGGTGTTCATACACCTCAAACTGATGCACTTTATACTTTCAGAGAATTAATAAATAAGGATAAAAAGTCTCAAATATAACGATTCCTTTGTGAATAGAATCATGGCCTCATTTTGTTGGAGGGCTCCTTGGATTAGCTGACACAGCCATCCAAAATTAGATGGGTTGATATCCAAATACCAGCATCTTTACCCACAGTTTCAGTTGATTTGCAAAGACACTGTGATCCCTAATTACACATGATGATTCATTTATATTATCAGCCCCAGGAATGTGTCCTGGTTCCCAGGCTGGGGTCCATGCTCTGGCAATGTACTTCTTGTATATGGGGTTGAGACCCAACACACACTAGCCTTCACACAAAAAAACAACTCTCCATACCCATAGTGAGACAGAAACTGGAAGACTTTGTAGTCAACTGGGAAGAGAACCATGTGGTGAACTACAGACTGCCCCATTCTTTAAATCTAAAGGAAAAAACAGCTTTCATTGCATTGCAGAGCAGCCTCACTATTTCATTATTGCCTTAAAATGACATAGCCTCTAAACAATGCGTTTATTATTATCTTATTAGTTCCCATTAGACTGATATATGCAGACATTTTAACAATATAATTGAAAGTAAATTACCAGAAACATCACTTTTCCAGTTGCATTGTATAGTTAGTAGATAAATAGATGACTTGAAAATGCTCTTGCTTTAGTGTGGTGCAAACTTGGACTACTAATTTCTTGTGCTAAGAGGGCATTTAATGGCTGAAAACGATGCTTTCACCAGATGATGTTTTGAAGAGGGATAAGTTAAATATATAAGATGGTTATACTGGAAATACACTGTAATACTATTATCAGTTTGCACTACTGATTCCTAGGAACATTTGCTTGAAGAAAAAGTGCAACATGCCTGGGCCTGCATGAGTAGTATGTAAAGATACTTGCAACTCATCTTCCTAAGTTAGAGCAAGAGCAGCTAGACCAGCCATTCTCAGCTCTGGAGTCTGCATTAGCTCCACAAGCTGAGACCTGATGGCACTCCTTGGGGTTCAGAGTCTGTGAAATGCTGGGACTGCCATGGAGGTATCATTTTACTAATACTGTCATTTGCAGACCGATTTCTTAGCTACCTAAAGGGAAAATGCTTTAAAATACTTACTTAAAATTATTTGCAAGTACTTTTTATTATCAGAATATAGTTTCAAAACAGTATCTAGGAGTCTGAAGTAGTGAAACACTTAATGAAAGTTTAGAAATGATAATAAAGCATAGCAGATGTATTAATCAGACTCTCTTGTGAATTGAACTTGATCATTTGGATCTTGAAATATGTTGTGAGTTTCCTGTGAAGCTAATAAGCTTGATTACAGTTGTAGAATCTACTCAAGACAGGATCAACAAGCACCTGCACATATTTATGCAGAAGAAGAAATCTCATACGTTAATACAGAGTGTCATGAAAACGAGGGTAATTTTGCATTCGCCTTTCAACTTCATTTTATAGTATCATTTCCATTATCCTATTGCCAGATACTTGCATCTCAGCAGCACCTAGAGGCCAGCACTACACAGATGTGGGATGGGAAGATCTTGATCCCAATGCAATGAACAGCTGAAATCAACAGGGGGGAGGAAGGAAGCAGAGACCGAGAGTGATGAATCAAGCAAAGTATGAGACAGTTGACAGCAGTCATTGCTGCCTAAGCAAAGTGTGAGACAGTTGACAGCCATCGTTGCTGCCCACCCCATTAGCTGTCAGGAGGTAATGGGATTCTGTAGGTAAAACTACGCTGCAGTGCCTCTTAGAAGGTTTTAAAGGAATCAGAGATGACAACTGGCCTGGTATTTTTGTCACTTCATATTTACTGTTTTATGACAGTCCTTCTGTGAAATGTATTCTGGTTTATACCTGCATTCTAATATATGAAAAGTTAGAGCTTGCTGAATTTTTTTGAGAGTTGGAACTAAGCCTTAAATTAGATGAGTAATACTTTCCTTCTTCTCAAGACTGAATAATAAAATTGTAATGTCTTATTTCCTTGAAGAAATTACAAGAAATTCTATGTTAACTTGAGGGGCAAGAGAAAGGGAAAGGGAAGGGGATAGGGAAAGGGAAAGAGTCCCTGTAAGTTACCTCTCTAGTAGTGAAGCAGAGCCTGACTGAAAACAAAACTGCCTTTCAACAAAGGTCGCATTCTACTGAAGCACTGCATTAGAAATAAAATAAAAGCTAGGAATGTTGGCAAGTAAATAGCAATATTTTCACACAGCCATGATTTATATATCCACAAATGGCTGTTTCACATTATTATTGGGGTTTAAGATAGAAATCTGCATCAGAACATTTGAGATTTCTGACATGGCATGTACCAGTGTATGCATACAAGTGGCATATACCAGTATCTTCTATCTGAGTAGAAAATTACAATTTATGTAACTTGAATACTCAAAGGGTTTGAAAAGCTCTATTTATGTGTATTCAGTTCAACAGGAATAAATCAAACCCAGAGTAATACGATCTTCAAATATGTCTGATTTCTTATATTTGCTTGAGTATTTTCCGAGAAGCATTAGGATGAATCATTTGGTTTACATAATTGTATTGAACATATAATTGGAGGCAACTGTGTAAAAAGGATTTTCATTAATCTATTGGTTAAGGTAGTTTCCCTGGAAACTTGAGAAGGATCTTTCTCACTGTAGTCTTTTTATTTTTATTTTAGTATGTGTGGTATTTTGTTTGATGAAATGATTAAGAGTATATAATGATTGGATGAGTGTTTATTTTCACTGCTTCTGGCATAGGGGACAGAGTTATGGTTTATGTGTCTGAGTGTGACACAGAGATGGATGTCAGCTGATGTTCATAAATATCTTCCACTGATAGTCTGCAGGTATTTTTTTCATTAATGATTTTCTTTACAGCTTATGACCTAAGGGAAGCAAATTAACATAACTCTTTCTCTACCTGTTTTTGCAGCCTTGTTATGCTCCTTGTACTGCCCCAGTCACTCCTGAGACAATAAAGTCAGCTGTGATTTGTTTGTTCACCTCTCCTGCAGTGTCCTTCCTCCTACTAAGCCACTCCTAGACCTAGCACCTGAGCTTGGTGTCTGCTCCCATCACCTGCCTCCTTCCTACACATCACCTGCAAAGCATTCCTCTGCTTCATTTCATCTGTAAGCATCATTATGATGCACTCAGCTCTGCTCTGAGTAACTCTGTAGCCTCCCTGCAGGAGGATCTCTTGTCCTCCTATCCCCTTCACTCTGTGGTTGTGTTTCCCGCTTTTGACTGAAATGAGATTTTCAGCTCTTCTGTGATGCCATGTAATCTGTCTGTGCTGTGAGGCACCAGTTCACTTCCAGATGCCATAAATAAATAAATACAAATGCTCTAAATTTATAGGTGATAGTTTTTATATTATGTCTGTGCCTATGAGTTTAGCCTGGCGTTGTGTTCTAGTGGAACACTGGCTGCTGCATGTGTGTGCGGCAGCATGCAGGGTCCTGCTGTAAAGTGTCTGGACCCCATCAGGAAGTGCTGCAGTGGTGTGGTGACACTGAGCCACCGCAGGAGAGGAAAGTTGGAGCCATTTTGGTGGTCATACGGGTTTTCAAAATCTAGTGCGCTCTTCTGAGTTTAAAGCTGGTTCTCTCTAATGGACAAGTTTGAAAAATGTTAGCAGAAGCATCTGGAAGATGACTAGAAAACCTCTTGTGAATATGTAAGGCAAGCAAACAAACATAAAAGCAAAGATCCTTAAAATAAGTGGGCTAATTAAGAAAAGTCAGCATGGAAAAGTCTTTCTGAAGGAACAAAAATGGATTAAGGGACTAGAAAAAAAGGACTACAACCCATTCATGCTTTGGTATCCTCCTTGTTTATTTACCCTGTTAGGATTAAGGAAGCATTAAGATACATCTTATGTATCTAGCTATAGATGTATAGATGGTATAGAAGACCTCAATAAGAGAAAAGGTTGTGTTGTATTTCTTTTGGGGAAGCTAACATCTGAAAAAAAGAAAAAATCCCTCTGCTTTTTGACATTTACTACTGTATTCAGTAGATTTTCCTAGGTAAAGTATTTCTGGTTAAAGAAAAAAGCACTGCAGATTTTATAATGAGTATCACAACTATTACAGTTAATCCTAGACCATTTCCTAATGAGGCGCATGTTCATACTACCACCTAGTGCAATTCATGCTTCAATGCAACAGCATTGTACAATATGATGTCTTTATTATTAATGAATTCCTCTGAATGATTAATCTTGCTGATGTACTTATTGACTACAGTAATAACTATTAACAGAAGAACCAGAAATAGAATATAATTGTTCTCTACCTCTAAGCCCTCTGTAAATAGTACGCTGCTTTCCATACTTTATCTGCCTATTTTTCTCATGTGCACATAGTAATTTCGAGATAGTAATCATTCCCCTAGCACAACAATACCCACCTACACTCCTGCTGTGGGTTTATATGAATGAACAGTGGCTGGTTTTTATCAGCACCCTATTAGTATTTGAAGTGTTATTTGGAAAAACATAGTAGATTGTCTTGTGCTGTGATGTGTAAAACCACAGTAAATCTCTAAGATCTTAGGTATTGGCATGCTGCTCTTAATGAAGAAAAGTACAGACTAAACAGCAAATGTTGCTATTTCTTAGTGTGTAGTTGTTACTTTAGAGTCATTCTAGTTCTGTCAAGAATCAACCTTTTCTAAAAGTAGGTCTGGTAGACTTTGTTGAATGATATAGGGATTTTATAAATAAAATAATGTACATAAAACATTCTGATCATTTACAAAGGGCTTGGGTGTTTGTTTTTTATATTTAATACCATAATCCTCATTTTATCTCTACTAATGTATTATTTCAGAGTCACAATATGGATATTATCATCATTTCCTTTAAAAAAAACTTTGTGAAGTTGATATTTACTATTGCTATTAACTCCCCTGCACTACTCTAATGCTGTGTCAATAAGGAAAATATACAGGTAATTAGCTTACTGTGCTACAGAACTTCCTCTAATACTGCCTATATTTGTCCTTGCTCAAAAAAATAAAGAATGTATACTTATTTCATATGCAGAAATAATACAGATCTATTAATAGCAGTTCTCTCTATGGAGTAAACTAATCACAACATGTTCCCCATTCTGAAAGAGCTAAATACATTTTAGTTTCAATAAGGAATTATTTTTTTCCAGGCCTCTCCTTTTCAAATTAAGGTAATAATAAGGTAATAAGAGTCAGATCTAAAGAGACAGGATGGATTAAATGCCCTATAAGCTTAACACACAAATAACTGAAGTTTCACTGATCTCGAATTGCAATGCAATTTTTGCAAAGGGATTTTACCTACATCAAAAGTTGAGTGTTTAAAACTTAGGTACAGATGTGGAGGGTGAAATTTGGGGCTGACAGATAATTCACTGGACTCTAGCAAGACTGCAAAGTGTTAAGATATGAACAGAATGTAAAACAGTTAGTTTAATAATTGTAAGCTGTAGTGTTGTATGTAACTACAAGTTATACAGGTACCTTTTCTGACAGGGTAAACTCTTCTAAGAGCAAGCATCAAATACGGTGTTTTGCAGTTTGTCCCCCCTACCAGCACTGGCTGGTTCTATAACGTGGCTTCACTTTCACTGTCAGGTTTACATGATGGACAGGTATGGCTATAAATTTACTTTATGAACTTTAGAGGAGTGAAAAATTATGTCTTTATTTTTGGGTGGGGCAATATTCCCAAATAAACATTTCAAATGCACCCTCCAGTAGATTAATACTATGGCTACTCGATGCAGAAAGGCCAAAGAGCGTCAATATATTGTTTCTGTTTTGTGCTTGGAAAGAAATGTGTTAATTCCACTCAATTCATTGCTAAGTAAGGGAGAAGTTAGACATCTGTTAGGGATGAGTTTTTAAAAATGATTATGTCTGGATCATTTGCACCTAAAAATCCTTGAAGGAAACATCTTTGACTGAGGCACTTCACATACACCAACCTCTTTTGAAATTAACGTGGGACCACTGGGGAAATTGCAGAAGCGGGAAAGCTATGAATAGCTCCCCAGTATTTGAAAAGGACTTTTAGCTAAATGGCCAGTTAACCTGACTTGAGCTCTAGGTGGAAGAGTGGGAGGGAGCATGGGATTGCAGTGTTAAAGAATTAAACGATAGGAATGCAATTAATACAAAGCAGCATGATTTTATAGAAAATAGACCTAATTTAGCTCCTTGAGATAGAACAGTTGTAATCATACTGCATAGATATCATATGCCTTAGCTGCTAGAAGACATTCAGCTAGCACAAAATACTACTGTTCATCTAAAATAAGTGGCACCCTAGCACATACAGTCTATAATCAATGACTGAAATCTGAAACTGATGGTTTTGAAAAATAATTCCAGAGAGGATTAATCATTCAGTGAGGCTGTTTACAATTCTGTCTTCCAAAGAAGACTGCTCAAAGGTGATGCTACAGTATTATGCATAACCTGGACATAAACATAATTCACAGCTGATAAAATATGCAGATGACACCGAGACTTGACAGCAGGATAGCTAAAGGTGGTGACAAGTCCATCACACCGAGTAACATGGATAGCCTGGCAAACAGAACCCATGCAATTAGCTAATGCTATAATGCATACACATGCAGAGCTGCGCAGCTGAAAATAACCAAGGTTATAAGTATTGGGGCAGGGCAGGGAGCACTGTTCTGGAAAACAGCAACTTTGAAAAGTGCTTATAAATCATCTTGAACAACTGAGTCAACACAAACTTGAAATGTGACATCTGAGGTAAAAAGGCTTAACAGGAATCTGTAAATCTATTCAGGAAACCAGTGTGTAGGAGTGAGAAGGCAATTTTATGTTTATATAAGCACTGACGAAGCCAGCACTAGAATATTGCTTGGAAGTCAGGTGTCAGTGTTTCTAACAGTGCAAGAAATGGAGAGGGTGTATGAAAAAAGCTACAAAGATTATCTGAGCACTGGAAAAACGCTTCACTGTGAAGGACAGGAAGAATGCAATTTGTTAAGCTTATCAAAAAAGAGTCTGAAAGGTAACTTGATTGCAGCACAGAAGTACTAGCACAAGGAGAATATACCAGGTATTAAAAGACTTTTTAATCTCAGAGGAAAAGGCTGAAGAAGAAACATGTGCTAGAAGCATCAGCTGACACATTTGAACTATCAATTATACAAAGATCAGTGTGCCAATTAGTCAGCAGAACAGGTCTGATCCATCTCCCCTCTTGAAATCCTTAAACTAAAGCTGTGTCCCTTCCAAAAAGATGTATTTTAGCCTGACTGGCTTATTGATCTCAGCCTCACAGTATGATTCCTCCTCCTTGTATGTAATACAGTTTGGTTGGTATATTCCCACTCTGCATAATATTTATCCCAGTTTGCACAGGAATAGTCTGTCCTTACATCAAGCCAATAGAATTATTTTAAAGGCAATGTGTCCAACATCATTATATATAAACGATAAGAAGTTAGTAAGTCAGTAAAAAGAAGTATTTTCTGATTACAATTATAAACTGGAAATTGTCACACGAGAGGGAAAATTTATTATTAATACGAAAAAGCCACTAGATGGCACTGGAACATCCCTTTACAATCCTCTCACTTTGAATGATAGCCTGATTATCCATATTTTTTAATCAAGACTAAAAGGAATTTATGAACCACAGTATGAAAAATCCAAGGGACATAAAAATCTGATACTAGATAGGATGAATTTTCTTTGTTGTACACGGTATACTGTTCATTATTTAGTTTATGACTAAGTTATCTTTAGGCACTTATATGTTTGGAGACTTTTTAAAAGAACTTAATCAGTATCAAATTATATCAAATGTGCCTTAGAATATGAATCGAACACTATCCCAATCCATAGTTTGATTGCTGGCTAGATTCTCTTCCTGCTTGAATAAATTTAGTTAAATAAATTGCAACAATACTCTGTTCTAAAGTGAAACATGATGTCTCACATATATCTTGATATCAAGACTGCTTGGAAATTTATTAGTACACAATAACAGGAGTTATTGTTTCAGTAAATGCAAGAAATATAGCGTGTGCTTATAAAGACTCATTTCTGGCATTTCATCTGTTTAATGAATTATTTACATCTAAAAATCTATCACTGGAAAGCTATTTCGTCCAAACAAGTAGATGTTATCTTTAAAAACTCAAGACATTTAGTGGAAAGAAAGGAATCAGCTCCCACTTCACATGTCCAAATACATTTTTAGGCTTCTCAACTATCCAGACTATCAGACGTGTGCTGATGGGAGCAATCAAAGGAGCAGTGAAAGCTGGCAATATCTGAGAATTGCTGCATAAGTCTGAAGAAATGCAGAGGGCATATATTTAATGTAACACATCCAGTGTTTGAGAAAATGCAAGTCATGTTGCATTTCAATTTCTGATACAACTTTAGTCAAACAATAAATGAAATACCAGCTTTCTGCTAATGACAATCCCATGCTGAAAAGGTTTTCAAAACCTACAACTATCAGCAGGGGACTGCAGGTGACTGTGAAAGAATGTCTGTGCCTTGACTTTGGCCCTTCAGAGAATCTATGTCACCTGCATGGATTGCAAAGATCAGGGAGTGGTTTTGACAATTTGTGCTTTAGGAGTTTTACTTGTGAGCCAGTGGAAAAGTGTCCTTCTGCAGATGAAGGTATTACTAAATATAAGCTTTTTTCAGCACAGACTATAGATACTTTCATAAACAAAAGAGCTATAATATTAGCCTGGTATCTAGAATATAAAAAGGCATCTAGAAATTTGATAAAAATCAGCCCCCCGAATTCACCAACTGAGCAACCAAATAATTACAAAAGTCTTTTGGATAAGGGGCTGACAAATCCTAGCAGACGTGGCGAGAGTGGTGGGAATTTGGAAGGCTGGGATATGGCTAGAACACATCAGCACTGTATGTCAGCTATGTCAGCTCCCATCAGCAAACAGCTCAAAAGAAGCAGAGCAACTACTTGCTTAAATACTGTATTGACAACCAAGGCATAGATCATTAGACAGTGAATCCAGTCCTTTACCCAGTTAACTTACTGTAGGATCACATCACATTTCAGAGCACAGAACTGGAGCTCTTTTGCTAGTCTTCTTTACCCAATAGCTGCTTATTGCATTGTCAACCTTGGAAAATGGGCATACAGCTTATCTACTAAATCCATCACCTTTCCATGGAAATCATGTGGAGGTGTTCTCTCTTAGTAGAAGCTTCAGGGCATTATTTCAGCTCAGCCAATGGTAAAATCCTTTCTCGTGTTACAAAGTGGTATCAAACCAAAGAAGACTGGTAAGCCACTTAGCTCACACGTAGAGTGTCTACATATGGTTGAATCTGCAGCAGAGAGATGCAGTGAATGGCAAATCAAAAAGCAATGTCTTTTTTTTTTCCTCTCCGAGGACAAGGAGCATCTGCTACAGATAGGCAGCACAGCTGGTCAGGCACAGCATCCTTAACCAGGGAGACGTGCTGGAACAAGCCTCTTTCTGTTCTTGCAGGAATTGTGACTCTCTTCTACACCTCCATGTTGTCTCCTATGTGTTTTTCATCAAAATGGGATGTTTTCTGAATTTAGATACATATTATTTATTAAGACACAAACCCCGTTCTCAGTGCTGCACTTCTCTAGTGATCTGCAACTGACCACCTGTGACTTGAGCTTTTACCCCAGGGCTTCTGCTATCACCCCAAACCTGCACTCTCATATTCCCCACTACACCTTTGTGGCAGGGGTTGGCCTTGCAGTTTTTCAGTCCATTTTTGATCTATACATGTAATTCAGTCACAAGTTTTAAAAACAAATATTCCCTTCCTTTGGGGTCTAATTTTTTTCAATGAGTCAACTGCCAAACAAGTCAAGCTCTACACAGGCAACCAGCCCTAGAGCTGGAGGCTGTGACTGTGAACCCCATGAGCTAGGTCAGCTGAACATGGACCTGTGACCTTAAATGACATTTTGCCCCCTGCCATATATATGATTTTTTTCCTTGCTGACTCAGTGTGTCCCTAAATTTTTACTTTTCTAGTTTCTGTGACATATTCTTTATTTCTTGTTTGTTTTCAATTTATAACATTAATTTGGCATTACCACAAATTCCATTGTATTTATGTCAACCAATTAGAAATAATTTGTGTGGGTACCGTTGCATTAGCTAACTGTAATTTTATTCTGTGTTCCGATATTGTAGTGGTTTTCATGTGTATGAAGTCTTTGATTTGAGCCATTAATAATAAAATAACATGAAAATGTGGCAGCTTAATTCCTTTTTATAAAAACCAAAACAAAAAAAGGAAAAAAACAACCACAAAACCAAACAAAACATTTTTAGTCTCTCTTTTTTTTTTTTTCCTCCTAGTTGCAGCTGTTCCATGTTTTAAAATAGGTACATCTCTGGGGAGCTAAGAGTAACGTGGGGAGCTTTTGGTACAGTTAAGCTGTAATTACTGGGGTTTCTGTTCTGTTTTGGGTTGTTGGATATCCTGCTTTTTGAGTCTTCAGCTCTTCAGCATGGCCTCTGACCATGACTTTTCCCTTGCATTTTGGCTTAGTGCATCTCCCAGTTTCTTTGGCTTGCCTTTGCCCTATCTCCAGACTCATAAAGGCTGACGGACTATTTCCTGCTCAAGTTTCCCCAGCAGCTAATCTTGTAGATTTAGGTTTTAACAGACCTTCTGTTTTAGGGTTTTGTGCTCAGACCTCTCTCACCCTGGTTAGTAAGCTCTTTTTTTTCAAGTTTACTTATTTCACGAGTCTTCTCAGGCCCATGTCCTGGCATAGTAGATTTTTTTTTCTTCATGTGGATCTTGGATTCTCCATTGGAATCACCTGTTTGCAGTAGGCTGCTGCTGGGAAGTGTCCTTTAGAAAGCATGGCTGGGAGCTGTGGTTTGATGATTAAAAACATCAGTGTGCTCAGCTGTATCATAAGGGGAAGGGGCTGTAGAGCTGGGGAGCTGTGGTGCCAGCATATAAACCTGAGATAAAACTGCAGTTTGTACATTGTGAAGGATGGGGGGACTTGATGCTTGTTATATCTCAATCCTTACCAGGTAGATTTGTTAATCTTATGTTTTTCTTTAGCCCCTTTCAAAAATGAGGGACATTTTCTCTGTTTCCCGTAACAAACAACTGTCCAAAGCAGAAGCATGGCTAATTTTTCCTATACTTTTTTTTAATCTAAGATGGCTTTTTTTTTTTTTCAATGATACTCTTCCTCTTTCTCACTAACTGCTTCAAGTATTTCTATGGCACTACTTTTTTTATTCTATTTTGTCATTAAAAAAGGGACAACTACTACTTCTGGCCTCAGAGGCTGTGATATGCTAGGTGTGTAATCTATGCTTAAAAAAATAAAAATTCTTTGTCATCTGTGCAATAATGATTTTTTTCGTAATAACTGTGTGTATTTTTGTAGTAACTTGGCAATGTTCTGTAACATGAATTAAATAGGATGAGATTTGCTTATTTTTCACTATTTACTTTAAAGATTAATCACCTCTGGATTAAGAATTTTAAAGAAAATCCATGAAACACAATTTTTGCTCAATTTTTTGAGTTCTCTAGACAGAAGTATTATATTGGTCCCAGTTTATATTAATCATGAGACAGTGGTGACAAGTGTATTTTTATACTGCAGCAATTAGTTTGTTTTACCCTGCAACAGCTGGTTTAGTCCAGCATTAAATATTTTTTATAGTTGTTGAGAGATTTCTTTAGCCCAATAGAATTTATATTGATTTGTTTCACTTTTTTTTTTTGTGAGCTTTATTCTTGTTTTGCTGCTGTATTGATTCAGAGAGTTCTAGCCATTTGAATTGTTAATACAAATTGTGCTATATTTATGCTGTAATTCTGCTAAAATAATCAAGAATTTAGACCTTCATAGCTATTTAAATGAATGACTAAATACATCTGAAGCTTGCAACTAGTTTTTTGGAATCAGAAGTATCTCTGAAAAGGGACTAAGTTGTTTAAAATTAAGAACATCCTACAAGGATCTCCTTTAGGGAAGAGACAAATCTTATAGAGAATTCTGCTCCAACAGCACTGTCTATTGAGAAATATAGTTCCAACTTCCTGGAATTATCCTAGTTAGCCCAGTGGATCAGAATACTCTTTGATACTGATTCTGCAGATCAAACCTTGCCAGTCTTTAAACTGCAGCTGTGTCCTAAGAGGGGAAAAAAACTTTTTATATCTCAGGCAGAACTTGGCCAGTTTCGAAAAAGATCGATTCCTACCCTCTTAATAAAACATTTTTAATGACAGAGCTTGGAGGGCTCTTGGTGTAGAAAAACTAGTGAAGATTATTCACTTACATGGCTTACCATAACTGGAGGCATCTACTGATCAGTAGGTTTGAAAACTATTCTGGACAGTCATCCAGTATCACTAGAGTTGAGCTGTTTCAGAGAGCTAGTTATGGAATTGCATTGTCAGATATAACCTAAATAGCCCACAGGTCCCGTTAAGTATTTCTTGACGTTAACACCAGTCTTCCTCTCAAATGAGACCGCATCATTACCTTAAAAGGAGAGTGTTCATTCTGAAAAACAGTACGTAGAGAACGAAGCTTGTGTTATAGGAACTTGGCTGTGTGTGTAGTAAACTGTGTTGTCCATTCATGGGCAACAAAGAGGAAAATAAATATGGATAGCTGTTGAACTGGAGGGAGGATAAAACACACACAAAAAAAACCCCACACTTTTAAATGAATAAAATTTGATTTTAATGGAAAATAAAGGCAGATACAAACTGCGGTTTAACCAAACAGCACCAAAAGGCATGCTGATAGAGCCTGCATAAAATTGTTTTAAAACTCTCAAAGATTAGCTTCTGTGACACTTCATATGATACGCCACATATTATTCACTTGTCTGAAGACTTTTTTTGTGATAGCTTCTGGAAAACAGAAGGAATTGAATTACAGAAAATCAAGTCAAATAAGTTCACTGTGTTCTTTACAGAGAAGCTTTTAAACATTATGCTGTTTTTGTTTCTGAAGTTTGACAAGCATAATAAAATTAATGGAAGAAGTAAAAGAAAGTTACATTCCTCCAAAAGAAATTTAAAAATCATCATAACAGTCAGTAATACAAATTTTCCATGACTGATATTCTGCTGTTGATGATAGTAGCAGCTGCATCTTCATACAACTCAATCAGGGGCTCTGAAATGAACCTTTAAAAACCCTTAATTTCCAAAAATGGGACTTCAAAATGTTTTTTCTCTTTGTATTATTACACAGACTGACAATCAAAAAATTTGAAGTTAAGATTGACATTTAGAGGAAAACACACTTTAATTTTTTTGTGAAGAACTTGAGTGGACAAAATACTTCCATAAAGGATGTTATTATAGCCCTATTTCTCCATATTCCCATCTTTCATTTAACTGACAGCTGGAATTAAAGATTAAATTATCTCCTAAATGCCTACTCTTTTTGCAGCTTTCAAGAAATTAATGATTACTGCTAGTCTCCCAAATAGGTCTTGTGCTAAAAATGTATCTTTAAATTCTTTTCTGTGCTTCTTTTTTTCCATGAGAAATGATATTCCTGGACATTTGGAAATAATACGGTAAAACAAATGAGAATTGAGTGCACCTGCAATGCAAGGATGTTTGGCTGTGTACATAGTAGAAAAAACCTGCTTATCTAAAACCACTGTTAATCATCTTAAATTACACATTTAGAACTAAGATTATCAAACACTTAAAATATGTAGGGAAAATGGCATACCATTTGCAGAATTTCAATTTCTGTTCGAAGAGTCTCATAGATACTTTCCCAATCATCATCTTTGTAATTTTCCAATTCTTTCTTAAGCCTATGTTCAAAAACAAAAAATAAATCAGGGAACGGCTGTTTGGATTACGCTGTTCAGCTTTGGTCCCAGTCGCCAAGTTGACTTATGTGAGAGAACCCTCATTGATCTATTTGCATGATCAAGACTTAAGTTTGCTGGGTTTGTAGCTGGCAGTCAATATGCCACTCTCATGCAGTATCACTGGATTTCATCCATCACTGGCAGTTGTGGTGGCAACGTGAGGAACCTCGAAAAATGTCAGTTTGGGTTTTTACAAAGTATATCTCGACTAACAGTGCTTCATTAGACAGACTTCTAGACTATGCTGTTATAAACCATGAAAGATTTATGGCCTCATTAGTCATCATTTTCCTTATTTAAACATGTGAGTTTGAGTGTTGATAGTTGGGAAATACCATATGGTCCTGTTCTTACTTTACTTGGGCATCCACTCGGAGCTGCTGGCAAGGACAGAATATCGGATTAGATGGGGCCTCTGCCTGACCGCACGGGGCAGTTCTCGTGCAACACTTGTTCCGTGCCCCTCCGCAGGCTCCTTGGCTGTTGCTGCTGTTCTCCCCCCACTGCTCCAGCCCTTGCTGACTGTTTTCCTAATAGTCTCAGACAGGAATTCTCTAACTTCTCCACAGTAAGGACTACTTTTAATATAGGGATTACTCCCATTCAAGAGAGCAGTGGGTTTTCCCCATTCTTTCAAGTTTATACAATAGCCCCTATGGCTTCTGTCTCTTGCAGGCATAAAGCAGTTTTTACAAATAGCTCCTGATTTTACCATCGGTATGGAAACAATTAATAAAACCAAATGTTTTTATTCTCAATTGTTGCAGCTACTGAGTCACTGCAGCTCTTCTCCAAATATTTTCATAGAATGAAAAGAGACAGGGGGATTACCTAATGTTGTCTACAAACAAGGCTCACAAATCCAGTGTTTTTAAAGCCAGAAAATATAGTTTATTTTGGGGGGAAAAAGTCCTCTATAGAAGAAGAGATTCCAAGGGGAATATCAGTATTCAGGAAATACTCAAGTCATTGGTCCTGCTAAAAGTAGAGGCCTAAACTTTGCACAACACTGCCTATATTGGTTTAGATTAATGCTCTGTAGGCCAGGAAAAATTTTCATTGAGAGAAGCTCAATTCAAGGTCTAAGATCAGCTTCTGATCTTGGTTAAATCAGGTTAAGTTCATTGCCTTCCCTCCTCATTTTTTCTCTGTGCTTTCTGCTAGTGTGATTTTAGAGCCCTAATTTAAGACAAAACAAACAAACAACAAAAACACACACACACACACACACAAAAGCCCTGCTTTGCTGAATTTACTTTAACAGTTTTTTTTTTTTTTTTTTTTTTTTTTTTTTTAATCTCTGAGAAAATGCTCTCATTGTATTCCACATTGGAATATTGATGCATAGCCTGTTTGCAACTTGTCAGCTAAGAATGATACCCATCCATGTTTAGGTGTACACTAAGGACAAAACAACGGGAAAATAACCAGTAACAGTTGCTAATTTGTGTCTTGGGGTTGTGAATTAATTACTATTGATGATGTGCTTCTGTGAAGTTTTGCCTATGGATTTTTAAATTTTATATAAAATATTTTATAAAACTTAAATGTGATGAAAGCACAACTCCTTATATAGCATCAGGTAGTGGTGATAAAAGTCATTTATTCAAATGTGGTGTTTAATTTTTACATTAATCAATTGATTTTGCTTTCAGGTCTTCCTTCTTTCTTATTTAGAAGCTGGATAATTACAGTATGTGCCAGGAATATTATACTCACAAAACAAGGGCTGTCTGTTAGGTTGCAGTCTACACAATTAATGTGCTGGAGATGCCTGACTTACTGAATAAATGATGAAGTTTTACCAGCAGGAACGTGAGACAATGGAACTATTCAAAATAATGCTTAACCTGGAAGCAGACTTAGCTTTTTTATTTTGCACTTAAGATAAACAGGATACTCCTATTCATCTTTTCAGTATCGAATCAAATATGCAAACCAATTATTCATGGAACTATACTGTCTAGATGTAGGGCAGGTTATCTGTCACCTTTGGAAATGGAAAGAGATGTGCCTTTTGCCAGAACAAGGATTAATATGACAATTATACCCTTCTTACAACTATGATAAAAAGCAAATCTGTTTAAAAACAAAAGAACAACAAAAACTGAAAAGATAAATTATTTTTTCATCTTCCACATCCTTTGTTCTTATTTTTAGCACTTTGATCTTCTAGAGGGAAATCGAAGGTATCTTTAAAAAAAAAAAAAAAAAAAAGGTCATTACACTGGATTGATGCTGTAATAGTAAGTTACAGAATCACAGGTAATGGGCTCTAATGACTAACTGGGCTGGAAATGCCATGTTTGTGGAAGGAGTTTTGAAAAACCTTCTTCAAGATAAGGCTATGTTTTATTACTGGTATTTAAATCAGATAGGTGGGACAAAAGCATCAGATTTTTTTTTTCCAGATGCTAGCTTGCCCAAGACTACTCAACTATCTGTGGCCTGTTTTCCATTACTCTCAAATGCTAGAAGTGACAAAGAGATGAAGACGGAGATCACTGAAGATGATTGATTTTGCAGCTTTGAAATGAGCACATCTTTTAAACATCATTGGCGTTTGTGGTTGATATGCACTCTACTTGAATTTTAGCTGTATATGCAGAAGGCAAATTGGAAAAATAATTGTGAAATCAATAGTTGTTGGTATTATGAATTGAACCGTGATGAAAAAAATAATATTCTCAGACAGATTCCTCTGAAAATCATCCACAGGCTCATAATACTGAACCAAGGCTTAGTAGTCAGAACTTGCACTCTAAGAATGATTTTATGTAAAGAGGTCTCAAAGCAGAAATAGTTTGTGTGAATATGCATTTTAGAGATCTTTTTTGTCTAAGTGGAAGACAGATCCAACCTGGTAATTGTTGGGGTTGCAAAAGGAGCAGACTCTTTCTTGGTTATGTTTTAATGAGACAAGAAAAATATTTTTTTTCCCTGTTCTCCTTCTTGCCTCTGACTTGTGTATGATCACTGTTCTATTTTTTAACCATAAGTACGAGGGAAAACATTAGCGTATTATAAACGGAATTGCTTGATTCTGGGAATCAGGGAATAGAATTTGTGACACAAAACTGGAAGTTCCCTAACTTCCAGAGTATATCTACGTTGATTTTCCTGAACTTTACCAGAAAGGACAGGAGAAACATTTATCAAGGTTTTAAGACTTTATTTAAACTGAAGAAAAGAATAAAAGACTGGTTTACTATCTCAAGGAAAAGCAGAACTAATGCATTGGGGCTGTTCAGTCTCAGTTCGGTACTGGGGCTAAATTAATGTGTATGATTCTAAAGTGAGTGCAAGATTTTGCTGGGTATCTACAATTTGCTACTAAACAGAAAATGCTATTGATACAGCTGAAGAAGGCAATGAATTTCATAGTATTATCAGTTGATTGAGGAAAGGAGAAAATAAATCCTGAATGGAATTCAGTATCTCAAAACACAGCTCAAGCACTTGAGTTGAACAAATAAATTATAAAAGTATGTGCTCAATGGAGCAGAAATAGAATAAAAATTAAGATGTAGTAGTAATAATAAATACTAGCAAGAAGATTAAACTAACAAAAGCAAACAGTATACTAGGCTATGTAACAACTGGAACTATGTAATGTAAATAAAGATAAATGGAATAACGTTAAAGAAAAAATAGGGGAGAGATTCCAAATGAAGCATTACAAATAAAGTTGCCACACAGTATTCCAACTGAGGTTGCCTTGACCAGTAATGTTAAAACTCATGTGGTTTTTGTGGGAAATAACTCTTGCTTTTATGTTTTCCACAGCTATATTTACTTTCATTGTTTATAGTTATCTTCTGATAACATAGTATGCTCAGGCCCCTCTTCTTTGCTTCCAGGTATCTAGTATTGAAGTCCTTAGTACAAGTACATAATATATAATATATATTTATATATAATTACATTCCTCCTCCTGTATATAATTACGTTCCTCCTCTCTTTTATTTACTTCATTCTGCAAGGACTAGAGTTCTTATATTCTTTCATGCTATTTTCTTAAAAACACTTTCTATTCCATAGTTATTATTTAAAAAATTGGACAGAATCAGCTGTGACTGCAGTTACCTTCTTCCAGCTCTTTTTATTTATTTATTTTTTCAGCCCTATTACTGTTATTTCTATCAGTCATTTCCTTACTCAAAATTTTTAATGTGTCTTCTCCAGTTTAACTAATAGTTTCCCACATGGGATAATATCAAATACTTCACACGTGTCTAGATGGATGATACTGAATTTTCTTTGTATAACCAATCAGTTGTCCTATCAGAGAAAGACATCATTATTCAGATTTGATCTACTTCTTGTAAATCCATACTGCAATTTATAATTGAAACTTTTTAAAACATAATTCAAACTATAATAGTTCCACTGGGTACTTCTGTTAAAAAGAAAAGCTTAAAAAAATCAATTAGATGATTGTCATTAAAAAACTCATTTTGAACCACGTATATTACTCCAGAGATTGATATTTCTTGATTATAAAATTTAACATAAAATTAAATTGAAAAAATATTTTTAAAAACACCAGAACCATGGCCTTAGGCAGTCCACTGTTAGCATGAAACATTTGTTCAGCTCTAATGAATGTATTTCTTGTAAGATTTAGATGAAAGAAAACATCACTTTTTCCTTCCTAATTTTGGCAATGGAGTTTCTCTTTCTGTATTCCAAAGTTTAAGAAGCAATTCTATATTTCTTGGAATTATGCAATATGCAATGCCTTGAACTATTTTTACAAAGTGAGCTGACCATGCATTTCCCTTTGCTACTGTGATTATGAAGTAGAACAGAAATTCAGGTTTTGAAGAAAAAAAAATATCCTTAGTCTACCTTTTAGAATAGTATGAAAAATATAAATTTTAGGTAGAAACTGTCTGCTCTTAGTCTATATAATCTTCAATTAAAATTATGTATAGGTTGCTTTTCGTAAGACAATACACAAATCTAAAATTGTGAAACAAGATAATTAATACGGTAAGTAATTATAGTGAATATAATAGTTAAATGCCATAGTTAGGAATTTGTTGGTATCAGTGAAAGGCTCTGCTTGCTTCTGTATTGTTCCATTTAAGTGATGCTACTTGCGACCAGCCTGGGAAATGTGACTCGAGAGAGCTGTTGCCAAAGTTCTCTCAAAGTTCTGTGTGTGGGGCTGGCATTAGAAGAGCAGATGATGACATTTTTTTATTTTAATTGCACATCTTTTCTGAAAAAGCCCTCTTTTCTTAAAGGCATCTCTGTATTATGCATCCAGATCATGAGACTTGTGACTGTCAGGGAGCCCACACTGAGGAATAGGGTAAAGTGTCTTGAAGAGAGAGAAAGCAAGAAAAGGAAATTCGTATGTGTTTGTTTTTTGGATCTATTACTTTGTTTATAGCATTTTACAACTGAAAATATTCAGTGATGCTGAAGCAAAAACACTTTTAGTTCATGTCAGTAAGAAAGCACTTTATGCTGTCAAGACCTGCATGAAGGATGCTGACAAGCATGAAGAATTTAGCTAGACTAACAATCAAGATGGCATCATCAACAAAAACCTCAAAAGTTCTCTGAGTGAAAATTATGCAGCTAAAATGTATTGCAATTCTAAATTAACAACACATAAAGCAAAAAACAAAACAAAACAAGTAACAGGCTTTAATTACATTGTTATTTTCACAAGTGTTGAGGGAATTCAGGTTGTTATAAATTTGAATATTTATTTATCTTAATTGCTTAAAATGGGCTTAAAGTCTCTTATTTTCCAAGTCTTTTTTTCCTCCCTCTCATTAGCTTTCCAGAATTTTACTAGTTACTCAAACGGAACAGTAAGCAAAATAACAGAGTTTCAGTGTTTTAAATTCTCTTTTTGTGCTCAGTAACATTTTAGTATTTTGTGAAAAAAGTTTCAGAAATAGTGGAAAAGTTTAAAGAATACACTCTCATTAATTTCAATTCAATAACAAATTAAGCAAAATCAGAATGTAGTTCGGCATAAGGAAAAGCCTAACACCAAAGATTGCACTAGAAAACTTCTAAATGCTGTATAAAAGCATCATTTTTAATGAAATATTTTTCTTAAAATAATACATATATATAAATATTGAATAACTCTTTTACCACTGAACATTCAAGCCAGTATATACAGCAGTCAGTATATTCTACATATGTGCTTGGAATGTGACTGGAAGTCAAAGGTTTGGTGTATCTTTTTATATGCAAAATGTAGTGTACTTTATACCTTATCTTGAATTTGTAGTCATAGCAGTCTGTCAAGAAGGGAGTTAGAGAGTCAACACTGTAGAGTTGTAAAATTTTTTGAGCAGGTTGATCTTAAAAAAATAAATAAAAATAAAAGCAGCTATCAAACTATTGAAGCATATGGAACATTCCTAGTTGTGATGGGGATGATTAACTTAGGTACAGAAAATAGGTTTTTCATCTACTGTATGTGATAACTTTAAACAAGGACAGTATGATTGAAATTGTGAAAGTTCAGGAGTTAGTGATAGGCAGAGTATAGCAGCGAGTCATGGAACATGGTTTCTGCCATTGGTAGTACTGCTGGCAGCAGTTACCCCTAGCTAACAAGAAGCTAGAGCATTCCCTGATCTCAAAGAACTTCACTGACCTGAATTTTCAGGATGCTGGTAGACTTGATTCCTTTAACTTAGCTGGAATGGTTCAGTGAGTCCTGCCTTAATTGCTATTACCATATTTTGGCATGAGGGTTATTGCTGGCACAGTTTAGAATCATTACTGGTCATATGACTCCTTCCAGTGTATTTCAGCATGAAATAAAATCATGTTGTTGTCAGTGTTTTGTCAGAAAACATTCCTTCTACGCAAGGACTCGAGAGGCAAATGCAGAATTGAAGATCTATTAAAATGCTGGATTTTGAAAGTGTGCCTTTTGGTACCACTGTATCTCATAAAAATAAAATCATAATATATTTTTCTCTAATTTTTGGAGAAGTACATACTAAAAATCATATTTTCTTTACTCCTTATCCATAACTATATCTGTATTCAACATTCAAATTTCAGTTAGCTTTTTCCAGTATTTTATGTGTATTAGAACAACCTTGTAAATGCAATACCAGTAGCTGGTGGAATTAACAGTGTGCGCTTCTCACGACCTTCTGTAATTCTTTGATGGATTTCGGAGAAATTTTATGAAACTGCAGATATGGTATAGGGCATTTTTCTGAGATCAAAGATAAATTGCTGTAATTTGAATTAGCTGGCTACACTCTTCAGGTGAAATGCAATTTACTTTAAGATATATACTTAATTGTAATGAAGATTCTTGCCTTGCCAGCTACTTTTGATATTGATTTTTAAGCTGGGACTAGGTATGTGATCCAATAACAGACTTAGAGGGTGGCCTGGGAGCTACATATATCAGGTTATTGATGCTGACTCTCTCTCATGTTTGTTCTAAGGAAGCATTAAACACGTTGGTATTTTTGCCATTTAAAAAATGTTGTGGCTTCCTACATCATAAAATAGACAATCAAATTTTGTGCTTTATAGAAAAAGTATGAATTTTTGATCCACACTGCTTGTGTTATGTCAAAATATTCCTCTCTTTATAATGTATACTAAATGTGATTTTCAGTAAAAACTAGAACTATATTCCTGCAATAGATTCTATATGGGGGAAGGAGAACTGGGGGGAAACAGAAGGTGTGGGGGAGAAGCCTTCATTAAAGAAAAACCTGGTCTTCTTGATGGCCTCCTTGTAAGTATTGTAGGGCAGTTAGGTTCTCCCAGAAGGACTATATATACTGTATTATTTGTAACATACTTTAAATTCCCTTTCATTGTCTTAATTCAATAGTTTAGATGAAGAAGTCATGAGTAGGTTTAAAAAAAAAAAAAAAAGGTAAGAGGTGTACAAGGCTAAAAAGCTGTGGGATGTGGGATACTTCTAAACAGCACAGCGCTGTGACATAGAGAAGTAGATAAACAAGGATTGCCTGCGTAGCTCTACTGAAAAGCAGAATCTATTAGTGCTGACAGAAGTGCAATGACATAGCTCTGCTGCTTCTGACATCGGAATTAACTTGTTCAAAGCTATCTTCCTCTATCAAGCAAAGAGCTTTTGCACATATATATGAGACCAAAGGCCAGAGCAAGATAAAAGTATGATTTAGACAAATCGGTCATAAATTATGTCCAGTATCTGAAATGAAAAAATATTTTGATATAAACAAACTTCAGTATATTGTTACACCATAATGAGTATTTGCTTTTTGTGACAATAGTAACAATAGTAGTAGCACTTTATATTTTGCACTACATGCAATTATCAAATAACAGACATGTATGGGCTTGAATGACTTGCCTGGGATCTCACAGTGAATCAGTGGCAGAGCTGGGGATTTAAAGTATTGCTGCTTGCTACTTCTGTAACTTACACACAGGAAACCTGTTACAGAAAACTAATTATGACAATTTGAATATTAAGTGGCATTATGGCAGTAAACTAATCCATGGGAAGTGTATTATTTAGAAGAAAGCTGACAACCTCATGTATCACAAAACCTAATATATCATGGTGGAATGAATAATGTAGAGGAGTGAATTATAACGGCCTGTCTTACAGCTGCAACGGAATTGCAACTGTTATTATTATTTACACTGTCCTATATGTATATGTTGAATGCAAAGTTTTTGCTACTGTATGCGGAATTGTAAGCTAATTAATTTTTATGTTGAGGGAATTTTGGCTATGTCTCAGCGCCATGTAAGAGGTTGTACAGTTAGTAATAGGGCTGATATATCATTTTTTCTTTCAGAAACTGGTATTCAGCAAAAAAAATTGGTCTTTAACAAATCGTCTTTCAGAAAAATGCCCAGAGTTCCCTGCTAAACTTTATTTCTTCATTGAAGGATTTCAGAAAAATATACTATATTTATTTTAGTCAAAAACTAATAAATGTATAGGAGAAAAGGGTGACGTTACAAATGTTCTGTTTTCCCTAATAATTTCTTTTAGAGAATAATTTGGACCAGTTCTTCTAAGAGGAATTTACATTGTCTATTAAATATTTTTAAATACTCATAGGCACTTTCACATGGAGCACCATAAAATTAGAAAAAGAGTTACTTTTGTGACAGGGAGCTTTTTGCATTGAAACTTTTTGTTTTGTTAAAGTCCATTACATGCTTTTGTGTATGGTGAAAATGTAAATGTCACACTTGAGCAAGCTGACAACAAATAAGTCATGACTACTGTCTTCCTGGGGAGCAATATTGACTATTAAGGGAGACTGTGCAAGGTCTTCTGTCTTGTTTAAATCTTCAAGATTTTGTTGTAAACTAGCTTAATTAGAAGTCAAACTAGAACTGATGGCAGGGACAGCAGAGAAAATAAATCTGCATTAAGTTCAGTACAAAGCCCACCTGATCTGAAGAGGTTTTTGTGGCCCATCCAGTCCATCATCATTCAGCCAGTTAATATATATAGCACGATGGGTAGTTCTTCAATATTCTCTGTACCACCACCACTATTTTTACAAAGACTGAAGAAACCTACTACCCACGGAGCAGGCTTTTGCTCACCCTCCAAGTATGACTGTGATTTCCTTGCAAATGCTTTCAGTTTTTAGTTCATTGCAGCATGTATGTAAGGGTGAAAGACTGTAATAAACAAAGAGCATTTGTGTTCTCTAATAAACACAATTGGTTCTTCTGATTTCCAATGAATTGTATAGGAATATACAAAAAATAGTTATTACTACTGGAACTTAAACTACAGACCTAAAATTAAATTTAAGGATCTACTAATACGAGACTCTTACCTTAAACATTCAGGATCAGTCTGAGGTTTTTCAGTGACTTGGACTTTTTCTGTTTCTAAACGTTTTGTTGTTCCTTCAGCCTCCTTGATTAACTCCTCAAGGTCTAAACATACATTTATAATGTCATTATTATTTTATTAATCATGCATATTCAATGACAGTCTGCATTTTCTAAATTTATCTAACTTTTTTTCTGTTGTCGGATAAAGGCAGCCGAATGATGAACATGTATAATTTTAGTGTTGTAATCGGTATATACATTACAATCTTTTAGAAAAACTTGTTCACTTTCCAAACAATCTGTGACCATATTTATAACCTATCCTTCCTAGCTCATTTACTGTTACATGCTATTTATACATTTCCAAAAAAAAAAAAAAATTAAACCATTTCTTAGATTTTTTTTTAAACCCAAATTTCAAGATAATTCCTATTGCCTGACATCACCTATGAAACAGAACCTTTCTTGGTTCTCTCTGTATAGTTGTTCCCTTTACTGGGGTTCTTGTGTATTTGACACCTTTTTGTCAGACTTGTGTGTGGATCTCTTTTTTTATGCATTGCCTTTAATACACAAATGTCAGTAAAAAAAACCAGTTGAGTTTAGAACTTAAAGACAGTTTTGGCTTCGTCCTCTATCAGTCCAAGCCATGTTGGTTAAACATCTGAATTTTAGTAACATTCTTTAATTACAGGTTAATGGTTTTTAAACAACACTTAGGTTGATTTCAAGTTCACTTTGAAACACATAATTCTCCATTTAAGTATTTGTCTTAGTAGCAAAAGTAGAATTTTCTTTTTCATATTTATAGGTTATGATTCAGCAAAACTGTATGCCTTGCTATCAGTGACATTCAATATAAATCTTAATGAAATCCACAATACTTGTTACAAATGTATTTTAAGATGAGGTATTACATAACAAACTATGAAAAATCTTATTTCTATTACTTCTTTTTTTCTGAGAAAAATAACTTGACAGAAAGGATTTTTCAGAACTATTTGTCAAGACAGAAATAATTACCATAACAAGTGATTATCAAGCGCACCTTTGAGTTCACTTTGGAGAGTAAATAATTCCTGCTTTAATTCATTCTTCTGCAGCTGGAGAGCATTTAACTGAACACTTTTATGTTCCATTGACTCCATTTCTAAAATTAAAAAAATTATATTT
Source organism: Cygnus atratus (assembly GCF_013377495.2). Lineage (NCBI taxonomy): Eukaryota > Metazoa > Chordata > Aves > Anseriformes > Anatidae > Cygnus > Cygnus atratus. The sequence continues at coordinate 7,785,905 of NC_066368.1, forward strand.
TAAATGAAAATGCATTGCAGTTTAAGTTTTCATAATATAAACTTAAATACTCTTTACTACTTCTACTCATCTTTATCTATTGAAAAAGAACCTTAAATACAACCAAAATCAGTTCTATGAAATCCAGCTCACAGGAAATATGTTATGTAATGTATTTCTCATTGTGAAAATAAATGTTTTCTAATGTTCTTAAGACATTCACATATTTTGTTGACTGGGCATAAAAATAATTGCAAATCTTTTGCTCTAGAGTTACTTCAGCTATAAAGGAAGATGACTTATTGAGTAGGAGGTGAATAAAGACCTTTCAGCACGACTAAAAGAAAAATACCACAACATATTTTGTTTAGTATTACGGATGCTTGAACCAGAATGTTGACAGCATCTGGAATTAATTGTGATCATCCCCCCCCTCCCCCCGCCCCAACCAGATGTCCTCAGATAATTTGCTGGTTATTAGTTATTTTATCCTGTTCACTTAAGTTCTGATAGTGTGCTCAGGACTGCAGCAGTCAGAAAGCCAGACAAGATGTATCTCAAAAAGTGCAATTTAAAAAGGATGTAATCGAGACAGCAACTGAACCCAGAGAAGGAGGAGGTTAGTCATCTTTCATGTTCTGCTGATCTAACCTTCAAGAGACCATTTGACTGATCAGATTTGTCTGAATACTTAATTCTATCAAATACATTAATCATTAAAAATAATAGGTGCCACCAAATACAGACTTTTTTTTTCAGTTGTAGATCAGAATCAGAGCCCTATCAAATACAGAAGGAAAGTATAACCAAATACAAACTCAGACAGTTTTATTTCAGTAACTATACATCAGAAGTCATCGAATACAAAGTGCTGACACTTGATGAATCATGAGACTGGATAAGACTTTGAGGGGTCATCTGGAGCCTTCCTCCTCCTGAAGGCTATAGCATCAGCTATACATCTGTCACATCTGACAGATGCTTGTAAAACCTGCTTTTAAAGACGTTTGTTAATGGAGAATCTACAGTTTCCTAAGGCAGATTGTTTCAATTGTTCACTCCTCTTGTTTCTTTGAAAGATTTCTCAAACAGCCAGCAGATGCTCCCTTACTGTTGTTTAAGCTTGTTGCTTTTTATTCAGTTCACTACGGGTATCAAGAATCGCTTTCTTTTTTACAGAATCCTTTAAACATTTTAAGACTGATACCCGTCTTCCAGCAATCTTTTCCTCCATAGCTTAAATACTTCCAATTCTTTCCTTTTTCTCCCTATGTCCTCCAGATCTCTGATCACTCTAACTGTTCCCATGTAGACTGTCTCCAGCGGGTCCACATTTTTTCTTGAAATGCAACATCCAAGACTAGATACACGGTACTCCAGCTAAGAATTTAACTGCCCTAAATAAAGTAAAAGATTGTGTCTCAGTATGGTGCTGATATTCTGATGTCATTGACTCGTGTTCAGCTTGTGATCCATGATGACTCCAATGTCCTTTCTGAAGAATTGTTTCTCGATCTGACTCTATTCCGGGAAATCTCATATACTGTACCTTAACTCAGAGAGAAACTGTGGCTGTAAAAGACCAGTCATACCAGACAACTCTGCATATAATTTTTTGAAGCTAAGAAAATTTACAAAACTCAACCAAAGGTGACTAAAATCATTGCAAACCTAATATAGTACATTATGTATCGCAGTGCACCTCTGTGCTAGCTGACATTAGACATTGGGAGCAACTTTTACAGATCTGCTTCTCCTTATAGCACTCATGGTTAGAAATGACTGAAGAGGTTGGAGAATAGAAAAGGCTTTAATGATCTTTGTGTAACATGGTATGTCAGGCCACTATCTTTCAGTTTAGTGCTAAGAGATAGTTCCAGACAGCAGGAGAATATGACTAAAATTATTGTTTTGCACTCCTATATTTTATTGATTTGTATTCTCTGGTAATCCAAGATGAAATCATTTAATGTAAGACTTACCATTTTTTAACAGAGCTGCCTCATTCTCTAAATCATTTATTTCAGTCTTGACTTTTTTTTTAATCAGAAGATCTCTATTACTTGTTAGTCCATATTCATTGTTAAACTCTGTTATTTCCCTAGCAAAATTATCTTCCTCTTCAGTCATTTTTCTCTTCGCATCTGTCTGAAAAAAAGAAAGGGAAAAACGAATATTCAGATGTAAAAAAAAGAAAGTATTTGTTAAGCTAGGCAGAGTGAAACATACTTATCGTGTATCCTTAAACTTTACACATGCTATGTATTTATTTTCCTGACTTATGAGAACATGAAAATGGTCTACAGCTCTATCATTTTGTCTGCTGTCGGAATCTTTTTTTTTTTTTTTCTTGACAAAGTGGAGGATATATTCTTCATAGAAAAACATTTTAAAAATCACCAGATTGTGTTACAGACTTGCATCAGAAGTTTTTAAGTTCAACTCATTATTGAAATTAGTAGCAAGTTCTGTTTAAAGTCAGTGGCATAATATGGCCATTCTTTTTTAGGCTGTTATTAAATTAATTAAAGATGTTTATTCCTGTGCATAAGGCAGACTTGCTTTATCTCCATTGATATCTACTATGAAAGCTATAATTGATAGGCAGTCACTTTCATTTTCTAGAAAAAAATAATCTAAAGACACGGGTAATAATAAATTCCTTAAAAAATCTTAACTGAATAAATTAAAAGAAATAACCTTACGTACAGGAAGAAACAAACAATCTGTATATCAAACCTGACTGATTGCAATTAAATAAATTTCACATTTCTTCAGAGAATAGTAATTTTTTTGCCTTTTAACTGAATAATTTTACTATGATATTTGTGATGATATTTATTTCTTTTTCTTTTTCCCCCCTCTATTTAAGATAGGGAATACTTTGGATGCCAAAGTAGTATTACTTAATTAAAATGATTATTTGCTTAAGGGTTTAGTGGTGATAATGATGATTCATAATGAATATTGAAAATTCAGCTCTGTTGATTTGAAATACAAATACATATGCAGAGAAGAGTACTCATGCATGGATTTACTTAGTATCTAAAGACTTAAGGATCCATGATGAAGAAAGAGGAAGGCAATATTCAGGTTAGCATGACAGTAAATTAAAAAGCTTATTGTCTGTATGTTGCAAGTAGCTACCTTTTAAGAGGTGGCTAAGTGTTTGTGGTCTCAAAGAGATTGTGCGGGATGTCGTCATTCCTAAAACATTCTATTGGCCTCCCTGAGATTTTCCTTTGATACTTCTCAATCTGCTTTATTGTGGTTGAGGAAGTCCAAATTAAGGTGTGATTTTCCTACTTTTCTTTTACAAAGTAGTTACTATGTCAGAATTGGAATCCAGCCATATATCAGAAATTAGAAACTGAAGTTAAGAATGCTAAATCAGCTTTGTTGATAAAAGGCAGCACACGTTACCTTAGATCATTAAGCTGAGAACTAAACTTAAAATTCAAAGTGAGAATTTAGCCATGTTTACATTTTTAAGTATGCTAGAGTTAAAAAATAATAATAATAAAAATGGACTATTCAGATTTATAACGTTAATTCTTCCATATTTTCAAATTTAAAGCTGAATACACTCATACAGTACAAACAAGCTGTTTAAATGTTGTAGCTGGAAACATACAAAGTTTTTCTGAAGAATGCTTTTTTGATTAGTAAGTTCAGCTTTCTGTTTCTCTAAGCTGTCTTCATGTTTCTTCAGAATTTCTAAGAAGAACATTTTTTCAGACAGATGCTGAACCTTGCAAGAGAAAACAAAGTTATGAAATAAGGTTATTGTTTTATTATTTCTTATACTTTCATATTGGAAATAAGGATCTAGGCCCAGTTAAAACACAGCTGGTGTAGCTGCTGGACTAGAAAAAACATAGTAGCTCCCTTTTTTCCCCCCAGTAATCTTTCATTATACCACTAAGCTTTGGAAAAATATCCTCTTTTTAAAAAAACAGATTTGGTGCTGGCCTTTCTATCTAAAATAATATTTTTTAAGTTTATCCAGGTTAGGCAAAACATTTTCAGGTTAAAAATAGGAAAAATATTGATGACATAGAATCTTTTACTCAACCTTAGTACAATGTCCTCCATCTTGTTGTGTACAGCCCATTTCATAGCAAACCAGAAAATACCTGAATGGCTGTGTACGTCATCAGCTCTGCAGTGCTAGTATTGCATAGGTGAAGGAGGAACAAAGCTCACATTTTTTTTCTGAGAACAACTGCTGGAATTCTTAGCTAAAGAAATATAATGGTAAGACTGTTGATAGTCTAAAGACAGCTTTGTCATAAGGTCCTCCCCACGCCCACCACCTATACTTCTACTTTGCATATAGCTTTATTTTTAGTTTTATTAATTTTAAATGTTAAATTATCTGATAGAAGATAAAAATAATATAGATGATTTGGAGAGGGTACAGATGAAGTGCATCTGTTATCAAAAGGAGGAGGATAATGGAATTAAATGTCCTAAGACTAGCGTGAGATAATCAGAAAAGAAAGGACCAGACTTTTTCCTCGTCCCTAATATGTTTGGCACAATAAGCGTCAAGGAGGTGCTTGCCTCAGCAATATTTATTTTGCATCTTAATTCAAAGAGAGCAGATGATCTTATACCACTGTAATTATATTATTGAACATAACTAACTGCAGTGTAGTTTCTCCATCTGTAAGATGCCTACTTAATCTATATATTTGCAATAGATTTTTTTTGAAGAAATCATTCAGCCATGAAAGGCAAAATGCTATAATTCAGGTTGTAATTACATGCTACCTGATTTTACAGAACAGAGGAAATAAACAGAATTTCCTGGGAACCTTTGGTTGACCACAGGCAGTCTCTGTGAAATAGTTGTCAAAACACTCTTACATTCAGCCTCATCTGCTTGCTCAGGCATAAGCCCTTGTGCATGCACATGCTTGAATATCTATGCTTATAAAGCACAGTTATTTGTTGTGGGACAAATTGAACAGCGTTAGCTGAACAGCAATATTTAATGTTAGTTGAATTACGTAAACTATTCTAGACATATGTAAACTTAACTGCTGTACTGAAAAATAAATTACTTTAAATAATTTAAATATCTCTATAATCTTTGAACCAAAATACGGTCTGATTGAAATGCATTTTTCCATTCCACTTACTTTCTGTATCACGTCCTATATATAAATGAATCAATGTCAGAATAAACAGGCAAGTAAACTATACTTTTGTGGACACCAGTTAGAATATTATTAATCCTGATGGGTAAAGCACTTAAGATTTAATTAGGAATAATTCTTCAGCTCTTCCCATTAGCCATTTACAATAATAGCTCTACTCCTGGGACATTCTATACCTACCACATAAACCTTGATTGTAAATCACAATGCATCAATAACAAATTAGTAGTATAAACATAAACTAGTGATGTTCATAAATAAATGTAGGAGGAAAGCTACAAAGGACTTTATCTAACAAACAACATCCAGCCATCTGTGATAAATTTAAATAAATTTAAAATGTAAATAAATTACTATTTAAAAGTTATTTTGGGCTCTGAGATTGTTGCATGCATAAATGCTAACATGTGACTAACTGCTTGCAAGATTATAGTCTCAATTTACAACAGTAAATATTTGTATATTTGTTCCTTTTTTTTTTTCCTGACCCCATCATAGTAATGTCGGTATTTATTATACATAGTATATAGCCTTTAAAAAAAGACAGAAAAGCCTGTTTTTGGAAAGATGACAACCATCCCCAAAACATTTATTTTTGCATCTAGGTGAAGTAATTCCCCAAAGGTTCGTGAAGCTGTTTATTTAAATGACAGGACACAACAGTTTTAACTTCAAAGGAGACTCCATAAGCTTTCTTGTTGTGCGCACACACATTCCACCAATGCAGGTACTTAAGAGCACAAGGATGATATTTAGACTTCATATTCAGGCATAAGCAAATGGATTTTTAAATCATTTGTACTGACAGGTATTAATGGTGAAGAAGTTCTGCAAAAATGAAAGTTTAAACCAATGTCTTCCATTTGGATAAATGGAAAGCATAATAAAATCTTAAAAGCACCAAATAGATTTGGAAACTTTCCCCTGTCTTCAGTGTCCCTAGCAAAACTCCAAGGCCTGGTATAATTGTGAACCCAGGAATCTTTAGTATATGACTCAAGATCCTGTGAAGTAAACACAATGAATTTTTCCATATATTCTCTGTGAAATAAATAACAACTTTAAGGAATGGCAGGGGGCAAAATAGGAATGATTTCCAGACCCCTGAATGAATGCATATGTTAAAAGAGCAAGTGCTATAATGACCTCCAAGAGTGTTCGGTCCAGGCTGCTCACAGTTAATCTGCTCCCTGCCCAGCTCTTTTCCAGGGGAGCAGGCATGACTTCATGCGCGTATGTGCTGTTTTCAGTGATTCCAGATTTTGGAAGTATTATCTGGAAATGTGTTTGGCCTTGAGGTGAGAAAGTCCCTGAACATATCCAGAGGTCAGTCTGAAGTCTGGCATTTGTGAGAGGAAAGCCATAGACATACCTTTGCCCTCATGAAATACATACTGGCAATGATCACTACAGAAACACATGCTGTAAGTTTTCTCAATGCTCTCTCACTCACTAGGTGAAGCATATGCCTTGAAAATGTTTATGAATCTATTTCTGAAAAGAATAGATCATATGTTTGTAAATATAATGTATTTCATTATAATGTGGCCTGCTTACCTTAGTTTCTAATGTTATTTTTGCTGTGCTCAGCTCTTCTTTTATTTGGTTAATTTTTTCATGACTTCGGTTTATGTCAAATTTAGCTGCAACACAACAAAAACCTGTAAGTACATGTGGTTTTATAAAAACATGCCACTGGCAGAAGCAGCCTGCCAAGCTTTTGCCAACAACGCTCCGCTCACAATAGCACGGTGGGGCCACTCTGCTTTTCCTAGGATCCTCTGGAAAATGGAGAGGCCATTTAGTGTGGTCAGTGCAGCTCCTCTACCCACAAGATGTCAGCCATAGGGCTGACCTTGTTGGATGAGGCGCCTCTTTTCCCCCGCCTGCTTCTCTGTGAGCTGGATTTGCTGGAACAAAGCGTCCAGATTCATTTCTGACTTTTTTTGTGGGCAAGTTTTCAGGTGTGTGAGGGCTCTCCAGCGCTCACTGACTTGTGGAGGGATGGTTGCTGAAAGCCAGGGATGTCCTGAGGGAAGCTGAGGATGGGCCCAGCCACAGCCCTTCCCTCAGGCCTCAGCCCAAGGCCTTGCCAAGCCTCGTCTCTGCCCTGTGGCTTTGGCCTCCCTGGGGATGGCTCCTTCAAGGGTCTGGAAAGAAACTCCAGACCACGGAGAGAAGTCACCTCCAAAGACAGGACCCAGCTGTAGCAGAAGAAGTGATGAGGGGCTGTGGAAAGTGGGGGGATGGGGGTGAACCCTGGGCAGAGGGAAACGTGAAGAGCTGGCTCGGAGAGAGTGCAGTGGCACAGCAAGTGTTGAGGGAACCCAGGCAGGAAATGGGAAAAAGCAGGCACAGAAGCAGCAGAGTAGGGACAGGACATAGAAGATATTTGGCTATTCTAAAGGCGTCTGACTGGCTAAATCTTGTCAAACTTGAGTGCATTTGTGAAACGTTGATTCTGACCCAGGGTTTGGGGAGTTTTGATCAAACAGCTCCGACTTTATTTCTCTGGGGCCAAATGATTTATATTGTTCTTGTGTTGTTCAAAAGCTGTTTTTTATTTTTATTTTTATTTTTCCTTCCCCCTTCCTTTTTTTTTTTTCTGTGGAGCATTTACCATCCATTTTTAATAATGTAGCTGTTCAGATTTATTTGTGTTTTGAAGATTGATGCCTAACCTTAGCAGTTACAGAAGTAGGCTAAAATCTGCAATTGTCATACAATTCCCAAGAAGACAGTAAAGCTGACTACATCAAAATGAAGTTACTGTGATCAGGCTCAACTCAGCTGCATCACTGTTAACGTGGAAGGACGGAGTTTCTATCCCAGCTGGGCTTTGTACATAAGGATCTGAATCTAGCCTGTTATACAGTCTTTTGGAGCAGTCTTGGGGATAAGATTATTGTGCTGTTTTTTGGTTTGTACATTACTGAACGGAATACCTGGAAATGTAAAAAGCTAGTTGAAAATATAATTCATATTACAGGATTTGATACGTCTTGAAAAGAACTAACTAAATTCCCTGCAGGGCGTACCTATGCAAAGTTGGCCTATTTGCTTTGAGGCAGAGAAAGCCTGGAGGAAAGGAGCTCGATACCCTTCCAGCCTTTTCAACATTGAGAAAGATTAGGATTATTGACAGTCTTGTTTTGTTTAAGAGTTTTCCTCAGAGGAGCTACTGTCAGAATAGAATGCAGCAGCAAAGTTCAGAAATTAGAAGATCTTTGACCACAAAAAGCAAAGCAATATACATGTGAGTACAAATGTCTTGGTAGTGAAAAAGCTGTTCTCATTTTGTAGAATGAAACTGAGAATTCTGTAAAAATGTTATGTTATAGTATTTATTACTTAAAAAGCATCATGTTATAGCTGGTAGTGTGCTATAAAATGATGCTTTTAAAGAGTACACATTGCTCTATCTAAGAAAGAAAATGTGAGTTCTGATGAAATTTAAAAACCTGAAACGAGCACATTATGTTGCAGGAAATGCAATTATTTTTTAAAATGGAGCAAAGTGCAACTGAAGAAGAGTTCACAAAAGTGAATTTAGAAAATGTTTCAGAAGTGAAGCTTCCTACCCAAAGGCCAAAGCAAAAGCGGATGAGTCAAGCGGGAACATTTGGTGATTGAGACAGTGATTTGTTACACAGGTCTGATGAGTGAAAAAGTCATTTTACAAAATTCAAGAAAATGAACTGCTCTATCAGTGGATCAAGGAGAAAAGAAAATGAAAAGCATTCTTTGAAGTTTTTGAGACTTGACTGCTTTTGTGTTTCAAACTGAAAAAGCTGGTCTAGGCTGGGGTAGTGTTCAGTGTCACTTATTAAAGAAACGACTGTTTTTTTTCGTGGAGGGTGCTTCAGTGTCTCTAATTATGGCAAAGGAACTGCTCACCCTAGAAAGAAGAGTCTGGCTCCAACTATACTTCTCACTGTCTGAGAATGACCATTCAGCATGATTAGCAGTTCTGTAAAAGATTCTTTCAGAGACTGAAAAAAATACTAAGTGGGACAAGTCTGAAATTAAGCTTGATAGCTTCTGACTCCTACAGATATGTGCTTGATTTTACATGTAAATAACTCATTAGTTCAGGATCGTAGAAAGCAAAACATGCATGTGAAACGTACAAATGCTTTCAGAATCAGGATAAGAGCCATTACTTCAAAGGTGTGTAGTTACCTAGCTCTCGTGGAAATAGATGAGATGTTATGACCCCCAAATGTTTCTAAATAAAAGTAAAATGTGAATTACCTTTGCTTGACTCCCACTTCTGCAAAGTATAACATCTTTTATAAATTGCTAGCTGTTAGAAAGGTGACTTTAATTTTACTCTTCTGGTCATATCAGTATGTCCTAATCTTAATCTATATCTGTATCTTAATCACTGTGCTGTAATCAGGTCACGTCCTTCTAGTGTACTTCAAAATTCGTAATTGCCCCTTGTAATCAGTCTGCTGTGTTAATAGTAAAGTTTCTTCTATGAGTTTCTTCTCTAGTTTGTGTAGAAAGAAGGAAAGAAAGATTTTGTTTGTAATTTCAAGTCAATATAAAAATATCGGTGTAATTTAATTATAAATTCTACATTCTCAGATTACTTCAAAAATTGGTTTTCTGAAAGCCAAAGATGAAAGAAGCAAAGGTAAAGCAGTGGCAGGTTATAGATAATACAATATGGTCTTCACAGTAAAAAATACATAGTGGAAACTCAAAATTACATGATAGTAGTTACAAATAATTTTTCTCTTCTGTTTTTAACATTATCAATATTGCTTTTTCCATATACAAATGACCCTGATTTTGAACTGTTGTATTTATACCAAACCTTCTTCACAAGCTACACCCTTTTGTTCTTCCTTTGATCGTGGTGACCTTTGTATTTGCCATCTATTTATGCCCTAACTTTTTCCTACCCTATACGAAGGAAAAAAATAAATTATTCTGTAGCATAAATCCACACCTATCATTTTGTGTTCAGGGCTCAAGTCTGAGCTATCCTTTACTGGAGAATAGCATATCTATATATTAAAGAAAGAGCACTAGCCACTTGGAGTGTGGTGTTGAGCAGCAGTGCTGATGGAGGGAGACCACTAATAATGAGAAACCCAGTAATTATTTAGCAAAAGTAAGCATAAAAAATAGCCAACTTTCAAAATTAATTCGATAAGGTGCCTTTTAAAATCAAAGCTTTAGCTCTGCTATTTAAAGCATCGTTGTTAAAGCACAGCAAGGCATTTTAATGTAATATGTAATAATAGTAAAATGTAGTAGACAGGTTTTGATGCAAAAAACTTTTTTTTTTGTTCCCCCCTCCCACTGATCACCCATTGCATGGCAGGGGAGGCTGGAGCTGTTCTGCTTCTTCCATCACCTGGTTTCTTCCCAGGCTCAGCAGGATGCAAGGAGCATGGGGACAGCAGAACAGGAACTCAGTGATCTCTGCTTAAATATGAGTTCCTAATGATAATAAAAACTGAAATAAAAACTTCAACTATTTCTGAAAACCTGGAGCAGGACAGCAGAGGAGAAGAATAATAAAATGCACTAATAACCTATAATTTATTGCCTCTCAAATCCCTGATGAATGCAGATTAAACACAGCCTAGTCATTATCTCTGAAAGAGTGAGAGCAAACCACCAAGCCACAGGCTGGAAGCTCTCCATTTCTAGTGGACTCCTCAGCAAGGGACTCATGAATGCACACTCTGTTTCCTCCTTGTAACAGGGAGGAAACTAGAAAAATCCATGTAATAAAAAAGAACAAACAAACAAAAAAAAACCTATATGCAAACAGCATATCTACCTGTGCCCAAAATTCCTTTTTTTTTTTTTTTTTTTAGGCGACAAAATTGTGAATTAGGGAAAAGTCACATGTATTTATAATTTATTAAAAAAACACTCTAAGAAGTGAATTTGTACTCCCCCTAACATGTCTGGTTGCAATAGAGAATTCACTATACTCTCTTCCATTTTGTTAGGAATGTAAACAACTTCACAACAGATGTTCTTTACAAGGAGAGAGCCTGCTATTTGCATTGTGATATCTCCATTTGAGTCTTATATCCAAGAGTTTGTACAATTCCATCTGGAAAAGCTTCAAGGATCCCTTGGGTAACAAAAGCAAAGATTACTCTTTTGTGTTTTTAAATCTAAGCGTTCTGTTGTCTTTGGTTGCAATAACATAGCACGTGTTATACAGGTATCCACATTGCTCCTCTGCGGTGTTCTGGAGTCTAGTTCAGTTGTCTGTTCCGCTGACAGACAATTATCTTGGAACTTTTTTACTCTGCTATTCTGTAGTATTTGGATAAGTGACAAATTAGGCTCTCATTTTGAAACATTTATCAGAGCTCTTATTTAGCTTGGCATAATGATAATAACTTTTGTAACGGAGAAAGAACTTTTCAGATCTGGAGTGCACATTGCAATACAAAATAATGCCTTGGTTATACATTTTCATACAAAATTTTCTTATTTTTTTTTTCCTTGGAAAACTGCTGTTTGCTCTGCATAAATATTGGTTATCATTGACTAGGTGCGGGGAAAGCTACAACAGTGAAAAAAATACTTTTAATTATTTGTGTCTTCCATGTATAAAAGAGATTGGGGATTTTTTTTGCAGAACTGTAAGTGAATTATCCATTATGTTGTAATGTCCTATAAGAAGATGGGTGCTGTTAAGTTTTCTGAATACAGGGTTGTGAAAAAAAAAACACTAACATTTTGAGGACTTGGGCTTTCATGCAAGTTACGTAATCTTGAGCTGAAGTACAGTAATCAATCTGTTGAAAATCCTTCATGTTTAATCAATTTGGTATGGTATGTTTCCTGTTACCAGAAAACACCAGTATGTTGGTTTATCTCTTTTTGTTGCATAAATTTTACCTTAAACATAGAAAAATCTTAATGGACACTGAAGCAGAGAAAGTAATTATTTTACAATTAATTCATGTAAGTAAAAAAAAATTTTTTTTTTTTTTTACTTAAATTAATCTCAGAAACTCATATACAATGCTGCTAAATTAATTATTAGAAGAGCAGCTGTCATTATTTCTTTGCTCCTTCTATTTCAGGAGAATTAAAAATGTTTATGTTGGTTCTTTAAGCTTTGTTTCTACTTAATACTGCAAATGTAGGAAAAAAATAAAAGTATGGATGACCAAAACTGCTTTATTATCTTTATTCATAACAGAAGTATTTAATGCTAGGTTAGATAACTGTTAGACCTTTGCTGTACCCATTAAGGCCAAATGAGTTTGTCTGTATGCTGGAAATAATTACCATGCAAAACCAGGAGATGACCATTATACTTCTAGACCTCTATGCTAATTATTTTCATAATACTAATTTTATGGTTCCATCTATCATGCTCCTGTTTATAAATATGGCAGTTTCCTTACACATTTGGAAGACGTAGATACATACTCCTGGCCTGAGTTGGGCAGTATTAAGGGCCTGGTACGGACTATTCCAATTTCATGCAGGTGCCCAGACCATGGAAAAAAAATCCTATTTGAGGAAGGGGAATCTCGGTTTGACTAAAATATGTATTCTGAATCCGAAAACTTGCTCTTAGCACAACTACTGAAACTGCATGATCTCTTAAAACCTCTCAGCAAAATTGGGCCATATGGTATTTTTCAGTGACAAACTGTTTTGTAGGAAGGGTCCCAATTCTAATTATTTATTCAGACAAAAGCTGTTGTCCTCACTCCTTCAAAACAATCTGAATGGTTTTCAGAATACTTCTTTCCTCCAAAATGTTGTGGAAAAGGTCTGTGCTACCTTCAGGTTTTAAAAGCTGCTTTGTAAAATTCAAGCTAAAAAAGAGATCTCTATAATACTGTACCCTCTATTTTCTATACAGCCCTTTGTGGGCAGAAAAACATATTTAGTGAAGACTTAACAATAGTAAATAACTGCCTATTGATAGGGATGTTATGCTGTGATTTCATCTTTTTTTTAAAGATGACATATAAAAGAGCACCTATGGTTATGTTTCTATCCCTTCCATATTCCTTCCCACTGATGCTTCTGGGAGATTATCTGCCTTTAATACTGGAATTTTGAAATGCTTCAAGGCACACGTTTGCATATGTATGCCAGGACTCAGTGCACAGCCAGAATAATAAAAACATATATGTGAAATGCATGTCAATAATTCTTGTGGGTTTGTCTTTTCAAAGCTTATTGAAAGAAAATAACAGAAGGAAAGTGAATTAGAATAAATAGAAAAGAGGTTGCTTCCTTGAAATAAGTATACTTTTTGCTATTTTGTGAATTAAATCACAATATTTAATGCCTTCAGCAGACCAGCTCTTTGAATACAAAAGTGGTACCTATAGTTGAGTCTGCAAAGGCTATAGAAGAGAGCGAATAACACACGGGGTTTTCATATGTTTTCACATATGTTTTGGCTTGTCCCTCTTCATTTGTACAAAAATCATAAATGTGCTTCTGTTGATGACATTTTTAACCCTCGTCTCTCATTGCTAAAATAAGTAAACATAGCCTAAATATCAGTTCAGAAGCAATCGTTTTCGAATACTTTTAGATCTTCCAGCATGGGAAAAAAGTTTAAAAGGGGGGGGGGGGAAAGAAAGTTATTAAATCAAAGGACTTAATGATGAAGAGGCTGATATGCACGCATTTATATTTGTAATCTTTATTTTTCCAAAAAATTCAGTAAAGCCATCCTGAGTAGGTGATGTAAGAGTCGGGCATGGAGGGCTGCAAAGCATAGCAGGCATCGTCCATTCTAACTCCTCAGCTGGGGCTGGCCAAGTGCAGTCCAGGCCAGGGAACCATTGGCAGTACTTGTGGGAAGCCCTGTGAGATGGCTGTCCTGCCTGGCTTTCCCTGGCCTATTTTATTTATTTTTATTTTTATTTTTTTTAGACCAACTGCACCCGATTCCACCACCCTTTCTGCATCAGTTTGTTCTTGGTGTCTTGTTTCTTTTCTCATATTCTGCATTTCTGGTGTTGTTAGACCCCTTTCTGCTGGGCAGACGTTCCTTAATGCATGTGAGGGTTAGATCCATTGCCAATAAACGTATCATGTTGCTCTTGCCCGTAGTGAATATTCCCCACCACCCTTCCCATTTGTCACGGTATTCTGAATTTTCTTTCCTCCAAAACACTTTCTTCCCCTTCTCCATCCCCTCCTCAAGACTATACGCTGAGCTGCACACATTTCATTAGCACGCTCGCTATTCTACCTTCCAAGATGTTAATAAAAACACTGAATAGGATTGCACCTGGCTCATGTTCCCATGCGATCCCTTTTGTGAAGCCCTGGAGAGTCAGTCATTTGAAACTGTTCACCGAGAGCAAGTTTTTTGACCAGCAGTGCACTGTAATAATAGCAAGTACTGTAGGCCACATGGAAGATCATGATCATAATTACACTCGCTCAGATCGAAGGACAACCTAGCCTGTTTGCAACAGGTAGAAGAAAATAGGTATGGGATGATTCTTTCCCCAGTATGCTCCTCTATTTTTGAACAATTCGGACTTAGGAAATAGTTTACTTATGAGAATGTGATATAAGGAAGCATTAAAATCCAGTGTTGATGTCAAAATCCTTTATCAAAATTCAGGTACAACACATTTACTGCAGCAGATTCATCCATCTGGCCAGCTGGTGTATCAGGGAAGGAAGTTACAATAGCGTGACATGCTTTGTTTGTGACAAACCAAGGCTTACTGGTGTTTTGTATTTGCCTGTTTGTCTTCCAAGTATCTGCACTTTAATTGTTAAACAATCTGTCCTAGTACCTCTCTCAAAACTCAGTCTGTACGGTGTAAAATTCTACCAAGCAGTAAAGGCAAACGCTAAGTCTAGCCTGTCGTATTTCTCTGGGAACTTCCCAGTTCCTCCATGAATTCTTTAAGACAGACTCCATCAATTCAGAAATATCTTTGATGAGTGCCTGCAAATCTGTAAGCTGAAAATGATGAGCCCCTATTAGCATGAGCATACCTAAATATTTAGTCAGTTCTGTCTGTATTGTGGCCAATATTCTGTACTCATTGAAGTTAGTTAATTATGCATCAAGGCACTTTCCTGGGGAGCACTGTGGGAAAAAAGGGATAGCAAAGTGGCAGTGTGCTCAGTATCAGCCTCTGCCTCCTTTCCTAGTTCATAATGGATCTTCTGAAGAGTGGTACAGAATTATGAGCACGGCCAAGAACCTCACTGAGTTGGCTCGTGCAATTAAACCAAGTACAAAATGGTTCTTCAGACGCATTAGTAAAAGGGAGCACAAAAGTAAGAAGTAAGGAACCACAGAATCCCAGAAATGAAATGGAGATTACCAGCAATCTAGGAATGATTGAAATAGCAAATGAATACATTGTCTCACTTTTCAGTGGCGATAATGTAGTGCCTAAGAATAATAAAAAGATACTTAAAGGGAATGAAGACAGAGTAATGGAAGTTCCCATACGTGAGCTAGCAGCTAAACGTAGCCTGCTTACTAGGATGAAATGGAGAGGGTTAAAGAATGACAATTTAAGGGCACGGAGAGCATCAGCAAATACAAATGCTAAATGCTAAATCTAAATGTATCTGTTCAATTCAGGGCTAGTTCCATACAGATAAAGAATAATAAAGTTATTCCTTGTATTCAGAAAAGGGAAAAAGGTGGTCAAATAAAAGGCAGACCTGGTAGTTTGACCTCAACACCGAGCAAGGTCTTAGAATAGATTTTGAAGGAAAAAATTATCAAGGACCTGGCAGGAAATGGGAAGTGGGAAAAGCTACAACATGGTTTTATCAAGGGCAGATCATGTCAAACTAACTTAATATCTTTCTTTGATAAGATAATTGTCCCAGAAAAGAGTAATGGAGTGAACCTAATCTACCTCGATCAAAACAAGGCATTATATTGTTCCTACTGGGCAGTTATTTAAGGTGGAGAAGATGGGCATTACTGCAAAAATTGTAAGGTGGATGAGGCACTGAGAGTTACATTAAAAGAGGATTAGGTTAAAATGGAAATACGGAAATGAAATGAGGTTGATAGTAGAATTCCTTTTGGACTGGTCTTAGGACTGATTTAAATAATGTTTTTGAGCTTGGTCAAACTAGAATGGGTCTGGCATTAACAGATCTAATGAAGCTGGAATATGGCTAGCAGAAAAAAACAAATGACTTTAGGGACTGACAGAATGGAAACCCAATAGCACAGAAAGCACTGTTAGGGGACTAATATGTTCTTTTGGTAAAAGCTGGTGACTTGATAACTGCTGGCAACCGTAGAGAGAAGGGATTTGCTGCATGAGTCAGTTGCATGGTGACCAGGAGCCACGGTTATATCATGGTTGTGAAGCAGTTTTAGGTTACATTAAGCGAAGGATTTTTAGTGAAGACAATAAGGCGTTAACATTGCTTTACAAGGCACTGGTAAGACAACTCTCAGATTATTGTTTACAGTTGTCATGACCCACATTAATTCACAGCAGGTGCAGAGTGGGATGGTTAGGGGAAAGGAGTACCTATTTTCTCAGCTGTGATGAAAATAGCTTATCTGGCAAAACAAAGCTTGAAAGGGCATATGGTTATATCTTTATGAGTACGTGTGGGGGTAGATGTGATGCGAGAAGACTTTTATGTTGAAGGATAGCACCATTTCAAGATCAGATACATACAACCAATTATGAATAAATGGGAAATTTAGAAGAAGGATCTTGGCAATCTGTGTGAAGCTCTGGAACTGTTTTCCAGACAAGGTCACAGAGGCAGGAACTGAACTACTTCAGGATGGAAATTTATAAATTAATGAAAGGATGTGTGTGACACAGTGAGCCGATGATGAGTCAGAATTCAAAGCTTGTGATATAAAGCTTTGGATGCTTACTGGCATTGCCAGAGAGGTTTAAAGGGGAACTTGTTTGTGTACTTCTCTGACACAGTCCATAAACAGAAATATTTTTAATTAGACCATGTGCTAGGGTTTCTGCTATTCTGCATACACCAGGACTTTGATGTTTCTTCTTGGTGTATGGTATAGGAGAAGGGAACCGCCCTTTCTTAAATGGTAAGAGATTGGCAGCAGGTAAAAATGGGGTTATTGGTTAGGATGTCAGAGGTTAATTGGATTTAACTTGCTTACATGCTCAGGGTTAAGATGATCACCTGAGTGGGACCAGGAGGTAATTTTTATCTGAGTCATATTGGCTAGGGTTACTTTCCTCATCAACTGTCTGGAATGGGGTATAAAATTTTGATTTGCAGAATTCTGAATTGTGTCTGGTCAAGAAATCCTATGACTTTAGCAACTTCTACTGTCCTTTTCTGACTCACTTTTTTATTTTTCTCAGTGTTTTTCAGTCCCTTATTCTCCTGAAGTATGAAGGGATGTAATTATTATATGGGACATCATTTCAGTATGCTGCAAGACTTGATTTAATGCTTGCTTTTTCAGATCTTCTAAGAGTTTCTTCCAAATAAGAAATTTTTTTTTTTTCCTAGTGTCATGGTGCTAAATGAGAGGCAGGCAGGGACACTTCATATATATTGGTAAGGTTTGAAAAGAAAAGGCTGATTGTTTTTGTGGTTCAGAATTTCCTGCAACTTTACATCAGAAAGCACCCTGTAATGGATGATTCTAGCTCAAGTAATTTAAAAAAATATTTAGATGATACCATATTTTGTTAACCAGGATTCTCAGGGCTTTCTAGCTTAGGTGTTCTACCAAATCATTTACAAACGCCTTATCCAACCACTAAATGATTCAGGTTCTTCAGCCTTTATAAAATCCATTTTAAGGTAATTATACATATGGTTTTTTCCTCCTGATTTGGTTTCTTGACTACTAGCTAAAAACAAATAATTAAAAAGTGGGAGTGATAGTGCTTTGTCTCATTAAATGTATGAAGAACCTGTGGCAACTAGGCTCCTAAGTCACCTGTTATTAAGTGGATACAATTAGATGGAATGTAAATGTACTGCACTTAATGTGTATTCCTAAAGATCATTTTTTACATAGATATGGATGCCTTGACTAGAGGCCACAAGGAACACCATGGTGTTAAAGATCCCATAGGTAATTCACTGTGTGTTACTGATATCTGTGCTTGTAGCAGCCATACTGACATTTTTCTTGCCACTAGTGAGAAAAAATACACGGTTTATCTCTGTACTGTTTCTTGAATTCCGAATAATTGTACTCTGAAATTGGGCAGTTTATTTCTCGTAGCCTGTACAGTGGTATCGATGTATCAGTTCTGTGATGTGGCTTATCTTCTTCAATCCAGGAAGCTGGAGTTCAAAGGTCTTTCTTAATGCACGGATTACTAAGTGTCAGTGTAATCTACTGCTACTCAGTCTGTCCCTCTCCTTACATTTCTTGTCAGAGAAATAAAATAGCAGATTCATAAGTCAGGTCAGATCTACTCTGTATCTCTTTTCTTGAGTCCTATCTTGACACTCTCAGATAAATTATCTTTCAGTGAAGAGATGGCCTGAATCGTATATAGAAAATGAATGTCTCTAAACCTGCCAGCCCTCCACAAATCCTCAAGTTGCATTTCCTTTGAACTGCCTCCTCTGCTAGGGATGCTAGCTGCAAAAACACTGAATTAGTTTTTCTTTATTCTTCATATCATTGTCTCTGTGGAGTCCAGTGCTACAAGCCGTGGAACCTTTTAAGAAGTAGTTGGCAGTTGCATGACATATGTAACTTTCTAAATCCAAACCCCACGTAAGTGGAGAATGGTTACTCCCACGCTTCTCAGTCCCTTTTGGCTACCATCTGGAACAGCAATAAAATAAACCTAACTTTTTCTTATCGTCTTAGGTACATAAGTCCAGCTGAAAATAGCTTTTTTTCTAATAAATTGTATGATTAAATTTAAGCTGAAAAGTTTCTGCTGAGACATGTTAAGTTTACTTGTTTGAAGTTTTGGTTGGAACAACAGAAATATTAAGGCTGATCCTGTCAGATTTTTTTCACTTTAGCATTTTACATAGCGTAATACTCTTCTCCCTGCCTTTATTGTTATCTAAGTTACTGTTAGCTGACATTTATTTTACTTTTGTGCCACAGTAAAACCTAAATCAGGATTTGGGAAGCTTTTAGGTTGCTGATGAGAGGGAAAAAAAAAATTCTTCTGCTAAATGTACTCCAACGTCTGTTGGCAGAAAGTTAGTTACCTTCTTGCTTCTTGTTCTCTTATGTGCTCTACATGTGTTCCATATTGCCCAAGTAGCTAAATGTCTAGTCTTCTCCTTTCAAGGTCCCTCCTGGAAACCAGAACAGGGCTGAATTTATATAATCTCTGGTCTATTCAATCGGATTTGAGGATGTTAGGCATTTCTCCAGAATTTCTGGATATCTAGTGGTCTTGTCAGTGCCTCATCTAAGTTTCCAGGGATCTGGACGGCTCGAATAAATGGTCTCTGCATGGGAATAAATTGACATTGTGGTGTGTGCATGGTGAGCCCAGCGTCAGATTTATTCCGTAAGAGCTATTTTTGCACAGCATAGGCATAGGTACTGTTGTCTTGCAAGTCTTACACAGCAATGTGGTAACTCTGCCTTGGCAAAGTGGTTTGCAATACAATGCCTAGTTACTTCTCATCTTAAAATCCTAAAGTTTTTTTTTTTTTTTTTTTTTGGGGGGAACCTGACTTTTCTCTAATCATTACAGAAATGAAAACATTCTTGAGTGACTTTACAGTACAATAAACTCAAGCAAATGTTTTATTTTAGAAATAGTATTATGTCGGAGTGGAAGCTGTCTTCCAAGGTATTGATTGCATGGGACTATTAATCCCAGGGTAGTGGGTTTGGACCCCGCGTTGGACACGTGAATTTGGAGGTGCTATCCAGGGAAGCAGCTGAGTCACCATCCCTGGAGGTATTTAAAGGACATGTAATTGTGGTGCTTAGGGACATAGTTTAGTGGTAGACTTGGCAGTGCTAGGTTAATGGTTGGACTTGATGATCTTCTTTTACATACTTTAGTCAATATTCATCAACTGTTACATTCTGCATTTAGCAGAATTTAGAAATTTAGCAGAAAGAGCATTTGCTCTTTCATGGAAATCTTGCAGGAAGAGCCCTTGTGGTTACTCCTCCGGGATGACAAAAAAAAAAAGGCAATATTTTCCTACAGGGATTAAATATTATTTTATGCCATGGGCTGAAAGATGATTGAGAAATTAAAAAAATATTTTTATTTTTTTTGTAAGTCCTGAATCTCAAAGTAAAATGAATATCGACTGGGCAGTCAAAACATTTTCAACTTTCCTTCAATATAGTCTCCACGCTGAAGTGAGCTATTTCAGATGGCTGAAAAAGTATTGCTTAATGCCTGTAAGCACTGTCAGAAATCAATAACTTTGAAATCTGCGCAATTTGTATACACTGAATTTGGCACATCACTTTAATTGTCTGTTTACAATAGAATAAAAGTGGTTTGAGCAGTTGTCAAAAGGACAGAAATATGTCAAATAATATTCTTCTATAGTGTAGAAATAGTTAATATCACAAATATCAAAATCATAATGATTTTTTATTGAAGTCTGCAAAAAGTGCAAATTCAAAGCATCATAGGAAATAGCATTATTTTGGTAGTTACACACAACCTGTGGATAGTGACTACAGTTGCACTAAAATAGTTTTTCCTATTTAAAATATTTTGAGATCATAAAGCATACCATTAATGAAGAAAAAAAAAAATCAAGATTTTCCAAATATTTTAGGTGGGTAAACAATTGGCAAAGAAGTCAATAACATGAGCTCTTAATATTAAGAGCAGCAATGTAGGAGAATTCCATGTTGTGTTTTGAGAAGAAAAAAGTACGCTGAATTTAGTGTCGAATTTTCCAGCAGACAAAGGCAGGTCTGTTGAAATTCTTTTTTCAATCTACACAAGTGCCTGCATCTTGAAGACAAAATTTATTCTCTTTTGTTATATATGTTCAACTCTAGGGTTTGATTATCCATGGAGTCTATTTCGTGATAATGGAATTCTTCTAAGCATTTTCAACAAGTAAAATTTGAAGAAGTTTAAGTGTCCAAAGGTGAGAATTAAATTAAAATACAACAGTATTCCACCTGAATGTGAATTACAACACTTAACCAGTTAAGCTCAAGATTTTAATGCATTCCACCAAAAAATGCAACATATGCATTTTCAAATAAAACTGAGGTAATGCAGTAACATACATGCACTGGGATCAACACCTTTCTTCTTGGTACTCCTCACGGTGTTTTCCAGGTCTTCAAAAACTACTGTGGTAGAGCTAACTTTTTGGCAAGCTAACAATTTAGTGTGCCATTGCTTGCTTTTTTTTTTTTTTTTTTCCTCTGACACTTAGGATGAGGACTTTCTCAAAATGGTTTCACAAAACTATTGGATTTTAATGTTAAGAGTAATTCCCACAGTTCTAGCCAAAACTGTAGCTTCCTTTCTAATCCTCTGAACAGCATCAAAGGAGTGTGTGTTTCAAACCATTTACAACATATATAGGTAGGCAAGACCAAAATGGATAACGAGTGGGATTACCTAGTTTACAAAGGCATAATCTGAGCCTTAATAGTCCAAATACAAGGATATATCCCAGGGATATGCACAATTTTTTCTTCATGAAGATGGTATGGTTTAGGCCAGGGCAGACTGAATGTGTACGTGAATTGCCATGCAGTAAATTAAACAATGTGAGCTATTGTTCTGTGCATTAACAGGCACTCTGTCACAGAGACCAAAAACATCCAGTTTTAGGATCATGATTCTCTCTGCTTCCCCCTTCCTGGCTGATAGGAGCAGTGGCTGTCAGTAAGCTAGAGGAGTAGAGCGTTAAGCAAGGTGGTCATGAGCTCAGCACCTGGCATCCCTGAAGGTCCTCTGCAGTCAGGTTTTTCTGAAAGTCCAGTTGTGCTGCCACCCTTCCGTTTGAACTCGTGGTCCTGTTTATTTTTCTCTTGCCTCCTTTTTCTGATGAAGAAGGAAAAAGAACCCAAACGTGCCGCACAGGGCTTTCACAAAGTCCTATCGTGCATCCATCAGGTTGCTATGACTAGCTCCAGTTTGATGTTACACAGATTACAATGTAATCGTGTTTAAAAATCATGGTATTAATCATAATTGCTTTGATTTTTTTTCGTAATTCTGGGAACATTGTGATTACATTTCATTCTGGCAAGAAGCCATTACTGTACATATTTAAAAGTTTGCATTGTTTTGTTATAAATAATGATCTACTGGATAATTAACAAAGTCACAGACTTGGATGGGTCACACTGCCTTCCTGCAAGTAATTTTTTACAGCTTCAAATCTATAGTAAATATTTATATTTCATCTTAACATTTTGTCTGATTACCCTATGTTTTTTTCTTCTGCTTTCTTATACTAGTAACTCAGAAATTCCTATGAAAAATGACTGCATCAGAAACTTCCTTCTTTTCCTTACTTAGAAATGCAGCTTTCTAGACTTTCTGCCATTTATAAAATAAATCGTACAGCTCAGTTATGTGTGTGTATATATATATATATATATATATATATATATATATATATATAGCCATTGCTGCGTTCAGAAGAATGCCCTTTAGAAAACGTTTTCAGGTATTGTTTGTAAGAAGCAAACAACCAGACATTAGACAGTCTTGTATGCTGGATGCTCTTCCCGTTTAGGATCAGGACATTGTCCTTACAAGTGCTTTACAGAAGAGAAGAACCAACGTAGTCTTGATCGTGCTCTTCCCTTTAGTGGACCAATATTTATAGTACAGTGTACAGGAAAACCTGAGCTAACATAATTTAAATGAAAATCAAAGCAAGTTGTGCTTTGTATAAAGTATGTGTGTATTTGTGTATTTAACCTGCTTTTTTTTTTTTTTTAAGAAACTGCTTATTACTGGTTTCTATTGTTATCCCAAGTGTTCGAAGGGTGTTCCAGGTCAATCAAAAAGATGCCCACATGCTTTCCTTGGCCCAGCTACTGCATCCAGCCCATCTAGAGGGAGAAGCCTCTCCAGTGGAGGGCAAGGGAGGCATGACGGTGTAAGCAAGGACCAACAAGGGTTCCTAGAAGAGCTCAGCAAGGGCCAGCTGAGAGCTTCTATGAGAGCTGAGGCTCTTTCTGAGTGCCTGAATCTGTTCAGGCAAGCCTTGGAGGTGCCAGCGAAACAAAGACCTAAGACACTCTAGGAGACTCTGAGTAAACTTCAGGTCAGGAATCCACCTGGAGAAGGACTCTTGTGGCAACCATACAGTAGTGAGGGAAGGCTTTCTTTTCAAACCTTGTGTTTAGTCTGGTCCACCCAGCTGAAATGGGTTTTCTCTGCTAAAACAGAAGCCTCAGTCTGATCTGTTACTTTCTGGTCAAGTGAAATATATTCTTGAGATTAGAAGGCAGTAGTGTGCTTAAAGCAAAGAGCAAACCGACCTTCGCATCCCTCCCAGTGAGGGGGTGGGATGGGGTGAGAAGCGGTATGGAGTGAGAAGTCAGGTATCCTTTACATTTGGTTACTTTTATAGCCAAGTCAGGGTATGGTTTATTTAGGAATATCCAGGATGCATCTATGTGTAAACGATTAGAATAAGGATCGAGTTTAGACAGCATCCAGGAAGTTTGAATAGTGCACCTTCATAATTTAAAAGAAGATATTGTTGCTTTTCAACTCAATTATGTCTGTTAGTAAAGCTGCAGGATCGATGCAGGCATTCCATCATAAAAGCTTTTTTTTCTTTTTTTTTTTATAAATTATTTACTGGTGTTACCAGCAAGTGACTATATCCACCTAGAGACCGTACTGTAGATTTATCTGTGCATCACATGATTACATGATTAAACCAGCCAAATTTCTTTAACAGCTAGAGCTGTGATTGATGTAATGAATACTTCCAGAAAAAAATCAGTTGTGACTCCAACTTTCAGACTGGCCTTTCAGATTAGCCTGATGTGTTTACTTCTTTGGTGTGTACAGTGCTCTGTGGGTATTCTGCTGTCATCAGAATTTCACAGAAGTAGTGGCAAAAGAGCCAAGAAACAGGATTATCTGGTATTTTAATAGAACAAACAGGTCTTGATTTTCAACAGTGTGTTTCCAGCTGATCATCAATTGGATTACAGGGGAATTATCTCATTTGCCAGTCATAAGGTTCTTCCTGAACTATAAAATTACAAATAAAAATACAAGGAGCCATTGTCGCTGACTAAAGAAATATTTAGTCTTTTCATCCCATATTTATTGAATAATTTTTATGACTAAACATCTAAGTTCAAATTGTTCTGTGTGCAATTATTTTTACTGAAGCATTTGCAGAGCTGCTCAGGCAATTGTTATAAAACAAAAAGCAGCCAAGCTCCCCCCAGTATCACTGTACCTTTAGTAGAGACACTGCCACATGCAGTTGATGGCAAATATCTAAGAATAGTTAGCTTTGCTTTTTCTATAGGACAAATCCTCAAGGCACTTACAACACTAGTTTCTTCCACTTCCATTTTTTTTTTCTTAATCTCCTTTCACCTCAAATATAAATCCCTTGAGACTTTTTGTACCCTAAATTTCTCACCTCAGAGGAAGACAGAGAAAACAGAGATTGCAGGAATTAACACTGACAGAGTCGCTAACCTTTTCAGAAACTTCCAATAAATTTACAATTTCAGTGATATTTACTGTCAGGAGAATAGTTGATTTTACTCATCAGGGCTAGTCTAGCAAATGTACAAGAAATACAGTTTTGAAAATCGAAGATGATAATTTTGCCTTTGGTCACCAAAGTCTAAAATGACTTTAACCTCCGTGCATCATTTTTGACTTCCCTACACAGGGCATGAGTCAGGGCAGATTTCATCCTACCATTTAGAATAAGATATGTACAGTAAGTGAAAGCAAAATCTTCCTCTAGGATTTAATATTCTTTGCTCTGTAAATGTGTGCATATCCAGTGTAGCATGAACAGTGAAAGCTGAATGCTCATCATTAGCTAGAGCTGTGCACATCTGAAAAGAGAACTTTACCACTTTTTGCACACTATTTTGTACGTGGACATTTTATTACTGTCAATTAAGTATAGGGTATTGGAAATGAAACCTACACGTAAGTGAAGCAGTACACAGATGGAAGATGCCAACATTCTCATTTTTACGGGGCTTTTCTCAGGTGCTGTCCATTTGATCTCAGTGTTCTGAGATACAAATGCTTTCCACCAATATATTTTTGAATATGCCTGGAATGTTATATTTGTACAGCAATGGACTTAATTAGAATGAATTGTTTTTCTAGAACTGTAGTTTTTCTCCAGAGACTATGAGGTTCACTAATGCAAATATATTTTACATAGCATAAGGTAGGGTTTCTTGTCCCATGGTTCAGAACTGCATGGTTTCCACAAGACCACATGGCTGGTAATCACAGAAGTTTAAGAAGACAAAAGGAAGGTTGCCACCAGTATATGCATGCCAACAAACTAAATGTTGATGCTGTTTGAATCGCAGTAGCTGCCAGTGCCCGTGGGATGCTAAAGGCTGAAGCTGCTGGCATATGGGTTAGAAGCTGAAGTTTGAAATGATGCTACACGAGCAGCTGAATTGCATTGCTTTAGACTTTATAGGCACATGAATTACTAACACTTAACATATAATATTTTGTGTTTTCATCTTTTATATTTCTGCCTCACTTCTTTACATCAAGTTCCTTTGCTGACTGCTGTATTCCCTTGTGCTATGGAATTTAGCACATTGCTGTAGAGGCATGAATCACCTTTCCCACTTTAGCATGAATTGCCTCTACGAACAGCTAGGGGGCTGTATTATTCCACTTTTAAAGCAATAAGACATAAATCGAGGGCTACAACTATCATCAGTCCGTCCTAACAACTTTTTCCTATCAGTTCAAGCAAACATCAATGCCTATACCCATATATCAGTATTTAAAGTTTAATGAAATCAGTCGTATGTGGTATGGAGCTCCACAAGTGCCTGGCAAGAGTTTTGTTCATATTTTCAACTTTTAAGGGTAAATGAATTTGGCTAGGTGTACGTTTTGTTCTCTTTCTTAACTGCAAGCTCTCTGAATTGCACTGTAGTGTTTTAGTACTTATGCATCTGTTCTACTGAAGTCAAAAACAAGTCACATATAAGATATGATTTCGCTCAGGATTTTTTTTTTCTGGGTGGTCTGACACTACACAAACACAACCTCTGGTGAGGACAGGGAAGCAAGAGATTAGGAAAACTTTCTGGCCAAGAACAGCTGTGTGAATTCATTACCAGTTCAGATTAAAGATATTTTTTTGTTGGTGGTGTTTTTTCTTTTTGTTTTCTTTCCTTTTTTTTTTTTTTGTTGCAACGGGGAGCTTTATTTTCTTATACTTTTGCATGAATTAGGTCACTCAGTAATTTGGATTGCGCTTCCACATGGTTTTTATTTGATTACTGTGTGAATGCTCATTGTTTACTTTGCTTTTGTTTTATGTTTTTCCTGATACTTACTGAAAGCTGTAAACCCAAATAAATGACAAGTTCAGTAAAAACTCAATCTTGCTTTTGTGCTGCAAAAGCCCATTCAAGGCTTCATAAGCCCCTCAAAATTGATTTTTGGAGCACTGTTATTTAATCTGTCCTTTAGAAAACTTTAATGCCTTGAGCAAATCCTTTTTGCCTTATTCCCACCATTAGGTGCTTTGACTTCATGGTAAGCAGATATATGTAAGACGAAAAAAAGATGCAGTGCAGATTCTTCCCCCAGTCCCTAGTAATTCTCTAACTTTTCCATCCTCCCTTTCTCATTATGAAATAAAACCTCCTGTGTAAACACTACCGCTTGTGCTCTCATGGCACACAGCCTTATTCCCATCAGTTGCTTGCTCTCCCCCACCTGCTATATCTGACTCATTAATTCAGCTTCAGCTTTGCTTCACCTTTTCCTTCCCCAAAGAATTACATGTAAAGTTGATGGCACTGTTCTTATTTCAAAATACTGTGTCTCCACATACCTGCTGGGCCCACAGATAATACTGTGCAACTTTCCTCTGGCTCAGTGGCTCCAACTTCAGTATTTTCTTGCAGGGTTCAGTCTTTAAAAGGAGGTCTGTGGCAGAGGGCACTAGCTGGCTAGCTGTGGTCCAGTCAATATATTAATTTGACCTTTTTGTCAGCTTACCATTACATTGTCATCTGAACTGCAGCCAGCCAGAACAACCTAACGTAGTGCTCCAACGCCGCAGCTTTTGCATGTAGGACTAGCTGCAAAACAACATCAACTAGCATTTGAGTCAGCTTTTCTTCCGTGTGACACCCTTCTGAGAGTTTGCTGTCAACCTTTAATTTACATGCAAATGAGGAGGCAGAAGGAAATCCAGTATGATTGAATACAGAAAAAACAGTATTCTGACTTCACACTTCTTGTATGACTGGCCTAAAGTACCATATGGCCCTGACTAGAGATGGGGTTTGATGCTGTTCCTGTATTCAGTGCATTTAGGTGCAGCCTGTAAGTGGCAAGAAGCTTCAATCTGCCCATAGTTCTTGACTTTGGAAATACAAACAAAAAATCAAAAAACAACAACTACAAAAAAAAAACAGTTTTTTTTTTTTTCCCCACAGAATCTCTAACAGCAAATAACCCTTCCTTCCTCATTACTATGCCTTTTCTTTATTAAAGTTTTCAATTAATGAACACCAGCTAATGTAGGTAACTACAGAGAACAAAGAGTCTAAAATTATGTAAGACCTGAAGAAATAGCAGTTATTGCTGGTGGTAAGTAGCTCAGGAATTTAGTTCTGTCTTCCACATTATTTATATTGTAATGGCATTTAAACAATAATTCAGCAGTGATTATGTTGTCATCTGTCTTGTAATGAAATGTTTGTCCCTACCAGCTGTACCTTATATTTGTTATGTTATATTCATTGTTCTGGAACTTTTTAATAAAAATCAATCAATAGAATAGAAAACTAGCTTAAATATCTTTACAATGTTCACATTACACTTTTTTTTAATACTTTTACTGAAGAGCCTCATGGCTTGGGTGGTTGTTGCATACAAATGGTAAGGTGGACCACGGTTTGACCAAAATCAACAGCAAAGCACCCATGGACTTAATTTTACTCCAGAGGAGGTAAAAGGCAAGTGGAAAAGATCATGAAAAGAGCATAGGGGTTATGACTCCAGCCACAGAGTGGGTTAGGCGGTTTCAGTGAAAAAGTGGCAGACATGTCAGCTGATGATTTTTCTCAAGATGAGGAAAGGGATCTTGCTCATAAATAACTTACTTCATTGTTTGTTCTTCTTGCTATCTTAAATGTAGAAATAGTGGGTGGCCATACCGCAGGCTTCAGCTCCCTGGTGAGTCAGTTGTCTTGCTTGCCTGTAGGGGATAATTGTTTGAAATAAAATAAATAAAAGCTCCAGATAAAACTAGTGCTATCAATTAACATTATTGTTGACATCCTCCACTGAGGATAAACAAAGTCTAGCTAGTTACTGAATTTACAGATTGGGCTGGGTACTACTGCCATAACCTGTCTGGAATTAGGTCAGTGAAGTCACCACCGAAGCAGGAGTGACTTCTGGCAGCGGGTGAGGTGGGCAGTGGAGCTCCAGCGTTCTGCAGCGGGAGGCGCTCCAGTTTGGTGTATTTTCAGGCTGGGACCTTTGTAAATTCTTAAAAACCTTGAAAATGGTTTGTAGCTATGATTTGCAGGAGAGTATACATAAGATATATGTATACAATGGCACTTGGAATTTGCTGCGTACCTCAAGTGTTGATGGGACAGGAGTCCAACACAGAAGTGATCAGTTCGGTTCAGCTACCCAAAACCACAGTGATCCTCTACGAAGAGAGCAAAGTACTTGTGTTGTCTCACTGCTGCCAGGGTCTCAGTATTAGTTTAGGCATAAACGGAAAGGATGGCATCTGGAGACTAATGAATACTGGACATAAGTTGACAAAAACTATAACAAATTCCATTTCCAAAAGAAAAATAAAATAGTAATTTATGCTGTGGTACAATTGTTCTCATGATATGCAGTAAGCTTTCTCATGCCCCTAGTCCTGGTTAAAAAAAAAAAAAAAAAGAAGGCAGTGGTTGGACATTGAGCAACTGTATGTAGCATGGACTTTCTCCTTGGATTTTGTTTTTAGAACACAGTTGTGTTTTAAAACCTTTTTGGATTAAGAAATTTTAACCTTTTTTAACTTTGAATGCTAGTTTTTCAGAGATGAACCAAAGACTGGCAAGAGGAGTGTTTAGTGACAATCTTCAGCATTTTCGATGCATGCTTTTCCAGATGTCTTGTTATTTCTGAACTGCCAGTAACATTTTTATTTTTAACACTTTTAAAACATGATTTCAATTTCACTGTAATAGTAAACACCCCATAAAAGCTGTGTTTTATAACAGCAAAAGTCACTATTAATGCAGGGCTGTGCAGTGTGTTGGTTTTATATACCAAATAATACTGTGTGTATGTGTGTGTTTACATATGTATGTATTCAGAACATTAATGCATGAATGGTTTCACAAATAGTGGTCTGGATTTCAGTCTTACTTTTGCTTGCCTTGCTCTGGTATGAATGTTGTAGCTATT
Organism: Cygnus atratus; assembly: GCF_013377495.2. NCBI lineage: Eukaryota > Metazoa > Chordata > Aves > Anseriformes > Anatidae > Cygnus > Cygnus atratus. The sequence goes on from NC_066368.1 coordinate 7,815,603, forward strand.
CCTGACTTACACCTCGAAATTATAGGTGAATTAACCTACCTGTTTATTAGACATACAAATAGCTTCTACATCAAGCTGTACCAAATAACTTGTGTAACTTTGTGTGCCGTAAAGATGTTAAAATTACCGGTGAAGAAGTAATCATCTCTGTACCTCACTTCAATTTGTACGGAAGTGTTTGGAAGGCCAGCTTGTTGCATTGCTTGTATAGCAGCTACTTCAACAGCTGAGACTGACTTCTATCAACAGTGCCATCACCAATTTAGCACTTTCTAGTTATGTTTGAACACTCCAAAAATCTGGCCATTGTTTCTGTTTCTCTTTGACGATGATATCCTTGTACATGCAGCAGGTAACAAGATATTTTTTCACCATAGATAGCATATGTCCCCTCATACTAAACAACCAAAACACAGGGAGTTGTGACTTGGTCAGTTGCAACCTGAGATCAGGACTGTGACTTCTTGGGGAGAATCAGTACTCTGGACAGGTTCATCTGTCTGTTTTCAGGGAAATACAGCTCTGCCTGTTAAGAGAAAGTGGCAGGAGCGGAAAACCAGAAAAAAAAAGCTTCCACCCAGCAAGGTTCTGTGACTGGTGTATTTTCTGTATACCCCAGCATATGCTAGGCTTTTAAGTAAGTGTTTCTGAAGTACCTGACAACAGTCTAGCTCCATCTGCCACTCAGTTTTCTCTGTAAAAGTGGCCAGCCTGATCATCTCCCTTCTCAGAAGGGGAGGCAGATTCCTTCGGGCAACATTTGTTGCGAGGAGAAGCGCATTCCCCAAGTCAAACGGGCCAAACAGCTTGTTCGCAAAATTGCCAAGTACAGCGCATACTGATCCTTTTCAAAGAGAAAACATTTGGCTGCAGCCAAAACCTAAGAACACCTGAATCGAATTTTCCGCGTCTGAAAACGAGGAGGTCTGGAAACCGGCGCTATTTTCGGCTAACTGCCTTCTGCTGGGTTTCGGGGCAGCCCTACACGGTAGCAGCTGTGGGGAAGCCACCACAGGCACAGCCTCGCCGTTTGGGCCACTTGCCGCGAACGGGAGACGTGAGGGGGCGCTGCCCCCTCCGGGAGCCGGCTGAGGGCTGATGTCCCCCGCGGGGTGCCCCGGGGCCGGGCTGAGGGGACAAGGAGCGGCGGCCACCTCGGGGCCGGCAGGGGGAGGCCGCCGCCGCCGGGCCCCTGTGGAGGCGTGGGCAGGAGGGAAGCCGGGTCTACCTCCTGAGGTGCGGGCACGGCACCCGCTGCCGTGCCCCTAACTCGCTCGGCTCCGCGGCGGCTTCCCCTCAGAAACCCGCCCGGGTCGCCCCCTGCCCGCCCGTCACGGCTTCCCCCGCCAAAGTTTCTCGGCGGCGGCGCCGCACCTGCCCCTGCCAAAGCCCCAGCCCCGGCGGCGGGGGCGAGGGGTGGCACCGCCGGCAGGCGAATAAATAAAGTTGCGGGTTTGGGGAGGGGACGAGCACCCTGGGGAGCCTTCGTTGGGGCTGTCAGCGGCTCGCCCCGGGTCTCGTTCTCCCCCCCGCCCCGTGCACGCCTGGTCCCTCCCCGGGAAGAGGCGCTGCCCACCCGAGGAGGCGCCCGGCGCCGGTGCCCCGCTGCCGCTGCTCACTCGCACACAGCCACAGCCGGGCGTGCACTTCTCGGCGCTCCCGCTAAGTCAGCCCTGGTGTTTTCAGGTTGCTCAGACCTGAAACCTAAGGGGGGAAAAAAAACAAAACAAAAAAAAAAAAAGGCAAAAAGCTCAGCCGCTCAGCCTTTGCGTCGTTGCTCCCGCCGCCGGGGGTGGGAGCGGTGAAGAGGAGAGAGGTGGTTTTCTATTTTTTATTGTTATTTTTTTTAACCTCCCTCGATTTCAATGGATGTGAACTTGGAGTCTTTGGACCTCGGAGGTTTTGGAATGTCTACACGCTGATCCTTTTTGTTGTTGCACAGCAGCTCGTTTGGGGAAACCATCCGAAGACGGCAAGATGTTTCTCGCTCTCTTGTACTTCGCTTTGCCCTTAGTGGGTAAGTTGCCGGGGTCTGATTTCTCTGTACATCGCTTCATAAAGCAAGGCATAGGGTTTATGGGATCGGATGCCTGATGGTTGCCAGCTTATTGCTTAGGCAGAACAGTGAAGTTTCCAGTAGTTTTTTATGGCTCTGCCGCACACCACTTAGCCCAGTCTACGTTTCGAGCTTCGGGAGGTTATACACTTAGGTACTTGCCTGCGTAGCCTCCTGTTAAATTGGGCTCTCGCAAGTTACGGGAAAACTTTTTATCTTAATAAGATAAGGCTGCTTAGGGGGTGAGGAGGGTGACCCGAGCCGGCTGAAGGATTACATCTTCACCTGGAGCTGGCAACCTGCCTGACTGCGAGTGGTTTGCAGCCCCGGCTGGTTCCCTTTCCACAGGAGGTGTTTGCCTTTCCGTCCCTGTGTCTGAGGGAGTGTGACGGGGGCACAACGGAGAGGAGAGAGTTAATGTAATTTGCTTTGTTCTCCCGCAGAAGCATCATACGTGGAGAGAAATGGAGGGGGGGGATCATAAATCCTACTTTTAAGATAAGTGTAGAATAAGCAGAACTGTGTACAGCCTTTAAAAAGTGACTGACGCAAAAAAAAAGGAGGCTAATATCAATCAGCGAGGATACTTATCTCTCTGAGCGGGTTGTTCGTGGATGTAATTGAAATTACAGCAAAGCTGTTGTGGAAAGTGAGCCTGAGTGTTTAACCCCTCAGTTAAGCATGGGAGCGGGAAGGTTATTTGTTTCGCCAAAGTGGATCCAAGGAATAACGAACGCTTGTGCTGTCAGGCACGTTAACCCCTGTGGGTTTTCATTCCTTTTTGCGTTCTCTTGTAAACCAACCAGCAGGGTCAAAACCTCCACTTCCCCTGTGTTCCCACTAAAATGGATCTGCCTAAGACTGTGAAAGCCCCAGGTGGTTTCTGAAACCACCCTGAGGTTTGCAAGGTGCCGCCTGCGGCGAGGAGGTGCCTTGTGCTTCCCGGATGCCTGCCCGGGAGCCCTGGTTAGATCGGCCACATCCCTCAAAGAGAGTTTGTTGGTTTGTGTCTCCTCTTTCTAGATGTACTTCTGTCCGCAGAAGTGAGCGGGCTGCCTGGAGGGGACCGCCTGGACTGTGTGAAAGCCAGCGATCAATGTCTCAAGGAGCAGAGCTGTAGTACTAAATACAGGACACTGAGGCAGTGTGTAGCTGGCAAAGAGAGCAACTTCAGCCGGGCGACAGGCCTGGAGGCAAAGGACGAATGCAAAAACGCCATGGAGGCTCTCAAGCAGAAATCTCTGTACAACTGCCGCTGTAAGAGGGGCATGAAGAAGGAGAAAAACTGCCTGCGCATTTACTGGAGCATGTACCAGAGCTTACAGGGTACGTTGCAAAACACAGAAACATTACACTCCCCCTAATGCAGTGTGATTTCGCAGCCCCTCACGTCAGCTAGCTGCTGCCACTGAGACTAAACTGAGGTTCTGACCTTGTAATTCATATTGTGCTCTTCAGCTGCAAACTGAGGACCTTTCATCCGACTCAAGAACAGCTGCTGCTCCGTCTCCTGTTGTTGGGAAATCCACAATGAGGGTTTCCTCCAGGGGACCCAGCTGACCTTTCTAAACCAGAGTCAAACGATAAGGGCATTAGCAAGTGCAAAAGCTACAAAAACAGTCATTTGGAGACATTTTCCTAATAATTCAAGTCCTTAATTAGGACTCACCTAACAAGATCACAGGACACTGAAACTGATTTCTTAGCTCTTTGCTGACAGTTAAATGTAATATGAAGAGGAGCATTGTTTTAAGGAAAAGTTTTTCTTTCCATTATTCACTAGCAATATTCCCTGGGCAAGCAGAGGCAGAAAAAAGATCTGTGCTTCCTAGACAGGTAGAAGTGCCACTTAAAAGGGATATGACAGCGATTGACTTGCAACTTCTGTTCTCGTTGATGCCATTGGCAAACTTTCCATAGTCTGTTGAGAACAGTCAGGTCCTTGGGAGAGATCTGTCATTTTTTTTGGCCCTGCTTTTACCTGGCCCTGGAGTTGAAGATGCAGTCTTTCATTTCCATGTGGTCCCCATTAAACTTTTTTTTCTGTAGCTACTTCTGCATTCTTCCGTGGAAGTCATCCCTTTCTGTTCATTTATCCAGGCATCAACTGGAACATTTTAATGAGTCAATATCTATTTGTGTTCTAACTTTCATAATAAATTGCACTACTCTTGGGCATTTTCTGCATTGTAACTAAGTTTCCCTTCCAACAGCATCTTGTTAGGAATGTTTTATTCCAAAAATGTTAGTTTTTTGGCTGTCACCTGGGCTGTTCCTCTAAATAAGAGCTCTACTGCTAATGTGGGTGAAGAGAAAACATCCCTGCTATAGCTTCTGTCCTGTTTCCTATGCTGAGATGGGACAGTCTGGGTGATGTCAGACTGTTACTGCAAATTATGACCTTATCCATGGAGGAAGGAGAGAGAGAAAAGAACCAGTGACAGGGATAAACAACTTGCTTCTTTCAGGTGTTTACAGAGAAATAGCCACACAAGCGGATTAAAGCTGAGTACCTTTCCCAGTTATAGAGTAACTTTATTTGAAGTAAAAGTAAACACAAAATCTTAGCCTGAATTCTTGTATAAAAAAATTAAAAATATTTTTTGCCTTTAGGAAATGACTTGCTTGAAGATTCCCCCTATGAACCAGTTAACAGCAGGCTATCAGACATATTCAGGCTAGCACCAATTGTATCAGGTAAGCAGACTTAAAATTCTTTAGCTGAAACATGCTTTTAATCTGCTGCTTTATAGTTGAATTATGGAACTTTAGTAGCTCGTGGAGCACAACCCTCTTAAGTGGAATGTTAATGACTTTTTGGATTTAGAAGTTCATGATATAGTTGCACAGAGCAAAATACTAATTGTTTTTTAAATAATAAGTAAAACTGAAGGAGTTCTTGGCAGGATGGCAATTTGTATTCTTCTTGAGTCATTCTCAACAATAAATGCTAAATTTTCCTGTAGGTGGCAATCTGATTCCCCATGTTCCTAATTTCCTTTTTGGGAATGTGGTCAGTGCAAGTTACCTCCCACTGACATTCAAGAAGAACAGAAGATAATCTTTCAAATGTTTCTGTAAGGGAATGCTTCATAGTTTCACACAGGTTTTTTAATTATTAATTTCAAAATTAAGGCTTGTCATATTTTCTGGAACTACTGTCTGTTTAAGGAGCCAATTTATAACTTTTTTCTTTTTCCAGTTTTTCTCTTAATTTTTGCTGTTATTTTGTGCCTGTCTTTCAGAACTTATTTGTAGTAATTAGAATATGTCGCTCAATAATTAAATTACACTATTTGTTTTTATCAGATTAAGTTGCATTCATTTTGGGTCATACTGAAACAATGAATTTTTGGCATTGACAGGGTTTACAGGTCGGAATTCATATTCTTTTTCATAGTTTCAGGAAGTCTTATGAGGATGCAGTATATACTCAGGACTTCTGTTTGTTTAGTTTCATAAAACAAAACAATGTGCAGAGCATAATGTGTGTCTGATTGTGTTAAAGCTGTAGTTAACTGACGTGCTACAGATAAGCATTAGTAGATTTCTCTTCAAAAGAAGGGAGGAAAAAAAAAAAGCCAAGAGAGTAGCTTGACCAGTTTTGAGCAGTACTTACACTTGTTAGGACCATAAGTCTCATTAAAAGCCAGGGGGATGTAGGTTGTTAAGCATTTAATGGTACAGATTTTCAAAGGCATATAGACACATAAAATGTAGATAACTGCCCATTGGGATTTTCAGAAGGGCTAAGTGATTTAAATAGGCGTTAGATGCCCAGACAATTTTAAAAATTCTAAGTGCTTAATGCATCTTTAGGTATCTTAATGCCTTTGAAAATCAGACCTTTGGTCACTTTTCAAAATGTGGCTTCAGATACAAATCACATACATCCTTTGAAAGGATAATCTGAGTTTGGTGAGCAAGTCTATTGCAGAAATAGAGAGCAAAGATTAATTTCTGAAGAATCTTAATTTATTTGTTTATTGCTTAAAAACAACAAACAACTGAATACAAAATCAATGTAGAGAAGTTCCAGGCTGTTTTTTTAAAGTTTATGGTCAGCCTGCCAAGGGTCAAATTCTAACCTACCTTTGCAGTGTTTCTCTGTGGAAATACCCTATGTACACTCTGACTTCCCATTATACTTCAGATTGCACATTTACTTACAAATTATCTTAGAAATGCAATAAGTTTTTCTACCTGTTTAGTGTGATGATAGAACATGATGTATTTGCCAAAGTGGAAGTGCCACTGCCACTTGGAATGCTGGTGGACTAGTTAGGACACATTCACTATTAGTGGTGCACTACAAATTCCTGTTCGCTTTGATGGAAGTTTCAGTCTTATAAGGATTGGAGGCGTAGATTCACATGGAACAGCAAACAGATCTTTTAATAAAGAGGAAAAACATCAGTATTTGGAAGTATTGCAATCTTAAAGAGAAATATTAGCAAAAGTTACTTTACTTATCATCATGGTTACTACTGCATGTAACATTCGTTAAAGCAGCCAAGTCTTCAAGTTTTTCAGGGCACTGCCCATACCTCAAACAGCAGAACTTTCTAAGATTTTTATGGCTTGATTTTTAAAAAAAAAAAACAGACAAAACTAGAAAAAGTGTACAAGCAGTGTTGGCAGTAGTGTCATAACTGCTGATCTGCTAATATAATAATTTATCCTTACAGATGTTGCTGCAGTGTGCACTCATGAAAGTTACCTGGGTGCAATTAAAAGCAGCTGTTAACCCATGCCTGTCATTTAGGTTACTTTATGGTACTGTATGACTTGGTATATATCAAGCCTACTGCTTCTGCTGTTTTTTTCTTTTTATTATTATTATTACTTTTTTGAAACAGTGTAGAAAATCACAGTAATTGTCTTCCTGTGGTACATGGGACAGGGGGAGACGTTTGGCTAACAGGACTATTTTGCATTTTATGTAAGTCTTTTGAAGCATACCTAAGTCTAAGAAATGGAGGACAGTTCTAAAAAGAGGTTAAAGTTGGCCTAATTCTGTGCTGCAAGATGTTCAAAATTGCATCCTTTACTTAAACAGAACACCACATTCTTATTTGTTCAAGCATCAATATGTTGACTTAAAACAAAATTCATGAATATATTGCTAAACCTGATACTAATTTGTAGTTTCTCTCCATTTCCCATTAACATAATATGAACAAATGATGTGGTCTCACTATTAAAATGAAGCTTTGTGTTATGTTTTTAATTGGCCTGCGTTGCACTGGCACTAGTGGTTTAATTAATCTAGAACTATACAGACAAGGTAAGTGTTCCATATGAAATTTAAAGTAATGTCCAAAACATAGAAAATAAAAATCTAAACCCACAAAATTATTTATCATAGTGCTAGTTGTTAAGCACAGGGTATCATATATCTAGATACTATAACAAGCATGAATTTTGTATTTGACTCTACTATATTTGCAGGGCAAGTGTAATGTAAAAAAGATGACTAAAATAGGAATGTGATTTCAGTGTTTGATTTACTTGTGAAAATGTGTCCTGTGTATTCAGGAGCTTGACCTTTCTTCCTTTCTGTCTACGCTTTAAGTTTAGAATTCAGCTCCTCCTAAGAAGTTAGTCCTGACATCTCACATTGCCAAATCCAGGACTGTGACTCTTCCCAGTACAGAGCGGTCTTATTTTTTGGTTTGCTGTATATATGTCTGATTTTTCTTTAGAAATGCTATGTCTGATGTGGTGCTTCTGCTTCAAGGCTATGAATTCCATGCTAGTAGGCAGCCCTTGGAATTACTGAAGACCTGTGTGTGTGTTTCAGAGAGTAGCAGATTTGGGTTACTTACTGTGATGTAAAGCTTAAACAACCATTTTTGCTTAAACCTTAACGGCTTCTGAGTGGTGAAAACATTTTAAGGCTATTGACTTACATCACAACTACAGTAAATGCAAAATCTGTTGATTCATTTTTAAGAGTTGAGTTTCACACCAAAGGAAGCATAGACGCTTGAATTAGTTTGTCACTTGTTAAAGCTAACTACAGCTTTTTACTACTTGGGGAACAGTTTGCCTCTTGAATTTGTATTTTATTTGACCATCATGACTGAAAGATATCTTACTGTTTTGATATCAACTGATACAGTGTAGTGGTCGTCTCTGTGGCATATAGTAAGGAAATACCTTGCATTAAAACTCTAGCTTCATGTTATCTGTAGAAATACTTACAAAACAAATGTTTCGGAAATGTCTCATTTATTTCAACACAAAACTGAGAGTCACTAAAGCCAAATAAAAAGCCTTAAGCCATGGCTGTGAAGTGGTGTGAACCAAATACATAATGTTAAAAAGAACTGAATATTTAGATCAACATATTTAGGATGACGTATGCCTATGGATTCATTTTTAAGTTACCTAGTTAATCACAGGTTTATTATCCAATTTTTCAGCTTTGTGTATCATTTCTTCTTTATTTTACATTTGCTATATTAAAAACGATCTTAAATAACGTGCAACAACAATCTGAGTTTCTTAGACATGGAAGTTTTGCTGGTAATCTGTGGTTGGTTACATGCTTAGTGTAGTAAATTGTTTTTGCAAAGTGTGTGTTGTGTCAGCAACAAATGAGAGAGAAAGTGGCTCCTATGACTATTTCAAAAAGGAGATTTTGCCGATTCTGTTTTTCTCATAAGAGGCTGTTTGCTCTTCAAAGACTTTGGGAATCTCTTCTTGCAGATAGTGTTTGGGAGCTTAAATTTAAAAAAAGGGTATACTTTATACTTACTATGGTAAATTTGTTAATTAAAAGGAGAGTTCAGTAGACAGCACAGCACATAGGGCGTCTTACTGGCGTGTGTAATTCCTCATTGGAGCAATGTGAGGAGCATAGCAGATGAAGGTGTTAGGTTTGACTGCCGTACTGAGTAAGCTAGAAGTATGAATGCAAACAATAATTGTCAGTAAGGTGGCCTTTTATTGCATTTAAAATTTGAGACCATAAAAAAGTCAGCAGTGATGGAATTTTCAGAAGGATGTGTGTGCTGGTGGTGTTTAAATTAGACAGTTTCATGTACGCTCTTTCTGTGGGATATTTAAGGATTTTGTGGAGATGGAGATGGGTCTCCCTGTAGGATCTCTCTGTGGTTGAGAAGAAAGGAGTGGGTTGGTAGTTTTCCTCCTTCTTCTGAGCTATTGGAAGTCTTGTAGGCATCCTGTATGATCGGAGTTCACCAGTGAGAAAGCAGGTGCTGGGAAAGAATGAACTTCAGTATGCAAAACACTTCTTCAGGTCCTCCCCATTGCTTTATCCTTCCCAGGCTGGGGTGCAGGCATCACAGAGGGTGGGCTGCAAGCGTTTCCTTTGGAAAAGTTGCTCTGAGCAAAGGCAGGGGAGGAAGACTAGGGTATTTCAAAATGGATTTGCAGGATCCAGAGAAACAGAGCTTCCTTGTCCATGTGCTTAAAGCTCTTCAGGATTCTTTGTGCCCATCCTTTCTCTTTCTGCTACTTCTGTAAAGCGCAGGGTACACAATGAGAAAACACTGTGTCATAGTGTGTTAATATTGTCCAGGCTTTCCTAATCCTGAAATTCTTTTAATCGAGAGTTGACTATGTTTCCCCATCCATTTTCACAATTCTTGTCCTAACGTAAGAGCTGTGCTCTACTAAGTAAAAGTAACCTGCTACTAATTAGTAAATTACTTTTCTTTTATAGAATCCACATATAGATCTATTATTATTATTATTATTTAGGTTACAGTCTCTGTCCTAGTGAAAAGCTTTTTCCTTTTGGAGTCTGTGGCATGTGAATTAGTGGCTTCCGCAATGAATAAATACTGTATGACATCCCCAATTCCTGCAGCCTGAGGCTTCTAATCCCGAGTCTGTTCCTAAATCTATGCGTATTTCAAATACTATGTATTTTTCTAATTTAACTTGTTCTTTAGACGTTGTAAGAGTATTTGCAGTGCCACGTTTCCACAAAGGCAATTTAATTTGCAAACTATTAAATATGTTGATTTCTCTTGACTGTTCGCAATACTCTTATTAGCTCTTCTCTTTTATATTGTTGCATTTTTTAATTTCAGAAAAAAAAGATATTTCATGTTACTTACCTTGCTCATTCACCCAATTTCATAAACAATAAACCAGATCCTATTAAGTTAATAGGAGTCTTGCAATCTGATTCTGTTCCCACTGAAGTAAGCATAACACATCAAAATCTTTTTATTTGATTACAATGTATTCTGTTTCCTGTTGTAATTTTTTGGCTTAGTTCTGGTTTTCTGACGTGCGGTTGAGGCTTTTGAAACAGAAAAGTAAAAATGTACTGTTAATTTTGCCTACACTAGACTCTCTGCATAGCTATATTCTCCTTTCTCAGATACTGTGTATTAATCAGAATAATAGTTTTTGGACCAAGATTTAATATTATTGTTACAATTGTAAATCTGGAGTAACGCTCCAGTGAGAATTTGTGCCCCTTGGCATGTTTCAAGAAAAAAACAAACAAACCCGGGCATCTATTTTAGCTGCATTTAACAAAATGAAAATAGTTTGACAAAAATAAATCTAATAGGAGCATGTACAATGTTTGTGTTCTTTGACATTTCTGTCTGCAAATTTTCTTTGCAGAGACAACTAGGCAGGCTTCCAGTCAGATAACAAGTTATCAAGGCTGAATAGATACTAGTTGCTGATTTCCACTTCTGCCATTTCCATAATCAGATTGGACTTCACACAAAAGTGTGTCACTTTGGTGACTGTTGGCTTGCAGGAGCTCTTTGAATTTCCTGTTTTCTGCATTTCTTGAAGCTAGATCTGATTATGAGAGGGGAATTAAGTACCTTGCTGAAGTAACTGATTGACTATCTTATAAAGGCAGTGCATACACACTTTAACTTCAGCAGGAACATGAACAAGCCTGGAAACACCAACTAAGAATATATATATTCACAGTTAGTCCGTATTTCTTGCCTTGGTGAGATAATTGGAACCTTTTTTCTAATATCTTTGAAGATTTGTTAGAAGAAAATTTCTATCCTCTTTAGCATGACACCGTTCTGAGCAAATGCAGAGTTTCTGCTTTTCCCAGTAGTCTGGGCAGGGCTTGTCAACCCATTTCAACACGGGAATGGGATGAAATCCATTCCATGGAAGGAGGAAGCATCTGGTGATACAACACAGAGTATTTCTGCATGAATATTCAACATCTCCTTGAATGCTAGGAGCAAGAGAGAATATGTAGGAGACTTGAAGGAAACTCCAAGGAGAGCAGTGTTCTCCTGAAGCCTCAAAGGAAAGTGATGGGAGATAGCTGGTTGAATAAGCATGGTCTGGATTCTGCTTTTAGCATACAGTATGTACAGCAAAGCACAGCTTTGTCTCAAGTAGCCTCTTTGGAGAGCAGAATTGCCATCCCTTTAGTCTGTATGTTTGCAGGAAAGCCTCACAGCGTGGTAAACCAGGTATCAAATGAACAAACGTGTATGTGCTTTTGAGCAGCAAATTGTATATCCTTCTGTTTCTAATCATAGGCCAGCCTTATGGTTTGTGTAAGTACCACACTTACACACTTCTTAGGAAGTAGGAGCAAAGGTGGACAGGTATCTGCCGATATCCCACCAATATCGCTGGGATAACTTGGAGAGATGGGGTGCTTATCGCTGAGGAGGGAAGCAGGGTCTGGTCACCCATGGGGAAGAGAGGCATCCATTTCAAGGAGCTGGCTAACAGGAGCAGTCGTGGGCTTCGGGGGGACAGAACAACTCACCACGAAGTTTACATTTTTGTCAGGTATCCGCAAATTGGTGTGTTGCAGGGATAAGCAGTTGGACGCAGCAGTCTCATTCACAGTTGAAGGCATGACATGGTGAGAGCAAGAGAAAAAACCCATGTTTCCTCTGATGTAGGTCTGTGGCAGCATAGGGATGCTGCTGTGGTGCAGGTACCAGGAGGACTGGTGCAGCAGGGACGGTGAGGCATCTGTCTATGGCAGTCTTCCTCAGGGGGCTTGTCGGTAAGCTGCATCCCCTCGTGAAATGCAGAGAACAGTGCCAAAAAGAGCAGCATCCTGCAGCTCGCCGTCTCTTGATGGCACAGCAAGGTGCAGCTCCTGGCAGGTGATTTGCAGTCTGGCTCTTAACATTTTAAAATATTTTAGAACTTTACTTTTATAGCCCTATTTGTGTTTGATTCTCAAGGATAACTTTGGCAGCAATGGAAAAGCCAGTGGTATCTGTCAGGAGTTGACAGTATGTTAAAAACGCTGAGAGTAAAATGCCTGTATGTGATGAAAAGAAATGAGAATTTCTGAGTCGCAAGGCAGAATTTATTTGTGATAAGCATCATACATTTCTTATTTTAAGCTGTACATTGTATTATTTTAACCTTGGAAAGGAATGTGTTTACAGCTTTGATTTTAGAAGTGTGATGATGATTTTTGTTGATGAAACTAATTCTGTAATTATTTTATATTAGTGTTTTGGTTTTATTTTGACGTGATTGCATTTTCGTTGGGTGAAACTAATGCAACAGTGCTATCGATGTAGTTAGGGCATTAACACAATTAAGTTATTTTCTGGATAGTTCTTTAGTTACTGTGATGCTTTGACGACAATTTTTGTGTCAGGCTATTGTCCTGTGCAATCTGCACTCAGCTGAAAATTTAACATGAGAGATGCATGACACAGTGTAATGGCATAGAGATAGCTCTTCCTGCATAGAAATTCACAGAAATGATGGGTTGTAAAGAGAGTTGAAGATCTCAAACAATTTGAGTAGGAACCCATAAATAAAGATGAATTTCTGCATTCACTAGTTATATGATTTTATCACTGTCTGGTGTCCATAAAATACATGTTCCCATTAAAGTTTTGTCATGCAGCTGATGAGGTTCAAAAGTGTTAAAAGCTTCCACTTTCCTCCTTTTAAATTCCACACCCTAAATTCAGTATTAAAACTCAGTTCAGCAAAACCGATTCCTTCCTTTCCCTTTTTTTTATGACAGGCTCCTCCACGCTCTCCTGCCTGATGGCTTCTCCTTGTGGCCCTTCTCTGCCCCTACCCCGCTCTCCCCTTCTCCGTGCTCCGGTGCCTGCCTGTCCTCCACTGTCCCGTGCCTCCGCTGATGCGTCGCCTCCTCTCCTCCTTGAGAGCTGCCCTATAACTCTGCTTTTTTCCAGCGTTCTCCAAACTGTTCTCACCCTCCATATAAAGAGTTTGAAATGTGGTCTAATAAAAGAAATTGTTCCTGAGTAATGGAGCTAATAAAGCCCCGTTTCCTATAAATTCGAGTCCTCAATCTCCTCTCTGCCCCCTGTTCTCTACACAGACAGAGCTCCTATTTTCTGTCTCTGTGCCATGCTCTCTCCACAGCTACTCCCTCATCACTTGTCCTTAATTCTGCCCCACGTTGCTGGTCTCTGTGGGGCAGCACATGTTGCAGCTGGCTGGATGTTAGGCACGTGCTGAAGGACTGTAAGCACATGTGGGTTGGCACCTTCTTCTTCTCAGAGCCAGAGAGATACCGGCTTTTTCCTCAGCAGGCAGGTCCACTTGGGTCCATCTCCCCCACCCAAACCTGCAGTTTTTCATCAGATTTGTAAGAATTTCCTGTTCTCTGTCAAACGTGGCCAAGTATGTCCTGTGGGTTAAAAGGTTGCTGAGAGCTTCAGGGGTGTGGAGATGAGACTGATACTTAACTTACCTATGTTTCCTTGAAAAACTAGGATTAAAAAAAACCAGGTACGATTCCTGTCATATCACAAAGCATTAGACTGTGACATATCCCATCTTATTCTAGTCTCATAAAACATCTACTGTGTTGTGCAAGTGATATAAATAAACATGCAATGGACTTGGAACGCACAGACAATTAAGTACAGTCGATGGCTGACAGTTGTACCGGATAATTGAGCATCTCAGGATTCTTAAAATGGAAAATAATTCATGCATTTAGGTTAGTTGGCATGAAGATTATTTACTCAGATTCAGAAATAAAACAAGAAAGTAAGATCATGTCCAAAAGCTGTTATGTGTGAACACATACATCACATATAATTATTTGAGTAATGCTATATCATATTTACAAATGACATCACATTTCTTGGAGTCATCTTCTTTTCCAGATGGAATATGGTCATAAAGAAAATCAAGAAAGATGATATCTTTTGGTGGTAGTTTCAAGGAATTATGTCCAAATACCCAGACTTCCCCAGGCTTGCCACTTGCAAATAGAGTGGAATCTATTCTGCACAGCAGTGACTTTGCATTAATGAACGCTTAAGCAGCAGATTAAAATGTCTGTTTAAAAAATAGGTTAGGATTATATAATAGCACAAGTCTGGGATACTAATAGCAGCGAAGATAATTTTATTGAGCAGATTAAGCACAATTAGTTCTCAACTGCAGAACGTCTAAATACAATACCGAATCAAAACCCAGCCCCTGCAGCTTTACTTGCTTTCCTTCACACCTACAGGATCTGCGCCTGACGGCAAAGTAAATTATCATTTTTATTGTTGTTCATTTTGTATTGCCATGGGAATGTACTTCATGTTATCCATTAGGACCCAGGCAAACAAGTCTTTTCTCCACACGCGCCATCATGAAATGAGACATGATTGAAGACAGCAAGGTGTCTGCACTACTTGAAATGCTTTTATAAATTGATAAATTTGCTTGTCAGATTTCTTTTAAGGATTGCATGGATAACAGCTGCTATAGCCTTATATGAAAAGTTACGAGAATTACAGTTTTATCATAAACCCATAGTTATTTCCCTCATAAGCTATTTGCTTAATTTTAGTCTCCTAAATAGTGAAAGGGAGACGAAAACTTGCAGGGGTTGGTAACACTTATGACCTGATGAAGTAAACTGCTTTGATCCTTTGAGAGGTCAAACTGTGTGTGTGCTTCTAAGCAAACATTCCCCAAGGCTGCTGATGCGTGAGATGTCTCTTCCCATTGCGAAATGTCCCACCTTCGCAACAGAAAATTAAAGGAGACTTGTAAAGAAATGTGGTGTGTTAGCATATTTGATCTTGTGTATAAATCGGTGCAAGATTTGTTGAATGCAGGGTGTTGTTTTCTTTTTTGCACTACATAGGGATATCTAGACAGCTCTTGTGGTTTGAGTAGAAGGTGAATGCATTAATATTACTGCATTAATGTTTAGGGAGAAAGGCATACAATGTTGTTTTGTTGCTTTTTTTTTCATTCAATACATAGAGAGTAATTTGACTTGAAGCTTCATTTAGCTCTTTAATACATTTCTGCTGTATAGCTAAACATATCTTCATGTCCTTGACCTTTCCCTAAGAGCTGTGGGAAGATTAAAGTGCATACATGAGAATAAATTTAGAATTAATCTATTTTAAGAAAAATTCTGCCGTATGCCTTAGTTATCCATGAAATGGTATTGTTTTTGTCCCTACAACACGCCCGGTTGGCAGAGCTGGGTAAAACAACCCTCTGCTGGAGCAGGGCTCTGGGACTTGTAGAAATGAGAAGGTAGGTAGGTCATTTTTCACTCCCCACTCAATCCTTGTCCTCCTTGCGGAAGCTGCCAACAAAGGTGCCAATTACAGTGATAATTTCTGTAGCTCAGGTATCTGGCCTGTAACGTGCCCCCTTCCCCCAGTCTCGCTCTGTGTAGTTCACCGTGTGAATGCAGTATAAATACTTTTGGTCATTACCCTCTTGCGCTGTGTTTGAACTAGCGACTAAAAGGTGAGCTTGTCAATATATTAAGGACATCATTAATGGCATAACCACAGCCATAAACAGTGAATAATGGTGACAGCTTAGCTTTATTTATTTCGTATTACAAAATGTGTTGGTATCTCCGGGCATCTTTTAAGCTGCATGGATACTTCTGAAAACAGACTTAGTGACATCCACTGTAAGCAGCTGCTCTACAGTGTTCTTAATTATCTACTTTAAATTACTCACTTTAGACAGAGAATGGTTGTACTTGTGAAGCTGTCATCTTTAGGGCTTAGGTACGGCATTACTGTGCAGTAATTATACAGTCTGAGGCTAGCTCTCACCTATGCTAATTGCAGGTAAGCTTACAAATGTCTCAGATTATTAAAATGAGAGCTCCTTCCTGTTGCATTCAGTCAAGTTTTTAAATGTTGCAAACTTTTGGTTCTGCTTTAAAGAGAAAAGGTCAACGTAAAAGTCTTACAAATATCAATACTTTGCATAGCTAAGAAAATGAGCAGTGTTCTTCCTTTGTGCCTTACAAAATTGTATTTGTAGCACTGCAACTGTATGTAGAGCTTTTTCCTCATTATTTTAAATTACTATTGTGATTTAAATATCTATGTAATCCTACACAGACATAGTAAAACCAAAACCATGTCTAAAAGATAATCAATAAGTGGCTATACCTATGATACTAACAGGAGGCAAAAGAAATCAATTTCATAAATAGCAGTGTTTTCTCTAAAGTTGCTCTCTGTAGGATGTTCAGAAAAAATCACAAATTTCTGTCATGCAGGCAGTATGCCATATCTGGTCTAGACTGTGAGGAGAAACATAATGTACAAGCTACAGAAGGAACTATTTTGTCCCCCAAAGAATAAAATAGAGCAAACAGTTAAGCTCCCCTTGAGCAGAAATATGCGCTAATTGAAGGGCTCAGGACTGCTCTGTGAAAATCAGCGTTCAAGCTTGTAGAATATGTAAAGTGAGTAGTTTCTGTCTTTAGCCAGAATGAGAAGTATAATAAATGATTATGGACCCAGACTGGGTGAAAAGAGCTACTTCCCGCTGCAGTTATCAGAACAGGAGATGTGAAGTGCTTGTAACAGATAGCTGCTGTATCTCCATAGCAGGCTGTACTTCTGTAGCAAAGAGTGTCACTGATAGATTAGGGTGACAATTCATAATGTTCCTGAGAGTGAGTGCTACGTGTTGAACAAGATCAGAGGCTCAAGGAGCATGTCTTGGAGAATTAAGGTTTATTACTTAGCCGTCTGTGTAGTTTTCAGAATTTAAAAGGATTTACAATATTTGAAATATGTTTAAACTCAGAAAATACTGGTATTTCAGACTAATGCTTTACAAATCATATTTTCCTCAGGTCTTAGTTGTGTGTGGTGTCTGATTTGGGGTATTAACTTTTTGTTGCGTGACATGGTAGAGTAGCAGAGAAGTATTGTAAAATTCTAGAAATTCCTGTGCCTATTTGGAATGGTTTCTTAGAGTTCAGAACAGGAAAGCTAGAAAGATTTTTTTGAATGTCTTAACTTCTCAGATGTTTATTATTTTGGACTATTTATTTTTTAAAGAGTGGCAAAAGTCTTAAAACACATCTCTAAATCCACCTGCAGATGTTCAGCAGCAGGGTTTTGGCCAGCTTCCAGGACTAGTGTATAACGGATATTAGGGAAGAGGAGAAGGTTTCTTTGAGGTATTTTTACCACTGGGGGACTCCTGCTGTTCACATTTCTTCCGTACCGTTTGGAGCAGCTCGCGTTTGGTTTCCACGATGGAGTTCAAGCGCAGGGCGGAGGGGCTGCCGGGGCTGTAAGAGGTGCAGCCAGCGTAGGTTTCCTAGAGAGTTGTAATAATTTTTGTTGGCAAATGTGGCATTTACCTAGTTCCCGTTAAAACACCCAGATGTTAAACTAGGTTGGTTCTCTTCACATCTGGTGCTAGCATGAGAAGCTGCACGGTTTGTAGATGTGCCTGAGTTCATTCTTTTGACAGTTTTATCCTTAGCACTTTTAAGACTTGAGCGAGGAGGTGCTGGCAGGACTTCAGCTTTTTTCGTATTAAATGTAAAGGCTGAGCTAATGTGTATTTGGCAAACACAAGCACTTTGAGGTCTGGACACTTAGGATGTAGCTTTTTCTCTTTTGTACAATTCATTTTTGTCACAGCCTTGAAATTATATTCAAACATTCCTTTTCCAGTATATGATATAAATTAATGTTTTACCAGTATCTAAAATCACCTTTGCTGATGCACTTAAAGTCTGACTAATACATATATTAAAGGAAGAGTTAAGGTACAAATGCATCTCTAATTACGGGCCTGTCTGACTGAAAAGTTTCTTTTCATAAATCATGCAAGAACAGGAAGGCTAGGAGCCTCGCTCGTTCTTGTAAACTTCCAGAACTTACCCCCAAAATAGCTCTTTTCCATTGGAAAAAAAAATGTTTATCCTAGTTTCCTGACTGTATTTTAGATGGGTCATTCTGTGACAGTGTATTTTTCTTCCAGGTAGTTTTCAAAACCTTTACAGGTGGTATCAGCAGACCACCGACTTTTGCCGTAGTGCTTTTTAGGAAGGACCGAAGAGAAGAGATGTGTTTGTATTTGTAATACAGCTGAACAGCAGCTGGCAGCTTGTAAAGACCCAAACCTTCCTGCCTGGAATGCGGTGTGGTGTCCTTATACCACAGGATATTTAGGTCAGCGTGTTTTTAAAGACATATAGAAAAGGGAAGGCCAAATATTTTCAAGGCGGTATTTGTTGCGGTTGGATTGCAAGCTCCGTCACAGTTCATTTTGTTGCGCTGTTTCTTCTGTCCGTAGTTGTAGCATCACAGCCAAGTGAGTTCAAAGGTGTTAGTCAGTTGGAAACAGAAGTCCCTACCCTCACATCTAGCTTTCAGAGCCTATTTAATTTATTAGAGCTAATAAAATGAATCACACTTCAGATTGTCAATCATGCCACTGTTTTATTTCACAAAACAAACAAAGAAGAACCAAGTTGCGTTTGCTTCATGAGGAAGTTTGTCTTTTGTTGTTTAGAGAATGTATCCTGTGATGACTGTCATACGGCATTAATTTTTATGCTGTACTTAGAATTTCAATACCTGAATTTCTGGCAGTTTCTTTTCTTCATTGGTGACAAGTAAATGTTGAGTATTCACTTGAATTTCTTTTTTTTTTTTTAAGTAACACCTGAAGTGAGGCAGGCTGATACAAGGCAAGAAGGTAACAATTTGTACCTTAGTAAAACTAAAAAATTTCTCAAACAGCTAATTAGAGGGCTGCAGGTAGTGTAAGAGGTATATTTAAACAGAAAATCCTCTGGCCATTGTCGCTCTACTTTCACGTGTGTTGAACAGCCATTCTTTCAAGTACCAAAACCGGGCAGTTGGCAGCATCCTCCTCGAGGAGGACATAAATTCCTGTATTTGATGCTGGAGAGAAAGAAATGACAGGTTTGGTTTTTAATGTGGTATAATTCCATAAACTCTGGTGCTATGTTATATCCTAATATGATAAATGTTGATGTGTAATGAGGCATAAACGTTTTTCTAATTGTTACTCTTTTCGCTAGTTGTGAATTGGCCACTAATGGGAAACTTAGGGACCTGTTACAGAGGAGTTCAGTTAGATGGAGAGCAGTCACACTGCAGCAGCCATTTGCCAAGCCCAATGGCAGTTCTTAGGGACATGTGACAGAGCAAGAGGAGTGATGTTTGCATATTTTAAATGTAGTATTTCATCATGTCACATAGTTCTGTGAAGAATATATGTTGCACTAACTATGATAGTATTCCAGTTACTTCTTTTAGTTTCAGATTTATTTTTTTTTTAAAGGAGGGTTAGATCAAATTCTGTAAAAGTTTGCTGCTTATTTTTGCATTCTTATATGATGGCAAAATGTGTCTTGTATTATTTTGTCTGTTCATCTGGCAATTTTAATTTTATTTTTTAATCTGGATAATCCATATTCATAACGTTAAATTATGAGAAATGTTTATTGTAGGCTATGTTTCATAATTAACCAAAAACTAGTGTTTTCTCTTGCTTTCAGTCATAGGACAGCCATTTATGTTCTATTATTAGAGTCTCTTTACTGTAGGCCTCAGTTACCATTAAGTCTCTAGTTGTTTTCCATCAGCGTTAGATCAAGATCAGCTTCACTGGACCTGATTTGTAGTCCTTCCTTAGGCAAAATTTTTGTGCAGTTCAAGCGATGCTTTCCCAGTTGAGCTACTGTCAACAATGCTGTGTCTTTGTGTATTGTAGATTGCAAGTGTACCTTTAATTGCATCTTTTGGAACTCCATATGTGTGTGCCTACTTTATTCACACAGCTATATTCACACCGATATTACCTTCCCTCTAAGTTATTTCTAAGCTCTATGACATTTAAAGAATATTTTTCATGTTTTTAGTCTGATTCTAAATTTCATTTTTGATTGTAAGTTAAAAGCTTTTCGGTGTTACGCCACAAAAAGCTCATGGGCTTCCATGCAGTAGTCTGATGCCTCTGATAGATGATCCTAGAGGTACCTCTTCCAGAAAACAGTACATGTTCTTGATAGTTACTCTTGTATTACAACTTCTGCTTCTTTGCTTTGAGCAATCTGGTAAGGAACCTATATCAACCTGAGCCTGGGAAATGCCTACCAAGCAGAAGAGAATTTCAGTGTGGATGGCTCTTGATATTAAAGACCTGTAATTCTTTACAATGCATAGGATGTTCCATACTCTCTCTTATATTGATAAAAGTTAATTTGATATTAATATGTGTGTTACTGTTCAGTAATTCCTGACCTTCTATCTCATTCTGCTGAAGGTTCTGAAAGGCTCTTTTAGTAACAAGGTAGGCTTTCATGGAGCGCTTTGATGTCCTGTTTGTGATGCTCATCGTGCATCCTGTATGTATTCTAAGGGCTGCTGTGATCATCACCTGACTCTTAAAAATTGGTATTCATTTCAGGAGAGCAAGCAAGCTTTAAACAGTTACGGTGTGAAAGCTGCATGCCCTGATATATCAGGAAAGATACTACTGAGACTCTGTATGACTTCATTCACAAAACTGATGTCTGCATTGCGCAGAACAGAATCAGCAGCCTTATGTTTTTCTCCTAAACTTCATACTACAGATGGGGAGAATTATTTCTGTGGAACACTGAGTTTATAGCTCAGCAGTCAGATAGCAGCTGTATTTTCCTCCATTACCAGATCCTCAGCAACATCTTGTCCTGTTTGTAAAGCCATCTAGTTTATGAAAGTTAAAAGGCTCCCAAACAGAGCAAGCCGCTCGAATTTGTGCATTACACAGCTGCTAGATCCAGAGCTGATGCACAGGGAGAGCAGTATACTCGACTTCATATAATTGATAATGTTGGCACTTTTCATGCCATGGCTCTGAAAGGACTGAAGTTTAGCAGTCACCCTTGCCTGGCTTTGTGCTGGCATGCACCCAAAGAAAAATAAGTTAGCTCTCATATGGCTGCTTCAGTTCTTCAAGATGCTTTAGTCAGTAGAAGTTCACTGCTAAGAAGAGATTTGAATCACGAGGAAAATGAGAGTGGGTGACTGCTGCATCTCTGTGTATGGAAGCACTGAATGTTAGAGGTCATACATGCAGCCATGGAACAGACCTGTGGGGTCCTGAGGTCAGACAGATGAGGTGCTTGCCTACTGCAAGGTATTGTACTGCTGCCCTATTCACCACAGTATTGCAAAAAGCCACAGATATTTATCAGACAATTGTTATTTTTGACACGATAAAGCAAATTTAAGTATATTTGTCACAAATATACTTCTTAAGTACCTCAGATTTTCAGTACACAAAATAAATACAATTTAAAATACACTTCTCTGATACTGGTCATGGTTGTCATTGTAAAACTTGCCTTCATCATTTAAAAACAGTTGTATAAAACTTTGATCATTTTTCAACGTTTCATTTAAATTACAAAGTTCAATAAGCTTTCTTTGCCCAGCTTATCCGTAGAATATATATGCTTTATAAATACCCAGTGCACCAGCATTTAAAAGGCCGTGTGTTATCTGAGAAAACTCATGTAGAGAATCAACAGCTCTACCATAGGAATCAGTCAGCATAGTACTGCAAACAAGGGACCTTTTGTACCTCTACAAATGCAGAGCAGCATGAATTTTACAACTGCTGAGTGTACTCCAAAGTTAATTACCATTTAGATTCTAAATAAAATAATTCTCTTTAAAAAATTGTGTGGAAAAAAATTTTAGTGGCATATACCATCCTATTTATTATTTACTCAACTATAACTGAAATTGTAATAAGAAGTCAGGTTGGAATCAAGGCTGTGTGGAAAAGTACATCTTTTCAGTGGGGCTAATTAGCTTGAATAGAAGAAAGTGCTAATGCAGCTATCTGGAACCTGAGTTACTTTTTACTTTGCTCTGTAAGACATTCTCTGATGCCAAAGTCCTAGTTTTAATAAAGGGGTTGAGATCAATATGATTATGCCACTAAGAGATTTAATTGAAAAGAAGAAGCAGTGATGCTTAGGAGTTGTTTAAAGCACTGCTGTGTATGTTAAAGTGTATACTGTAGTGTATACCCTGTAAACAATAGTGTGCAGTGCATATATACTGCAGGAATTACTCTCTAGTTTGGGGGACGTGATTCCAAATTCAAATTTTGCTCAAATTTTCATTGAGAAAGAAGCCATGCCACAGATGGGGGAAGTATTCTTCATGAAGCCCTGAACTCAGTGGACTGGTTGTGGTGAGGAGGTGCTGTGAGTTGTTTCCCCCATGGTTCACAGCCCATCCAGCGATGCTGCACCACCTGCTAACTCTCGTTCTGCAGTCCTCAGCACCTACAGGGTCTTCAGTTATGTTCAGGTTTGGTTGAGGTCAAACTTTCCAAACATAAGAACAGAAGTGTAACTTCTGTGAGATTTCTGGCAATTGCATGTCCTTCTTTTGTTGACTTTTAATTGATACATTTTGGCCAATATGATTGTGCTTTCAAATATTTTGAATTGCTTCAAAGGAAGTTTGCTTTCCTGTTAAGTTAAATAAAGCTCGTCAATGCTGTGCTTGATTTTTATTACCCTGTATAATTCCTACTACAGACTGTATCAGATTTCTAGTGCTCTCCCATTCTTCTTTCAAAGTACCAGATCTTCTCAGTTGATCTCTGTTGACTCACTTCCTGAGCTGTGTCTTTGTTTTTAACCAAACAACTGTAGAAATACTTCTTACTCCTTTTTACTTTCTCATAGCTACTTTTGGAGAAGTCCTCTGTTTCTCAAACACTTGACAGGCTTGTTGTGTAGAGTACATTGTATTACATCTTGCCATGTAAAGCTATCAAATGTGACTGATGAGGACAAACTGAGCACTTTATAGTCTCTAGGGCAGTGACACTGGAATGCAGATTGCTTTCAGGAATAAAGGATTGTTTTTAAAGGTTTATAAAATGGCAGTATTTAATACTTTTGAATAGATTTAACAAAAATTTTCCACGTTGTCAAGTTAGAGAAACCAGTGTCTGCATTATTTTAGAGAGCACTTTACCGCAAAAAGTCTTGCTTTGACATAGATTGGAAAACAGATGGGTCAATGAAAAGGCACATGGATAATTTGCTTTCCTTTTGTTTTGTTTCACTCTTTGTTTTCCTTCTGTTTTATTTCCAGTGCCAACACATTTTGGTGTTTCTTTGTGTTTGGAGGTTTATGAGTATTCTTTTGCAATGCCCAAGGGTCTTGACTGAATATATTATGAATTTAATGTCATTATTACTGTGACCAATAATTCCTTCAGTCTCTAAAATTTTGGGAAGATAGTACAGTCTAGGATCTAAACACCTACAAACGGAAAACAAAGAGATGAGGAAGCCCCAGGTATGGGCACCTTTGGGGATGAAAGGGTTTCTCAGTCTTCAGGTTTACTTGCTGCTGTGTTTGCTATTTTCTTGCTCAGGAAAAACTATGTTAGTGTATGGGAGAAAAGAAAACTCGCCTCATTAAACATTTTTGGGTTATCTTCTTCCCACAATGTTACTGAAGCCAGCTGCATCTTGTGGTATCACTGGCCGGAGAATTCATTTATTGCCGTTCCACAGAGAAAAGCTGAAATTTAAATTAGGTTCTGCTAACCTTCCTAAAATTCCCATGAATTTGTATTTCTGGAGGCTGTGGTGTCATGCCCAAACTAAGATACTTCCTTTCTGTCCTTTGAACTCCCTTACCTCCATTTTGTACAGCGGTCTTCATTTCCAGGCCTGTTGCTGTGTAGTTAGACTGTATCACCTGCATCCTGATAAAAATGCTTGGGAATTGGTGATATGTAAATTGCTTCTTCCATTTAGTGCTTAATAAAGAAGCTTTTTCTGAGGGAAAGATGAGATATAAATGTAAAATCTTTACACCAGGAGAGTACCTTTTACACCAGTAAAACTTGCTGGATCATAACTAGGGCTGAAGCATGCCAGCAAGAATTTGATACTAGGAACTGAGTTGGCATCTAAACTTTTATTGCATTTCAGATCTAGAGAATCCGATTATACAATATTTCAGTGCCAGTTTACCATAGCAATGATTCTTGGCTTTCTTCCATCTTTGTTTTCAAAATAGTATGGAAGTTGAAATAAAAGCTAAATAGGAGCTAGACAGTATGTGCAATTAGTATGAATCAACATCCTATCTGAATTCAGACCTTATTTGCTGTAAATGTTATATAGGATCTCTGAACAACCTCGTGAGTTCTCCATAGGGCATATATAGATGTGTGCTAATTATCAGCTGATTTGTAAATACAGCTGAGAGAGCATTTCTGAAAAAGTCAGAAAAAATCGGTTAAGTTTAGCAACATGAATCCATTGTTGACTTGGGACGTATCAATTGTACTGGAGAAATATTTCCCTCTGGCCTCTAGATTTTGTAGAAAAAACAGAATATCCATTTCATAGAGCAGGGTGCTTAGAATAAGGTCCTCATATTACAAATGCATATTTATATCTGTTTGGGCTTTTGCATGTCTTTTTATTTCCATAGGGGATATCTCACTGTAGGTTGTATTATTTAATGAAACACTCATGGTTTCTTTTTCAGCAACATAAATTATACGTAGGAGTGTTTGTTTTGGGGGAGATCTTATTCACAATGCACGTCTCTCTTTGTGGACAAGTTGCACAATACACCATGCTGGTGAGCTGCATCTGTTCTACTAGTGAATTTTGTACTGGTTTGCAAGGAGTGTTTGACCACTCTGGATAGCTGCATTTACAGAAGCTCTTTTCATGACGGAAACGAAAAACTGCTGCCTTTCTGTCTGATGTGCAGCTGCCTCACATCTTTGTTGGGTATTTCTTTGATGTAATTTCAACAATGATCAAATTTGTTGGTGACACAAAACCAGATGGGCAGAGAATGCTCTTGTGGCCAGGCCAAAATGCGGTGACCTTGAGAGATTAGAGTGGCCGAGGCCATGGGGGAGCAACGGGAGATTAGCTGCTTAATAAATATAAAGTTCTGTAAGGCAGGGGTGAAGAAAGGCTGGATATGGGAGGACCTGACCACGTTTGTCACATTAAAGGAAACTCATTTTCCTGATTGTTCTGTCCTAACATGTCTTTTTATGAAAGCAAACATTTCAGACTTCACAATCCTAAAATAGCACAGATGGAGCAAGAAAAAGCTCAGGGAGAACTAATCCACAAAATGAAAACTTTTGAGGATACAGCTGTAATATAAGTAATTTACATTTCAACTCTCAAAGAAGTGACCTTGCCAAAGTACTTTGAAAAAAAAAAAAGTAATCTATATGGATTTGCTAGACTCGGATAAGTCATCACTAACAGCTAGAGGGAGGGAGTTTAATATATTTTTATATCCCAGAGATTTTAATAATACAGCCTAAATATTTGTACTTGAATTCATTATGCCTGAATTAAATGTATTGTAATTAAAAAGTAATTGAATTTAAGAAATTCTAAATGGATATAAATTGTAGTATTTGCATACTTCTACTAATAACACATCCTGTTCTGAATTTAGCTTTTAGTTTATGAACAGAAAAAAGACCACTGCACTTCAGTGTATGCCTTTAAAAACCTTGCTACTAAATTTAATATGATCCATAACAATGAAAGCCTTCCATAAAATGTGTAAATGCATTAGTAGTGCAAAGCTGTTTTTATTATTTTATTTATGTCTATATAACGTCTTAACAAATCAAAGCTGTAAAGCATTGTAGTGAAAAGCAGTTCATTCAAATAAAAGCAAGTGTATGTGGGTTTTTCTGGGGTGATATCTTTTCTGCATGATTCTTTGAGAGCAGAGCTAGTATTTACAGCTCTTGTGGTAGATAATCATACTTTAAAGATTTGAAGAAAGAAAGGATAAAACTATGGCATTCTGGCCTTCTACTTTGCAAAATATTGAAAATAGGAAGTGATCTTGGGCTGATACTCTGAAACTTGTGAATTGCAAGGGATGCTGGCAAAACATCTAGAAAATGAGCCCTGACAACACTGGCCTGAGATGGTGGAAAACACCTCCCATTGTACATACTACTTGGAAACTGAATAAATATCAAAACAAAGAAAATGGTAAGTAAAGGATTGTTCTTAATCTTAAAATAATGGAGGTGTCCAAAAACAGAAAGAACAGCAAATCTTTTTTGCAACCTGTATTAAAAAACATGATAATTCAGTGGAGCAAATACAGAACAATGCTGTCATAATTGGTTTCCATAAGGCAGAAAAAAAGAAGCGTCAAAGGCCTTGAAAAAGAAATTGCAATTTTTTGTCCAGAACTTTCAGTGTTATCAGGAAACTCAGATGTCTTCCTCAGAGGAAAAATATTTAGGAAACATTGACAATCACCAGATACTTATTTGCAAACTGGCAGCCAAATAAATACAAATTAGTCTGATTAGTCTGATTTTTGACTAGATGTATATAAAAAGGTCCCTAAGTCTTCTCTCTCTTTTTTTTTTTCTTCAAATATTCTGCAGTAGCAAGAATCACTAGTTGACTTTAGAGTGAGACTTTTAACTTGTCCTAAGTTTGCTATTCACTCATTGTGTCCTTCTTAAGAACTCATACAGTCCCAATATTCTCAGTAATAATGTGTGGATATAGCAATCTTTCAGAGTTTACTATGAGGACATCACAATATAGGCAGTGTGGTCACTGCTTTTCTGTGGCAGTAGTTACGTCACAGGGTGAAGTGGAGCACTGATTTTTTTTCTTTTAAATAGATCCAGAGGCATCGTACTTCATCTTGTCTTCATTCATATCTATTTTGTATAAAGAGAATGGCATAGTGGAATTTCTGTGCTTTCTCCCAAATAAAATATGAAAAGAAATATAAATAAGTAACATTTTGCTTGTGCACAAAGGCAGATCCTGAGTGGTATTGCGAAATGTATTTAGTCCTTCTCTGAAGGGTAGAGGAAAACACTCCAGGACGCAGTAGAAAGAAGAGATTTTTCTCCCATGATGCAAGCAGCAGTGAAGCTGGGATGCAGTCTGTAATGCCCTTTGTGTATAGGAACAGCTCTTTAACTTGTTCTGTGCAGCATGCTGTATTAAATATACAGAGCTTCTCAATCCTTCCCATTCCCCCTCTGCCTCTCTGCACCTACAAGGAGATATTTGTATCACACATACCCCTTCCTGTCTATCTGTGAACAACTGCCACAAGCAACTGCGGGTTGCAAACTGAGCAGGGTGCAGGCAGTGGTGTGTAACAGTGCAAGTCCCTTTGCTTCAGAGCGTATCTGTCTGAACTGGCCATCTCCACAGTTGAACTCCTTGTTTTGCTGCTTTTCAGACTAGCAGCAAAATTCCCCCTATTTTACTTATTAATGGGAGGAACAACAGTCAGGAATTGGATCAGAAGGTTGATAAAACATAATCTTCACTTTTTGTGAGTTAATGCTAAGTATTGTAAGCACCCATGGCCTTACATGAAAGAAATTATTTCTTCTTCTTGTTCACAGTCCCTATCTCTCATCTCTAAATTACATCACTACCAATGAATTCCATTTAATGCAACTAATTTCTGGCAGGAACCGCATAAAGTCACAGTGTAAATGATCTGTAACAGGGTGATCTTTCATCTGTTGTATCATGTTGCATTCTTTCCTTCTGTATCTTATTTTTGAAAAATAACTGGAAAAGTACTTGTCTTTTGGGGTTCATGATTTTATTTTATTTTGTTTATAAATGTGTGCTGTTGTGTAATCTTTCTTCAGAATGTTCTTGTGGGTGGAAAACGAGCTGAACATACTTATTAAGAAAAGATGAAGAAGCTTTATCAGTTGCCTGAAATGTTTATAATGTCTCGATATTCTATCCTGTCTTCTTAATTAGTTTTATGAACTACACCAATTTGCCCACTGAGGCTGTCTGGATATTAGAAAGTATTCAAGTGTAAAGTAAGCATTAGGCTGATGCTCCTATGCTATTATTTTAGAAATACCTATGTGTTTACTCTAAGAAAATCGGTTTGTTTGAGCTTTTTTATCTTGAGTTACAGATTTTATATCTCTGCACTCTATTATATGATTTACTGTCAGGTTAAGTGGATTAATTAAATTAGTAACCTAATGAGTGTAGTTTAGTTTGAAAGATAGATGCTAATGCTGTTTTGTTACCTTTGTTGATGATTTTCCGTATTGCAATCAAATTGCTACCAAGTTCTGGGAACCTTTTGAAATACATTTAACACTTGTAATGTTTAACTTTATACATTCAAGCAATGTGTTCCTCTTTTTCCTCAGATCATGCAGAGAAGTAATACAAGCATTCATTGTGGTACAGCCTTTAAACATGAGAAAGGGTCCCATTCATGCAAAATCAGGTTTTGGCCTTTCTGCAGTGACAATCAATATAGCGATGGGATTCTCCTTTTGTAGCATGCTGTTAGCATTGGAAATTCACCCAGAGATAAAGCTTAGTGCTTGCTTACTTGGCAAATGTGATTAAACTCTGACAGATAAAAGGAGAATGAGAGTAATTGTATGACAGAGGAAACAAGGCAGGGTATGAGCTACACAGATCCCGCGGAAGAGCATGTGGAACTGGACTTTTGTGAAAGCTCAAAACAGGCTGCTTCTTGAGCTGATTGAGTTGCCAGGGGAAGGCTTAGTCTGGGTTTACGTCATCCTGGAGGAAGAGGAAGGTGTTCCTCTGTCCGACTTACATGCCCTTGTTTACAGGGTGGTAGGCTGATCTTTGCATAGTTGTGGAGGAAGGTAGTGTTTCAGAACGGATGATGGAGATGCTGTCTGCTCAAGGAAATCTCCTGGTTCATCTGAACAGGTTTATCAGATACAGAAATGAACTGCTTGTGCATTATGCTCCCGTCCAGCATGACACTTTATCCATGCTGCTCCAGCTTCTTGTATCTAGTAGCTTAGGACAGAGAGCTTTGTATCCAAATGTGCATCTACCCAGCCTACTCGAATCTTGGTGATGAATCTTTCTCTTTGACCAGACTGTTTGAGGTCATGTGGATTTCTTTTCTGTGTGGCACTGTGAGGATACATGTCTGGGACAAAGAACATCAGATGCAGGGTTTTTTAATATTACAGTGTAGCAGAGGAAGCGTAATTCATTCAGAGTTGCAGCTGGACTCTAGATTGCAAGATAGCTTGTTCCCAAATGTAGATGACCTCCAAGATTTTTATGGTAAATCTCAGTTTTGTAAAATAAAGCAGTTCAAAATGTTTGGGTGTTTTCTAAGTTACCCTTTATGCTTATGCATATGGGAATGAATAGAGATTGGGTGGGAGTGGAGATTAATTACAGAAATAGAGGATGGGAAGATGTGAGGCTGAAATTTCTCGCAGAAGAGGGAAATGGTTATAATCTTATAATCCTTGAAAATGGGAGAGAAGTAATATGAATAACCCATATAGATTACAGCAGACAAAACATATCTGGGATGGAAAAGGGAATTAAAAAACAACAACAAAAAAAACACCAATAAAACCACCACTAACAAAAAAACAACTGTTTTATTTTATTTTTACAAATCTTGTGGCTATGTTTTCTACAGCTGTCTGTGGTTCATTGGACATGTGTAAAGAAAGAATTACTGGAACAACCTCTGTGCCATTGTCAGTGACTTTGGGAAAGAGTCCAGGAATGGATATTCTGTCTTTAGAAGACCCATGTCCCTGAGCCTAGGATTCATCTTACATATAGAGTGACCTATGGTTACTTGCTGCCAAGACCATCAAATTTCACATTCTCAAAAGCATTATTCAACTTGTAAAAATGTTGTGCTCATGCTTTCATACTGTCCTTTTTGTTTTGAGACCAGTAGCTTTATTGATATAGTGATGGATCTTTGGACAAATTAATCGTAACTGATTTATTGCTTCTATTGATATTAATATTGCATGAGAACAAAGGACAAAATTTTATGGATCGAAGTTATTTCAGTGCCCGCTTCAAGGACTACAGGGAGAGAAAGATGTGTTCTGTATTGTTCTTGCATCGGCCTCCTTTTTCTTTTTTTTTTTTTTTAATTTGATCACAATCAACATTTTAGGAGGTTCTTGTAAATAAGAGGATATTGTTGTAAAAGCAGAGATGTGCTTTTGTAGCATGGAGTGGTGATTGTTCTCACAGTCACCTTTTTAAAGGTGATTTTTTGCTTTTTGAGGGATGCTCACTGGCAGCTATGATGCCCAGCATACCTCCTGTCTCCCCTCTGACAGAGCACTTGTTAAGCCAGCTGCCCAGGTTACCTATTTGCCTACCGCCCTGCTAGCTGTTTGTAAAATGTACAGCATGAAGTGCATTCTTCACCCTTGGAGGTTTCAAAACCTGCCTGGATAAGCCCTGGGCAACTCGGTCTGATGCCACAGCTGACCCTGCTTTTAGTAATACTTTGTATAGAAACCTCCTGAGAGCCCTTCCAACCTGAATTATTCTATGATTTTATGAACGAACAATCAACACCATTTGAGGATACGTGTATATTACGTTTGTTAAATAAGGCAAAACTGAGTTTTTTCCTAAATGATATCTGGATGTAATATACAATTCTCATTATGCAGTAATATGCCATTACTCTGTGTATGAATAGCAGATTGTAATAGAAGGCCAATTCTTTGGGGGTAAAAGTCGTTGAAAGTTTTGCCATCCACAAAGTGGAGGTTCAGAATCCTCATTCAGAATTCATGAGTCATATTCTCTATTGCCTTCTGCTTTATGGAGTCACTATCTCTGTGCACAAAGGGTAGAAAACATGTTATCAAATCGGATTTGGCCTGAATGTTTTTCACTGTGCTTTCCAAGGACATTGCGGATAAGAGGCACAGAGAAGGATGATTCATGTTTCTCCTCTTCTCACTGATTTGCTTTGTTTCGGAGACCCTTCAAAGAAGGGTATATATTATGGTGGGAAGAGCCAATCCACCAAGCAAGTGGTGCAGACCTCAACGTCTGCCTGATGCTATTGCAGCTCCATGGCATCCATTTCTGACATCCTTTTAAGATTCATAAATGAGATACCTAACTCAGGAATGGATAGCTATAGGCATGATGATCTTTTTCTAAAGATTTGAAAGCTGGTGTGTTAATTAAATTAATTAAATAATGAATACACTTTTCATTTTTGTGGTCATCAAAACACAGTCTCTAGTAGTCTTTATTTACACAGTTGTCTGTCTGTCTCTTGAACATCAGGAGGTATTAATGATTACTGGGGGCATATGGTATGGGAAAGAAGATGCTTACTGTCTGTAAGCTATCTATTATTTATTTCCAGAGGCTATATTATCTTTTTTTTCCTTTTTTTTTTTTTTTTTTTTTTTTTTACTACAGAGGTTTTCTGTGTGATACTTATAACCCAACATGCTGTAAGTTGCATTAGAGGTTATATTTAGTTGAGGTTGAACAAACAAAACTGAAAAGTGGATGCAGCCTTTTTTTTTAATGAAGTATCTGTTGTGGGAATGCATATCTATTGGGAACCTTTCTAATTGGCTTGAGGCATCTAGACAGCTTTAGTTATAATATATTTTATAAATCAGAAATAACCACAACCAAGAGTATAGACTGAATTTCTCATGTTACCACAGTATCTATTATAATGTGAAATTATCTTTCTGTGTGCAAAACATGAGACAGACTTAACCATTTAGGATGATAAAATCTAAGTGCTTTATTTGCAAACACCATTGAAGTGCAAAGAATAAATTTAGGTTTATTACTAAATAGCTTGCCATACGTTGTGAAATTTGCCATTCTATTGATAGGATTTGCCAGTCAGTAACAATGATATGCTGTTAAGCATAATATTATGAAATTTTCTCATAATCAGAAACTGAGTAACATTTTAAAAGACTGGAGCGGTTATTGTTATATGGCTATTTCCTCACATTATTGTATGAGAAGAGTTTTCTTATTGGGAGGAGCTACTAACATTATGAACATTAAAGTACTAAAAATGTTTTGAAATTTTTACTCTCTGCAAGGCAATACTTTAAGAGTTTCTATATGAAGGCCTAGAAATTCTTTGTTCATATTATTGTTCTGATTTTAGATATAAGGCTGTTAGAGTTGCTGGGTGTGATGTACGGTTTGTTGCTCTCACTATTCTAATTCGGTCTTTGCTTTAGAGTGTTGAAAAATAGACCAAATAAAATTGGTGTTAGGTTCAGCAAGTGTAATTGAAAGCTTATCTGAATGACATGTTGCATAGTAGTATGCCGGATGTTTGGCAGCATCATACAAAATCCAAACTTCGTGTATTTCAGATTAATCCTGAGCTTCTGAGAGAAGAACTCAAAAAGCAAAGGAAGAGTGGAGATGTAGCTTGCCACTGAGTGAAAGGGCCATAGCCAGTTTCCTGAATACTGCCATGTTTGCACATGCATCTGCACATTCATCAAACTATGCCAGAGAGAACAAATAGTATTTTAAGAAGTTTTTGATGTTGAGACACGGATAACTTTTTAGATGATTTGTGGTTGTTTGAAACTGGTTCATTTTTATCAAATACCTAGCAGTCTTTTTTTAAAATATTCAATAAATGTACTTGCTACTTCCATTTCTTCTATCCGTCTTATTTCTCTGGTTGATAAGTATCTGGAAAGACTGGATGCAGAATGGATTTAGAATGGATTTAGAAAGGATTCCATTCAATTGAAATGTCCAGAGTTCTCAGAGAAAGTAAAATTCTTGTGAAATGACAGAAGAACTTTTAGATGGGATGAAACTTCCAAAGAAGTGACAGGTTGGGCAGGTCTGAACCAGGTCTGAACCACGAGAAACACCAGTGGCAGCACGCTGAACATGTGGGCAGCGGGGTCTGTGGGTGGCATTCTGGTGCTGAGTGTTGCAGGGTGCTGTACCTACAGCCTCGTCTCACTTCCAGAGGGGTAACAAGGGTGCTTTTCTTCATGTCAGCAGTATTTGACATCTCCCTCACATCATTTAGTGCGGATTGAACAGAGGGAAGTCCTGTTCAGAGTTTTACTTGGGCTCGTAAGATGTTTGCCCAGGCTCTACTGCCTGACCTTCACCGGAGCTTTCCAGCGCGATTAGGCCTGCAGCATGGCGGTTGCAGTTTTCCTTGGCTGCAAGTGGAAGCAACAAAACTTTAACATGTGAAAGATGACTGTAGCCTACAGAACAACAACAGCAGTGCTCCTTTTGCCTGAAAGTGCTGAGCATATGCCACTTTCAACTGCGGTATCTGCCTCACTCTTACCTGAGAGACAAGGCAGTGACTAAGCCTCGGGTACCTCCGGCCGCTGAAGTCAGAGCCCTCTCTGGGCCGGTGCCTGGTTTTCTGCTTTAACGGTGGTGTGAGAAGGAGCCCAGGTACAGAGGGTTGCTCCTGGTGCCAGTAAGAAAGCTTCTGTTAGACAACACTGTCAGAAGGCTACAGAAGGCCACCTAAATATACGTGCAAACAGGTTTTTGTTAATGACCTTTTGTGCAATTGCCGTCAGGCCGACAAGGGAGTCCGTACAGGATTGCGCTTTCCCAGAATCTGAGCGCTACATGAAACTTCTCTTATCCCTGATCCTCTGCTTCTCTGATCCTCTTTCCTCCAGACCTGTACAGAAGGGTTCAAAAGAGCCAACCCACTAGGGTGTCTATATTTACCTTAAAACCTGTCTTCAGAGTATCATGAGGATACCCTTTGCTTACACTACTTCAAGAGACTCTTGCTTGAAAAAACAGTTGTATTCTGAAGTACCAGCAGGAAATGTGCTTTTGTTGGATTTTTATTTTATTTTTTTGCACACCTGTGTAGCCCAATGTTGTGGTTTAGCCCGGCTGGCAGCCAAACACCACACAGCCGTTCGCTCACCCTCCCCCCTCCCTCTCCGGGATGGGGGAGAGAAACGGGAAAGTGAAGCCTGTGAGTTGAGATAAAGACAGTTTATTAAGACAGGAAAAATAATAATAACAATAATAATAATAATAGTATTAATAGTAATAATGTGTACGAAATAAGTGATGTACAATGCAGTTGCTCACCACCCGTTGACCGATGCCCAGCCTATCCCCGAGCAGCCGGCCCCCCACCCCGGCTAGCCACCCCTATATATTGTTCAGCATGACGTCAGATGGTATGGAATGCCCCTTTGGCCAGTTTGGGTCAGCTGTCCTGGGTCTGTCCCCTCCCAGCTCCTGCTGCACCCCCAGCCTGCCCGCTAGCAGGACAGAGCGAGAAGCTGAAAAGTCCTTGGCTTGGTGTAAGCACTGCTCTACAACAATTAAAACATCAGCATGTTATCAGCGCTCTTCTCATCCTAATCCAAAACATAGCACCCTGCCAGCTACTAGGAGGAAAATTAACTCTGTCCTACCTGAAACCAGGACACCCAACCAGTGCATGTTACAAAAATACAGTAAAAAATATGTTGATATGCAGATATAGCAGATATATTTTTCAGCCTATGAGAAAGACTTAGCTGATACGGAACCTGAGATTCCAGGGAATCTCTTGATCTAACAGCAGATGTGAAATAGCACTGCTTCAGTTACCTGTGTTTTGTAGGTTAAGGAAGGATTAATAATGCTGTTAGTGATTCTTGCTGTCAACACTTGTGCATCTTAGGCAAAGGAATGTTTTTTTGGGTAGGTTGCCTGCCTGTGGTGACTAAGGCAGTTAGTAGCCTTGTATTTAAACTATGGACAGATAAATGCTGGAACAGTATTGTGGTTTGGCAGTATAGTGGCTTAGAGTAGAAAGGATTGGGAGCAGGTAACCTTTGATAAAACATTCTAAAAAGTTTCCCCTGAGTAATCGATATGTATTTATTGCCTTAATTTTGTCTCAAGTTTTATTTGGCATGTCTCCAAAAGTTTAGCTCGTCTCATTTTTTAGATCCCCTTTATTTCCCAAATGTCTGTCTGATTTATATTGAACAGTTTTTGGGAAGAAAAAAAAATCCCAAGTCCGCATGCCACAAATGAAAAATTTAAGACAAAAGATTTTAGTGATGGAGGTAGGAAGGGAAGCAGGGTTTTATTAATATGGCAAGGGGAAAAAAATTGAATTTATAAACCATTTCAAACTTAGCAGGGTAGGAATACGTTTATTAATTTACTGTCAAGTTGTTACTTGAAGTCTTATATCAGAGTTGGGACCAAGGAGGAATCGACATGCTGTTGGCATTGCCGTCGCGCCGTGGAGAGAGAACTCGGGGCAGTACAAGGGAGCCGCGGAGGGGAGGAAGGAAGCTGCCCTGGTTGAGAGCTCGTGCATCTTGCTCCCCGCTGGAGGAAGGGACTGAAGCGTGACTCTCCCGAGGCAGCGTATCTTGCATGGCTGCCAAATCTACTGCTTTTGGCAGCAGTCTAACGCTTTTATGAGTCATCTATCATCCTACCATTTTTTTCCAGTTTTTCTATCGCCAGTGTGAAACAACAGATTTCCCCCTCCTCCCTTTCGATTCCTGCCCTTGCTGTCTGTTTCCAGACTGCCATATGAGCAACATGCTTGTGCTCATCGGTTGCTGCCCAGTGACAGGGAACGGGTCTCTTTGTCACCCTTCCGAAGTGCTGTACAGGCTCCATTCAGCTCAGCCTCTGCCCCGACCTCTCTCTGAGGAGAGCAGCTGGCAGGCTCAGGTGCTGGAGCACGTGTTGGTATGCAGGATGACCTGTGCTTGTGTAAAACACAGTCCACTCCGTAGGTGTGTATTACACATTCATCAAGGAAGGGGCCATGCCAAAGGCAGACCGGCGCCTGGTCCTCACATTGGCTGTGGTTTGGATTTTGAATATTAGGTTGGAGCACAGCTACTCTGTGTCCTTTACTCAGGTCACAGGCTAAAGCCACCATCTAGCCTTTAATCATTACGGGGAGTTGCCAGCATTCCTCTGATCGTATGGGAAACTTTTGTTTTGACACACATACTGTATTCTTGTAAAACATCAAGATACAAGTGCAGTATTCATTTCAGCAAACAGGAGAATTGAATTCTCTCTTCATTAGCAGTGCGTGAAACAGTGTCTGCTGGTTGGTTCAGGGCTTTGATTTTTATTCTAAACCCAGATGGAAATATTTGCATAAGTCCTACAGTAGTCCTTTGTGGGGGCTTTTTAGTTCTCCTCACCCCAGTTAATATTGCAAACTTAAGAAATCCTCTAAAATTAATCTTTTTCATTACGGCTGTTACTGGGTATTACAAATGCGACAGAAAGATCTAGAAGCCACAGCTAGCGCAGCTTTCCAAGGGGCTGTGAAGCTGCAGTGATTATTTGTGTGTTGTGCGCGTGTGCTTATCTCTTTTGGCTGGTAAGACCTTCCATGTTTCCCCATTTTTATTTCCCCTCTACACACACTCCTTCCCAGCTGCTGTAACCAGCGCAGCGTTCGCCCTCTGGCCAGTCTGGAATAAGCTGTTTGTGAGGCTGCTGGTAATGCCTCTCCGGCCGCCACTAGGCAGGACGCACGCAGAGACACTTGGCATCTGTGCTGCGGCTCGCTATCAGGCAGCCTGGTGCCACCTGGTACCCTCTGGTCCAGAGCTTGCTGCTGTACTTGAGCCTGAGTGCCCTGCAAAGAAACCCTTGGTGGTCCAAATCCGTCCCCAGAGCAGCTTCTGCTGCCTTGTCCTATAAAGGGTACGTGTGGCTGTTTTATGCTCTGCACTGCTGGAGGAGCAGGATGTTGCATAATATTTGTTGTTTCATTGAAATTCTGCTTACAGCTGTAGCTACAGCTCTTAGCCTGCGCCGAGAAAATCTGTGATTTCTTGGGTTCTCTTTCTGCATCCTGGCAGATCCCTGAGTTCCTCCATCAGGGCCACCGTTCTTGCATTTGTCTGGTCTCCTAGGGCTCAGCATGCTGGAGGGGTCTGCGTGTGCTTAGTGCCCCATGCAAGGGGTAGGAGCACTTACTGAGACAAGGCCTGATGGATCAGCAGGAGCTTTTCTACTCAATATGCTTTATTTTATTGGTGTTTATTTTACTTGCAAAACAAAAGTGAATTCCCTTTTCTCTGTTGTCTGTTTTTACCTTACCAGTGCTTTTCTTTCCATTTTTATGTTAAGTGGTATGGTGCCTGTGCAGTATTTATTTTTAATTGTGTGTTAGCATGTGTTTTACTGTTGAAAACAAATAATAGCCCAGTGTCTTACCAGCTTAGAAATTCTACCATCCACACTGTCACAGAGATCCTTTCACGAACCATATCCTTCTCCAACTCCCTGTGACTGGTTTTTAAATGTTGCAGCCAGTGGACCGTAAGTTTTAGAGGTACATTTGTTAGAGATGCCATTTTGCATTCACTGAGAAAGTACGGTTGTGTTTTGACACCATTTCCTGTTGCCCTGTCTCCTGCTTTGGAACAGCGTGGAATAAATGCAGAGATGCATTTTTTGAAGGGTAATCATTGGTATATAATAATCTAAATTACGAGGCTGCTTGTCTCCGTACATGTGTGTACGTGTGTTTTATAAGCAAAGCCAGTGTTCGTCTGGAGGTGCTCTGTACGTTACGACAGCCCAGCAATCAGCATAAAATCAGGCAAGGATGAGATAAGCACTGTCTATGCAGTAGTCAGAGGATTTGAGTTCATTTCCAGTTGCCACACATGTAGCTGTTTTTAATATCTTTCAGTGACAGCTTTTATAACGTTAGAGGTCAGAGTGAAATTGTTATCTGTTTTATCCTTCTGAAAGCATATAGATATAACATCCTTTGGACCAAATCCAATCTCTGTTTCCCTTGGAGTGCAAGTGTTGAAAGCATGAAAAACATCCCAACTGCAGTGATTAGATGTATGGGATAGGTGGAAGCAGCAGAGAGCTGTTAACTTCTGTGGTAGCTGTTTTCACAGGGGTGTGTCGTGGATTTTGAGAAGGGTGGCAGTAGCAGTTAGGGAGCCTCCAAGCATACAAATTACTGGCCAGTGCCCCAGCACAACATCTACATAGCAGGCATAGATATGTCATAACTCCACAGCTGTTCCACCTCCTGTGACATTACATATGGTGAGGGAAGCCTATCCAGCCTCTGCATTGAGTTTCCTTCCTCAGGGGAGTGTCATTGGGTTCTCTCACCCAGAAGGTTTTGGTTTTTTTTGTTTTTTTTAAATATATATATGTATATAAATTGCCCATAATAACAATGTCCTGATGTCACATTTGCTAATTCTTCAACCTGGGACCAGAGGCTGAATGACAGTCATTGTTGTCCTTTCTTTTCGTACCTCCCTGACCTCACAATCCTTCTTTTGCCCATTACTGACCTTTCCTTCATATATTTCCTTCTTTCTCAGTCTGCGTTTTAAACTAAAAGAAATAGCTACCCAAACTAACTCAGAAGTTGTAAGTATATGATAACGTTTTTTCTTCTTCTTCTTCTTCTTCTTTTTTTTTTTTTTTTTTTGGTATTATTAGAATTATTTGAATCAGTTACCCAGCTGCAAGATACCTTATGAGAAAGCACACCTCTGTGTGGAAGGAGGTGATGATATCCATGCAAAGTAGTTAACAGGCACACAGACTGATAGAAACAATTCTTTTGAAGGCCCAAGAGGATATTCTCACTTGAATTTGTTTGATGCTCAATTGAAAAAGGGAGATTTCTCCACTTCTCTTTAAATAAGCTTTTTACCTGCAATGTCATGGCTGCATGTCACCCACTATAGCTAGATTTGTCTAACTTCATGTCAAGTCAGGATTTCTTTGTATAAACCTAATTTTAGAGTTTTCTTTTCTACGTAAAATGTATGGGTTGTTTTTTTCCCTTTGATTTAATTTGTCAGTATCATGTAGCATTTCTGCCTCCATCTCTCTATCCATCTCAAGTCAGTTTGTGGATAGTGGCACAGATTTGATGTTCTTTTTTTTCTTTTTTTTTTTTTTTTTTCTTCTTTTCATGGCTTTTTCATGGAACTAAAAAAGGGTGACAGTCACTGGAATGATAGGAGAGGCCAAATTTAGGACCAACATCACTTTGCGTAAAAGTAAACAAAATGCCACTGAAGAAACAGCTAGTTCTGGTATGCTGCTTTGGAATTTGATTACAAACTAATTATAGATGGAAATACTTGACATAAATATGAATATTTATGCTTGCAAAAAGGTTATGTGTGAGGTCCTAGTAACAGCATAAATACTAAACTTCCTGGGAAAAAAGCATTATTTTCAAACTGCAGTACTTCTACCAAGCTTCCAAGTGCTGTCCTTTGTTTTCTGTAAGTTTGAAAACTCAAGATTTTAATCGCTAACCAGTGGTGCAAAACCAATATCAGCTGCTCCTGTTTTGTACAGGGAAAGTTATAGAATGTGGTACTGCACAGCCAGAAACTCCCTTGTGAGCAGATCTGGATTAATCAGAAGGCATGAAGAAGTATTTTTGAAGGCCTTAGGCTAAGATTAAGGTCTCTTCAATCCTGTGAGAAGTCATGGGTGGAGGAAGAATTGCAGGGTCAGGGCTAAACTAGTTAGATGTTTGGTCAGAGGAGATTCCCCTAATGGTGTCCACCAATCTGAAACCACAAAAAAGCTTTTATCAGAACAAAAACAACAAACAAACAACATACACACACACACACACACAGTACCGCGTCCAGTCCTGGGCCCTGCGGTACAAGAGAGACCTGGACATGCTGGAGAGAGTCCGTTGGAGGGCTGCCAGTGTGGTCGAGCAACTCTCTGAGAGTTGGGGCTGCTCGGCCTGGAGAAGAGGAGGCTCAGGGGGGATCTTACAGTGTAAAGGAGGGTGCAAAAAAGACAAGAGTCTGCTCCTTTCAGTGGTGCCCAGTGCCAGGACAAGGGGCAATGCGCATAAACTGGAACACAGCCAGTCTGTGATTCTGTGATCTGAACCCGAGTCCAGCATCTGACAGTCATTTTTGTCCTCTCCCTTTGTGTATGTTTATGATATATACAAGTATAATTTAGTTTAAGGATTAGAAACTAATTTATGTTTAAAGTAGCAGCGTAAATAATCTTCCTGTTGACTTTATATGAGTGGCACTGGACCCTTATCCAGTTGTGACAAGGATAAATCAAGCTAATATAAAGTAATCCTTTATTCATACCAAATGACACTTCTTACTTTTTTACTGTTTACCGTAGACGAGTCTCTGAGAGAAAGTTTCTGAGCAATCCTTTAAAATGGGGAGCTAGTGGCAGAGCTATGGATTCTCTGTGGATTTAGACATTCATAGTTGGATTGGCTTTTTTTTTTCCTCCCTGAAAAGTAATAACTTCTGGAGAAAAAGGCAAGTAGTTTATTTAAAAAAAAAAAAAGCAAAACCACATGCTTTGAGTCCCTGGTAGGTGATGACACTCAAATGTGAAAGTGTTGTATATGTTGTAGATAAGTAAACAAATGGGTTATTAAAATGTTTCAAAAAGACATGCTTTTACTTTAGGATTGGTCCAGAAAGATTAAAAAAAAGCTGTAAAATGTGCATGTTTTGAAGGGATGTATGCAAAAACTCTTGCCCATTGATTGCAGGGTAGAATCACTTAAAATCCAGTTTCACCTGAAGATACTTGCTAATCCTTAAAAAAAGAAACCACAAATGCTGATGTTTTCTTGAATCACTTAACAATTCCAAAACACAGATCAGAATTCTAATTTCTCCGTTTTAGTAACAGATAATATAGAGATAAAAACTATGTAGAATATGAATATTAATTTGTTAACCATATTACAAAACCCTTCTGCCCATTTAGCCCTGCATTTTTGAAGCAATATTCTGGGAAATAGCTGATTGGATCCTATTAATTTAAATGAGAGTCAAATGACAGTCTGTATGGACCTCTTTGAAAATGTGAAGTTTAGTTCTTTATTCCTGTTTCTTTCAATCCATTGTAGAAGACTTTCATGTATTTAGTGGACTTTCAAAGGCAGACATACATAGTGCAGTTAAAATACTACAATTTAGTACTTGCACCACCTAAGTTGTCATTTCCTGCAGAGCAAAAGAGTATAGTTAAAACACGTTGTTTTATTTGATGTTGCAAGATATAAGGCTTCTAGTCGCTCACAGTGTAACTGGTGAAAACTTTATTGCCTGTTGTCAAAAAAATCATTTTAATTTAATTTTTGAAACTTGAATCTAAATCTTAGATCATACTTTCTTTATAATTACACACACTTATTGGAGCAGCATATGGTGAAAATATATAGGACTTTGCTGTATAAAAGAATAGAATACAAATGCTAGGCTTTTACGTTGATTGCACCTGTATGGGGGCTTTATAAGCTTACAATTTGAATCATTTATAGACACAGACTCAACATAGTTCTAACATAGCTAGTACTGCAAGCCTTTTTTTTTTTTTTTTTTTTTTTTGCTGACTAAATGATAGGCAAAGCAATTTTCAACAAATGTCTCCCAGTAGGCTGTCATCATGGAAGCCTTGTAATGTTGCATTTTAACCTTAGCACTGGCAGCTATCCAGAAATTATTTCGTTTATGCCAAACCGTTCTGCACAAGGCACTTGCCCTTTTACTGTATGGGAAGAGAATAAACTTAACTTTCCCTTCATCTTTCCATTGTTTTATCAGATCATTTTCACCTGTGTTCTTAAATGCTTATGAGCAAAAATGAACTAGTGATAGATTACCTTTTTCGCGTGGTGATCGTGGTTTCATTATGGAAGGATAAAATTGAAAACTCCCAGGAACTTAGGTGTCTGATTGCCACTTGTGCCTTTCAGAATATTTAGCATCAGAATTTGATCTTAACAAGAATAATTTCTGCTTCATTACATTCAAGTTGTTTGCTCTTTATTAGTTTGGTTTGATTTAAAACACTTGTATACCCCCTAGAGCAGGGACTCAGGTAGTAATGTCTCTGCCTTCTGTAAAATCTTTCCCATTTATTGGTTATATATATCCATTCATCTTTAGTGCAGGCTAAGAGATGCTAAGAGCTTTTTATTTTTATTTTTTTTTAACTGAAAGATAAACGATCCCTTAAATTAAGCATAAATCTAGATTATGTTCAGGATGAAGTCATGAATAAGCTGGTGGTCAGGTTTGGTAGGTGTAAGGCCTCGTAGATCTCTGTGCCCTAGTTCTAAAGACTTGCACTCGTAAAAAGCCAGCAAACAAAATGTGCAACTGAAGGTGTATGTTTTAGCTAATCTCTACT
The DNA here is from genome assembly GCF_013377495.2 of Cygnus atratus. Classification (NCBI taxonomy): domain Eukaryota; kingdom Metazoa; phylum Chordata; class Aves; order Anseriformes; family Anatidae; genus Cygnus; species Cygnus atratus. The sequence goes on from NC_066368.1 coordinate 7,857,953, forward strand.
GTGACATACAATTGTTCCATGTAACTAGATGGAAGATAACTATTGGATTAACTTCATAAAATCTCCCCATGTGGTCTGCATTTCTTCATCGGTAGACACTGTGCAATAGCTCGGAGATGAACAGATATTTGCATAACACCCATACATATCAAATCTATGCTGATGGATTTGTTGACAGTACTTCACATGAATTTTCATATAATGAAAATGTACTTTTGAGTTATTCCACAACTCAGAGACTCGTAGTTTCCAAACTCTTTACAGCACTTCTTGCTCTGTCCTGTGCAAGGTAGTCTGAACTGCAACACCTCACAAGTAAGGGCTTAAGGGAAGACTGTGCTGGTTTGTAGTTTTATCACTCCCTTTGTCACAAGGAGCTTCTGTCTTTCGATTCTTGCAGATCCTCTCTGAGACAGTATTCAGGGAAAAGATCTTCCCTACAAATAATGCTTTATGTTAGAAATTGATCCACTCCTTGAAATTATTGAGTCATATCACATTGGCTCAGGCAGCCTGTGTTTTTGTCTCCTTCACCTACTGAATTCTTATTCTTTTTCATCTTTTTCATCTTTCTTTCTTTCTTTCTTTCTTTCTTTCTTTCTTTCTTTTTCTTTGGCCATTCTCTCTCTTTATGAGAGGCACTTTCAGTCATGCATTAAATGGTTACTGGTTAGCCAGTGTTTTTCCACGATTTGACTATTAACCAACAGAAAAACCCACAATTTATAATTATATTCGTTTAAAGTATAGGTCAAAGATGTTCCAGAAGAACCAGCTACTATTTGCTTAAGTATATAAATATGGATGAGGAAGCCTAATTTTAGGCATCCTGCTTTAGACGTCTTGACCCTTGTGGTTTCTTTGGTTTTATATCTCCTTCAGCTTCCAGCACTCAGAGACTTAGCTACACATAATTTATCCTCTGTAAAGTCAAATATTTCCACTGAGTGTGTTTACTTAGTAAAGCTACTCAGGGCAATTGGTCCAGTATTTTTTGTGGTTGTGGTAGTGGAAATATCAAATTGTCTCAGGAACAAGGGTATTCAATAAGAGTCAATACACTGGCCTCTATTACCTGAATCTTTAAAGCAATACAGGTAATGAAAAAAAAACCAACACCACCAGAGCTTAAAAAACACACAACCCATGCACACCTGTGATATTCCAATGGCTGAGACTTGATGCTATCTAATAACTCACAGAAAGATTCCTTCATGTAGCTGAAGTGTGAGAACACAGAAATTGAGAACAGGATTCACAGGCACCCAAAATCTCTGAAGATAACCTTCTGAGATATGGTAAGCAGAAAAGTCAAACCATTTTTAGTAAAAACAAAAAGGAAACGAGACTTCTAGATTTAGACTTCTTTATTTATGAGACTTTTCAAACGTTTTGTCATTAGAGAATTTGCCTTTCGGTCTATTTCTTTCACATCAGAGTGTGTTTGGTTCCTGTGGATGATTGCTACCGCCTGAAGAGTATAATTCACCAAATACGGTTGGGGAAGAAAGGCAAAGTTTTGCTAATAAGACTCTCAGATAGACTATTAACTTAAAACTTCCAGGAGATGTTATTAGTTGCAGGGAGAAGGGTCAGGTCTCTTTGTGAATATATCTTCTGTTGGCTTTCAGCCTAACAGCTTTAAGGGACATTAGCTTGGAACTGAGCAATATAAGCAGAAGCAAGTCTGTTGCTGCTGCCTGGTGGGAGCTCACAGATGCTTGTAATAAAAATTGTTAAAAATTGTTTCATTAGTTTGCAAAAAGCAGATTTCTTGGAATACTGTACCTTAATTTGCCAGGAATATTTAATTTCTTTTGTGTTCTGTATGTGACAAATGTAAGCAGAAGTTTGCTCCACAATTAATTATGAAGATGATCTATAGGACTTAAAATGAACACTCAGCATTTTTTCATTTGCATGCTGAAAACAAAAGATAATTGGGTAGAAAACAACATGGCATTTAATAAAGCTGTTCCTTTAAGTGGAACATTTTTCCAAAAGATAAAGAGATATCAACCTTCCAGAATTACATAATATCATAGACATATAAGTAAAACTAATCAGATATGCCACGTGCCCTCATTTTGTAAGTGCAATAGCTCATTTAGCTGTTAGCAAAACCTTGTTTAGTGATGCATCAATAATTAGAAACTGTCACTGTCTGTATATGAATAACACTTTCTCTCTCTCTTGCTATTTTCCTCTTTGGAAAAAAAAAATCACATATCACATTTCATCTGTCCCAGCGCACAAACATAGTTGGACACTTCAAGATGTCTATATACAATTTTTTAAATATCACAAATTTAAGTGTAAATTTTTTATGCTTATAATTACAAATGTGTTTTTATACAGTAGGCATATAGGAAGGGTTGCCGTTGAGGTAACACATCTGCAAAGCAGATGCGAAGTCTCTATGTAGGCTCAATTAATATACTCTGTATATTATGTACTCAATTAATATACTTAGCTATCATGTAGTTAAAACTACGTATTTTAGAACTTAAAAATATGGGTCATTTCCCAATTTTAAAGGAGCGTTTGCACGTACACGTGCTTAGAAGGTCAGTGACAATCCCTTTACCGGTGATTTTTAGCAGACGGGTTTCTCTGAGCTCATAGCTATTTATCTATTAGAGGGACTGGGCACCACGAAGGGCACAGTGAGCTAAACTGCTGGAAATCATTAAACCACTGTAAGCACGGGCTGCAAACAAGATGGACAATCTTGTTGTGTGATAGTGTTTCAGTATCCTTTTCTTTGCAGATCAAGGGTGTCTTTGCTAGCCTACCCTGTTACAGATAACTGTTTATGAGGACACAGTTCCTCTGTTCTCCAAGGCACGTATTTTATGTGCAGCATCACTTTGTGGATAGCCTTCCTCACTGCTTCTGTTGCTGCCTTTCAACTGAGCAACAAAGAAGGGGCAATATTTCTGTATGTATAGATGTGTAACGTCCCCAAACCTAGTAGGGTAATTTGGGGTCAGGCATATTGCATGAAACTCCTTTTAATTCACTTCTGGAAGCTGGTCCGGTTCCTTTTAAAAGTTGTCACGTACAGAAAAGAATTTCAGCTACACTTTAAAGTGGACATCTTTAAATCTATGCTCCATTAAACTTTCTAGCAGCTCTGTGACAGCGAAACAGATTTTAGTGACCTCCCCATGGACTCCAATTTGAGCAGGTGAGTTTCCTTTTTTGTTCAAAAACAGATGTAAGTGGATAGTTCTGAACAGTTGTTCATCCATTTTTAATGCTCAGCTGGGCTGTTATCACTCACTGGTGGGGTACTTACTCATCTGTGTAAAAACAGTGGGAGAAGAGTAAGATTTAGCCTCATTTACATTATGTGGGTGACTCTGAGCTGTCCTCTCCCACTAAAAAGGATGGTGGTGCAACGATCTGCTTACCCAAAGTCTAGACAAGATCAAAACCTGAGTGACAGTTAGATAACTCAGGTAAATGGAGATAAAACCTTTGCTCTTCGGAGGCACGTAAAAGCTAGAGGACCCTACATGCTGGAGAGGGAGCAATCCAGAGGTGGTTTGGGAAGTGTACATCCATTCAGATTTACAAACAATAACCCTTAAAAGCATTTCTTGAGACTAGTTTTTCAGTCTGTCTTACCGTATCTACTCCTCTGTGAGCCAGGTTATTTATACCCATATAAAGGCCACATTTTGTTACTGCAGTGTACCAAACTGTACTGGGATAACTCCGAAGGTTATTTGGAAGCTCACAGCTAGTACTCAGTGCAACTGTTCGTTCATGTTACTTGATGGTAGTACGTTCAGAAAGCGTATTGCTCAATTTCTTCAGGGGAAGCATTGTTTGCCTGTTCTCTTGTGTGCTACTCAGGTTCCTCCTGCAAATTTAGAAAGCCCTCCATGAGAAACAGCTAGCTTCATACAGTGCTGCACAAGTGTAGTTCACCTAGGATATGGTATTTTTCAGCTAGTGTTTAGCTGTAAATATCTGGGGACTGTAAAATCTTAGCTTGTGCTAAAGTAATGCTAAAAGTTTTGGTTTTAATATGTAAACTTTCCATTTCTTTTTAACGGAACTCTAAAATAATGAAATAACTGTGTAGGACTTGAGGAATTCCCTGTGCAATTTTCTCACCTGCTCCAAATTCCTACTTTCTCCATGCTGGTGGGATTTCAAAACCTGATTCAAAGACCAGCTGCCTGAATGTATAGGAAATGTATTAAAGGTGCATGATGTCATGGACTTACATACATACATACATATATAGAGAAATATATGAATAATTGGATGACTGAGAAAATATGGACGTAGCCCCTTTGTCTCTTGGTTCCACAACACACTGGGCCAAGACATTCACTCCCACATGTGGGCTCTGGAGGGGAAATTTCCGTCTGCTGTATGTATAAATATGAGAAAGGTTTTTTTTTTTTTTTCTTTTTTTTTTTTTAAAGCAGTGCTATTCGTTATTCACAGTCTGTAAATATTTATGGGCTGTAAGAAAATACACCTGCTACTTAAACAAAAGCACAAGAAAGAAAACACTGTAAAACAAAGGAGATGCTGAAACATATTTTATCAATTACTGATAAGTATTAGAAGTTAAAATGATTTTTTTTTTTTCTGAGACAAGATTAAAACCAGCTAACGGTGAACTTAAACCATGCTATTGAAGAACCTGGCTCAAAAGTCTCTATTTAATAGAAGTCATAAAGGATGATTACAGCATTCTCATAAATGGATGACAGTTGAGTAGACTGGAAAAGTAAACTCAGTATGTTTTCAGAAATGACAGCTTTTAGGGGTAATCTATATAGGCAAACCAGCTTGAGGAATCCCTTTTATTACAAGACTTAAGGGGATTTTATGATCAGGCTCATCTGAATTGGCATGTGACCATGCAGAGCTTCCCGTATTAATCTGAGAGACCCCTGGGTTTAGATGGGCTGTGTCCACATTGCATTCAGTGTGCAGACGTTTTAATCAAGTTTGGATTTGGGTGCCAGGTGGCCTCAGTGCAGACTGCAAAAATACATCTGGGAACTTGGAAAAAAACTCTTTGAGTGCTAAACTTGCACTGTCTGGCGACATGGTTCTCAGTAACAAAAGTAGCTGTTTGAGGCATTCAGGAGGAAGTGTGCTTATTTCTATTAATCAGATGCCTACACTAAGAATTCATAATGTTTAGTAGGATGAGGCTGGTTAGCTAGAATTAAACTATAATGTTACAGTAAGATACCTTCTCAGATAAAAGTCTTGTAAAAGAAACCTTTCTCCCCAGAAGTTAACATGAGAGACCTATGAGGGAGAGCAGAGAGACAGCTGCTCGCTGTCTCTATGGGACACACATTCATGCTGAGGTGCCATTTTGTCGGAGTTGCCATCTCTAGTAAATGTGTACAGTCCTGCTTATATTTTATGAATAACAGAAGGCAATACCGTGTGTGTTTGTGTCTCTTCTGATGGGAACATGAATGATTGCAGTGCTGCAAAATGTATGGTGTAGTAAAGGAGCAACGGTATGCTGTGATTATCACTTTCCATTGCTAGAAGCACTTTATAATGGATTTTAAAACTTTCTTGAATTGTTCTTGTCTCAATTTCTAGATGTTTTCAGTGGCATCTAATAGCTTTATGGCGGTGTAGTGCTACTGATCTGGCAAGCTCCAGTCCAGATCAAGACCATATGCAAACTTTAACGGGCATTGCCTCCGTTACAACCATGTGATGATGCCCATACAACTTACCCGTGCAGAATCCTATATTTCTGACCTGTGACATGGGGAGAAGCTCACACACTTAACTCAGAGCCTTGAAGACAGCTTCAAGTTTTTATTAGCAGGCCTGGTAAAGCTGGAGCTGTCTCATTGCTTCCTGCTGATTAGACTGTGGTAAGGTCTGATCAGACCTTGGTAAAAATTAGTGAATGCTGGTAAAATTAGCTTGTGGGCCTTGAAAAATATTAATTGAGTAGTCTTCTGATAGTACATTGTAATTCAACTTAAAGAGCTTAATCAGAATCTATTACATGCTGCTAAAGTGGCTCAGTAATGGAGGGCTGATTCATAACCGCCATAATCACTTCATTGCACTTTTAGTTTGGATCTGTTTTTCTTCTTGTTTTATTGCTCAACAGAGTCTCCATAAAGAGAAAAACCTTTGAATTAAATGTTTATAACAATAAAATTTGGGGTTTTGACTATGAAATAATGAATCAAGGGGCAGTGCACTTCCTTAAGTTTTATCACTTATCTGACATTTGTGGTGGAAATAGGCTTTCTGACCAGTGTATTGACATTTATATTTAAATCTTTTTATCATCATGGAAAATCCTGGGGTTGGATTTTTTTGGGGAAGTGTCTTTAATTTTGAGAATGTTTTGCTTACTGGACTGCTCTAAAAATATTGGCTTCCAGCATTGCCTGAGCTGATCAGAAGTTTGAAAACACTGCTGGATTTGTAAAGTAGATTATAATCATACTCATTGTGCTCCTTTCCAGAAAGTTTTTTTTTGCCCCAAGTAAGGTGTGACAATAATCAGAAGTATAGCTAGAGACCCCTCTGGTGTCCCCTGGGGAGCTGCTGGGCTCAGTTTTCTTCTCACTCCTTTACTGGATGTCACCTTCCCCTCTGCTGAGCTTCTGTAAGAGGTCATGGAATGATTCTGAACCTTCTGTGGATCTTGCTTTCAATTACTGCTGCAGGGTGATTTCATATATAAGACAAATAATCCATTATAATGTCTCTTCTGTAGGGGTCATGTCAAATGCCTTGTGGGTGACAGACTGTGAAGTTGCTGTAGCTTTTTGCTGGAATTACTGTATATCCATGCTCAAATAGTTTACCTGAAAGGTGGTGATGATATGGTACTGAAGTTGGCCCGTTCCTGTAGCCTTTGTTCAGGTGTCGCATCCTCAGTTGTGTGCTCAGCAGCAGTGTCCAAATGTGCAGACAAAAGACGCCAATCTTCAGGGGGCTCAGCTGATGACCATCAGCCTTGTTCCTTAAGGAAGGCATTGCTGCATCATCATCAGACCTCCAGACACGACACTGACTTACCAACTGGTACCTCTGTCTCAGTTTGTCCGTCTGTTCAATAGGAATAAAATCACTTCAGCTTTCCTTCAGGTCAAACTTTTGTGCAACCTTTTATAAATTACTTGGAATATATATATATGAGTTACTATGTTACTACATTAGGCTGGAATGGATTAATTTAATTAATTAATCTTGATTTAAATCATGGCTTAAAAGTAGTCTCTATTTGCATAACTGATTTAAATCTTGCTTTGTATTTTACTGTCTCATGCATTCTCTAAAGATTGATTTTCAGTTGTTAGTAAGCATTGATTTACAATGAAATTCACAGTGACTTAGACTGATTATTTCTGTTTTCCATGTCCTACAAAACTTGTGTGAGGAAATTTCTTGCACTTCACACTATTCAAGGATTGATAAAAACAAAACAAGCTTTCTCGATCTTTCAGTTCCACGCCATCTCTTTGAGTGAACTAATAGAATAAAGTGAAACAAAACCTATACTCCCTGGGTGCGCTTATGCAATAAGTTGCCCTGAGTGAACTTTTTTTTTTTTTAAATGCAGACAATAAGAATGTACTGCTTACACACATGTGATTCAACTTATTTCAACATAATAGATAGTAATAAGTGCACTTGCTTTTAAGGAATATTTAAGTAATATGCTTTCACCGTAGTTAATAATAAATTGAAATTTAGCTTTAGATAGGTGTATTTTAAGGGAAATTTTATTAAATTGCAACAACTTCCACCAGTTTTAATATTAGCCTATAATTTTCTTTTTTAAGTAATTGACTGTTCTCCTGCTGTGGAGCTACTTTTTACTTTTTTAAAATTTATTTATTTATTTATTCATTTTTATGTTTTTCCCTAGCAAAGGCTTTTCATTCAGTCTACTTGGTCCATTACTTCAAAAATATGTTTATTATGGTAACTAAGGGACTATTATTTACATATTGTGAAGGAAGTACAGAAGTTTGTGAGATACCACTGTCTTTCAGATATATGAGGAGTGCAAAACCATTTTATTTATTTTTTTAATCTTTGAAGATATCACTCTTATAGAATCATTTGTTTGTATTAGTTTCAAAAAAAAGGACTTGAGGCAGAAGCAGCAAAAGCATTCTGGACAGAAATGAGAAGTAGTTCAATTATGATGCTTACTTCCTTTTCAAAGATAAAGGCAAGGTTATGTTGCACTGGTAACTACAGGTGAAAGGAAGCGGAGAATTTTAAGAAGAGAGATACCTGGATAAGCATGAGAGGGAGTTGGGTTTTGGAAAGGAAGAAACAAAGACATACTGTACTTTCAGCATTGTGGTGGCATGCATGGCAGAAAAACAATAAACAAGCAGTAAGTCAATTTGTAGGAAGCAGAAAGGAGCAGAAGAGGAGAAGGGAGTTGTAGAAAAAAATAATTAAGTGTGGAGATGTACAAGACTTTGGAAGTAAGAATCAGGAACTTGTACTTGATACTGAAAGTAATGGGTAACTAGTGATACTGTAAATACAGGCAAGAAAAGTAATTATTTTAGTAGCTGTATTTTACATGTATTAGAGCATAGGGAAGAAGACCTTAAACAGGACTTTGCTGTAACTGGTGCAAGTAAAGCTCAAGTCTTGGACAAAGATTTTAGTGGAAGGATTGGAGAGGACATGGTGGATATTGGAGGTATCATAGAAAAGTACTGATAGGATTTGATGACAATTTGAACAGGCAAAGTGATGGAGAAAAGAGTTGAATGGGCCACGAAATTTGAAATCTAGAGAATTGAGACAGATAGTGGTATTGTCAACAGTAATGGCAAGGAGGTGAGAATTGGAAGAAGTGATAAGAAGTTCAATTTTCAGGAAACTGACTTTGACATCAAAATTGTGTGTTTGAGAAGCAGGCAGAGAAATGAGACAGCCTGCAACGTAGGGCAAATGAGAGATGCAAGTGAAGATCGGTGATCCATCAGTGTCGAAATGGTGCTGGCAGCTGAGGGCAGGTGAGAAAGTCAGGAGGAGGAGTGGCTGAGGTTTGCACTGGAGGGCAGTGACAGCAAAAGGAGGAAAAAGGAAACACTGACCTGTCAAGTCTTGGAGAGGACAACCATGTCAGGAAGCAGGAGCAAATACTGCTTGTTACATAGATGCACCACAAATCGAATACACAAATTGAATACACTTTATCCAACTTGAAATTTGAAAGGGGTTGTAAATGGAAAATTCAGAAGAGTATGCTTATGGAGCCCGAAGACCAACCAGCCAGCTAAACAAACAAGCAAAAAAAACTTATAGGCTGAAGAGGCAACATCAAACAAGTATTTTATTAGTAGAAGACCTTCCCTGTTACACGTGTAATAAAAATACTGGTTTCTAATGTTTAGAAGCCATTTGTATTAATTATGGGAAGCCCAGATCCTGTCATCTCATTCTTGGTGCTCAGAAGTGCCCTTTGGTTACAGTATAGTTAAGTATCCTTACCAATGTGTAGGACTCATTTCTCGGGTCTAATTTGGCTCAGATTATCACAACTGGTCTAGCAGAAAAAGACGTTGGTTTCAACGTGTAGATAAAGAACTTCTGAATTTTCCTTTCATGATTCAACCACTCTGTAACTAGACTTCTCATGTTTAAATTTCAGACTATCTTTTCATTTTAAAAGTAATTTCACTTCTATAGATTCTTCATTAGGCTGCTTCAGCATTATCTATCACTTTTTCCATGGGTAAGGTCGCCTAAATCACTATATTTTAAAAAACTCTGGCTATGGTTTCAAAGTCTTAAAACCTTTTATTTTCCTGATGGTTGTTTGTATGGGAGTGAGCAGTGCAGGTGCACTGTGACACTGGCCTGAGTTTCGGCACTGTGCTGGGTATTGCTAATGACACTTCCGTGCCTGTCCTGGGTGTTAAGTTCCTCCATGAGATCCTTCCTCTGGCAGCACAGGCAAGAAATCCTGTTTTTTTTATAAATTGTAAACAGTCACCGGCTCTTTGTATGTATGGGAATAATTTGATTAGAGGCCTTTGAGAGAACTGTACATGTACTATCTTTAATTTATTGAGCAAGTACATCTGAAAGAGCATTTAGGTGATAAGTTCCCCCTGTGTCTTAGATACCTTATGGCAGGACTTTTGAACACATCCAATAAATCCATAATTCCTTCTGAGACACTAAACATTATTTTTAGTTTAAATACTGGGAAAGAAATCATTTTAAAAGCTTATTAAAATGTTATATTAATATTTTTCAAATATAATTTATATTATCACTGGTGCATAACCTTTCAGATGAATAATTCACAGCAGCAAGTAGTCACTTTTGATAATCTATGGTGGTGTATTATGTTGGTTCTGCTGAGAGATTAACACTTATGGCCTAAGGAATAAAACTGGAGAATCTAATCCATTTGTTTGCCTATTCACAGTGACAGATATTTTCTTAAATTAAAACCTATTAGTCTGAATTCGGAATCTTAAAATTGAATCTGTTTTGGCTCATTTTATACTCTTATAAAACAGGATTATGATACATAACATATTACAGGCACAGAAGTAGGCAGACTATTGATTTTCAGCACAGTGTTCCTATTACAGACACTGAAAAATGTTTCTAACAAAAAATTATAGGATATTAAGCAGATAAATGGTTTCAAAAAGCTATTGGAAGATGCAGGAAATAGGATAGACCTTGTCTGTTAATAATTGCGCATTATAATTTTTCTGAAAAGCAGCTGAATTTGAAATGGGCTTTCATCACATTACGATGGCACATCTGAAATAAAGGTAAGAAAAAATGTAAATGCTATGTTAGTAAAGTGAATTAGGCCAGATGCACATCCTATTACAATAGTATATATTTAACTCTAAGCAGTGATGTAGTAGAACTTAAGCTTTACCAGGGAAAACAGTGGAACATAAGCAAACAATACAGGTAATGTCTGTTTAACCACTTCTATTGCTGGTTAATTACATTTTAACTTACGTAACAGAAATGTTAGTGCTGTGCGTTATTGTCTTTGCTGGTTGCTTTTTGGCTGGAAGCAATGAGTGACCCTCTGGTATTATCTCCTGGCAGATATGTGCAGCCCTGCACAAACTGTCCAGTGTTTAAGGAATACGCACATGCTGCTGTGTGGTGGGGCAGGAAGAGAGTAGAGCACTGGACAGAAAGGTAATTTTGGGAAACACACCTCAGCTGTAAGGGAGAGGCTTAGGGAAAGCGTTCTGTCCACTTAGGTTTTAGGGAAGCTGCCTCATGAGTTAAACCCCTTGTTATAACACTTCCTCTTCATCCCAAGTTGTGGGCAAGGAAAACAGCCCAAACATGAATGATGATCTGATTGAGAAAGTAGCAAGGTGGTTGTAAAGAGAGGCCATACTTACCATACTGTGCAGTACGGTAAATAGCCATTAAAGCAATTGCTTTAAACACTTCTAGTGACAGCAGTTAAGACAATTGGCAAGTCAGGGAAAAATACCAGATGATGTAGTTAGTGGGGCTGCATCTGCCAAAATTGAGTGTGAATTTGGTCATAAATGAGCCTTTTCAGGCAGTCTGGGGGAAAAAAACAACAAACCTTTAGGATACGGTCACAGTGTGCCAGTGACTTTTAAGCAAATTGTGAAAAATCACTTCTCTATTAAAACCCCTTATTTTGAAAGCCATAAAGTAGTTTGGGGTTCAGTGATGGCAAAAATGTTGTGGCATGCCTTTTGGGCATCTTAGTGTGGAAATTGTGGTACCTGATAGAAGGTGTGGTGCTTACATTCTGCAGCATAGAAATTGCATGTCAGCGTAGGTTTGACCAGAGCAGGTGGCCAAGTCTTACAAGACCTGTAGTTCAGCAAAAGATCTTACTATTAATTTATCTCTTCCCGTGACAGAGATGGTTTGAACAACTTTACAAACAGCCTGTTACAGTAGGCTCCCACTTTCACTGGATGATCAGGGAGCAATCTCTGAAAGTTGGTTTGCGTAGTAAGTAGTGCAGCTATTATGTGACCCTGGGTAAAATGCCAAGATTGTACTTAAGGACTGGAGTCTGCTGATATTAATAAATCATTCAAAATACAGGGGGTTGCTGTTGTTTTTTTCTGTATCAAGTAACTGCTGTGATTTAATTACAGTAAAGTTTTTCATAAAAGAGAAAAATTTATTCTATAAGTTATTACTTTAATAAACAATGAAAAAGTAATTAAATAACTTGATTCTGTTTTCTGAACCAGAATTGGCATTAAACATATACTTGAAAATTGCTAGCAGGAGAGATGAAGCAGGTACCTTCGCAAGTTTTGCATTAGGAACAAAAGCTAAAGTACTTTTTAAACTGAATCAGAAGGTTAATTAGAATTACCATTGGGTCTTGTCATTGTCCTGCCTCTGCACACCTCCCTTCCCCCAGCCTCCTGATATGAGTTCGGAGTATTGTCCCCAAATGAATGCTAAAAGGCAAAGCCTCCCAACGAGAAAAAAAAAAGTAAAAAATAGGTATTATTTATGAGCCTAGTCTAATATGCCTAAATCAAAAGTAAATGTATAATTAACCTTTTTTCATGATAAATTAACATTAATTTTCTTAGGATTAGTGGGAAATAGCACAATATAGGGCAGGTTTAGCATTCACAGTAACCGTCACATGGGACCTTTAACACTCTTACAGGATTAGTGCAGTCAGTGATTCATCCTGTTACCATGCACACAGAAATAGTGTGCAGCTTCTGACCATCAAAGAGGCTTTCCTAATTATCAGCTTTTACAAGTGAGCATAGAGAGATTAGAATATAAATATGAGGAAGATGGCTTCAGAGTTCTTGAGGGAGCAAGATAAAATGCACTCTTTCCCCAGCGAGTAGCTGGATTTTGAATGAAATTTTGCAGTATTGTTTGAGAACCCATCATTAGGAAGATAATTAATGAAAAGGCCTGTTGTTAGGCCTAAGCGAGTGTGGTGTCTGTATGTCTGTCCCTCCCTTTTTCTTTTACAAGGGCATTTCTTCCTTGTCTTATTAATCTGAGCATTCTTTATGCAAGGAAAAAGATGAATAATTTTTGAAGAGTGGGAAAGAATAGTTGAACTTGAAAAGCACTGGTTGGAAGTGGATACTTTGATGGTGCTGAGAAACAGGGCAGCTCTGTTTAGGTACTGAAGTACAGACTCAGTGCTTAATTTCAGGAATCCAAGAACACAGCAGAATTCTTTTGCTGAAACACTTCTGAGCCAAAATAGGAACCGAAAATACAGATGTTTTACAAGCATTGTTCTGGTGACTCATGCTAGTCACTCCATACTGTGATTCGCCTTTCTCTGAAGCCTGGCACAGAAAACTGTGGTTCAGAAGTTATCCACACACAATCTGAGCTGTGGCTCTTGTCTGTGTGTCTCTGACTTGTGACACAGTGAGGTAATTCAGTGTAGTGTAGCCCACAGTGATGGGTGTAATTTGCCCTGCTTGGAGCTGTTAACCCCGACCATGCACGCAGCCAGAGGTAACGTGCTGAAACGTCACTTAACGCGCGCAGCTCGATTGTGGATCTCAGTTCACAGACGAGAAATTTTTCAAGCAACTCATTCCATGTTCTTTTTATCTTTATCCTTTCATGTAGATGCAACGTATAGTACATATATACACTGACTGTATAGTACATAATACAGTGGCTCTGACTGGCTCAGCTGAGCCTCCTTTGTGCCTGCTGTGTTAAACGTGAGCCCATGGAGGAGGGAATGTGGAACTGCATCACCTGAGCAATACACTGGGAAAGCAAAGCGTACTTTCGGCTACTGTGCCCTTAATATATGGAGTATATCCTTTTCTAACCTCGTAAGCTCTGATTCATAACTCAGAAAGAAAAACTAGTGGGGATGATGGCTCCTCTCTGAATGTCAGAGACTGTATATCGTTTGGGCCATTAAACCACATCGACCACCATTCATCTGCATTCTCCTGGACACATTCCCTTTTGCACCCAGAGATTTGCCCGTGTAGATATCAAGAATTTAACAGATTAGCCTGGTTTTCCTGTATGTCCTAGAAGTTACTGTGTAGGCTGCCATATGTCCGTAGATCTCAGACATCTGGCAGCCCAGCTGGAGCTGGTGTGTCCATGAAACCTCGTATACCCATGCACAGCAAACAGTGGGAGGCGTTGGGTTCCCTCCCTTCACACGTGCTGCACACTTGACTTGGGCACGGAAACATCCTGAGCTGTTGAACTGGTTTGTTGCACGTGGACAGGAGTGTCTGCAGTCTGTTTTTCTTCATGCTTTCTTCGTTCCCTAAACACTGTCCTTTTGTGCAGGATAGACTGGGTGAATTTATGCGAATTAAGTTAAAATGTTCATATCTGATGTATTTGTGAGCTTGGGCTTTTCGAGGCCCTGCATTTGAGTATGTAAGGCTGGATTCTCATCTTGCAAACAGAGTGTAAATTCAGAGCACCTTTTGGATCTCAGTGCAGTTTTTCCAGTTTTACATCTTAGCACCAGAGATCAGAATGGGAACTGCTCAGTGGGACTTCTTTGTTTTCTTTTCTTTTCTTTTTTCTTTTCTTTTTTTTCCCCTATCCTGAATACTCATGTTTACCAGGGAAACTAAGAAGACCGAACTTCTGTAGTGTGTGTTGAAAACAAGCCTTTTTGTGCTTAATGTGTATTGGAGGAATTGTTCAAGAACAATTTATCCATAGACTGTCACTGCAGTGCTTTCAAGGACAGTTTCATCCTCAGTAATCCACTGTTGTAAGTGCCAGTTGCACAAAGGCATTTTTAACTTGCGCACTCAGTTTGCTTTGTAGCAGATTTTGCATTCATGAACTGAAAAAAAATGCTTATTATTTGAAACAGTTCCCTTCCTTTTATGTAAATTCCTCATCTTCTCTTACAATCCCATACCTCTATTACATGTCAAACAAGAATCCGATCATAGGGCAAAGATGTCTGTATGTGAAATAGAAATTGAATGTAGGTTGGGGCAGCTGGGTTCAATTGTCTTTCAGATTGCAAATTACATGGAAACCAAAAAGTATTCAGCATGTATGTTCTGGTAGAGGAAAGCGATAGAATTGCATCTTTCTAGACAGAATTCTGAATTCTTTATAGGGTAAAACCTACATATAAACATGAATCCTAATAATTTGAAGCCGTTTCATATGGAACTTCAGTGCTTGCATGAGGTTATATATGCAGTTACCTGGAAACCAAGAGGCACGTGTACACACAAAGTTCAATACTTTGCGTATGGATGCATAGGGCAAAGGTCCTCATTTTCATCTTGTAGTGTCAGGGAGATGGTAGCTTTGTGTTGTAATTAAATCTTGATCAAGAAGAAATGACTGTGCTCCCATCTGAAAATTCACTGTGCAGCTAAATGCTTCTCTTTGCATGGAAACTGTTTGTAATTAATAATCCCTTTGATAGATTATTAGTGCCAGACTGGATTGGCATCTGCACTTTGGACACGATGTACCTGATTGTACTAACAACTTATAACAACGTGTATCAACTACTGTAATTATCATATTGCCACTGTTTTCTGCAGATGTAAAGATACATAATTCAAGCTGACAAGCCCAAAGATTTTATTGGAATGACCTATGATACCCTAAATTCTCATTAATATACAGCCAAATGCACAATATCAATTAGCTATAAGATACAACCTCGGGGCTTCTTAACATTACTAGCAGTTAAAATTTAATAATGCAACAGAAGTTCTTACTATTTTATTTTCCTACCATGTTGAAATGAAGAACTTTGCAATATAAAAGCTTTTTTTAGAAATGTGTGTTTTTAAATAGTCAGTTCTTTTTTGTGTTTTCGATTTTTACATTAGTATGGAGTAGGAGTAAATAGCATTTAAAATGAAGCCATTGTTTATTCACAAATCAAATAAGCTACCGACAGCTGCCCTAGTGGCTTCCTCATTCACTTAAATTAATGCCTAAGGCCTTGGGGTGAATAGTCTTCTGGGGAGAATGTGGGCATTTATTTTCGATTTCCATTCAATGTTGGGTCTTTTAATGCCAAATCCTATTTAATGTGCACATGTTATGTTGAACTGTGTGCAAATTTATTCTATGGACCACTTGACAGAATTCGTACTATTAAAGTCAGATACAATTTGTACTTAAAAATAAGGCCTTTACTTCAGTTTTGAACAACAGCATACGGTTCTGTCTTTATTTTAGTTTAAGATCTACCCAGCACTGAGAGTAAGTCCTACACAATAGTAGGTACTTTTTAACTAAGCTTGAGGTTTTGATCTTTTGGATTTGGTCCAGGCCCTGTCCTTTTAATCAGGATTTTCCTGTGCCCTCAAGTGTTGAGGCAGGAGGCAGTGCTGTGATGGATACAGTTCAAGAACTGAGGGGGAGGGTGGTTTTGCTAGGTTCAAGTATCCTCCTTCCTTTTTTTTTTCCCCCAGTGGGAAACTGCTTAAATGTATTTGGACACTTGCATTATGTCAGGTTTGATAATTTAATTAGGCCCTATGCCCATGAAAAGACTTAGACCCTGTGACAAAGGGGAGAGGAGAGGAAGTAAGAGTGATAATGAGCCTGTAACCTTGTGGTTAGCCTTCTGTTGGGAGGTGGAGTACGGAGCTCCAGTTCTGCTCCGAGGATTGCTTATGCATTTAACAAAAATAATTGAATTGGATTATTGTCACTATCTCATTTTCTGTCCTGGCCATATGTTAAAATGGCTGCAATTTTTGCAGCATCCAGTTTATTAAGCAAGTTCAAATAAATTCTGGTAGGCTTTAAGCTCCTTAGGTCTGAGAGAGAGGGAGGAACATTTCCAGTGAGGATCTTGAGGGACCTGGTTATCAGCTAAACAGAAAGCTGCTCTGCCCATTTACAGTGAGGTTATGGACAAGTGCAGGGGTTGAATTCAGAATACACTTGAGTAACAAGAGAGTGGCAGTAGGGGCATGAGCAAAGGTCCAAGGTCTAACCTCCAATGTGGACACTTCAGGGTTTAGAATAAAGTGCTTACAGACGTGTGTCTCTCGTGTAGCAGCTGAGCAGGGGCCTGGAGCTTCACAGTTTTGGATTAAGTGCTAAGCTTTCAGCTAAGAGCCAGCACAGATATGTTTGAAACATTTCTCTGAAGCTGGTTCTAGATGGCTACCAGCAGACAGCTGCATTCACAGTTGAGAAGGAAAATCAAAGGCCAAAGTCTGACTTTCTGGCAACTCCCCACAGGCACATAATTTTCCTTCTTTCCACTTGCAACTTTCACCAGCTTTCATTTCAGAACTCATTCTAAAGCCTAGGTTTCACAGAACTTTGTAGCTGGTCAATATGTGATAAATTGCACTCTTACTGCTTCTCTTTTGCGTCTTTCTGCTTTCTTCTGTCTGTGCAAATTCTCAAAGTTGTGTAGCTACACCTGGAATGGAAGGCAAATAGTCCTTGTGCTGTTTCTCTCCCTTCCCATTTCTACCTTTTATCCAGTCCTTCTGGTATATGTTCAGGTCATATCTCCTCTTCTATTGAAGAGTCATTACCCCTTTTTTTTTTCTTTTTTTTTTTTTTTTTCCCCTGGATTTGGAAAGGAGTGGTCTCAGCCACTGCAGCACTCCTCTGGCTCCAATTTTGCTTCCTTAAAAAAGTGAACTCAATGCTAACCCATGCGCCAGTTCCCACATTTCCCAGTTCACAGCAGCATGGAAATGACATGACTTTTGAAAGCTTTGCAGAAACCCTGCATAGTTCTTAATGGCATCCGCGTTATGACAGGAGTGTTGTCAATTTTATTTTTTTGCCGTGTTAGAAAAGCTGTAAACAGGAGCTGTGGGGTGGAGGCTGTGTCGTTGTGTCGGTTATTTTTTAGTTTGGGGTTTTGATTTGTGTCAAACACCTCCACCCCAGCAGCTTCAACAGGACAAATCTGCATTTGTTTTATGTGAAGTTCACTTTTGAGGGTTATCTTTGTAACCAGAAGGGCTGGGAAATAGCGGCCAAGTTTGTCAAGCTTGCATACGTGAAAGTAGGCATTTCGGTTCCTATCTAGGTACTCAGGTCAGAGTGGTTGAAGGAGTTGCCACATCTCCCCAGCTGCCAGCAACTCAGAATGAGCTAGGTTTGTTGAATATCTCCAGAAATGTCATTGCTTTTATTGAGAAGCATAACATGAGGTAACTCGGTATACCATTTTGCTCTTAATGTGCTTTTTATTTTAGTAAAAGCATACATCCTGAAAGAATTAGTGGTTGCAATTCCTCTCTTGCCAAAGAAAGCTTTCAGCTCAGCCTGTAGTTACACATTTGTCTTACTTGCTGGAATATCAGATATCTTTTTTTTTTTTAATAATTTAACTGTGTCTGGAGAAATGCTAAAAAGTATGCAATGTACAGTAAAATTCTGTACCTGTAAGAAAGGGGAGGTAAAATCAGTATGTTTGAAAAAACTTTTTAAATTTTTGTTTTGGAAATCATATTTACATATTGAACATTCTGAATATCTGTAAAAAAAAAAATCAGCTTTTAATCTTTTTAGATCCTTTGTCTTTTAAGCAGTGCTTCCCATATCATATGAATACTTTTTTAAACAACTCAAATTATTTGTTCTCTTCATTGTCGTCTGTTTCTGTATTCGGTCAGCAAACATTTACATGTGCCATTTACTACTTTCTCTGTTACTGCATTCCAAAAAACTTCAAAAACTTTATTATTCTAAATTAACGTATGTCATACATGAATTTAACACACACATGTTCCCTCCTACCCCTGGTTTATTACTGAAAATTATTCTGTCAGGAATGCAGAATTCTGGAACATGGGATGTAGAAAGACACTGCTACTCCAACAGAATTCATTATTTATGATCTTACGTTTCCAGCAAGAACCTTTGTGGCCCTTGCTGAGGGTGTGTACCACTGGAGGTAAACCCTTGGTGTTTCATAGTTGAGCTGCAAATCGGTCGGCATTTGTCTGTGCAGGGGCCCTTGCATCAAATTGTTCTGATCGAAACTGCAGTCCTCTGGTGGCTAAAGTTGATCGTTCTATGCTTCTCTGGAGGACAGAGCTGTTTCCCTCAAGTGCACCAGCTAGAAATATTTCCCAACTTAGATTAAATAATGGAAGTATTTTTCAACCTTTTATAGAACAGCAAGAAAACAGAAAATACAAGTTGATGACACATCAGTGCTTTTACCGATAAAATCTGTGGAATTCTTCTTCTTGACTTGTATGAAAATTGGCTTCAACTCCAGGGCCTCCATCAAACGAAGTATCTACACACTCGGTTACTGCTTCAGCCCATAAGGTCGCATTCTTGGGAGGCTGCATATGGTGGCTCAGGACATAAGCAAAGAAAATTGGTTGTAGCTATGAATTTCTAATAACAAGAATCTTTTATTGCATTGGAAAAGATGTGTTCAAGACATGAGATGACTAGCTTCTGTTGGAGTTGGATGCCGTGTTGGGACAGTAGTATATCTGGCCAGTATAGTCCTCGTATGGCACTCACACCAGACTTGAGTATGCCTAAATCATTTCAGATAAATTCCCCAAGGGGAATTACCCAAATTCACCTGTCTTTGGAATTGCATTGCTTGTTCTCTGGGTTAGAGAGGGAGAGAATCCGTCTGTAGTCTGCCTCTCCCTTTCAAGGTGGCCTCTGTGTCCGTGGAGGGGATGCACTACTTCTCATGTGCTTCTTTGCCTGGGGCTTCTCATGATACAGCTCCTCATCAGTTCATTTTAGCATGCTGAAGTTTGAAGTCTCAGAATGGCCTAGACTACAAAAGGAATAAAAGAATTTTATAAGCTCTTATTCCAACTACCCTCTCATATGTATGCGCAAATGATAATTTCCATAGTTGCTATTGCCTGGGATATTGATTTTCTTATTTTAAAATACCTTTTTTTGGTGGGGATACATATCTATTTTCCTTTCATTGGTCTTTTATGCACCTGCTTAAACCCAACACCAAGAAGCCGTAGGCTTGATACACAAAACACAGATCCTTTGTGCATTCTTAATTAACCTGTCTATATGGTTTGAACCGAATAAACAAAAATTTGTGCATATATTTCCATTAACTGGCCTTTTGTATTCTCACAGATCTAAGTAAAATCTTTCAGGGAGAAGACTCAATTAGCATTTCGATCTCTGTTCGCTTGAACAGCTCAGCCATGTTTTAAGAATGTAGTCTTTTGTCTGCAGATAAACACAGAATCAGAAATCCAACCTAATGCATCAACTAAATTAAAAAAAATGGACAGATTACCCATACCCATCACATGGGTATGGGTTTGTAGGTCCTTGGGTTCAGGGGAGAAATTCCAGGTTAGAATAACACACCAAAGCAAGATGGGAGCACCTGTTAAACATCCCTTATATAGCACTGGGGGAATAGTTCCTTCCAGTGTGTGCACATTTATCTGACTATCCTCTTTCTGAGGATGCTTTTGTAAAAGAAGGAAGAAGTCTATAAGCAGATGAAAGCCCACAGGCATTCTCCTTGGAAACACCTATGTGTCAGGTAAAAGTTGACTTGTATAGATCCACATAGTGATAGATAGAAACGATAGTATGAGTTTCTATAAATACAAACTATGTATGCTACTGTTTGAATCGGTGCTCTCTGAGATACCGTGGTTATATTCTTCCAGTAGAGTGTAACACCTCATTTACTGAAGCATAAATGTTGTTTTATAACGGCAATCAGTGTCATTCATTCCAGTTTTCTGTGTACAGATGTAAACAGACCAATTCATTTTGGTTTTTAATTTGTCTTATGTTTTCTCTGCAGTGTTGTAATTTAAAAACAATAATTAAGCAAAGATGTTGCACGGTATTATTCTAACAGGCTGAAGGAAATAGCTTTAATTCCCAAGTTCCATATCCAAACAGATAGTGATTAATATGGTGGCAACAGAATGAACACCAGTTGTTTTTTTCCTGCAAAAAAAGTGAATCCAGCAGCATTCCTTGACTGAAGTTAGCCTTTGGGTCTACAAATAAACATCCCACATCTACTTCAGATGTAGGCAAAATGCAGTTGACTAATCCTGCAGGCAGTTTATAAACATATTTTGATAGGTGTGTCCTTCTAAATCTTATATCAAGTCAAATGCGTGTCACATAGCATGACCTAACATAGCTCAAAGCAAACTAGCACATGCAGAATTCACATATGCATTTGCCGGCGAAATGCAGTGTCTTTGTACCTTGTCTGCCGCTCTCTATCTTTTCATCTTTACCATAATGCTAAAGATGTTTACACTAGCAGTCCAAAACACTTCACTGATGCTGTTCATAATCAAAGTGCTTTTGACCTTTCCAGAAACTACTGAGGTTCACTTTTTTTGTTGGTTTTAGGGGCTTCTAAATTCAACATGAGGTACATGTATGCACGGATGAATATGGGATGAATCTTGAGCCCCTTTACTAATTCAGAGTTCTCACTAATCTGGGATGTCTTCGGTGACTTTGGAGTTACGCTTTTTCTTGAGTAAACTGAGCGCTGCATTTTGTTAGACCTCAAACAAAGACTTTCTTGTCTATGTGAAGTATTTTTCAAAAACCACATCAGTAAATTTCCTACTGTTTTCCTTTGCTGCTCTTTCAGCAACCCGCTTGGCTGGAGCGTGGTTATCATGATGAGAATCTTTAAAAGAAATACTTTGACCTTTTTTTTTTTTTTTTTTGGCCCAGGAGAGGCTATTGTTGTACTAATAGCTCTAGAGCTGTGCCTGAGACTTTCAGACTCTTTGGCTGGTGGCTTTGCTTTTGTGAGCATCCCTTTTTGGCATGGAGGACATCCATGTGTTCATCCCATTGGGGTTACTGATTCTTGTGGCTATCAATATCCAACACACAGCTGTAAAACCTGCAGCCGCTCTGCCATGTAAACAGCATTGCACAGTGATTTCAGAACACTTCAATTTATAACCTTACTTTGAAAACCAAATCCCTTAATGATATTTAAATGTGGATTCCAGATGTGACAGTAAAATATACCCACCCCTTGGGAAATTAGCTGTGGCTTCTTTCTTTATTCAGTACTAAATGCCCTCTGCCATTTTTCACGCTCTCCCTTCCATTGTCTCTCAACCTCTCTGTGTACTGCTCCACATTACAGCAGAGACTGCCGTGTTTTGATACTTATATTCTCATGAGGTAATGGAAGAAGGGCATTATCAGCTTACTGTTGCAGCTGAACAATGTAAAGTCTCACTGCAATTAATCCTAGTTACAAAATGTTACCATACAGCAGCAGGTTGAGTTTCACATTACCGTGTACACATAGTGTGTGTATATGTGTGTCTCTGTTTGTTCATGCATTTATGCACAATAAGAACACAACCTGTTAAATGTCCTTTTGGTAAAAATGTGCGTATTTTGACCAGCAAAGTTTCTTTTTCTCTTTTCATTCCAAGTTAAGGAATGAAAAGCCGAAAAGTCTTAAAAATAGATGGCAGCTGTGTAACCATGAGTTTTAATCACGGAAATGTCTTATGTCATGTCTCGGCTACAAAGTGCTTTACCTTAGTTTTCAGAGTAGGTTTGTTTGAAAGACTGTGCTGGTAAGTAGCACACTATGCCAAGCTGGAATATTGAATAACATGCTACAGGAGTTTTTAGTAATATTTCCACAGAAGATTACTGACAAATAAGAATATGATTAACTTCTTATGAATTGCTGCAGGATGCAAATATACTGAAATAGTTTTCCTAGGTGCTAATGAATTTGAGTATCTTTATGCTTTTGAGAGGCTATTTCATCAGTACTCCTCTAGCAGACGTCCTTGCATTTGTAGAAAACATCACAAGGCTCAAGATTTCAGTACTCTTTCTTTCTGGTATTTGTAAGTGTTGCTACACATCCCGGTACTGGTCTTCTTAGAAGGTATTCAATTCACTATGTCTCTAGACAGCTGGGTGCTGGAGCTGATACGTAGAGGGCTGAAGAGCAAACTGTCAGGCCTGCTGTCAGGCCTTTAGTCAGCACATTGCCATCTAGAGATGCTGCATTTTGGCTTCGTAAACCTTTGCCTATAGATATACTTGTCCTCACTCTTTCTTCCTTTGAGTTCCCTCACTACAATGCACTATGAGAGGAAGTCATCTCCTTGGAAGCCTGTTCTATTCACACAGCTTTCCTCTGTTTCTTCAGAAGCAGCCTGGGATTACGTGCCACAGAGATGACTTCTGTGCAATGCAGCACAAAGCTGAAACTCATCGATCTCTGTGTTCTTCAGTGTCCTTTAATCTTTTTTAATCTATACTTCATGGAAACAAATTTTAATAATGAAATACATCACTTTGTTTATCAAATTTAGGTAGACAGTGACCTAGTCCTCTACTAACAGTCGTAGTATGCTTAGGATTCAATTTAGACAAATTTGTGTTACCTGCTTAGTCAATTAAGATCCTATACCAGAAGAATTAATCATTCATAGTGACATACTTGTTATTGACATATGCCTTTCTGCTTTCAGAGAGAACATATTAAAATATTACCTAATTAAAAATAGTATGCATGAGAATATCATAAATCTATGTGTGGCTAAATGCCTAGTGGTCCGTACTGCTTGGAAATATTCTAAATGCATGACGGGTTAAAGGCAGCATGTATTTTGTAAACTATACATTGGCCATTGATCCTTATCCCATTTAGAATTATAACTCTTAAAACAAATGAGTCTTAAAGTAGACTTTGTTCTGCAATATAATATTGTGTATTAGTTTATGGTTTATGGATCATTGCTTTACTACTGACAAGTGGAGTGGTCAATGTTTTCAAGTTTGCTTCCTGAAAATCTGCCATGGCCATCTTAAGAAGAAAAGACTTATCTGGTGTAAGAACTCATTTCAACTGTTCACATTTGAACAAAATTAATGTTGGCTTCCTCTGTAAATGTTACTGGAAAGTCTGTCAGACTGGGGATGTTGCTTTGACTGATGAATCACTGACTGGATGAAAATATAAATTTCGAATTGACTTGGGACATCATTCAAGACTGGTTGGGATTTCTTCTCTAAAATGCATGAAAAAGATTCCTTAACAATGCATAAAGTTACCTTAAAAGCTTAATTAGAATTTGGATTTTGGGACCCATAAAAGAATCATTCTTTAACACTGTTTGGCACTGTGCCTAGGTCCATTTATTTTCAGCGCTAACTAAAACCTTAGGGTGTATCAAAATGTAGTATGGAAAGATGGTGTTATGATTAAGAAATTACTGGAGGACCTGAGATTGCTGCTCAAGATATCTCTAAAATCGTTTGTTAATACTACAAATTTCACATGTGGTCTGACCACATCATAAATATTTTTTCTGTGCCTAGACTCCATAGCTATAAATTGGGGTTACAATATTATCTCTCTGAAATATTAGGAGGGTAAATGATAAATCCATTAATATTTTTGTGGTGTTCTTCTGGTAGTAGACAGAAACATGTAATGATTAAAAAAAAGAATAACTCAAATGTCAAATTTAAAAAACTATGTTTAGATCTGTTGATTTGAACTATGTCTTGCCTGATTCGAGTCAAATAGAAACCAGATTTTGCTAAAACACAATCAAATCTCATTTTCAACTTTCTGGATTTCATCAGTCTTTAGTAACAGGAGAGTAAAGAGATTATTCAATTTTACTTTAAAACAACTGTAGATAGCGGGGCAAAACAATGCCAGGGAAGATCTCAAAACCTCATGACCTCATGGTGAAACTGGAGTGCATTTGGGAGATGCCCGGAGTGGGGACAGAAAGGGCGTGCAGCATGCAAAGCAACCACTCTCTGCAGCAGCCTTCCAAGCGTGGGATAGCACGCAAGTAGTTTGTATACCAACATGACCTGAAATGATGTTAACCAACACATTTCTTTCACACGTTGACTTGAGATGACTGGAGCTGGCCATGGATTTCCAAGTTCTGCTTTATGCGCTCCTCTGTTTGCTAATGACAAAATCTCCTCTCTCTCTCTCTCCCCCTCCCCAAAGAGAACATTTGCCATAGGTGTATAAGAACTGATGCCTGCTTTCTCCATCCATCATTGTCTTCTGGGGCATCTGCTGTGCCCCTGGTGGATCCATGCTTCCCCTGTGTTTATATTAATGCTCTCTGTCAACCTCAGTAGTAGGGAAAATCTCATTCCTTTGCATCCAGTTAATTTTTCTAAACTCTTTGAGTAGAAACATGAAATTACTAATTTTTGGCAGCCTAGTAATTTCTTTGTTTCTGTAAGCTTTGTGCGTTCTTTAGATCTCCTCCGTATCTTTTGCCACATCACATTCAAGCTCTCCGTCTCTACCTTTAAGCCTCAAGTGCTCTCACTTTCCCCTACATACATATTCTGCCCAAAACGCCTCTCATCATGTTATCACATCCTTCCATTTTGCTTTTCATCTTTTTCTTTTTTATTATGCTTTTCCCAAGCTGCCTCTTCTGCCTCCAAAATCTTCATTTTCATCCTCTAAACTCTTGTGCCTTGTCTTGCTTGTCATCTTTTGTTTGTATCTTCAAGGCACAGAACTTACCCAACTGCGTGGTTAGTAAAAAATACATGTTTAAAAAGAGGGACTTGTGTGTATAATTATATTAATAAAAAGAAGTTATTTTTTCATAGATTCACAAGTTTTTTTCTTTTCTAATCAATCCAGATGTTGTATAATCAAACAAAGCTTTACCTCTCATGCTTGTTAATTTCTGAGTTAAAATTGGTTGGAGACAAGAATAATGGTAAGAGATTTTAAAGAAAAACATAAGATATTCCAAGAAAAATATTTGATAAATTCTTAGCAAAATGAAGAAAATCATTCAAATCCATAACATAATTTTAACTCACCCTAACGACCTGTAATTTCCTTCTTCTGAAATGTGGCCCCATTACATTAATCAAATTGACATTGTCATGATATATTATCCTCATTAAAAGGGTGATTCTTTTATTCTAGTTAGTTTACAATTCAGTATCCGTGCAATATATCTAGTGACAGTGCTGTACAGAAAATTAGAATTTTTTTTATTATTATTATTTTCCCCCTTTGGCTGAGCCAAAAAGCTTTTGTTAGGATTTGGCATTAATATCTTACCATATTGTTTCAATGGCTAAATGGAGGAATTTTTGAATGACATAGATAACAGTGCATACTACAATAAATTTAAAATCTTTTGAATAATACTAGATCATGCACCAATTTGCTTCATTGACTGCTGCTTGCTTTCAGCTATTGTGCTGGAAACTGATTTGAATAAACATTTTTCTCTTTCTTTATGTGGGCCAGATTCATAAACCAAAGTTGATCTTTATAGCCATTTGTTTTTACCGACTCAATAAAGTTTGATAGATCTGTCCCAGTCAGTAATTCAAGTATGCATCCAGCGTGATTGCGGTGCTGCGTGATACCTGTGCCATCTTACATTCAGGTAGCCAGGCTTAAAAATTTTCACAGGGCACTAGATGAATTGTTATTGAATCAGGAAATTTAACTCTTTTAGCGCTTTAAAAGCAGCAAATTTGTCCATTTGTTACTGTATTTCTGTGACTGAAAACATGACTTAATATATTATTGAAAATTAGCAAAGATTAGGGCAGCTGTTTAGAATCAAAGTTTCTGGTGATGTTCTTGTCCAGGTTTATTTTCTATTAAAAGAAAAGAAAACACAACATAACATTTGGATATAGAAAATATCTGTGTTCAGCCTCTTGTGATTTATGCATTTGTTAGGAATTTAAGAACAGAAAAACTGCTGCAGTGAATCAGAATTGATGTCCATCTATCCTTGTCTAACAGCAGCCAATAGCAGCTGCTTCTCAGGAGATTTTCGTACCTATTTCCTCTCCATTAAGCTTCACTGTAGCAAGATAGGTGTGTATGCAGGATGGTATCAATTAATCTGCTGTTGGTGTGGGTGGGAGGCAAGACGGGAACCAGTAATTAAGAGCTAAATCTTGAATTCTGCTTAAAAACTCAATATGTGTGTTTGAATAGCGGCTCCTCCATGGGTGTGAGAATAGACTTCTTCCCAACTTTATTAGATTTCTATTATGTATTATTTATGGAGAGAAAGAATATACGCCGTACTTATTTCTTCTTTGTGATGCTTAAAGAGCAATAGTTTAGATTTACTGTTCTGAGTTGGTCTGTCTTGAAGACAGGAGAAGGCTATGAAGAATGAGACAGAATTTGACATCTTTAAGTGAAGTAACAAAATTTAGTCTGTATTTTTATGACACTAATTGCAAGCAAAGAATATAGTCTGTTGTACACTGCAATTACATTGAGCATGTTACCCTCAATATTCATGGGAATTCAGGGGAAACTCCTGGAACTGGGAGTTTCCAGTAAGTGTACACCATCAATCCATGCTGACACTCAAGTGTTGACAGTGATTCCTTCAAAAGATACTGCCTTCTGTTGCTCTTTGTAAAAGTGATGGAGATAATCCATGTATGAATCATGTTTCTTGCATTAATGTTCAAGAGCCACTTAGGAATGAGGTACTATTCTGCTAGGCAGCACACAAACACAGAATACCAGATAAACCCTATCCCGATGAACTCACATAGTAAATCACCAGGCTAGACAGAGAGGCAAAGCATGCAAGTAGTGAAGAGTGTGATAACTGCAAACACTATTTTAGTTCTATGATTGATTTATTTCGATTTATTAAACTGCATGTTAGTGAAGACTTGTTTTTCTCTCTTAAATGTCCACTATAAATATGTTTAATCAAGGAAAGGGAAGTAGAATGAGAAGACAAGTGTGCCTGACGTTGATAGAAATCCTGTTTGGAGAAACTGTTCAGGAACAGTTCATCCATGTAAAAATATGATCCTTGAAAGACTGCCAAGGTCATTGAGGCCTGTGGTGATCTGATGAATAAATGCTGGTCACGCCTGGAGGCAGCTTTAGCTTCTGAACCCAATTCTTAAACAATGTAAAACAGTTCTAGAGAAAAGAATGTTTGTCATTAGCTTGTCAAGGCCATTTCCTCCTTGTTTTCTTGGTGCCCTTTTCAACAATCATATTCCCCTTAATGTACCTGTCAGCTGTCCTAAATACGTACAAACACCAGAAGCGCTGGTACTGATTTGCATTCTGCCATTCGGGAGGTAGGACAGCTGCCTCGTGCAGTGTGAAGATGCGCTTACATAGCTCCTTTTAATGGCAGGTCAGCAGCAGTCTTTTTCACCAGTCCACTGTAGTTGGTATGCCAGTACTAAGGGCTACTCCCAGTAGATTTCAGCGCTGTGGCCTCCTTAATGATCTATCACATCCTGATGTCTGAATGAAAATAGATGGTAGTTCAGGATATTCATATTCTCATGTAGAAACAGACCAAAGTCTTTAATGAGAACAGCACGAGGTTATTAGAAAGATTAATCCTTTCATTGCTGGTCCTCCACCATCCCTGCTGATTTGCCATCAACCATTAGCATTATGCAAGTCCCTGAAATATTTGGTGCAACTTAGATGCATCTGCTTCTCTCCCAGAGAACAGCAAACAGTTCACAAGGAACAATTTGTTCACCACAACTTGTGGAAAACTGTGCTGCTCTTATTTGGAGCAAATGTGTCTTCATTCTGTACTATACCTTGATGTTTGAATTTGCACATGATTTAACATCCCTTCAGCATTCATATTTTCTTTGATCCCCTTGCTTATTAAAAAATGCAAATCTAAATTGTATCTTATTAATGTGCTTCTTTGTGTTAAAGCTGTGGGGGGTTAAAATCCCAGCTTTGTTAACGTATTTGGATTCTTAATGTGCAAAGTGCGAAGAGAGCTAGACTTTCTGCGGGCCATATTTTCTAATCAACTGTTATGAAAAAGATTTTTATGGTGCTTCTACTTCTCACTCTCATGGAATTTACAGAAATAAAAAGAGTAATGACTTCATTGTTATACAAAAATATTTTCAACCATGGATAGAGTTCCTTATTAATTTGCTGCAATTTCTCAAAAATGACAACGAGGAATCTTGGATGAAAATTCAGAAAAAAATAAATTTTAAATATATGAAAGCCTTTTGGATCATTGATTTCTAGTAGATAGTAATTTTTTGTCATGGACCCAGGATCTGGATTTTGTCATAGTAAACAGCGGTCACTCATTTGTCCAGTAGTAAATATAGTAGCTTTTAGGTACTGAGTACCTCCTTTCACTATGTATAAAAAAAAAAGAGAGGGAGAGGGAGACAAAGAAAAAGAAAATGCTTTAAAATTACTGATGCATTTAAAGCCATTAAACTGCTCCTTATATTTCCTTTTTTTTTGCACAACTTGACCTATCTCTTTGCCCTAGTAAAAGCTTTCTCTGCATGCTTAATGGCTTCTTTTTTTTTTTTTTAGTGTTACTGCTTGTTTTCTGAATTGCCTCTTACGCATCTGCTTAGCTTGTTGGGGACTTGGGTGGGTCATTGTGACTTAGAATTATTCATTATATAAAAATATTATAGCAATTGTGATTATAGCAAAATATAAAGCACCTGTGAGATTGGCTAAAAGAAAGTGGGAAAACGTTAAACTTTTGATATAGTGCCATGTTGCATCTTCACAACTTACATTGCAGCATTTCATCTGTAACAACCTCTACATATGAGCCGAGCTTTTAGAGCAACAGTCCAATCAATAATGAGAATTACAGAATTATTTGGATGACGAAAACCAGCGAAGTTGATTATTTAATTTTCAAAAAAAAAAAAAGGCAAAAATCACCTTAGAATTATACTTAGGAAACAAATAAAATAAGGAAATTTTATGAAAGTTATGTTTCTGTTGAAGCAGCCAATCCCTATCTCTTTTCTGCAGTAGCTGCAACTTTAGAACATGCAAACCCCCAGTAGATTGTGGATTGTAATGTATTTTGCTTACTTTACTTTCCCCTTCTTCCTCTTACTGCTTCAGAAAGCCTGTGAGATCACGGTGGCATGGATGAAATCATGATGTGGAGTAGATACCCTGTTATTGAGCTTATTCTAAGCTTTTACAAACTCTGAGGAGGTGGGAACTCTGAAGGATCATTCTAATATAGTAGCTCTATTCCAAGACTTTAATTTGCATTTGAAAGAATTACCGATTATTAAAGGACAAAATGCTTCATCCAGGACAATATCTCCATTGTGTATAGGAAGATTTTCCATAGATAGTTGAGATGATGATTAGCTACTCTAGTTCAGTTGGTTTTGACACACTTTCCTGAACAAGTAGAAGAGACATTATTTGTAAGGCTCAATAAATCATTTGGTTTCGTTGAGAACTGGTGGTGTGAAAAAGTTCCTTGCTGGACTAATTGCAAAGCACACAAATCCTTGACTTGCTGGATCCGCAGCCGTGTAGCACTGTAGGTCATGACCATCTTCGCTGTACTACCAGTAGATCAGATACTGTGATCACTGTGGGCAGTGAGTAATTTTACTTGTTCTGTCTTGTTTCCCGTTGCTAAGACTCCTTTTGGATTTGCTGTGTTTCTTTAGCAGTATCACGTTCCCTGTAGCTGTAGCTTTTGTCACTCTTGTCCTAGCTCAAGTAGGTTGACTGTATGCTGACCAGGGGAGAGGTTAAGACAGATTCCAGCATCTTGCTCAGGAAAATACAAAGAGAGAGAATCTATTTCATGCATTTGAGATTCAAGAGGTCCTTGTTTTATTCCTTCTGGAGGTTCAGTACAAGTTTAAGAGGGTGATGGGGTAGCTGATGGTGGGTAGGTAGTCCTAATCTGGTGACTTCGTGGTCTCTTCTGAATAAGGACAGTTTGATCACAGCTTGGGGCTTCGAAGCTCTCTAGATGAGTGCATGTTGGAAGGTCCCATTTTTGCCATAGGTGGCTTTAGTTAATTTGCATGGAAAGGCTATCTACTTGTGTGTTCAATCACACCTGAAACAGAATAGTAATAAAATTTTGGCCAAATTTCCTCCGTTTCAGAGTTTGTTTCAGAATTTATCAGAATGTGTCTACTTTTCTTCACCACTCTGGTTACACAAAGTCACCAGAAGTTTCTCTTAGCTTCTCAGTTGAGGTGGAAGTTTGTTTCATTCTCCAGAGTAGCAGAAAACAACCAAAGACTGCCCATGCCTTAGGCCTCTCCTCCTGTGTCTATTTATTCCTTGATGGTCTGTACGCATTGGAGGTGAAAAGAGAGATTGCTAATTCTAATAAATACTATTCTCTACTGATTAAAGATTGTCTGAAAAGTATTCAACACAACTTGGCAAGCAATTTAGGCACAGTTTTAAGATGCTTGGCCTGTAACATACAATGTGTTACCACATGACATGTCACAGAAAAAATGTTAAAGACTAACGTTTCCTTTTTGTTTTCAAGTTCAACTGTTTCTTAATTAGAAAGAAAGAAAAACACACAAGAAATATTAGTGTTTTTTTTTCTTCTGATGGCCTGAAAATGCTCCAAATGCTTGATAAAATTCACTTTAGAGTACTTGAACAAGCTGAAGCTGTCGCTAAACCATTAATAATTAAATTTGAGAACTCAGAGAAGAAAAAGAATGTCCCAGTGGACTGGGGAAAAACTAACATAGTACCTATCTTATTAAATAAACAAACAAATGGATAAATAAATATATATATATACACACCGTCAATAAAATAAACCTAGTAAAAGGGATGGCTCAGGGAATTATAATCCAGTTCCCAAAGTCAGTGTGTGGGAAGATGGTAGAACAGAGTATTAAAAAAAATTGATTTAAAAGCATCCAGGGGATGTAAGGTGATAAGGAGGGTCAGTGTGGATTCATTAAGAACAAATGTCAAAGCAGTCTAATATCCTCTGTGACAGGGTAATTGTCAATTGGTCTGAATTGTAGTATGTGATGTTTAGGTTAGATATTAAGGAAAAGAAATCTAACTTTAAGAATAACTAGGCACTGGACGTAATACCCTGGAGGCTGTAGCATCCCTCCACTGGGGTACAGAGACAAATATTTTGCAAAAGATGGGCTCTGTTTGGCTTGCCACAGGAGGATGAACTCGATAGCTGTTACAGTCTCTTCCAGCCTTGAATTTCTCTGATCTTGTTAAGATTTCATAGCACGATACCGGTTTGAACTGCTTAGTAAAATATTTGACGAAGGGGTTTTCCTAAATTTGTTGCATTAGCATTAGCAGGAAGAGGTCACAACACTTTTTTCTGGCATTTCATCTGGAACTTAAAATGCTAATTTTTTGCTCACGCATTTACATACACAGTATGTATGTACAGTATACTTTATACTCTCAAATAGAGAACTTTCATCGGCAAACTGCTTTTCATGTTCAATTATATATTTTTGTAGTGACTCACCACATGTAGGCCAGAGTATTATTTTCAAATATCTCTTTAAATCAGCAGACTTCTGTGAGCCTGTTGGGTGACAGTGAGATGAGTATGAGTGTGAGAGCTCTGGCTATATGGGTCAGATTACGAGGTCATTTACTGGCCTAATCCATTTTAACCAGATTACAAAAAAAATAAAAAATAAAAATAAAACACACCTCTGTTGTACATTACATACATTTCATTTTGTCTAGCATTGGCGCAGAGGGCCCCAAAATACAAAGCTACTGTGTCTCAGATTCCCACAGGTGGGAGTTTTGCTTTTGAATTTTTTATTTATGCAATAGCATAAAAGCATGAACTTTATCCATTGTATGCAGCTAAAATATAAAAACAAGTTTTGCTTTAATCTTGACTGTTACAGTTATCTCATTCCTTTTGCAAAATACTGAGTGGATGCACCCCATTTGGCTTAAAACAACAGATCTATATCTAGTTAATTTGTGGATAAATATGGGTTTCTGCTATTGACGTTTCTTGATCCACACAAAGTGGTTATATTAATACTGAAACATTATTAATCAATAGGCAGCTCTTTAAAAATACATCACTAAGACTAGCCAATTACCTTTAAGTATATATCAAAGGCGACAGAGCAATCTGACTTACACTCAAGGACCATTAGAGAGTTCCAAACATTTTAATTATAAATATATTTTTTTTTATGCAGTGAAACTTACAAAGCAAATTTGTATTTCTTATTCTGGCCTCAAAAAATTAAAAACAAAACTCATTCTTCAATTTTTCAATTTCTTTTTATTCAGGAAAGTACAAAAATGTGCTTAATTTCATTTTAGGATCCTGAATTAAAACTAAATAAACTGTGTGTTGTCTAATACTATTTTTAAGATAGTCTGCTCTGTAAGATCACAAAAGTAAGTTGTAAGGACAGATCATGTCATTGGAGTGTATAGCTCTGTTTGGTTTTATAACACTAATTAACTCTATTGACTTTCAGTGAAATTCCATTATTTCCCTCTCTACCAGAGGAAAATCTGACCAAAGCCTATAATCTGCCTGTAAATTCTCAGAAATATGTTCTCTACTCAAAGAATACGGGCTGCAATTTTGGTATTTTTTATATTTTGTTTAAATATCTATTTGAAATATAAAACCTGTTGTGACCATTTGTGGAGTCACTACTGATGCTTCTGCTTTAGAAGGAAATGTATTGGTTGAAGTAGAGTATTGCATTATATTTTGCAATCAGATGTGAAAATATATTTTCCTTTGAGAGTACCATACCATTCTTCATATAAATTTCTGTATTTAAGTAGACTATTTCCCCTCTGGCTCATGTCCCTCGACAATTATCCAGCATAAGCAATCTACAGAGAATAGTGTGAGGTGTAGCTGATTGTCATTCAATGCAAGTGAAATCTTAAGGTGAACATTAGTCACTCTTTTAGACATGTTAGCTTGAAGTGGAAGCAGTCAATTACAGAGTAGAGGTTTTATGGCTACATTATTACCATCATACTATTAGGTTTTCGGCAGTAGCATTCTGTTTGATCGATCTGTGCCAAGACATTGATGGATAGTTTTGTTCTTCTAATGTCAAATCTGTGGGACTTTTGTACCGTATTTATTTATTGGTGCACTGTGGTACTGTGGGTATTTCTCCTTTCTCCGTCATTTTGGCTTTAGCAGCTAATCATGATTCATTTTATTTGACATTTTGTTGTTGATTTCAGTAACATTCTTAATTTTTTTTTTCTTCATGTTCTTGAATTACAGAGGAAACTATAGCATTGTGTTAGATATACACTTACTTGGATGTGTGAAAGCATCAGAATTATGTGAAGGCCTTGGAGTTCAAGAGTTGCAGCTGATGGAGAAATGCACATTCTGCACCTCATGTGCTTGCTGGTATCCAATATGTAGTGAATTTGGAGATTCTGGTCTCTCCTCAATAATTTTGCATTTTGTGCTTTTTCTGGGGGTTGGGGCATTTTTTTCTCAGACCACACAAAAATTTTAGAATATCACTGCTTCATGATGCAGCTTGAGCTAACATCACAGGCTTTAATTTGAGTACTATTTGTTTAATCAAATATATGCGTTTGTAACTATATTCAAAAGCAAAAATACTAGTATTGACACTAATCTATAGGTATATGAGCAAACTCTTTTTTGTTGTTGTTTTTCATGGGGATGAAGATGTGTGTAAATGCACTTGGAAACAAAGAACATACCTGCATAGGATGCTGTTATTCTCTCAACAGGACTGAGAAAAAAATCTTCCTCAGCCTGTTTATGAGAGAGACAGTTTCTCAGTACTTGTACCATCTGCCAGGATTTTCCTCAGTAGTATTGATTTCATTGGTCAAGGAAAAAAGAGTACAAAAAATGGGGAACTGAAATTCACTGAAGTTTTCTGCTCAGTCTGGCTGAGTATTGATGTTTGGAGAGAGAAATTAACAATACCACAGCTCTGTAGGCAGAGCTCACCCATCCTGCACCCCTGGCTTCAGTGACACTCAGAAGGTCAGAGCAACTGTCATAAACTAGAGCTGTGCTTATGCAAGGAGGTTCAGGGAGTTGTAGTCTCTGTTACCACGTTGTGTATTGACCAATGTGCTGTGGTATATACCAGAGGAGTGACTCTACTGCTGTACAAATATTGTACACTGTACAATTGCTGTCTCAGCAACATCGTACTGGTTGCACCCACAGTGAAAGGAATGTAATTAATATTGTTAATACAGGTGAATTACGATTTCGCAACCATCCATTTAAATCAATACAGCACAAGTGTCCCAGCATTAGCGTGCACATGTCTATACGTGTGTGTATGAAATGACTCTGAATAAAATAGACTATTTAAATGTAAATGATGTTGTCATTTGACTTAGACTAAGTCCTGACTAGTTCAGAGGACATTCATTTTACTTTAGTGCTTGAACGTTGAATTAATTTTTGTACAGCACTATTTTTCTCTTTCAGTTATTTTTTTACTCCTTTGTACATTAACATTCACACACTTGTAAACATGTACACTAAATAAAAGCCCATGTATTCCACGTGTATTTTAGAGTTAAGAATGGAGCCAAGGAGAGTGTAAGCTGATGCCCAGCTCCTGATAGCAGTTAATCAAATGCTTAAGTTGATTTAAATGGGTCTAAAGGACAGGCTAAATTGGGGCGTAAAACCTGGATCCAGAGTTTATTGAATCTTCATCAAGTTTATTGAAGCAAATGGATGTTGAAGCACTGTGTTCAGTGGGCTTTGGACCAGACACTAAGCAACAGACAACTGAGGCATGGGGGCAGCACCTAAAGAAAGAGGCATGAGTGCTATGAAGTTAAAGTTAAAATAATTTGATTTCCTGCTTTCCTTTTTTTTTTTTTTTTCCAGGAAGAACTAAGTTTTTACATATGAAAAAAGAAAAAAAAAAGAGAAATTAGACATTTGTAATAGATTATAAAGGCAAATCAGAGTAGCTTAGCTGGAGAATTCAGCAGAGAATGGGGGGAAAGGCGGAACACTGAAGGCAAAACAGAAGGGAGCTGGGTGTCACACACCGTATGTGGCATAAATGGAAGGGCAAGGGATCTAGAGTAGACAGAAGGGACCGCTGTGGTCTAATTTATTAAATAACATAGTGATTTCAAGTTAATAAACCCCCAGTTGCATGTAGGTAAGTGACATACATCATGCACAGCTGCCTTAACTTCACTTTGTACTGGTTTATCTTCTGCACACACAGTAGGACAGTGACCATCATTAACATTATTAAATCTGTAAGGCAGTGTCATTTAAGTTACTTATTTCCAAAGTATCCTATTTCCTCTGTTCCATTAAGTGCACCTGCCTCAATGCACACTTCTCCTTGATCATTGGCTTTTGAAGTCCCAGCAATGAGTCTTAAGACAAAGTGAGCAGCAGCACAGTGACTGCAGCTTATGTAAGCTTCCTGAAGCTGATCCACAGCAAACCCATGAATTGGCAAGGGTTACCTGGGTTGCTCTCTTCCCATTGTGGTGCATTTATTTGTATTCAAGAGGATTGCATCGGGACCAACTGAGAGAAAAGAAGAGCAGCTGGTGGTGGATTAACGGGATGAGGTTGTTATTGTTTGGTAGATCGGACAGATAACTGCCCCAAATGGTTTCCAGTAGCAGCAGGGAAAGGGGGGTGATTTGGTGCCCCCACAGCTGCTGTGACTCTTGCTTTTTGCTGACTCTATTGCTCTCTCTGCTGCCATGATGGCAACCTTTGTCCCACCCCTACTGCTGCTGTCACTAATTGAGCATCTGCCCTGTTTCTGTTACTGCTGCTTTCACAGTGATTTTAGTCTCGTATTTTACTTGTGCTAAGGTACTTTGGTCATGACCACAGAGACATATATGTCTACCTGACAGAAGTTGCGGGAGAGTTTTAGAGAAGGTAGAGCTTTTCTCTTGTTATGCATGCCAAAGAGAGTGTCTTTTCCCCACTCTCTGCTTTCAAATGTTTTCTGATTTAGCCCATCAGCTGCTGTTGTCAGATTCGTTTCACAATCACTTCCCCTGTCCTCTGTCCTCTCTTGATTTTCCTTCTGAAAGAATAATACTGTAGAATAAGCAGAATAATTTTTCTACTAGGGTTTTATGTACTTTGACTCTTTTTTTTTCAGGTTATAGCCACCAGGAGCAAGCTGCTGTTGTAGATAAGCTAATATATACTCCTGCAGTAGACATTCAATGCGTGTAAACCGTCCCTACCTATGCTGGTATTGCCTGAGGCTGGAGTAAGTTACGCTTCAGCAACTCTTGAATTAACAGGTTTTGTCTGTCTGTAGCTATCTCCTGAGTACAACTAGTATGGTAGCTCTTCGTGAATGGATTTGTTGGTAGTCTCCATTTTATACCAAATCTAAGAATAAAACAGAATAAGTTTAGTTACCTAGATACCATGATTTTTGAAGAAAGATTGAATAGATTGAGGAGGAATAGCTTAGGAGTGAAGTGATGGGAGAGTGACAGTCTTCAAGAAGTTAAAAAGCCAATGCTAAGAGGGTAGAAGTAAAATTAAGAAAGAAACTGGTATAGTGTTTCAGAAAGTGATAGCTAGATTAGATATCAGGAAAAAAAATTAAAGGAAGGTACCGGATAGCTATCTAGAGGGGCTGTGGAGTTACTGAAAAACAGGTTGGATCACAGATTAGGCAAACGGTTGAGGTGGGAAAAGACCTTTTGAGGTCATCCCGGCCCTGCTCAAAGGAGGGCCAATTTCCACCCACCGTGTAGTTTTTGTATTCAAATTATATTTTTCCAATTTAGCTTTAAGGATAATATGGGAGATTGTATTGAAAGACGTGTCAATATAAATAGACATGTCACTCTCCCTCTGTCCACTGAACCAGTCATCTAGGTGTTGAAGGCACTCAGGCCTGGTTTGACTTTGGTAAATCCATGCTGACTGGTCTAAATCGCCTTCCTGTCCTTCATGCACGTGGATACGGTTTCAAGGAGGGCTTGCTCCGTAGTCATCCCTACAGCTGAAGTTAGGCTGACCCACCTATTATTCCATGTATCCACCTGTTTGCCTTTCTCAAAAGTATTCATGGCATTTGCTTTACTCCAGTCATCAGGGAGTTCTCGTGATTGCCAAGACCTTATGAGCAGGAGGTCAGCCTCACAGTGACATTGGCCAGATCCCTCAGCACTTGTGCATCATCGCCTTAGGTCCTATGGACTAGGTTATGTCTAAAACAGCATCAGTATTTGTACATTTTTTGTACATTTATAGTTCTAACTGAAGGTTTTCAGTCCTTTTCCTGTTGTGCCAGACAATATTCACATTCCCATCTCTGACCCCTTTCCCTTTGGATTACCTACTACTCTTTCTTTTGATGTTGAGATAGTGTGGTTTTGTATGTGATTTGTGTTCATTTCCCATATTTTAACAGCTTTATTGTTTAATGAAGAAAGTAAAAGTCGAATATACAGCTTTATTGACAAAGCAATTCTTGGCATGTAGTTGGAACACTAAAAAATGTGTTGGAAAATTTAAAAATACTAAACCTCAAAATAGCCCCTATATTTACATTTTATAGCAAATTTTATGGGTGAAACTGAAATAGGACAAGTTACAGGAAAGTAATGATCAGGAACTTAGTATTTTATATGGTCAAAAAATATATAGTTATTTTATTGAAATGATATGTCTAAAATTTCCTGTTGCTAATCTGAAATCCAGTTTTAAAGTGTTTTTTTTTTTTTCTTTTTTTCTGAAAAATGTTTGAAAGTTTGGCTTGGACCTTTGTGAAGGTTCATTTCCTTTTAGGATCTTTCCCCCTTCCATCAGACTTTCCAGTCACATTGAGTTCAGGTATCTTAGAATCAGCCTTAAGCTAGACAAAAACATTTGGATTTTTTTCTTATACTTACTAATAAATGTGCATGTAGCTTTCTTCTGAAATGGAACACAAAGCCAAATAGTATTGAAATATTTTATGTACATATACATGAGTATATAAATGTGTCTGCATGCACATACATATGAAAGATCTAGGCTGTCTTTATGTAAGAATATACTGTGCTCGCAGTGTATATAATTGTAGAAGAACTCTGATTTGGTGCAGTGGTGTAAAGAAGGCAAAATCTGATGGTGACTTTATCTTCAACAACAGGAAGCTAGTGTGGTTGGAAAAAAATATTATATTTGGGGCCAAAAACCTTTCCTCATCTGAAATGTGCGGTTATTTCAGGTTTTGATGTCATAGCTAAGAGCATATCTGGCCCCTTCTTCTCTGTAACTGGCATTACTTCAAGAATAAAGCAGTTGTTAGTGAGCAGAGAGAAGACTTTGGAATTTCCTGCGCTCCTGCTGTGTAGATTCAAATGCTAAGTTTAAATAATGGATGAACCTAAGATTATTATAATTGATCATTGTATGATTTATATGGAGTAATTATAACTAGGTTGAGAAAGAATTTTCAAAAGCTAGTTTCCTGGTAGCCAGAGCCATTAAATAACAGTGTGCTGCCAAAACAAAAATTAGGTGGGAATGTAGCCACAAAGTTCAGAATGTCTGTCCTCTGTCTGATTTATAGCTACCCTTATGATGACAGTATCATTGGTATTTTCTTATTAGGAACAGTAAGAGCTGTTTGAATTGTTTTTTCTTATCTTTCTAACGGAACTTAGCATTGTTTTAAGCTTAGTCAAGCGTAATAACTGGAAAACTGCAAAAATCTAATGTATAACAAAGCTAAAAGGTGCAAGAGGTTGAAAAGGTTAATTAAAAGTGTAATGATGGCATTTACTCAGACAGTCCAATTAATCACTTTATTCCAGTGGTCATGTGATACAGAAACCATTGCTACAGATAACTGATTTCTAGTCTGTGCATACATGGTCTGCGTTCATTAATGTCTGTATTTTTCTATAAAAGGATTTTTAACTTCT
Organism: Cygnus atratus; assembly: GCF_013377495.2. Taxonomy (NCBI): domain Eukaryota; kingdom Metazoa; phylum Chordata; class Aves; order Anseriformes; family Anatidae; genus Cygnus; species Cygnus atratus. The sequence continues at coordinate 7,897,656 of NC_066368.1, forward strand.
GATTTTAAGCTACTTTCTGAAGATATTTTAAAATAGCAGCTAATGTTTAACCCTGTATCCTGATATAATACTCTCCATCTACTCTCGCACTGAACAGGAGGGGAGCATTGCCCCCTTGGTACTTGTAGTTTTACAGCCCCAGGGGAGGTTTGCTTACAGCTTAATGGGGTTTTAGGTATAGAAGAAATAAAGCACTAGAAATACATCATTATGTAATGTGATCTCTCTGAAACAGTGTATATGACCAACGAAGTGAATTCTCAAGTGTCAACAAGCACATTTAAATGTAATTTTTACCATGTCAACTGGAAAAAGGCAAAAAGAACCTTGAAGGATCAATTACAAGGGTCATAACCTTGTATTATCTGATTTTCTATAATATTCACACAAGCTTTATTGGAATGGAACATAAATTTGAAAAATAGTGAGATTAGGAAGGATTGCAGTGCTAGAGCAAAGAGCTAGAAGCTTTCTCCTGGCTTATTTTGCTGGGGCAGCACTTTAGAGGGAGCCCATTATAAGGAGGAGAATAGTAGTTATGTTAACACAGTAATTAATCAAGTCTGAGGAAAAGAGGAAACAAGTTGTGAATTCAATTCTGCAGTAATAAAAAGAAATGCTGAAAGTTACCCTGTAAATTGGCATGACTTTGGTAAACAGTCCCTCACTGTGTCTTGAGAACTTGCATGCAGTAAATCACTTCTCATGGCAACCGTGTAGGTTTGAATATTTTCACAGTTTTATTCTGTATTTCCATGTGTGCTAGTTCCTTCCCAATTCTGTTGACTTACTGTTCGGCTAATAATAAAATACTGCACAGTATAACATGAGAGCATATGCAGTAACAGTTCCATTGTGAATATTTCAAGGGGAAATTAATTAGAAGAACTCAGCTGAAACCGTGGTGATAGCCTTCCCCATCACAAAACCAGCCTCTGACTTAATACAGAGCATGAATTGTATATGGAATGACTGGAGATCTCTCCTCCAGAAAAGAAATATATTCTGTATATGGTTCCAGTCATGCATAATCCATCCCTAATGCTAGTGCAGTGTAGGTACATTAAAATGACCTTTACACCATACAACTCTTTAGGGTAGAACTGAAATCCTTGGTGCAGTAATGTGAGAATCAGTGAGTGGATCAGTTTACAACAGTAAATTTTTCTTTGAGATTTTTCTTTGTTTAGCAGCCTCTGATTTTATTCATACATTTCTGCTTTCTGTGTGAGATACTTTGGACGCAAGTGAAAGTGTCATTAAAGTGCCAAATTCTTGTAACTTAGATTATTGAAAAATCAGAATAACTCCAGTGAATAAAATTGATTTAACTCTGCTGGCATGAATATAAAGCAAAGCTGTCATCCTCAGTACCACATGGACAATTAGGAATCCTGGCTTAACCTTTCATTAAATTTGTGGTAGAAATGAAAGGTGATCAGGATATTTGTGTGAGTGAAGACAGAAAGAATTTAAGCAGCAGACCACAATATTATTGACAATGGGGAGTAGGGTTTCCTCTCCCTGCTCTCATGGAACGAAAATTTAAATCAGTTCATTACAGGTTTACAGGACTCTCCTCTTTCATAATCTGTAGGTTGGAGTAGATGTACCTCCACTTCATCCACCATGGAGTTATCTGCTTGGCCTTTCCCCATTCCTTCCCAGGGAAGACTGAAAGTACCAAAGGAAACATTAAGACATTGTTTCTCCCCTGTTTCATCAGCATGTATCCAGCATAGCGGTTTTCTCTTGCAGTTTTATCTGCAATGTCTGCTAAATGCACCAGCAAATGGTCAACTAAAGGTAGCAGGACCTAACTCTAAATGGAGACAGGAATCTTGCCAAGCATGAGAGCCCAGATCCAGTGGCGAAGTGGGACAGTGCAAAACACAGCACACGGGGCATGTGGCCCTCTTATAATTAAACATACAGAAACAGACCAAGTGATGGATTTACACGCATAAAAGTCGGGAGCTCCTGCTTCTGGGCAGATCTAAAATCCAGATGGTATGCGCAAAATCCTTACAAAGTTCAGAGGAAATTCTGTATTAAAAAACAAACAAACAAAAAAAAACAACACAACACACACCACCACAACAACAAAACTCCTGCACAATATATGTCTAGATCGACAATAGGAAATACAGAAACTGCCATTTGTTGGAAGTCCTTGGATTTGCAGCTTCAGGCACCAGGTGCATCTGTCTACACAGCAGTCAGTGTCTGCTCCTGCGAACAGAGAGCCTCTCTGGAAGAAGTGAGCAGGCCTGAGCCTTCTGTTAGAGGGCACCTAGCAGAAGAAATTATGGTGCTTTATTCGTTGAGGTAATGATCAGAACAGTCTTTGAGCAGTCAGGAGGTCTGGGCTCTTCTCTACAGGTTTTCACAAAGCCTTGGAGAGTACCCTATGGGCAAGGCAGCAGGTTGGGCTGGAAAGAAGAGGAGGAATTGTGCTATAGAAAGGATCACATTGTTTTATAAGGGATTACACGAAGAAAATACAAGTGGGGTCATGCCTCTGCAGACTTGTAATTAAGGCAGTCATCTTCAGGGAGGGAGTCCTGGTTTCCAGTCACTGCTTTTGTAAGAGAAATAACTCTGTTTCCTGGGCCCAGGCCAGAACCCAGCAATATGCCTCTCAGGGAGAGCTCTCATTCTTGGGCTGAAGCATCACACGCTCTCTGGTGTTTTGCAATATGCTCTGTTTCCTGTGCTCCTTCCTGAGAACACCCAACAGTGAGGTGGTTTGAGATCGCTTCTGGGAAACAAGAAGAGTGGTTCGGAATAAGGAAGATGTCAAGGAGGGCAAAGTCTCCCAGATGCTGGCTGATGACCAATGGGCAATCATAAAAACAAAGGCCAGGGTGTTTTGAAGAAAGACTTCAGGTACAGCTGAAGTTTATATGAAGTTTATTTGAATGCATTCAGATACAGATGACAGTATTGCCCATGTTTTCGACATTTTTTTAGTCTTCTGTTCTTAAAAAGCACAAGTACCCTGGTGAACCTCATAGCAGCACTTTTGTTAGAGTTGGGTTGTGGTCCTCCTCCTTATCCCGCTCAGGTTTTTGTTCCTATATATGCAACATTCTGCACCTGCTTTGGAGTAGGCCCATACCCATACAGTCACCTCTATTACTTTGCAATTTTGCCTTCCATCAAGTTAACATTTACTTCTCTCTTTAGAGCACTCTGTGCATTAAATACCCCAAAAAGCCTACTAATACTGATTACTTGCAAATAGTAATTGTAATTTGTTGTGGTTTAACCCGGCCAGCAGCTAAACACCACACAGCTGTTCGCTCACCCTCCCCCCTCCCTCTCTGGGATGGGGGAGAGAAACGGGAAAGTGAAGCCTGTGAGTTGAGATAAAGACAGTTTATTAAGACAGGAAAATAATAATAACAATAATAATAATAATAATGATAATAGTATAACTAATAATAACGTATACGAAACAAGTGATGCACAATGCAGTTGCTCACCACCCGCTGACCGATGCCCAGCCTATCCCCGAGCAGCCGGCCCCCCACCCCGGCTAGCCACCCCTATATATTGTTCAGCATGACGTCAGATGGTATGGAATACCCCTTTGGCCAGTTTGGGTCAGCTGTCCTGGGTCTGTCCCCTCCCAGCTCCTGCTGCACCCCCAGCCTGCTCGCTAGCAGGACAGAGCGAGAAGCTGAGAAGTCCTTGGCTTGGTGTAAGCACTGCTCTGCAACAATTAAAACATCAGCATGTTATCAGCGCTCTTCTCATCCTAATCCAAAACATAGCACCCTGCCAGCTACTAGGAGGAAAATTAACTCTGTCCTAACTGAAACCAGGACATAATTTTAATGACAACCTCAGTAAATTGCTTTTTATGTACTGTAAGAAAATTGAAAACTGTGTCCATTTTGCTTTTTAATATGAATGTTACAGAACAAGTAATAGTCCTTCCACTGCTTCCATGTAATGGGAGCAGGAATAAGCTCCCAGTATCCTCTGAGAATCCCTTCTTGTGCACCATGGAGTTAACAGGAGTTGAGGAGACAGCCAAAGGCTCAGTAGAAATGCAGAAATGAAATAGAAATGGAAATGCAAGAAAGATGAAAGATGAAGGTAAAGTGACTGTGAAAGCGAGTGAATCATAAGGAAGATCAGACAGGGCAGTGGAAGCCCTATTAAAACTTTAGAAATATCTCTGGTTAAAAGACTTTGGCTGGCTTCTTTCTGCTGTTTTATCCAAGCCTCAATGGGGGCTTGAGTCCAGAACTGCTGCAGCTGTACAAACGATGGGCATGGGTGGGGGGTTTCAGGGGATGAGAAATAATAAGGTTGTTGCAGCTTATACTGTAGTACAAGGCCCATCAGTAAGATATATCAGGAAAACACCTCACCTTCTAGGCAAGTGTTATAGTCCCAGTAGGAGAGCTGGGAGCTGGTGATCCTTATCGTGGTAAGTTAGTATCTCTCAGCCAGTTGTTGCTGCCCCAGAGTTTCTGGGCTCGTTGTACAGCAAACTGCCAGGTAGGAGGAGGTTTTTAGGCATCGTCACTCTATCCTGTTGTGCCATGACTCTGCCTGGCACTGCAGCAGGCTGGTGCCCATAGCCACAAAGCAGCTCGCAGCAGCCGGTGACTTCCGAGAAGAGGCTGCACCCCAGCACCTGCAGACCTGCTCTGCTGGGCCCCCGGGGGCAGGGGGGCACCCGTGCCTCGCACACAGGCACAAGGCATCGCTTACCGATGGACCGCAAGTGGCTTACCTGGGAGGCCGCAGTGATTTGGCAGGAGCTGAGAGCTGTGTGGTCTGGCACGGTTTCTGCCATGGGCCCAAGGCAAAACAACTTGTGAGAGAGGGAGCTCTGGGTGGGGAAATGGTGGTGGGCAGGGATTGTCACTTGTCCTAGGCTGCTGGTCTGACTGCCCCCTGTCCATACACAAGTTCCCCAAGAGAGGGGGAACTGGGAAAAGATCTTACACAGACCTTTCCTGATGGATGCTGTCAGGAAAAGTAGCTCTGGATTAGATCCATTTGCTCTTAACATAGTCAGTACCTACTAAGAGCCAAACTTCTGCCTGTCTTAATAATTTAAGCTTTGCAGAACAGAAGCTGGGTGAAATTCTGACCTTATGTATTACTGCTGCGTAAGTAATCCTCAGAAATATTTTCAGTGTTGTTAACTGTTTGTAGATACCACAGGACATAGGAATAATTACTTTGTACTTTTGCAATAAAAACAAAGCAGAAAGTGTATTCTGGATTGTAAATTTTGCATTAAAACATGATTTAAAAGCTTGGGGGAAGCTGGCACTAACGAGAAGTTCAGACAGTCTCATTTAATTCAAGTGCAGTAGATGCAGATCTCCTATGTGCTGTATGTTAGTCTTGGTTACAAAAGGTAGAAATAACTTCTATAATGTGATGATAAATAAGACGGAAACAATAGCTGGAGACTTATGGATCAAAATAGAAAAGGCAAGTGGCAAGTTACAGCCAGGGGTAGTTAAAAACAAGCAAGCAAGCAAACAACAACAACAAAACAAACAAAAACAACAGCAGAAAAACAAAAACAACAACAAAAAAAAATGGTCCATGTTCAGAGTTCACATGTGAAGGAACACAAGCATTGGTTAGATAAAAGTTGTGTGAAAGATATGATAACTTTCAGTGCTGTTTTTAATTGTGTCAACATTTACCATAACTGCGTATCCTTACTGGAAAACATATATATGATTGTTAGCAAGGAGGTGCTTTATTACATCTTTTTTTTTTTTTTTTTTTTTTTTTTTTTTTTTTTTTTTAAAGAATGCGTTATAATAAAGTAAGCTGATGTCTGTCTGCATTGTTATACCCCATTCAGAGCTCTTCCACAGAATCTGGTTTTAAAGAGTGGAATTCAGCAGTTGACTCGCAGGCACAAATAACCATGTAATTACTCTGCAATCACATAGTAATTAGCATGTACTATTCATATATTGCATAATTATATGCCCTACAGATTACATAGTAATTATATTTGTACCAAACATATAATTCTGTATACTGTATCAGAGGAAAATAACTTGGAGAGTTCATAGTTAAGATTATAGATATATGTTAATATAATGCAACATTTTATATAAAAGTGTTACAACCTTATGAGAGGTTTATATTTTCCATATCATCTCTTCTGCATCTGGTTTAGCGTGAACTAACAAGCAATGGTTGGCTGTTAATTTACAGGCAAATGTTGCATGATTATAATTTTGTAGCATGTGGAGATAAGCAGAAATTTGCAGTTTGTTGTGCAGGAAGCTGGGCTGGGGAAGGATTCAGAGTGTGGGTATTAAATACACAAATGCTAAATATATTAATGTAGTTACAACGTATCACTAGAGTGAAAAAAAAATGTAATGCATTTTACTTATCCACTGGGTTGTTTCTGAACATCTGAGATGCATGGGGTAGTAGCAGGTAATACATTTGTGTAATGCTAAGTGTGTGCTAGCATGCAAGGCACAGGCAGTTCAAGCAAATGCAGTAAGTCAGTGTGCTGTGTCAGCCAAACTGCATCAAATGTCCCTGCCATGAAAAAAAATAGAGAAAGGGTTGGTTGGCATCCTGGTCAGGGAACGAGGGGCAAAGTGGTAGGAGAATGAAGAGGAATGGCACTGAGTTATACAAAGGTCTTGGACTCAGTTTCTGGGAAAAGGTGGAAAATCTAGAAAATAAGCTTTTTTAAGAGGTGCTTAGAGCTCTAGATCTTGTTGGAGATGTGTTACCTTTGGCTGTCCCTCCTAAGTGGTTGCTGCAATGTTTTCAATATTTGCAGAATATCTTTTGTTCAGCTTGCAAATTCTGTAGCAGTGGGAAATTAATGTATTTTCTTGGATCTGTGATGTTGGCATTCCCATTATCCAAAGCAACTTTATAATTGTTCTTAATTGAATTTTGTACTCTGATGCCAGTTGCCATCATTTTCAAGCAAAGCATATGTTGGATTTTAATATCTGGATAATGTATTGCAAAATTAAATGTGTAATTATAGTCTTAACTTTTATCTGAGCTTATTTTTTTCCTAGAGCTTCTCATAATGTGTGCATATGCATGCGTGTGTGTAAGGGAGTGAGATACTCCTGGTTTTAAAGTATTTCTTTCACGGTGACTTGTTAATTCTATGTCATCTACAAAGCTTGTAAACTTCATTAAGCTTTCAGGGTTCAGGTGGTATCTATAGGTCTTACGAAAGTACCTCAGTCTGATCCTGGAGCTCACAGACCTTGCGGGTGTCATCAGAGCCCTCTCAATCGTGCGGCTGCACCTGCTTGCCTTTCTGTCTCTGTGGGCTGTTTTAGACCTCAAAAACTGTGGTAACAGGCACATGGCTTTTACATTCCGCAGAGTACACAAATTACATTTAAATGTTGTTTCTTGGTGTAGACACTGAATGTCATTTTTACTGTTGAAGGAAAATAAAAAAAAATATGACAGAGCTTTCCAAAATTAGAGTTAGGAGCCCACGGTCTAACTGTGTTCTTGTGCAGTGGGCCAAATGTATCCCTTCCAATTTACCAGTGATTTTAATAGCATTTAAGTGTGGCCAAGTCTTTCCCAATTTTCATCCTGCATGTCAGCTGCAAAGAAGATGAAGTACAGCCTGCCTGGTGTAGTCGTCATTTATTTGCCAGCGCTTTGATCGTAACGCATGCCTGTGCTCTTGTTCACTTGTTAAGTCATTACCGTAAGAAACATAAGGACTGGTTACGGTTTCTGGCACTGAAAGTTTTGTATGTAACAAGTATATTATCAGGATCTCATTAACAGAATGAAATAAACACAAACGTCAAAACACAATATAAATGTGACACGTTTCTTACTGCTGTTGTGTTGTTTTTTCTAGTGGAGCCAGTACTTTCAAAGGGGAACAATTGCTTGGATGCAGCAAAAGCTTGTAACCTAAATGATACCTGCAAGAGGTTCAGATCTGCTTACATAACCCCCTGCACCAGCAGCACGTCTAATGAAATCTGTAACAAGCGGAAGTGTCATAAGGCCCTCCGGCTATTTTTTGACAAAGTTCCCCCAAAGCACAGCTACGGGATGCTCTTCTGCTCCTGTCGAGACGTAGCCTGTACAGAGAGGAGACGGCAGACTATTGTTCCTGTGTGTTCATATGAGGACAGGGAGAAACCAAACTGCCTGAATTTACAAGAATCCTGCAAGAAGAATTACATCTGCAGGTAAGATAGCACACGGCAAGGGAGTGATTAATGAGGTTCCAGAGAGAACTTTTTGGTACTGCTGGATTTGCCAAGACTGGGGTCAGAATATCCACTAGGGAATAGGATGAGTCAGGGAAAGCAGCAAAAGCCTCTGACATCCCTAACAGAATAACAAAAGCCTGCATCTGATTACAGTGTGTGCCTTCTCCAGAACTGTTCACAGCTACTCCCTCGCATTAAGGAAGAATTTTTAAATCCTGGGCTTATTTTTTGCACATTTCTGTTGGAATAATTTTCATTAGATGTCTCTATGAAATGATGTCTCAAAGTGATTTTATGTCCCACTAGTGACCAGGTGAAAACAGAATTATTCTTTATATTGGGGTTTGTTGTCATTGCAATATAGCGAGTGAGCCCTAACAACAGTGGATGCAAGCCACATGGTGGACTTATATATAGTCACAATAAACAGACTACTTGCAGACTTCAGCTTCATGGAAAGAAAAGGAGTCCACATTTGTGGACTGGATCCCACGGTCTTGTTAGAGCTGTTTTAGGTTTGGAATTGTTTTATCTCCCCTCCCCTGACAAAAGTGGTGGGCTGATATAACTGGAGGGTCATAGATTCAGTGACCTGATTCCCAGTCTCTTCCCTCTGTGTGTTCAGCACAGCCAGGCACTACGGGGCGCTGCTTCACATGACAAACTGTCCTTCTGCTTTTATTAAGTTCTCTGCTGGTTGTCACACGATGCTTATTCGGTGCCATACAGGACTTCCTCTGCCCGTAGGAAATGCTTTATTCCTACTTAGCATCGTGTATGTTTATATAAGAATGCCGTTGTGCTAATGTCATCTTTATGAAGTTACGCCCAAGAACTCATGCTCATTTTGAACGTGTAAATTCCCTGTAGATTAACAAAATCTGTGAATTGCAAGTAAGGAAATAAACACTATTGTAAAATGTCAAGGATACTGAAGATATGTATATATATGTCTTGATAAGTACATACATATGCCTGGTAAAATACTTTGAAGTCCAGCTATGACATCTCCACTGGTGATGTTGAATTTGTAGCCATGGCACCTCACACATACCCGAGGTGTTGCCAGCTGAGGAGGCAGCAGTGCTTTGCCCTCCGTGGCTGGGGGAGGTCAGGAGCCACTTTCCTGCTGCCACAAACCAGAGCAGCTTTAAATAAGGCCAGGGTTTTCATTGCAGTTCAGCGAGTTACGTTCAGCACCTTCAAGGCTGTTGCAGTCTGTGAAAGCTGGATACTGGTTCTGGAGGCAGAACCACCCGTTTTCCATTTCCACGTTGTGGTGTTAGTCTTTTTGCTTGTATATACTGTCTTACCTAGATTGTCTTACTTAGCACAGGCCCTGCTAAGTTACAGCATCTTCAGTGTGCTTTCTGCCAAAATTCCAGCGTGTTACAGTGCCAGGGAAGTGGGGGAGAGGATTTTGTAGGTAAACTTCTTCCTTTTATCCAGGCTGTAGTGCTCAGGAATTGCTTAGTTAAATTAATGCCATTACTTCTCTTATGACTGTGTTTTCCTTTGGTCAGCTTTGATCTAATGTTGTCCCAGCAGCTAAGTTTTTAATGGCATTTTGTTTAATCTGACCTCATAGGCCTGGTGTTCTGCTTTCTCCGTTCCAGCACTGCAGAACAGAGCTTGGGAATATGGCTGCTCCTGTAGCCCAAGGTTGCAGCCAACACTAGGGTGAAAATGAATTTCTTCACAGGTTCTTCCCCTGACTTCTTTTCTTTAAAACTCCAAATTAAAACGTTTGGACTCTTTCATGTCTTGGTGAGTCCTGGCTGTCAGGAGCAGGGCAGTGCTGGTGAGAAGGAACGGGCAGGCAGATGTCTGTGGGGTCGAGGCACGGTCAGCAAAGTGCAGTGCTTGGTCCTGCACCTCGGGGTGCAGCAAATGTCACGGGTTGCTGACAGTTGTCCCATGTCAATGCTAATGCCTCCTGGGCTGTCTAAACCACTGGTGTGGTTAGTACCTTCCCCCTCTCCTGTCCCAGGGGGGAGAAAAGAGCAGCAGAGCTATTCCAGTCTATCCATAATGTGGTGAAAGGTATTTTGTCTCTGAATTGTTGTGCACTTAGAGGGAGATGGTGTGGCTTGTTCCCTGTGATCTGCAGGAAAACAGGGACTTGGGCAAGGGAAGAAAGAAGGGGAAGAAGAGATCACGTCTCACCTGCTATTAAAAATATTGGCATTGATAAATATCAGTCTACGTGGTAATTCCAGGCATGTTTAGAATAATTAAAAGCAGTAGTCACGAGACATATAATTCTAACTCTGAAAACTTCTATTTCATTTTGAAATCAGAACAAGTATCTAAATGAGAGAAAAAATTGAGACTATGTTCTGACTTCTGTGAAACTGTCATTTAGAAGCTATTATTTGCATGCCCGTTACATCCATTGGAGTTTCTTCGTAATGCCAGGCAAAACAAAGGGGACAAGTTCTAAGGGTTTCTTAGGGTTTTTGAAGGATTTCTGAAAGCAAATGTTTTCCAAATGCTGCTCACTTAGAAATGCAAGATTTGAATCTGCCCCTACTCCATATAAAATATCACTTGGGCCTATGCCCAAGTATGTATTTAAACATTCAGTTTTGGATGCTCTTTAAAAGCTTTGTTTTAGATGCACGTATTACTGAATCTGTTTTTCAAACAGAATTAAGAGCAGAGAAGCGATTCAGCCAAATGGCAGATGCCCCTAACTGAGACGACAGGACACTTTGATTTTTTTTTTCTTTTTTATTCATTCATCGATCAGTAATAAAGTCTTGATTGAGGGAAAAAGGGACCAGAAGTGTCAGGAAATGCAAGTAAGCTCTGACTTACGTAAACAGTCCTAGTTTTTCAACTTCATCAGAATATTGAATGGTTCATGGTTCATTTTCATTTTCATTTTTCTGCTGCCTCTCCTTGTATCCTAGTCCATATGCCACTCTGAAACTGATTGGAGGCTCTCAGGCATGCCTGTCAATTCTAACTAAAAAGAAAGAAAATAAAAATAAAAAAAAGAAGCCATTAGAATTCTTTTTCATTATGAACATAAACAAAACTTCTAAGGCAGATCATTGTACTGTCAAAAACTTTCACTAGTTGTCCTGGAATATCTCAAACCTCTGAGGAAACTCCTCTTCTGATTACTTCAGCCACAAATTAAACCTCACAAAATTGACTGGCATGCTTTAGAAATATCATTCTGCTCTAAAAAGGCAGGATAGTATGCTTCATTTTTGTCAGCATCATGTTTGACAGTATTTCAAAATACTGTTTTCATTGAGTAATGAAAGTGTGAGACATTAGTTTGGTCTTTTTAATAATTGGTGTTTTGAATTTGCATACTACTGTTTTCTGGATATGTTCATCAGGCACTGAGCAGAATGATAATGATGCAGACATATTACTTATTAACGGAACAGAAAAACAGAACAGTATCAATACAGCCATGTGCTGTAAAGATCTGAAAAGAAAGAATTTCTTTTTTTTTTTAAGACTTTTTAGATTATTTTTTTTCTTAAATAAGAATCTAGTAATTGAATGCAAGTTTCTTGTCCTCCACAATTGCTGTACTCGAAATGGTGAAATAGCAAGAACGTAGTTCAAACACAAGATATATTTGGCACTCTGTAGTCAGAGATCCAAATCTTTATAAATGTGCTTTCATTGGCATTCATTGGCATGTTCTTACCCCTCGTGCAATCCTTTGGGGATACTGCTGTCAATTGTTTCTGGTCACTTGTTTAGTCTTAATTTTGGTGCAAGAACACATTCAACTCTGTGTGAAAGATATTCAGTTCTGTGTGAAAGCATGTGCAGTTACAAGGACCTTGCACGAAGATATGCAAACATTTTTTACCAGTGCGTAAAATAGCTCATTCACAGCGAGAGCTAGAACAAAAGCTCAGCTGCTTGCTGTGTTTCCTGCAAACACAAGAAACTTGCCAGGAAATTAATTTTCCTTCTTTATATTCTGTTGAAATTTCTTATGATGATTTCCTGTGAAAAGGGAGCCACTGTATCTGTGCATGTTTACCGTAAGCCGTGTGCAGGTCTGTGAGCGCTTCATGCCAGCACCCTTTTGTGCCAAGTGGCTTCTCTGCACGGGACCTGTGGGCTGCTCCTGTAGCAGGCACGTTACGGGCTGCAGACTGCACGCCTTCGTGGGTAAGGTTTGCCAGAGGAGGGGGTGGCTAAAGACTGTAAGCAAGTTTGTGATGAGATGCTGTAGGTGTGCAGCCAGCCGTCTGTGTCCTGCTACAGAAGAGGGGGAGCCCAGCCTCTTGTGCTAGGAGGCAGGCTTCAGCTGCAGCGTTAGCAAGTACCAGGGAGGAGGGCACTCAAGGGATGTGTGCGGGAGAGAGAAGAGGTGGAGGAGAAACAGGGCTTTTTCCTCAATTCTTCTATTCCTTAGGCTTCTCTTTCGTTTTTCCTGCTTTCTCCCTTGCTTTATCCTCACGCCTCTTCTCCTTGCTTAGTCCCCTTTCATCTCATCTTCCCAGATCTCCCAGTCATTACCCGACTCTCACTGCCTCTCTGCCACATTTGAATCCTCTCCGTTACAGCCGCTTACAGCCCCTCCTCACTGCTCTCCTGCGCGCGGCTCTTTTCCTCCCTCAATATCTTGCCACAGTCCAGTGATCATCTGTAATTCAGAAAATGAGAGGGAAAACATAGATGCCTGCTCCCTCCTGGAGCCTGTAGCTTATACCAGTTACAGTTCAGTGGCCAGCTGCTGAGCTGCACTGCGTGGTCTCTGCCTGGCTCTAGGTGGCTGCCCACTGGGTGTTGTCACGAAGGACACAGTGGCAGGGTACAGTTCTGTGCAACAGAGCTGGATTTGCGTCCCTCTGGGGTATTTTTAATCAGTTGGGCACTTGAAGCTGTCTGGCAGCTCCTTGAGATTACTGTTGTGCTGTGGGTATGCAAAACCAGGACAGCAACGTAGTTTTCATAATGCTGTTAAGGACATTAGAACAGGGACGCTCTTGATTTCGAGAGACGTGCAGGCTGTGTCTATATTTTGTGTTTGGAGGCAGAGTCAGGGAGTGGGCGAGAAACTTCGTGGGCTGCCTGACTCACCCTGCGCTGGATGCAGGATGTCTGCAGGGTAACCGGGGTAGCCTGGGCTCGGGCTACCTGCAGGAGCTCTCTGCTCTCTGCTCCTGGCCTTGGGGCTTGGCTAGGGGAGGCCAAGCCCCCCTGCCTGGACCACAGGGCCAGCGAGGGAGGAAAAAGTGGAAAACCTGTCTTTTAATAAATGAATTGATAGTGAGGAATGATCACAGTTCAAAAAATTCGGATGGTGGGGTCTGGAGAGAGGTGGGACAAGCTGGTGTGCTTGGAGCATGATGGTATAGTGAAGTTTGGGGTGTCAGGGGAATTGCTAGCCTGGAAAAGAAAAAAACCCGCAGACTCTGCAAAATAAGCAAAAACCTTTCAAGTCAAGGAAAAATAAAGTAGAAAATGCTGCAATATCAAATTACTTGCTTCCTTTTGAGTCCTTTACATGATTCATTACATTGTCTTTCGTTAGCAGAGTAAAATATAGTATTACTCTCCCCTCCCCCAACACATTTAAAATTTCTCTCCTCTGAACAAAACTCAGAAGGAATCAAGCAGTTCCTCTTTAAAACATATCCATAAACCCCTAAGGAATCTAAAAATCAGAACAACCAGCAAACCAAGTGCTTTGTCCCTGTTAAAGTGTAGATAGATCTCGTTCTGGAGTGCCAAGATCTGCTTGGCCAGTCCTCATTTATACTCTCTCTGTTCTGCTTAAGAGGGTCTTGAAGATTAAAAGCGTGCTGGATGATTGACATTTTGTTGAGCAGTGAAAGAAACAAAGACACGAGCAAGGATATAGTAATTAGAAAAATGGCTCAGCTGTATTCCTGCACCAAACTTTCACATCACTATGTGCTTTAACAGTGAGGAGATCCTCAAGCACAGGGGTTTTTATGCTCTAAGAAGCAGTAACCAGACAGTATCTTCACACTGAGGTCCTTTGGCAGGCAAGCTTGAAACTCTCCAAGCAGCATTTCTGCAGCCAGCTAGTGCCTCCACTCATTCCTGAAACCCAGGAGTGTAACCATGAAAAGGTAGTGTAATTCTTTTATGCCCATTGTCTGTAAAACAGAAGCTAAGTGTTGTCAGAGCTCTTTGGTTCAGCTGTTTTATGTTTTGAATGGTGTAGATTTGGCAGTATTCTCACATTGCTGAAGTCCTGCTATTCCTTCCCAAGTAATTTTTAAGGATAAGAGCTAACTGTGGTGCTGAATATCCATTATTACCTTTCTGCAGAGTTGCAAAAGTGAAAGAAGGAATAAAATATTTATGATTGTTAGAAAAATCATAAAATAAAATTGGATGCAAATTATTAGACTTTTATGGACCATATTTAGATACCTGATCTTCCATGTCAGTCCCTTGTTAGCCAAAACAATGCAACGAGTTAAAGTACTCACAGCCACCAGTAAACTTCAGCTCTGAGAACTTGGGGGTATTATCATGGTCCAGACGTGGTCCTTTCTCTCTGTGCATCATTGTATCTGAAAAAGCTTGTTCTCTAGGTGAGAAAGGAAAATTGCCTGTATAATACTATAAAAAAAAAAAAGAATACAGATTAGAAACATGAGCCAGAAAGGGGGTTACAGCAGTGGGAATTCAACCCATTTTGTTTGTTCCTTTATCACGCAGGACAGCTGAAACTACATTTGTTAATGAAGCAGTTTCACACGTTTAGTCAAAATTTTTGAAAGCTAGGAAAGTTAGATTTGACATTAAACTTTAATAGAATCTAAATTTGGAACTACTCATGTTCTTACGGTTAAGCAAGCTCTTAATTGCTTTGCTGGATGGGGTTCCAGTAAGACTACTGCTACCACTGATTTGTTGAATTGTTAATTGAGAGATTTTTTGTAGAGAGCAGAAGTTCAGCATCCACTGGTTTGCACGAGTAGTTTCCACTCACTAATCTGTTAAATCTGTTGAAGAGAACATTTTTGATCCCTTTTAATATACATTCAGTCACATTTGGCTAATCTGTTTTTTCTGAGGCAAAGGAGATATATATCACACAATAGCATTTTCTTTCATAAATCAAAATGTTTCCCCATCTACCTCAAACCGCATATATACTAAAGGCAAGAAACCACTATACGTTTTATGTGTATAACAGAGATATTATATCGAGTCCATTCCCAGTGTACTTCCTCTGAGATCAGTGACTTCAGTGGATTTATTCCAGGGATGAATTTGGCTATTCCTGTTCTGTGTAGGTAAATCTTCAGGCAGTGCTAATTAAAAGAATGTCAACTAATTTTGCCATTCCATTATGCTGGACTTTGTAAAGGTTATTTATATCACTCTACATCAGGCCCTAGTGAGAGAATATTTCTGGTGGCAGTTCATCCATTAAAATAGCTGCAAGATAATGTAAGCACTAGAACTAAAAATAAAACTTTGTTTCTCAACAGAACAAGTGACAACCACATGCATATTTTCAAATTTTAGCATTTTAATGTTTACTGAATAGAAATTGCATTGCTTTCATTATGTTTTAAGCACTACCATGCTACCGATGGAGTAACTACTGTTAAGTGGAAAGCCACGTGTAAATGTACCAATATCTGAAAAGACTTCTCAGCACAGAAGGTAGTTGTTTCCTACGCTTTGATTATCTCCTGGCTTTAAAGCAAGTGGCACAGGGAAAGTTTTCTGATATGTGTTTACCGTTGAATATAGATTTTCTGTGTGAGATGAATGTGACCCTTGCCAAAGATTACTAATAGATGCCCTTACATTCACATTTGTGCTTACAGTATATTTGTTCAAGCACATGCTATAAACCATTAAAATAAGCTTTTATATTATAAAGTCTGTATGAGTTAGACATCTGTTAAATTAAATCTTGACTGTATTATTTGAATATTTAGTTAATTTTCTTTTGCTCCAATTCAAGCACAAACTACAGTGGTTGTCCTGTCAGTTACGATGCTCCCTCTTCTAATTAGGCCTTGTGAAATGCTGGAGATATGTCTCAGTAACTGGTCATCATGCAGCACTGCAAAATATTCTTCAAAATGGACAGTGTCTTTCAGATGAACTTCTGTAATCAGCTGTATGTATCACAGGCTGTCAGCTCTCTTAGCTGCTGTGGCCATGTTCATTTTTTTTGATATTGGAGATTAAAAAAAGAAACAACAAACCTCCTAGACCGTATATGTCATCCTTAACTGGTAAAAGTGATTTTTTTTTTCCAATCCTATTCTGTAAATCAGTGCTTTTCTTACTAGCATGGAACATCCGTGTATCTTCTAAAACCAAGTAAAACATGTTGAATAAGATCAATGCTATACTGGTTTGCTAGTGCCAGAACTTGGGGACTTTCTGTTTGATGGGGATGTTTTGTGCATGACACAAAAAGTTTCCCAACAAAAGAGACTCTAATCTGCTTTATCTGCTGTGGTTCTGACTTGAAATTTGTTGTTTGACTCCTGAAGTCAGAACAGCTTTTAGCATAGCTTAAGGATGAGTTTCAGCTACGTTGGCTGCAGGCCCTGAACAATCAAGTGCAAGGATGCACTGGGCACCCTTTCTTTCCTTTAGTCAGGAAAGACTGGGAGTGGATACAGAGCTATTCTGTTCAGGGATGCCACTGCAGGGACGTTGGAATGCAGAAAGAATCCCTACATAACCTTAGGAAACCTGATGATCCAGTGCATCATATTTTTGCCAACGGGAACTTTTCTAGTAAACAGAGAACCTAGATGCTTGTATAGATGCTTGCTTTAGATTATTTTCCATCTTCAGACTCCAATTTTGTTTCATGCTTGAGCCAGCAATATTTTGTTATAGTTTATTCAAGTGGTTACAGAGAATGTTATTGTCATAGATGTCTTTCTCAGGTACTCGGAACCACATCCTTTCAGTGTGCACTCATGATATAGTTGTTAATAAATACCTAAGCATCCAGTGGCACACTCAAGGACTTGCTGTGGCACTAATTTCTTTGGCTTGCTCTTTGAGCGTGGCAATGATTTTCTTAGGTTTCCAGTCTGTAATTCAGACACTCCTGTCTGCCCAGCTAATGAAGTGAGAACAACGCTATCCCTAATGGACTAGTTCTTTCCTGAGTAACATGCTATCAAGAGACACTCTGGGGCTTGGACATCTTTAAACATGACAGTCATTTATATTTAGAAGCTTAAAATTAAACAGTGTAAAGGAAATGAAATAAAATATACAATCTCTTGGTACTCTGAAAGTAGCTAGTGGATTTGTTCATGTTATTGGAGAGCTTTGTTACAGATAGACTAAATAGAAATCTTACCAGCATCCCCTGATAGAAATCATGGATTGACAGTTCAGCCTATCAGTTTGTAGAAGATGCTCAGAGAAGTGTTTTCTTTGCAGTTGAGAAGACAGAAACACATTATGCATGCTTAAAGTCAATGCAAGGAAACAGAGCCCCACAAAACATATTTAATATAGGTTTGATTTCCTGTGGAATGCTTTCCAGATGTTCTCTCAAACAGGCCTCTAAAATATGGTCTGAGGTAATTTTTTTTTGCAAGCAGAAAGAGAAAATTCTGTTTTGTGTCACTGCATCAGAAAATCACTGTTCTAATTCTTTATTGCATTACCTTGTGCTCAGGATTTGCACCGTATTTTTCAAAATTGGTTTTACTACACAAAAGGTCAGTAGTATAAAAATATTTATACTCCCCAATTGCAAATAAATCATACTTATTTAGGACCACATTTGAGCTTAGCAGTTTTCCTGAAATCCAAAGGAGACCTAATACATTAGAATAAAATTACTCTAACACATGACCTTGAGTTACTTAGAGGCTTTAACTAACACTGGTAAACTATGAGATTAGTGTTTTGGTAAGGTCTTGTGATTTGCTGTAGCAGACGTTGTATAAAAAGATCTAACAGGTCCCTTGCAGATAACCTGAGCAATGGGAAAGGATAAGATTAAAGGCAGATGGTATGTGACGTACTTTATTATGCGTTGTGTAAGATACAGTAACAGAAACCAGGCGTAGAGTATGTTTATTTTAGAGCATTTTTTAATCAGAAAAAAAATGAGGTAGTAGAAAAATAGAAAGAATGCATTTCTATTGTTGATTTTAAAATATAAATATGCTTAGGTGGAAGTGTTCTTAGTTTTACTTGACTGACTTTCTAGTAGTTAGCTCTCCGCTAACTGGGATATTAAATGTCCTGTAAGCAGAAAGCCTGGATAACGCAGGTGGCATCAGGCAAGGTGGGGAGCACGGTGCAGTCAGCCAGCAATGCAGAAGCCTGCTGGGGCGATGCACGGGTGCTCATCTGGAGCAGGAAGCCTTGGTGGGCTGCCGTGGTGCCTGGAGCCAGCACTCGTGAAGCCGAGAGGCCTCAGGATGAATCCTGCGTGGTCTCTGCTCTTTGTTTCTGTAGCCAGTTACTCCACAACCCGAATAGGCTGCCTGTATGTAATTGAGGAGTGTCTGTATTTTACTTCCAGATAAACAACACAATTTTTAAAGATAAATCAAATCTGGAATCAAATATTGGCGTGGGCTTGGCTACAAGTCATTTAAAATAACAAAACAGAAGCAAAAACAGATAAAACGCAGCTTCTTCCAGCTAGTAGCTGATGTTTGGGATCAAAGATCCCACAATGGTTTCTGCAATGGTTTTACAAAAGATTTGGATTGGCTCACATGAGAGAAACTGCTTTTGGTATTCAGGTCTTGGGAGCCAAGTAGTCTGCTGTTTAATCTTCACATATTTTTACCCCTCAAAAAGAAGTAAAAATGCTCAAAAATGCCTTTTTTACTTCAAAAAGGGTGTGAATGCTGAGGTGTGTGTCAGGGCTCAGTGAGGGCCAGGGGCTCTGTGGGTGCCCCTGGGATGAGCAGGCCAGGAGCTTGCAGGCCGGGCTTGTCCCATAGCCACAGCCAGGGGCAGCCCCGGGCATCGGGCACCATTTTGAGGACAGGGACTGGCCAAGGACCAGTGGCCCTGCTCAGTGTGGCCCTCAGGCAGGGCAGGGCTGTAGGGGGTTGGAGGGCAGCACCCTACAGCATTACTGGGGCAGGGACTGAAGGCCCAGGAGGGCTGAAGGGGGCCACGGGCAGGTGGGGGAGCCCCAGGGGTGGGCAGGGGCATTAGGGCCCTCAGGGCCCTGACACGGTCGCTGTTTGAGGAGGACGACAGCCAAAGAAAAACCAACATGTTTCTGCTGAGAGAAATTTAAGTTCCTGTTCAATAAATATATGTAAAAATGCCCATTTAAAGAAATAATCAAAAATGGCGAAAATTCATAGTTGCTCACGGGTTCTTAGTAGTGTGTGTCCATAACTAAGGAGATATAACATGTACTAGTATCGCACATTTCTAGTGCCTTTAACGAAAAACAGTCTTCAAAGATGGGTTGACTCTAAATTACTAGGTGCAGGGACGATCATTTCTCTAGTGACGGAGACGCTTTGAGGTTTTTTTCGGCTCACTGGTTGATAGAGTTTCTTATGTAGCCTTTGCCTTGTTTTCTCGCTGCCCACTCACTACGTGTTTATGAAACAAAGAGAAAATGAAAAGCTCCTCCACCAAAGAACCTGCTAGTTTGGACACATATCAAGCTCTCTTGCCCATATTGCATCCCAGCAGACAAACATAGCACCACCCCAGCTATACAGGAGCTATTTGTAGCTATGGAGCAAGATGCTACATTTGACCCCCACAAAAGAGGAACAAGTATTTTGGCTTTTTTTTTTTTTCCCCCTATAATGGTGTCATTTATCACTCTGACACATATTCATTGACTTAGTCTGAAATTTCTCAGTGTCAGATTTATATTTCTTTTCTCTTTTGAATATTGATGCAACACTTCCCTTACGTGACTGCACTGCATCTGCCAAATGGTGTCTAGACGCTAGAGCAGCTTTAACTAATTAGTGTAGTCACTCCAGTCACTCAGCTTTGGCATTTACAAACCCTTTATGGTACTGTTGTTGAGCCATAAATAGATGCCTAAACACAAGCAGCAATGTAAAGAGAGGCGGTAGTGAGCATGTTCAGACTTCACCCAACATCATGGAGGTGAACAGAGGACAGCAGCCCTAGCTGCCCATGTTCATAACCAGGGTAAGAAGTTGTAACCACTCACTTGGGCATGGCAGTGTACGTGAATGCAGTCAGCAGAAGATTCAGATTTAGTGTTCTTCTCAGGCTGAAGATCACCACTGCAAAGGGAAACCTAAGAGAGAAGATTTCTCTCTAGTGCCCCTGCCTACAAGCAGTTGAAGATTCATAGAGCCAGAAGAACAGAAGTAAGGGAAATCAACACCTGATAGCCCAGCAATAGGGGTGACTTTTGGAAAGGTACATCTGGTTCATAAAGCTGATTTCCAGTAGGCCGTGGTTTACAGTGCATCCAAACTGAAAATGCAGCTGTAGAAATTATCTGCAACTTCATTGTTTAGACTATACCTTCAAATATTGCATCCTGCATTTCTGTGCAGCCAGTGCTGAAGTTGAGTTGGCCAACTTTAAAGAGGGAGAATGAGTAAATAACAAAGATAATTTCAGAGCATTAAACAACTTCTACATAACTTGAAAATAAATTTAGTGAAAACCTAATCAATGTTGCCTATGCAACAAGCTGTGCTAATATAAAATTAAATTGTCTCAAAAATTATGAGCAGATTAAACACAATACTGCTATTAACAAACCTTATTTGTAAGCAAAATTTGAGTTTTGATTTACCCTGCTGAGTATTTGAAGAACTAGTATCATAAGGTAAACAAATCATCTTTGTTTTCTTTGTATTCGTAACTTTTACAAATTATTTTACTGGTGCTAACACAAAGCATTAGAGAATAGTAGGTTTGAATATTTTTTTCTCTTCTTCACAGAAAGACTGTTTGTTTTTTGATCAGATTTTCTTTGAATTTGCCAATAGGATTATTCTTATTTTTTCAGTTACTGCTATACAAAATATTTAAAGTAAGCTTTCCAGAAGATCTACAGTGTACTTTGAGGAGATTTTCCAGGGCTAAGCTAAAACTCATTTAATTTTATTTTTTTGTTTGTTTGTTTCTCTACAAAGAGAAGATTTTTTTTTCTTCCTAGGAGGAAGATTTCTGGGTCGTGCTCTTCAGTTTTATTTATTTATTTATTTTTATTTTTATTTTTATTTATTTTATTTATTTTTTAATGCAAGGGAAAGAATCATTAATGCTGTTGAACACAAAGGATTTGTGATTCTTAACATGGAGAAAGAAATTAATAGTTCCTGCTATGTGTTATGCACAATATAAAAACTGCTTGGTTTTGTATCCAGCCACCTAGTAAATAGATACACGTATGTACATTGCACCATGGGCACGCATGGTGCAAGCACTGTTTGTCCTCTAGATACCAGCCTGCTCAGCTGGGGGTTAGGCACTTACCCACAAGTTTCTAACCTCAAGTTGTTTCCTGCTGAAGAAGCACAAAGTTAGTACAATATGCATTTTCTTTAAATAGACTGCTATCATCTGATTGCTTATCAAGCATGCCTGAAAGGATTGTCTCTTTTACCCAAACTCATCTTAATAATCATGTACAATAATTTAGTATCAATGATACTGTTTCTAATTAGGCTAATTTGTCTCTCCGTAGATAAGCAGCAGTACCACCGTTTTGGTATTGCTGATGAGGACACTTTTGTTGGTGTCACTCTACTGGAAACTCAGGGGCTAGATCATCAGCGAGCGGGTCTTCACTGAGCATGGTGGAATTATTTTATGGCGGGTGGACACTTGTCTCTGTTTTTATTTGCTGGTCTTAACTTTATATCTGGTGGAAGTTTATCCACATGAATGACAGCTCAGGAGGGAGTAAGAACTTTGGTAGTATGAAGTTTGGATGACTCAGAGGAGAGGTGTTTGACTATGTCCAGTAATGCTTGGACCAGAGCCATCTGAACTATATTTGGCTTATAAAAATTTAAACGTGCAACTTTGTCAGATTATTACCTTATACAACCACAAAAAAATCTTCAGAAATTAACATAGAAATCAGTGTGTATGCAAAGGGATCAGCAGAGCAATTTTAGCTTCCTTCAGCGTTTACTACAACAAATAAATTATTCAAGCAGACAGGGTAGTAAATGGTTGGTTTTATTCCATAGTTATCGGTACTTACATTCAGAGAAAAGGCGTATATATTTCTGGACCAATGCACATAATAATCTAAGGGAGAACTGTACAATTAAGAATGATGAAATGATTGCTATTAGTAGGATTTATAGAAACCTTAGAAACTAACTGTCAACGATCTTTGTTCCCAGTTGCCCAGAAAGCTGGATCTTTGGATTATTGTCTTAATTATTGACAGAGAGGGAGTCACCACAGTGACATAGGGTTTCCTTGCCCAAATTCTCTTTGTGGTGCTATTTAACTCTTCCCATCCCTTGTAATCTGTCTTCTCAGCTTGTACCCTGGTAGGTACACCAGTAAAATGGAGATTCTGTGGAAGTCTAGAATGTATACATATAGGGCATCTTGAAGGATATGTAGAGAGCTTGACTTTCTCAAGCTGTTAAAGGTACAAATGTCCATCACAAGGTTAAATGGTTAAATAAGTGAAGGGAGGGAGTGAAAACCTGACAGTTGACTGTGTTTTGAAGGCAACCATGGATTTGCTGGTGATGGTACAGTTATGGATGGAACTAAAAAGAGGCCATGAGAATAGCTCAGATAATTCAGGTGTGGTTTGCATACAATCTATTTATGGGATGCTTTTTCAAACTAAGCCTGTGAACCTTTTGAAGTTTGCCCATCACTATTTTCATGCCAATTAATGATGTACATCCATTCCCATTCTGAGATAGGAAAAACAATAAAGCAAACAAAGATAATTAGTCTCTGGAGCATGCCAACAAATAAAATCTGTGCAAATCACTTGTTTCTGCTAACTTTTGTGGTTTTGCTGCAAAACTAAAAAAGAACATTTGTACTGCAAATCTACATAATGCTAGAGCAGAGATGGAAATACATATATGACAGCATCCTGATTTTGAAAGGGTTTTGCAAAGATTAAACATCTTATTCTGAAAAACCACTCTGAGTTGTTATAAGCAAGAGAACACTTTCATTCCTTTTTCATGGAGGAAAAGGGAAGCAGGGAGGTTAAACCATTTGCTCATGGAGTCAAAGGTCTAAATGACACTTCATAAATAAACAAAAGTCACTGCTCCAAGAGGCTTACAAGTCCAATTGAAAACACAATCACAGCTGAGGAGAGAAGGTTAAGATGGGCAGGAGATAGACTGCAGGATGTGGACCTTGACTCAGCTCAGTGAAGCCTCTCAAATTTTACAGACCTGGATGGGAGCATTACATGGCCTTTAAAGTGCAATTTAACAGAACAGCTTCTAGCTGCTGGGAACTCTCTTCTTGGTTTCCAAAGTCATAATAATCTGTTAATTGAGATAGAGCTTTAGCCCTAGTCTTGAAGCACTTTCCATAGGTGAGCAGTGCTCTCTCCCTCTTGGAAATGAAGTAACTGAGGTAAGCAGAGATAAAAAATCAGTAGCAGAAGTGGATGCAGAGCACACATTCACTACTTCTGAGCTCAATACTGTAAGCTTTGGATAAATGCACATTTTACAAGAACAGATAGATTCTCAGTACCATTGCTCCAGGGGAGTGTGTAGATCGTGCCATCTGGATCTGCCCAGTTGAGCCAGTTGGCTCTGCAGGCAAGTGCAGAGCAGGGGTAAGCCCATTCCCTGGGAATTCAGGGCAGAACTAAAGCAGGTCCTGCCTCAAGTCATGGAGTAAGAGGGCTCAGGGAGCAAAAACATAGAGTTTTGTGTAATGAGTAAACTAGCAGAAACTGTGTTCTGTTCCTATAGAATAACAGATTCCAGAGTTCAGATCCAGGCAAAATGACCACTCATGATAAAATGTCTCTTTGTCTTTTTTTTTTTGGCATGAAAATGCAGAGCATTTCTTTTAGCAAAGGGCATGCATGACCCTGTCATTTTGTCCCTTTTTGCTGTTTTCATATACTTTTTTGTTCTGGTTTCAGAAATGGAATATGGAAAAAGACCCTCATCAATTGAAATGTGTCCAATGTGTATTGAAGTTAAAAATACTAAGTGCTGTTGAAAAATAAAAAGACTGTAAAAGGTAAGAATGCCTGCAGGCTTGATTTTTAAAGATATGCCTTTTTTTCATGTTGCAGATCTCGCCTTGCAGATTTTTTCACAAACTGCCAGCCTGAGTCACGGTCTGTTAGTAGCTGTCTGAAGGAGAACTACGCTGACTGCCTCCTTGCTTACTCGGGGCTTATTGGTAAGAATGTAGGGAGGGGTTGGGTCTTGCTTGATCTAAAAAAAAAAACAACACCCAAACAATATTTTGAAGACCCTCATGAAATAAAAATAGTGGAATACTGTACTGTATGATCCTAGGCAAAATTCTCAGCTAAGCGTGTTGGCCTTCTTTTACTTTACAGAGATTCCTGAGGTAAATTTGTACATTGCAAGGAAATTAAGGACAGGATAAAGAGAGAAATGCGTTTGAATTTGAAATAAACGTATATAAATTAAGCTTACAAAGTAAAACTTATTAAGGTGGTTGACTTTTGGACAGGACCATGAAGTAAGAAGCTGAAAAGAACAGAAAGCTGCAAATTGGTTGGTTTTGCAGCTGTCATCACAAGGTGGGGTAAAATATTTCTAGGTGTTTAGGGAAAGTTTGGACATTTGAGGAATGAGCTGATAGACCAACCCAGCCTTGTTTCACTTGCAGCTGCTGTTCTTGCCACGATCACCTTCTGTCCACCCTAAGTTTTCTTAGGTGCCTGTCAATGGATTGGAACCGAGACCAAATTTATCATCTGAACTCCTCTCCCTCCCCAACATAATTCATTTTGCTTGCTGTCACCTTCCTGACTGTCAACAGGCACAAGGGTGACTATATGCAAGTCAGATTCCATACACCCTCCACAGTATTTGATTCCTGAAAGAGAGAGGTTATCTCAGGAAGGTGAACTTGTAGAAATACCATGGCTGGGCAATAAACAATAAGTGAATGTCAGAACTCTGAAACAAAAGGTTTTAAAAGTGCACCAGATAAGATGTTCTTAAGCTTACAGCCTGCACCTGCTGCAATGCAGTAATAGCCCCTTCTGTTGGGTGCGAAGGTCCCAGCTGAGTCCCTGAAGCAGATCCTGCTGTTAAATAAATGTCTTTTGAAATAATATCTGAAATAAAATATTTCCAACTTAGTCTTTATATATATATATATATATATATATATATAAGAAATGACTGAAAGACGTATTTGCTGGCTTGTTGTTACCATTCTTAATACTGTAGCATCTAACAAGTGAGGTAAGTCCATGGAGTACCAACGGGTTAAAAAAGACATGATAATTTTGGAGGACATGGTTCTGTGTCTTAAGTGATAACGACAGTATGCAAAGGCTATAAGATATGAGCGGTTATGACAGAATGTCATTTGACTCTAAAAGAAAGAATTGAACAGCCTTGAAATCTGATCTAGTCAATGAGATTAAGAAGTCTAGCTGCTGGCAAAGAGTAACTTTACTAATAGATACTTCTGGGTGAGAGCTGCCAAGAAGTTCTTGCCGGACCTAGTGAATCTTGCTGACAGTTTTGTTGGATCCATTTTTCACTTTAAGCTCAAAGATGACGCAGTTCACATAGTAAGTTTTTTTTTTGTGTTACTGTGGATGACCATGCTGCAAAACACTGTCAGACATCGGAAATGTGGAATGGGTCCCTAAGGAGCTGAAATCAAAAGGAGATCTGATTTTCAAAGGGAAAAAATAAACATTTTTCTTCTTTCCTGTCAGCCTCTAGATACATGCAAAAAGATGGGAACTGATTAGTGTTACAGAAGTTTTTACTTCTTGGAAGTCATTCCGAGAAACAAAAATTACCAAAACAAAGCTTTCATCTGCTGAAGCAGTAGATTCCTGCTTCTGATATCAAGCTGATATAAAACTGGAGTAAATTATATGAAGACCATCACATTTGTAAGAGGCTATCTGAGACCAAAATCAGAAGTACAATGTTTCTACTGTCTACTTAATATATACAAAATGCAGGAAGAATAGATAGAGAGGCTCTGGGTAAGGAGCTGTTACAGATTCATTCATTCATCACAGCTCCAGGATGTCCAGGTGTTTTAATTAAGATATCATTCATTCATATGTATAGATATATTTAATTTAGACATTTCATTAAATGTAGCAAAAATTGTGCCTCCACATAGTTTGTTCAGGAAAGTGAGGATTCTCTGTGGAAGATACAGTGGATGTGATTCTGTTTGCAACAGGGTGTTATGTATGTAATTATAAAGCTATGTATATCTTACAGAATGTGGAAGACCTTAGTGAATCACCTTAGGCTCCTTGTTATGGTGATAAAGATAAATTAATAATTTTAAAGAATTACAGCATGTAAAGAAAAAAAAAGATAAAAAATGATTAAATGTAAAATAAGACTAGTGATCACCATGCTTGAGATTCAGTGGTTTGCTTACAGCCTAGTTTAAGCCATCTGGACCTGTCTGTACTCCCACAGCAGTTTGGTATGGCTGCAACTGCTGACTTCAAGATCTTGTTAAGCATTCATTTTCTGACACATTTTCACCTGTTTTCAGTAAAATCCATCTAATTTCCCCAGAATTCCCTGGAATTCCATGGGAGTTTGTATGAATAAACTGCTTTTTGCAGAACTTGATGCTTGCTTCTGGATCCAGTACCCAGTCTTTAGACTTTGGTAATGCCAAATGGTTCGTACTGTAATCCTCATTTGCTAAGATACTTTCTGCCTCCAACATGCAAACAGACTTCCTGTTCTTCTAACATTCTTGTTACTTAAATGTTGTTGCTTGCTGCATTTGATGGCCTTCACTGGGCTTGGGCAAATTCCTGTTGTTGGCTTTCATTTACTGTGTCACACATGGGTCAAAACAACTTCAGTCACACACCCTTCTCCTGGACCCACCATAAATCTCCTAATTCTTAACTGACCCTAATTTGAGCAGCACCTTGGTTGTGCTCAGGTCAATTCTGCTTTTCCCTAGAATATGGAGGCCTGACTGCCTACAACTGAGACTGTCACACAACTGTTTGGTACAGAGAACACACAAAACCGAGCATGTCCTATTTTACTGCCAACCACCGTGGTTTCTCTGATCTGTTAGTGTCCTTGAGCACAATTTCCAAGATGCAAGCTAGAGGAGGGAGGAGGAGGGGAAGGCACACACATTGCAGGGAGAAAAAGGAAATACACCCCAGGAAACGAAGCATATAATCCGCTTGGGTTCACATCTGCCCCCAGGTTTAAATGACAGACTGATTTTCTACTAGCTGCTCTTTCAGCCACTCTGTTTTTGCTGGATGTACAGTTTGTGTGCTGCATATACACTCTCCATGTCCTGGCGTTCCAGTATTCGTCAACCTTAATCATAGTTTGGTATCTCTTACACTTTTAGCCCCTGTCTTGACCCATTTTAATTACCTTATTACCTTTTTGTAGCCTTTTCTCAGTGACCTTTTAAACTTCCTCAGTACCGTTCTGTTTTCTCAACCCTTCACTAAGTGTTTGCTACTTATCCTTTTTTTAACGCCGACTGTTTTCTTTCCATTTGTGAAATGGTCTTGCTTTTCATTCTCTCTCACTTCTTTTTAGATCATATTACAGGGTTGAAATAGCGCACTAAACCATCAAACAAATAATGGGTAGATATTTTCACTTGTTTTAGTTTAATTTAACATCATTCCTGTTCTTATTTATCTACTGTCAAGTTTTCATTTTAATGGCGCAAATGTTATTTGCCTATTTTACTAAATTCTCCACCTCCATTTAATAAGTTTTGAACTGTGCTATTTACTCGTGCTAATCTCATGTAGAATTTGAGCGATTATTATCACAGCTATCTCTTAGAAGTTGGAAGTAGATGAAGACATAGAATTTCATTCTAATTTAAAACCATCCCCAAACAAGACAACAGATGCTTTTTCTGACTTTGGCAGTTGCACTGCATTCATTTTCACATACATTACTGCCTTTCTCAGGCCAGCCCCTAATGTCTGTTTTCCTTGGTCTCCCACATCATGTATGAAGTATTTTGCATGTTGATTTGTTTAATTCCCAGTGCTGCCTGGTGACTGAAAGGCTATTTCATATCATTCTGTGATTTGTGTTATTTATAATATTACCTTTTTTTAGCCCTATTTATTTGATAGCCCGTTCCTGTATGGTATTACAGACTCTTGGCCCTGGACCTGTGGACCAAATTTTCTCTGCTAATGTACGCTTTGGGTCTCTAATATTTGTCCTTCTTTTGTTACATCTTCTTAATGACTACTTTGATGTCATTTGAGGAGTTTTGAGGGGCTATGATCACATATCCTCATGATACAAAGCCTGTCCTAGACCTGTAGATTGCCAAGTGAAGGACTTGTTTCTTGAAACTGCTTTACTCAGTAAAAGTATCTAACAGCAGCCCCTTTTAATTAATTTTCTCCTGTTTGGTGAGACATACAATGAAGATTCAGACTTCTCAATCCTTAGGAGAATTTGAGATCTCTGACCTACTGTGTTGATGCCTTCAGTGTGACTACTGATTTGAATAAGTGTTGATCTTACAACAGTTACCTTATCCAGATGAGCGGTGAATAGTTCCTGTGTAACTTCTAGGACATAGAACACATTCTTTGGTTTCATTCGATTATTGCTAGCCTTCAGCTGACATATAAATGTGAGAATATTTACCTAAGAATTGTACGAGAGTTGGAATGAGCCTGTGGTTGTAAGTCGTTGACAGTGTTCAGGAAACAATCACTGTACTAAAAAAGCAGTGATGCAGCAAAATTAATAGTAATTTATTACCTGCTAAGAATCAGTTGTATCTTTTCCTGCATGCTGGTTGTGTTTTTGCTTTGTCCTTCACCATAACCCACTCTGTTGGCAGGGCCCTCAGGAGCACCGTAGGGATGGATAGCACTCCTCCAGGATGTACCAGCACTCTTTACAGCATGACCAACGTTCTCCTTGCTCATGCAGTTCAGAACTGTTTTTCCAGGCTGGCTGCAGACTTGGGGAGGAAGCTCCAGTTATTTGCAGAAAACGAAAGAAAATGCAAGTGAGGAAGAAAATAGGATTTTTAGAGTTCAACTCTAAGGACTCAGCTCCACGTGTTTGATTTGGCAGCAGAGGCCTTTTATGAGGTTTCCCACTTCTCTCACCCCATCCCTCCCTGTGCTATAGTTTTTCACCTGTCAGTTCTGCTGATGGAGCTCTCTGTGGTCTTGCAGTATAAACCTTTTGAAACAAGGGAATGGGGCTTTACTGTGGGAGCCATTTTACAATACCTGAAGTGGTTACATTCGAACAACCACGGGTGTAAAATGTTGCTCAGGACTGGTGGGCAAAGGGAGCCAGGAATTCTAGAAGCAGAAACTCTACCATGGGTCTGCACTCTGAATGTATAACTTACCAAGTGTTGTTTGTCTTCTTCTTAGTATGGGAATAATACTTCAGTGCAGAGGTTGCTCACAGTACAGTGCTTTACTGTTTTTTAATAGGCACAGTGATGACACCAAACTACATAGACTCAGGTAGTCTCAGCGTTGCCCCATGGTGTGACTGCAGCAACAGTGGTAATGATAGAGATGAATGCCAGAAATTTCTGAATTTCTTCCAGGACAACACATGCCTTAGTGAGTATGGAATTAACAGATGTATAAAAGAGTTTTAGCATGTTTCATGGAATTTATTTATTGTTTAAGTGTGTTGTGATGCATCAAGTCAATCTCTTTGCACACTGTAAGCATGGTTCTGGTGTAGGTGTAAGAACTAGAACTGAACAAACTCAAGCATATAAATATTCCTGATACTGTAGTTTATGGCCAAGGTTGCAAACACAGGATGTTGTTGGAAAAAAAATTAAAATTAAAGAAGTGTATCATACAGAAATATGTTTACATCACAGATCATGTTTGGACCCTAGCACTCAGGGAGCATCTGTACCAAAAAATTGCAACACCTGAGGGCCTTGTGTATAATTTAAGAACTTCATATTAAAAAAGACATGTATTTTATGAAGGATTTGTTGTAGGTAAATATAAATTGGATTGTGTTTGCAGTTTATGGCCAAGTTTCAGGTTTCTTAGGCTACTTGATCTCAAATGCCTGGTTTTAACACAAGGCTGGATGGTACCCATTTTCAAGATTTTGTTAAATTATTGATTTCTTTTCAGTTAAGCTTACTCCCAAATTAGGGACTATTATAAATTTCAGAATGGCTCAGTGGAGTCAATTTTGGCAGGTTCTCTTTTCAAATTTCCTGTCTGCCTGCAGCAGCATAATTGGATGATGTGGAGTGTGCACCAGAGTTTTAATTTCAGATAAATGAGGAGACCAAAAGAACTTGGCTTCCGTAGCCTAGCAGAACAGAAGTTGAAAGCATACATGATTGTCCTCTGAAATTGCATTTGGGGGGCAAGTACAAGGAGGGAAAAGAATTAGTTAACATAAAGGACAATGTTGACACAGAATCAAAAAGAGAGGTATTTGCCATACATTTTTAGGTTTGGAATTGAAAATTTTTTAACCGTCAGGCTTAAGTTAAAAGAACAGCTTTTCAGTAGGAGGGGAAAACGTTCTTCCTGGTTTTACAAGGCATTTTTCATCAGGTTATGAAAAGAAGCATGCATTGTTGCTTTTTGCAAAAAATAACGAATGAATATGTTGATCCAGACAGTTCCATCCACTCCTATATTCTTGCATTACTGCTAGTGAGGGTCTGTATTTTAGGATAGGGTCTGAAAATCTCCACTTGTAGCTCCTCAACAGACAGCACATTTGTGAAGACATGGGGAGCTTTGCATACAAAAAAGTGAGTTATTTGAGTTCCTATCTGTTAAACGATTTATTAAGCTTTGGAAGAATTAAAGTTACTCAAGACCATTTACGAAAAATAATAATTCTGTCTGTGATTGTGTAAAAGTCAACAATACAGCCCGAGACCAACTTCAAACCTAATGGTGCTGCAATTTATATAAGTATACTGTAATACATCAGATGTTAATAATTTGTGAATATTAATTGCTACAATGTTACAGGTTCTTTTTAAAATGCATAGGCACAGATATCCTATGTCCCTTTTTTGCTACCAGTATGAAAATGTTAATGAAGACAAATCAAAGACATTAGAGTCTGCTGTGAGACAAATTATAGTCATCCCAGCTGTTAGGGAGCTCTTTTTTCATGAAGAAATTAAAGGTGTTTCTGGGTTAATAAAATGTTTTTTACCCTCATAGAAAAGTGGAAAAGGTCATTTTTTTTTTAAATTTTTAATGTCATGATATATAAATAGCATTTCACTGCCTGGAACGATGGCATAGAATGCTGGAATTTCTGTGATCCTTCTTGCAATAGTGGAAACAAATTAACAGGAGTTACTGTTAATTTAGGAAATCATTCAGACACTTACGAATACTTTCTATGTGGAAAATATTGCTTTATATACTGCCTTACTCAGGTAAAGCCAGGAAAAATATAATTCCACTCTGCCTACTTTGTCTTTATCAACCTAACTGATTGTGATGCCCGCTATAAATTCTTCTCTGTGTGTGCTGGAGTTCTGAGAACTAATAATAGAATAAAATGCATCTTTCTCGGATGAGAATTAAATGTAAATTATTTTATAAAGGAACGAATGCCACTGAGAAGAAGTATTAATAGCTTCCATATATTAGTCCCTAGTGAAGTTGTTTGATTTCTTATACAAAGAATTTGAAATAAGAAATCCCTAAATCCATGTTGAATCCCCAAAGACCTGATTAAAAACTGTTTTTTTTTTTATTTGTTTACGAAAAAAACCAGCCAATTTACTCTTGCCATAAACACACTCTTTAATCCCATGAAACCGTGATAAGCTTTTTAACTTTTATATCCTGAAGTTTTAGTTTAAGCATGTTTCCCTCACCTAATTATGCAGATTTTGATTGAAAACTGTAAGGAAAACTGAAAGGAAAAGATTGTCTTAGCTAAACCATTTTGTCGTTATGGGCATATTAGTTTTAATACAACAAGCTGTAGAAATAAATTGGTATTTTGCCCGCTCTCTGTTTTTAGTTTGCTACGTAACATCACCTGCCTCAGATAGGACATAACATTGAAACTGATTTTTAAATCTTGAAAGTAAGTTTTTGAGGCTTTTGGTTGGTAACAAATATGATTACAGTAAGACCTAGAGCTTCTGTCAAGAATGACTAGGAATGTTACAAAGAATAGACTGCATCAGATAATTATGCGGCCCCAGCCTCTCAATTCATGTTTCTGATGTGTTCAAAATTAAGACACGTTTTTCAAAATAAAAATGGAGCTTCTATAAATACAGTTTTGATGGAATAATAACAATAATAATAATAATAAAAAAATAATTTCTGCTTTCTGCCATTTGTTTAGAAGTAGAAAATTGCCTGTAATTTCTTTTTACAGAAAATGCAATTCAGGCCTTTGGCAATGGTACTGATGTGAATGTGTGGCAGCCAATCTTACCAGTACAGACCACCACAGCCACAACTACAACAGCTTCCAGACTTAAAAACACAGGTTCAGAGACCACCAACAACGAAATACCCTCCCACAATGATTCACCAGCATGTGCAAACCTGCAGGTAAGAAAGTCTTGTAATTGTTGCAGTACATAAAAGAAAGGTGTTCATGGATATGTATGCAGAGTAGTTTCCTGCTCCATGAATAAGTACCTACCTAATTTAGAGTGTGTGTTTACTAGTTACAAGCCAGATACACTGTAAAATATCAGACACTTTTATTTTAGATAAGAAGCATGCATATTTCAGAATGACCTTCATTGCCTCTCTCAGAGAAACAAAGCACAATATTTAATTTATCACAGGTTTGGATATGAACGTGGTACTGTCCAAACCCTGCCAGCATGTGTCAGATTAAATTAGTCTCCTGAGTAAACCAAATTTAAGGGGAACTTTGAATGTTAGCTAGCATGGGATGCTATGGGGTTTTTTTGTTGTTGTTTTTGTTTTTTTGGCTGAGTAGGTCTGGATAGTAGAGAATATGGGGTGCTACATGGTGAGGAAGCTGGATAAACATGCAAGCTATTTTGCATCAGGTGCCTTCCTGAACTGAGCTCAAAGCTGTGATATGATTTTGGCCAATGGCTGCAGCCATTTCCTTTAGTGCTTCAATCAGCCTGTTTGTGGTGTGTCATTGATTCTGGATTTTAAAGAGGTTCATCGCTTGCTGAAGGCAGTATATGCAGCCCTTAGAAAGCATTAAGAATTTTGGCAGGAGAGAACTGCAAAATCTAGGCAGGAAAGATCATGAAGTAACAGGCAATGTTGATTAACATTCTTCCAAGGCATTACTGAGTCGCAAAGTATATGAGGTTAATTGTAGATGGTGTTGAATTTAGGACCTTCTGTTTTAATTCAGTTTTTCATATCTGTACATTCATTATTAGTTAAGCTTTATAAGTTGTTGATGAGAGAAAGATAGTTGTAGGCACTCTATTTCCATATGCAGTAGTCATTTGACCAAATGAAATATGCTAAAAAGAAATGTAATCTTTTAAACCTGGAACTTGGAGTATCTTGCATCTGAAGCAAGAACCTGATGGAATATTATTAATTCACTTCATGTTGTATTAAAAAGTTTTACGGCAGAGATCACATTTTCTTTCAGTGTTTGTACAGTCATACACTTTACACATAGAATAAGGCCTCCAGATGCTCCTAAAGTACACAACTACTAAACCAAAGAAGTAGCAAGCGATCACAAATCCCATTGGTTTCAGTTTGATTTGCAAATGTGCCTCAAACCTGAATAGATGTTCCGTTGTTCTGAAAACAAATGAAGTTCTTCCCTGTCCTCCCTACACCAGTTACTCTGGCATTTTGAGGCCATGTCACACTCGAATTTATCAGCCCTGGTTTGAAGGTGTGCTGTGACTTCAAGTACACCCCAGATATACTTGACGCAAGAAGTAAAGCTCTCCAGGGAAAACAGCTTCATTTAAATAAATTATCTGCTGTTTTGTAAAAACTACAGATATGCTGGCATTAAAAGGTCACTGAAGTTACATGAGTCACACATTTTTTTTTTCTTGTGAAATACAACATTCTGGTGCTAGCTATTTTCTTGTGTCAGAATTGAACCATAAAGAACAAAGCTTTTACATTTCAATGGATTTTTCAATAGTAACTTGCAAATAGAGCCAAAACAAGCCCACACTTTTTTAAAGAAACCTATGTTTATTGGACAGTGTGGTGCCACTTTGCATGTGAGACTTAAACCTCAGTTCAAATTTTACAAAAGAACTGGAGGCATTCATACTGCACTTGGAGAAGCATATTCATTCCAAGGCTCTCCTCCCATGAAAAATATGTCTTTGTAGTATTTTCAAAACATGAACTAGTGCTACCAAAAGCAATCTGAAAGGCTTTGTTATACACTTAGCATTTGAGCTGAAATTTTCAAAAAGGCAATCTAGCTTAAATATTGTGAAAAGTAGAATTAAAAAACATTAGCCTTAGTTCAAAAAGACAGTGACAGAGAGGGTATGTGGAGGTGATCATTGAGATGCTACAAGGATGCATATCCTACTTAGTGGATTTAGAAATGCAGTAAAGGAAGAAAGAGCAGGAAGTGATTGATTAATACACATTGCTATAGAAATAAATACAGTAAGGGAGGAAAGAGCAGGAAGTGATTGATTAGTATAAATTGCCATAGAAATGAACAAATACTAACCTCCTGAGGTTGTAAAATACAGGACATTAACCCAATCTGCCAAGAGTGTCACCAGCGGAGCAATTTTTGTTACATTTTTTTCTGACTTGTTCACAATCGTTGTATGAAAAGCAAGAATACAGTAATGGTTTTGTCATTCTGCCATGTACTCCGGCACACAAGCCTACTTGGGAATCTGGAATTGTTGTGAGTGCCTAAAGAAAATACGCGATTTGTTTATCTGAACTCAGTATTTATTTTGAATGCCTGTTGAAGGTTTGGACTTTAAAATAATTTTTGCTTTAGTGATGCTACTTAGAAATTGTTCTTCATTTCACATTAGCATTGCTACAGGAATTTTTAGTTTAACTGTCAGTGTGATATTCTCTTATTTCTAACTGATGCAGAGAAATGTTGATTTTTGTTGTATGCTTATTTAATGTTTAAATATGAATGGGTTTGTGTACTACACTATTTTTTCTGTCCCTAATTAAATTGGCACTCCACCTGTGCCAAGAAGATGCTTACCTTCATCAGGAGTCCTATAAACTCTCCCATAAACCTGGCTCCTAAGTTTGCTAAACACAAAGAATAAATAGTGGTTAGCTCTATATAAACGTAAATTCATATATTTTTGAGGTAATGAAGTCTAGCAAAGAATCCTCAGCACCATGTTAAAAAATAGTGTGAACAAAAAGGGAAAAGATGAATGCTAACAGTGTGGTCCTTATACATCCACATTTTATTAAGCAATTGTCATCCCTATCTTTTTTTTCCGATAGCTGCACTCCAACTTTTTCTACTTAACTGTCATATTTGTTTGTCTTTCATTCTCGGTTGTAACTGGTGTTTAGTACGTCAGTCAAAAAACGGTTATGGCTTTCAGTCTCACACTCTACCATCACTGCTTGAACCATCATGTTGGATTATGTGAAAAGGACAAAAGAATGAGTTTGGAAGTGTACTCACTCCATGTATGCTTCAAGAAAAATGCTGCTTCTGCATTTAAGGAAGATGCATGGAAAAGAAAAATAATAATAAACTTCAAATGATAGATTAGGTTAGATTAGCATCATAAGAGATAAATAAAAAATTAAGACTTTCATACTGGGTTTGCTATAATATTTTAGAAGACATTTTGCACATGACTAAAAAAGAAAGGAATCAAGATGGTTATGGACGTTTCATTCTATTCTTGTGCATTGACATCTGTCAACTCCTTAGCCAAAGCTATATACTTTGTTTCCTCATGTTTATTATAAAAGTCTTGATCTGGGTAACCTTAGCTCGGCATTTAGAGGGAATGTAAGGTTTTCGTGCTTTTGATGACGTGCGAGCAGTACACACATATAACTGAGATATGTGGCCCTTCAGACTGAAGGCAAATATTTTTCTGTTGAGTCCAGTATGTGAATGTCTTTGTACTCTCAGCAGCAGAATTCCTATCTCAAATTTATGAGACAGTATTTTAAAAGTTCAAATATTCTGGGGGGAACAAGGAAGAAAAGAGAAATGCAGATACTTAAGTACGTAGATTCTTTGTATTTGCTGTATGATTTGGTAGTATTTAGAGCAGTGTGGATCATATCGCATGCTGTTCTTCCACAATTTCCATAATTCCACATAAAGCTGTTACTTTAAGAAGAATGTGTTATGGCAAGCCTTAGGACAAAAACAGGAGACAGAGCTCACAGTTCTCTGAGACTAGAACTTTAGCATGACTGAGACTGGAAATTGTGCTTTTAGCTTGTAGGTCTAAGCGTTGCACATCTTCACCCCTCTGTCTGTTAATCCAGTGTTTGAAATACTGTCTGTAATTATCTAATGTAGCTTCCTGTGTGTCAAATATAATTATTATTATAAAGCATTGTGTAGGTGTTAAGAGAGGGTTAAAAGCTTCATTGTAGTGCTCTGAGGATCAAGACACAGCAGGTGTGGAGCTTCGTGGACTGGTAATTGGGTGGTGGGTGAGCATAAACAGGGAACACAGGCAGCATGTAGGTGTTTTGTTGATGAGGGAATAGTAACACTGCTGAGACTGTACTCTGGAATAAAGACAAAGTGAACTTTATTTATCCCCAGTGAACCACTATCATCTAGTCCATATGGCTGGCACCCTCTTTTCCCCAGTCCCTCCATACAATCTGTAATCTTTCTGTTCCTTTTTCATTTTGTGAAAAACAAGCACTGTCCTTTCAAATGCCCTGCCTACCTTTCCCTTGGGAGACATTGTACTTGGACCTCTTCCTCCAGACATCACAATTACACAGAAAGTTCCAGTCTGGAGCAAAAGATGGACAAGAATATAAAACTCCCATTGCTGTACCAGAACAAATTGGAAAAAAAATAGAATATTGACTAAATGTTTCATATGAAAAGATTTAAATTTGCCTCCTGTATTTCCAGGATTAGCTGACATAATGGGGTCAGCCTGCTTGTCTGAGTGATTTACAGAACACCTATTGGCAGGTTTTCCTCTGAAAAAGCAACATCTTTAATTTGCTTTGGTCATAATTCTGTTGTACCTAAAGGAGTCTTGTGTGCTTTACGTGTTCAGATTAAAATCTGGCAGCTAGGGATAACTCAAAGTTTCATCTTTAATTTTATCCTTCTAATTTGGATATCACTAAACAAAATCCTGTTTTACCAAAACAGATACTGTTTTGTCCATTGATACTGATTTCAGCAAAGTTAATCCTGATTTGCTTCAGCAGCGTGGTAGACAGGGGTCCTCAAAAATGTACTCTGAGAAGTACGCAGTTCCCTGAGACTGTTTTCACTTACTCCATGGTTTTTGCACCTTTTGGACAAGATTGCGAAGGTCAGGTCACTGCGGGAGAGGGTTGGGTCTCATTTTTCAGGCATGTGGCAGTCTGGGTGTTCATTGGTGTGGAAGCAGTCGGCAGTCCTCCTGCATTGCTGTACAAACAGCGTACCTCAATGGCAGAAGGCTGCTTTGCAATTAACATGTACATACGTACGCGCTAATGGTCTGATTGTATAAACTGCTCCCACTTGGAGCAAGGCTGCACTTATGTTCTTCAATGTCTTTGCCAAATAATTTCAGGACCACACAAGATGGATCATTTTCAAGCGTGTTGAAATCCTGCTGAAGTTCAAGATATGATTAATATAGCTGATTAGTTTCTAAGTACAGAGAATATTTTGCCTCTCCTTTGAACATCAGAGGAGCAGTTTGAGGATGTAGCCAAGTATCATACCCTATAGGCTCAAATGTATTCTATTAGTGTCGGTGTTGCTCTCAGGCATCAGCCATCAGTCGTCAGTAGAAAATTGTTCTCATTTACCAGCCTCGGTTGAGCTTCGTAGTTGAACATAGGTCCCCCTTGCAGGACCTGTAACAATTTTTGGAGTAGAATGTAGGGTAAAACTCTCCAATGGTAGAGAGTAATCCGCACAGATCTGTTACCATCATGAGCACTACTCAGATGTACATCATCTGAAGCTAACATTCATTCTCTTTGGCATATAGAGCTCTTTTTAAGACTGTGCCTTATATTTAGTTATTAGTCCTCAATGAAACATTTGTAGTGTTGGAAGTTGGGTGTAATAAATTTCTGTTACTGAAGGATAGCAATAGCAAAATTATTTCTTTTATATATTAGAATTACAGTTTAAATTATTTTTGATTAGTATGCTTTTCATTATACTGAAATATCAGGCATGTATACTGCTGGAGAGCATAGTACTTTAGAATTATTTCATCAGTGCTAAAATATTTTACAGTTCATTTTAAAAAAGTTTTAATAGTCTGAGCATCTTTAGAGTATTATAATAATACAGCTCTTTATAGCAGACTGTAAAACTCCAGACTACAGTTTTAGGAGTCGTGCAATTTTGTTTTATAGTTTAATAATTGTTCAATTGAAAATGAATATGAGGTTACTAAAAAACAATTTAATGACTTGCAAAAATACAATTTTATCAAAATGTACTCTACACCTTTACAGAAATTGAATTTTTATCCTCGGAAAGAATTTTGCAAATTGTTGCTACTAAAAGCAGATGTAGCATATGCAGTGTTCCCCTAAGCCACAGTTGTTCCTACATTTCACCTCAGTATCTTCTTATAGGAATACCCACAAAAATACAAAGTGCTAGAATAAACCAGAACAAGAATATTGGTTCACGTCAGATAAGCCAAATCAAGTTATTCATAGCCCATGTTATTACTTTATATGGTTATTCATCATATTAAAGGTATTCCTAACATCAGCCAGTTTTAGTTCTCAATCAAATATCTAGTCCATCATACATTTCCCTTCTATAACAGATAGCTCACTGTAGCCTGCTAAAAAACAGCCATAAAATAGAGCACAGTATTATAATTTAATTTTAAAGCATAACTACTACTAGTAAAAATTCTAGGGCATTGCATTGTGATGGTAGATGTTTAATCATATTGTCTTTGGAAGTATAGTTCATAATATATTGTGCATTTATGGAACTTGACAGTGTTTTGTTTAAGACATATTGTTTGCAGTTAGCAAATATTAGGTTGTGTCCATGACTCTGCTTCCATTTGTACACGTGCAAGTGAAAGTCACTCTGGATATGCCAGCAGGCTAATCCTGTTGCAAAGCAATTGCAGGCAAAAACGATCATGCCACCATGTTTCTAATGGAATGGAGAACAAGAAAATAATTCTTGAAGTCTTTAGAACTTTTTTATTTTTACAGCAGTAGTTTGTGGAAGTCCTGCTGACAGACCAGAATCCTATCAAACTATAGATATTCTGCAGGCTTGTTAAGAAAAGATACTCCTGACCTTGAAGCCCTAATTGCAGTTGACTTCAGTTAAGCCAAGGTATCACCTCATAGACTTCATTTATTCTGAAAACCACGGTGTATTTAAGTGCTCCAGAAACAATAAATATATTACTGCTATAAACTGTGTTAATGTACTATGTTATCCTCAAAAAGTATGTACACAGAGATAATGAGAAAAACCAAAGTAGAAGACTGGTTCTACCTCAGATAATCAATACAGTTGTGGACATAGAGATGTTTCTTTCTAAAGTATTCACACAGTTTGATAGTTGCCAGAATGAATCAGGTTTTAACAAGTAAAATCTTAATCAATTCTGCTATTTTTGAAAAAAAAAAAGTTACTTGCTAGGCAAGCAGAGGGATTTGCTCAAGATGCTGCCAATTTCATGAGTCTTCTATAATTGAAATGTGTTTTTTAAACTCCTTATTGAAGGAGGTATTGATGTTTTTGACTCATAGTGTGGTGGTTTAAGACTAAATGACAGCATGGAGGCTAAATAATTTTGGATGCCAAAGCACTTTAACCACAGATGCATGCAATATTATGAATCACATGCCTCCCCCATCTTGTGGGGGATATGGTGCAGTGGAGATGAGAAATCAGGGCAGAGGCCAGCACAGCAATTGTGTGCACAACCTCTTCCTCCCATGGGGGAGAAGGCTTATGCCTGGAGAGGGACCATGACATGTTGTATGCAGTCCTGGTGCAGGGTTGTGAGGTTTTCCTCTGCTCCTTCACTACTCCCTGAGATCCCCAGAGGTTGGAGAGATGGTTCCAGATCCTGGAGCAGGGTTGTGGGTCTGCCCTCCATGGAGTCTTTTCCCAAATTCTTTGCTCTCTGTTATTTTTGAGAGTCCTTATGTATGTGATTGGGTAGAGAATACCTCATGAATAACTACTCCATTCACATTGAACTATTGTTCTTTGCTTTGCCGTCGCCAGCATTGGCTTCTTGCAATCTGCTTGTTGTGGACACTTCTGGATACTTTTGCACTTCTTAATGATCCACAGGTTGTTTGAATAGTTTAGCTATCTACCTCCTAGTATACACAACAACTATTCTGTTGTTTGGGGTGAGTGGTCAATCGTATTTCATCTACTGCTATAGCAAACTGGTAAGTAAATGTTTACAGGCTTATGCTCATAGCTCTGTCTGTTTTATTTTCAGTCCAAAATAATTTTAAAGAACATAAGAATGGGGTAGTATGCAGAAGCCCCTGACCTATTATGGTGGGTCCTGAACAGTTACCAGGCAAATGGAGGCAAATGCCACAGGACAACACAGACGTCAAAAGCCTTATGCATGTGTTTAATTATCTATTATTTGGTAATCTGAGGTGTTCAAATTGACTTGTTGCTGGTTTTAGCTGTGTCATTATTGAGAATATCATAGAGTTAAAACATTCTAGGAAGATGTATGAATTTGAGTATAGAAAAGATGACCTGATGTTACCCAGTGGATGAAAGTGGGTTTGAAGACATTTAAGATAATCTCTCCTTTTATGCCAGAATTAAATCATATAGTGTTGCTTTATGCTTAAATATTGCTTTAAGCATACTTCCAGCATCTTTCAGACCATGCCATTTGAGAAAGTGGATGCGGCAGCTTTGTTCATCCGCTTAGTCTCATGGCAACGTTACTTTCCCTGGCACAGACCTGTAACCTTTCTTCTAGAGCTCTAAACATCCTTGTAGTAGCATCAAAGAAAATCACGCTGCTTTTAGAGAGAGAGATTCCCGTAAACTCATACAAGGAAAGCAGCTCTAAACATGAAGATCCTTTTTAAACCTTCCTATGCTTATGGAAACCCTCCTTATTTCAGAAAATAGAAAATTCCCTCTCAAGAAACAATAATCAAGACTAATCCTGCCTATTTATGTGATTTTAGTTGCTAGCCCATTAGTCTAAATTTACAGGCATACCTACTCCATCTCAGAAACCTCGCTTCTAGTTAACCGTTAGTCTTCATACAATCCTTTTCCTATCTGTCCTTTCCTCCTCCTTTTTTTTTTTCCCCTTTCTTCATGCAGACCCACTTTGAATCTTTGGGTACTCAGCTGACTCATAGACTCATTCTGGTATGAAATTTATCACTATAAATTTTTCTTTATTCCCTGTGTCTGACATAATAAATAAATAAAGATTCAGGGAAAAACAAGAAAGGCTGCAGGAGACCAAGCAGAAGGGATGTTGAGGCCATACAGCATAGGGGGAGTGCTGTTGCTGGCTTGGCTGCCTTGGAAGCTACAGTGGGGAAAGGCGAAGGGGCAAGTGGTTTGAGGCCATGTGGGGATGCAAGAAGAGGTTGGAGGGGGTCTGTGTTTTGGTTTAGGAAAAAGTCTGAAGCAATCCTGGTTCCTTATCCGTGATCAAAGACAGTACTTTGCCTCCCTCTACCAGTAGCAAACCCAAGTATATGAAGAATGTTTATGCATATAAAGTTATTTAGTTTGAGTCTATAGAGGCAATCACATAACCTAATAGAATTCTGGTTTTGTTTACACATATAAAAGTGGAACAACCCCACAGTTGTGTACAATGCAATTATCCTTAAGGTTGCATTGTAATTATTAGTTACTTGTAGGTACATATGTCAATCTTTGATCTTTATATGTAAACCATAAACTACTGTTCTTAAAAAAAAAAACAAAACACACAAATATACCAAGGCTCACAGTTATCATGCAGCATATCTGAACAAAAACATATCAGCAATAATAAAGATCATTTTTTAGGAATACTTTAATCCTCGTAACCAACAACAAATGAAATATAGAATAGCCGAACTGAAACTAGAATGTAAGTAATCATTCTAAATATTACACTGGTGACAAAGCAGCATAGCTGAAAAAAGAGTATACTGTTGAAGAACTGTAGTTTGGAACCCTTTCCGTAGCGTACCTAAATCTTTCAAGTGGTCAGACCAAGTTTGTACGACAGGAAATGAAATACATCCTTTTAACCAAATTAGCTAACATATACTCTTAATAAAAATATTAATGATAACACAACATCTGAACATAAATATATTTTTATTCTGCTTTTAACCTGTCTGCTCATTTTACTTAGTCTTCACTGTAGATTTGTAATCAGATACGGGAAGTAAATCATCTTTTATCTCCTGCTTACTTTGTATCCCTGTGACTTCTAATCAGCTGTCTCACCTGACTAATAGATCTCTAAGTTACCCTTAAACCATCTACTCTACAATGTTTTTCAACTTGCTATTGAGTTCCGGAACAGAAGATGCTGTCACCCATTTCAGTTCCTTGTCTTCAAAATCAATGGGAGTTCAAAATGTTTATTTCAGCCTGTGCTTTGGAGAATGAGAGCCTAGCTGTTTCACACCAAATTGTAGTTCTAATCAGTGGAGTTGGCCTAATAATCCCACCTCAGGTTAAGTCCTCCGTTGTGCTTAGCTCTTTCTGTGAGCCAATTTCTGTGATCTTTTAAACAGACTAGATGTTGTGCATAATGCAGGATATTTTTTCACAGGTTTGCTCAGCGTGTATCCTGACGAATTATAGGATTATCCTCCCTCATGTCTTTCTTAAAACAGAATTAGGTATTCAGGGCAGTAATTTAATAAATACTGCATTACACGGTACTACTTTTTCTTCCACATTTTCAGAAGCCTCAAGTTGCCTCTAATGCAAGGCCAGATATGCGTTACCACATGCACATAGACATTTGGATGTACTGAATTCATGCTCAGATTTGAAATACGTGCAGTCAGATTTGTTATGTGCATGGCAGGCAAGATATGTACCAGGTTGGACCTAAATAGCTACCTGCAGCTGTAGTAATCTGATTCATGCAGTGATTTGGGTAAGTGGGTATATAAACTAAGCATGCACAGGTGAATGCAAAGCAGTTACAAGTATGAAAACTTGTTCCTAAATTTATGTCTGCACAAATCCTATGTATGCATGTGTAGAAATTGTTTAATCAGAAATTTTCTGATCAACAGTGTTTATTTAGTATTTTTTTTACAATGGCTTGCCCTCTTCTAGAAAAGGTAGTGAATTAAGAGTTGCAGGTCTCGTAAGTTAAATTCTTGAAGAGAATTGGAAATAAATGTTCAATGTCACTGTGCCATTTTCCACCCTTCAGTTGCATATGCGCTGTACTTACCCACTTCTGAGGGCAAATTTAGGGATTTGTTCCTGCAGGGAACTTCCTGTATACAATTTCAGAAGTCTAATGTGAATTCAGAAGATGTTCGTTTGTCGTACTTTGAACTCCATTAGTTAGGCATATTCTTGCAACTATTTGCAGAATCATGCTCTCATCAAGAGTCAGCCTAACCCCTATTACTTTTAATTAAGATTTCCTGATTATTCTTAAGCATTCAGTCATGGTTATTTGCAGATGAGAAATCCCGATTGTTATAAGCACAACTGAAAAGGTTTAGATAAAAACCACACACAGTTTATACCCAGTTTATGAGCTTAATGAGGATACTTACAAACCATTAATTAAGCAGAGGCTTTTCACCTTCAGGCTGATGACTGAGATACCGTGTTGTATTTAGAAGCAGTACTGACAACTCTGGTAAGTGCCCTTAGTGGGAGAGCCCTGTTCTTTGGAAGCTGAGCATCACATGGATAGCCCTTGAAATACAGGTTATGCTGGCTCATGCCAGTGTAAGAGGAGACTGGACTCTGGTGTTTCATGAACATTTAAAGAGA
Organism: Cygnus atratus; assembly: GCF_013377495.2. Taxonomy (NCBI): domain Eukaryota; kingdom Metazoa; phylum Chordata; class Aves; order Anseriformes; family Anatidae; genus Cygnus; species Cygnus atratus. The sequence goes on from NC_066368.1 coordinate 7,942,159, forward strand.
GCAACTGGCAAAGTTGCAACTCCAAATAATCTCTGAGCCAGTGAGACGCATCTGCTCGTATGCGCTGCAATCCACATTCATCGTCTGCTGCCCTTTGTTACTACAAAGCCTGTTTTACTGCAATTATGTTCATCCATGCACAGCATATCAGAAATGCTATGTCCTATTCTGTCAGTGAGTGTGAACAGCATAGTGATACCCCAGATCCCTTTTTGATGCTGTTCTCGAATACTAGAGAGGCTAATTCCATCCTGGCCACTAAACATGGCATCTCTTCAATATTTTAACTCACTTGTCGCTGGGACAGCTCAATACACAGTATAAGTCCAGGTGTGCATATGTGGTCTTCATTATGCGTACATTAATGTACAATCACAGAGTCTGCATTATACTCATCCCTCATCTCAGTAATGCTCTTGGTTCTGACTTTCCGCACACTGGTATTTTATTACTCCTAGAGGCAGGAGTAATACAAGAAGCCATAGTGTTGCTGAAGTCAACACACATCCAGATGTATTTTTTTTAAATGTTATCTCTAGGGAAGCTTGATCACAGTTTATTGATACTGAATCTTGCTAGTAAGACAAAACTGATGCATGCAAGTATTAGGTGCATGAATAGGTAGATCACAAAAAACTACTTGTCACTTGGTGCTGTTTTCTCAGTCCAGAACTGTTAATAATACCATTGAAAATTTGTGGAAATACTCGCTGCCAAACATCATCTGTCAAGATTCTTTACAGATAGCACTCTCAAGACGTTTTTCTAGGTGAAACCTTCTAATGTCTCCCCTGAGTCCCACTAAAGCATGTTGAAATGTGGTAGCATAGGGCACCTTCATGATTTTCCTTTGTAGGGTTTGCAGTGGAAGTAGAAAAATCTGTGGATATGGGAGTACTATCCCTTTTTAACAGAGCAGCTTATCTCACAGAAAGGGAAATGAGGGGCATGGGGAAACATCCTGAGTACTTCACAATGTTATAAACCAACATCCCATTAATTCTTTAGCCTCTTTGATGGAGTGTGCCGCATGAGGTGCAAATGAGTGGCACTTTTGTGCATTGGACCTGTCCTCTTAAGAGAAGTGCTCCAGAACCACCTTGTCATTTCAAAAATACTACATAATAGTTGTCAGTATTGACCTGAGCTAGATTAAACTAGCTTCCTGGAAATATAAGGCTGTATATCCCATTAATAATCTCCTGAACTATCCAGCCTGCCACAACGTAATACTTCAAAAAGTAGGCAAGCTACTCAAAATAAATCTTCAAAAGCTTCTTCCTGTTTACTGTGGAAACCTTGCAAAATATACCCAAAATGATACCGTTGATCTCCATTACGTGCATTATTAGTATTCCTCTATTTATATTTTCTGGCTTATTAAATGTAAATATAAATGCAAGCCTTCTGTTCCTCTGTGAATAATTTGTTGTGTTGAAACAAAACAGGATCATATCCTGTGAATGCTGTTTTGCATAATCTGATAATTATTTACATAATCTGGTTATTATAGGCTCAGAATTGTTTTAACGTGGCTATAATTGTTAAACATCTGAAATTCTCAATACTTTTTGTGTCTATTAAATCATTTCATTTATGGAAAAATGTTTCTTAGTACTTCACTAACTCAGATTTGAGGCCGTACTTGCAGAAGATGTTAGGAAGTTTATTTTGTGCTTTCACTTGCTGCTGCCTGGCCGCTGGAAGATTTCCTGTTGGCACTGTGGGATCAGGCCAGTAAAGAATAAGGCATCTTTCTAATAAGGTCATGGTTCTGTTGGCTTAGAGAAGAGTTTCTCTGCTTATTTGAATAGCTTCATTAACTACAGTGCAACTGTTGTGTGTGAGAACATTGTGCAAATAATGGGTATGAGGAAGGCCACTATCATATAATCCATTAAAGTATTGCATGCTATGGTGTAGTCCATTAAGGGGAAATAAGGTTAGGATTTCATTCCAAATAGTTAGAGGGAAGGTTTGATTTTTCTCTCCTCCACTCAAATGGAGGAAGAACGAAGTGTATATAGAGAGGTAGAATGCTACATCACAGTCTCTTGCAAGTATTGAGTTTTAACATCCATACTGCAAGGGCCTTTTGATAAAGTTTAGGAAGTTGACAGGAAACACCAAGGTTTAGCTTAGCTAATGGATATCTGGTGTTAAGACCAACTGGATTTTTTTCTTCAGTCATCACATAAATCTGGTGAAACTTAATCTTATTACAGAAAATAAAATGCCAGTGATAAAAATTGTATGATGTTAATTCACTTTTAGAAATTAGAATGATACCAGAATTTCTTAATCAGGAATACTTACCAGAGAATTTGAATACCTTTGTTCAAAAGTAGAGAGAAAGGTATAATTTATAATGAAAATAAGAAAAGATTGTTTTATACACAGTTAGCACCTGTGCTTAAAGTTGTCTTACATTTCACATTAAAAAAAATCCTGTGTATAGGGACTTTGAACTTTGTCAAAACGTAAACTATTGGGGTGAAATTTTCCTTGCTATGTGTGTGTCTCTTGCTAAATTCTTGTGGAATAGGTGTCTATCAAAAACACAGTATGCTGCAGCCTGTTTTTGTGGTAGTCTCACATTGGTAAACCTGATTGCATTCCTTGAAAATAATCTTTCTGATATTTTTATTCTGAATGGTATTTTCAGTGTTAAAAGCAATGTGGCTAGCGAGGGAAGTACTGCAGCAGGTTCACTAGGATTTCAGCCCTGTGAGTTCTGAGGATTCATCTGTGCACCTGCAGAACTCAGCTACAGGATTAGAAGAAGAGGGAGAAAATGCTTTAAATTTTTATTTTAGTGGCACTTCTGAAGAGCAAATAGTGCCAAAAATGCAAAATTCACCAATTAATCCAAATCACAGCTGTTCAAGATTGAATTACTTTTTTTAAAGAAAAAAAACAATCTCTAAATCATGTAATGATTAAATGGCACTCAGTAACAGGCATAGCCATGTAGCTGCGGATGTAAGGGAACAAGTATAGTGGGACTGAAATGTGAAAATAAAACTGAGGAGGGGAAGGCATAGTTACGTCATGGGCACCTCAGCTAACTGGCTAATTTTTCTGTCTTTCTGTGCAAGGTTACTTCAGTATCTGCAGCCTTTGCTTTCCCTCCCTGTAATTGCAGCAAATATCTTATTATCTGAAGTGTTTTCTAAACCCTTTTAAAGCTGACCACTCCGTTTTCTTTGCGCTGTGTTTTCTCTGCACTCAAAACACACGCATATGGTTAATAAAGACAAAAATCTTGAGCATTCTTAGTCACTTAACCAAAAGCAGATGTTCATGGTTATGCTCTTCTTCCCTTGCCTTTAAAATTCATGAGTGAACACAGTGCTCAAGAAACCAGCAATAATATCAGTTGCTTCAGGTTGGCATAGCACGGAAGGACGCTCCCTGTAATGCTCAGCGCTCAAGGCCTTGTGCCGGCTGGTGTTCAAGCAAGCTTGCCTGATCTTTCCTTCCAGCTGCAGAAGGACGGCACCCCTGGTCCTGCCGCCGGAGCGTGGTGGCAACGCGTGACCTTCTTCTCTTCGTCCCTTCCACCTCCTGACAGCCTGGGGCTGGATGACTCACGAGGCTGGGCGGTGCGGCATTGCTAGCACTTCCCCACTGAGCCCTCTCTCCCTTTGGGCTTGCCAGGTTCCTGATCTTTCCCTAGCAGAGTCCTAGCTGGGCACCATCCCGTCACCTGCTCAAGTGGGCATATGCCTGTGAGCAGTGCTTGCTACCATCCTGCCCAGCGCAGAGGAGCCCAGTGCAGCCGCCCTCCTGCCTGCCGCAGCATACGCAGATATAGGAAAGGCAGCCTGGCGGCTGCATCAGCATGGTGCCTCTTTCAAGGCTCATTAGCACGGTGCAGGTCTGCGCTGTTCTGGCTGAGCTGCTTTCAGTCCCATCGTAGCCATGGCTGACAGCTGCTCAGGAGTGTTTACAGCACACTCCAGTGCACCACGTAGCCTGGTCTAATAGGGGAGGTAGGCACTTCACCTGCTGCCAAACAGAACAACTTTGTTTGCATATTTGGACACGCAAGGGCACACACTCCAGCCTGGGGAAGCGATGTGGGATCTGTACTTCTTCAGCGGCTTACCTTTGTTCAAAATTAAAAACTGAGGATGTCTTTTAACTGGGATTGTAATGACTTTATGTTCATGTTTCTGTTCTTTAGATGCTGTTCGGTGCGCAACAGCCAGATGCTACCTCTAACAGCTACGTATGGCACTGGGTTGATAGTTGTGGTAAATCACTAGGGAAGTGGGTTTTAATAATGAAATCCCAAACAACTCATTTTTGGATTACATGGCTGTTCAGTTTTTTAAATAGAGGAAAAAACAAAGAAAACTTAGGCAGCCTAGGCCATTGAGATATTAACCTAACGGAACTTATTCCATCTATGCTTTTTAGTATTCTATTTTCTCCTCTGCCCTTCTTAATGCAAAAATATTTGCTTGAGGCAAATCCATAAAAATATCATATTAGGAAAATTGCATAATACCTCCTAAAAATAGGAAGCAGGAATCTAGGACTACAGAAATCCATTTTACTCAGAGAACTGAATGACTGAACACGAAAACAAAATTGTAACAAGTTACTGTACTGCCATGAAAGGTAAGTCAGGCAGTTCAGTTGACTTGGCTGGGTGTCATATTTTGTACTGTGCTCACTGGGAGACTAATTGCTTGAAATAAATATTTGAAGATCTCTGTGTCTGGTCCTTGTAAGCTGTTTGATCAGTTTGGTATTTCTGATAGGATCTGTTTTTTATAAAACCTTAAAAATTGCTGCTAGGCAGTTTTTATGCTATGTTGTCCTAGCCATAAATGTGCAGTGAGGTATGGCGTTTAGGTAGACCTCATCTTTATTAACATAACAGATCTGGGAATGGTCAAGCAGTAGTTCATACTATACAGGTCATCTTTCCTCCTTTCCCAGCTTGTTTCTGCTCCTTTTGGGAGGCTTACTTCTACCCACTTACTACCTACTTACCTCTTCCCTCAGTCAAATTTTCTCAGCATTTTAAGATTGAAGAAGTTGTACAGAGGAGGTTTTCCTGTACTTGCACTGGACATTATCAGCTCTTAGGACTGTTTCTCAGATTCGTAAAGCGCTCAAAATCAGCAAGAGCAGCTGAGGGATAAGTGGAGATTTTAAATGCAATGAGTGTTGCCCTAAGAAAGCCAGAGCTCTCTGAAGGTGGGCTGGGTAGCTCTGTCACTGTGCCATGTTGCCCATTAAGCAGCTGTCTGTGGGCTGGGGTCAGGCCTGGCCCCTGATGTCTGAATGCTTGAGCTGGCAGAGCAGTGGGTGGCTGATGGCATCGAGCAGTGCTCAGGGCTGCTGGCATCCCACTGCCTGGACCAGCTGTGGCAGAGCTGCAGGGGGAAACCCTGAGAAAGCAAACCCTCGTAGGAGAACAGGGACAAGTTGTGTATTTGTAAGGACAGGTGCAAAACTGTGGGGACGGGAGATTAGTGTTGGAGATGGTGGGATCTGAACAGAGTGGCTGATAAACTGTTCATTGCACTGCTTTGCAGCCTATAAAGCTCTGTATGTGTGGTTCCCCCATGCATGTTTGTGCACGAGGGGAAAGTGGGTTTGTTTTATTTCATGTCTCCCAGCTGAAAAACTTGTGATTTTGTTCTTACAGTGCTGGGTATTATTAACGTACCTTTAGAGACTAGTGCCAGCAGTGTCTTGGTAATGCTTACTTTGAAAAGATTTTATTCACTGTACAAAGTGGGATGACAGAAATGTGGTGCTTTTATGCAGAATGACCACGGATAATTTTATACCCCAAGCTTGCATCTTTAGGGCTGGTTCACAAAAGAAAAAGAAAGAATAACAAGCAGAAAAAAGGATCTGACTTCTTTGTTGTAGGATTGTGCAAAGCTGATTGTTTCTAAAGCTTAAATATGTTTGCACCCTGGCTGTTTGGGATGGTCTTTAGAATTATTCTATGCTGAATTGGATCCTTATTTTAGTGGCCTACATCTCTGACCTGCACTTCGCTTACTCTTGTAAGTCTTCCTTGTTGAAAGTAATTTACACTGCAGTGTGGCATAGTACAGCTGTGCTAACAAGAAAATACTATTGACAGTTGTGATAGATGCATCTACCACTTAGTAAGCACAGAAGAGTTAAACCGATTGCATTTTTACAGTCTGTATGTTTCTCTGCTTACTGTTTGTGTCCTGCTGCTTGAAAAACAGCTTAGTTGCATAGTAAATCTCTCTAATCAACACAAGAAGGGAACAAAAAGAGCATGCACCCTCATTTGTTAGAGCTGCTTCAGAAGGGTGGACATTTGAAGGATGTATTCTGGGAAATTTGTCCCTCTTCTTCAGAAAGCCTTGTTAATATGAGCATAACTAACCAGGCATCTCAGGAGAGGACAGAGGCACATTCATTAAAATTATGTGAAAAAACAGCCCATATAACAGATACCTATCATAATGATACTTCTGTTGTCTCTCACTGCAGTGTCTAAGCAATAAGTTCCATAAAGCACAGAAGGTCCAAAGGGTGTAGCTGACAGCAAGGGACTCTTTTGAGCTCAGATGCTCATTCTGTGCCTCTTTGCATTCAGGTCTAATGCATTCAGTTCCCTTTACATGCTTCTCCTTCTCCCCCTCCCTCCGAATTAAAGCTCACCTCCATTAGGAGAAGTCCCCAGTCAGACCTTCTGCTTGCTGTAACATAGATATGCATGCTATAGTGGATATATAAAAATACTGCTGGATGACAAGCCATAAATAATGTGCCTACTGACTCCTGATGAGATACTGCCACAATGTTTAATGCATTTATTAACCATATAGTGCTGTGATTTGTAGAAACTGGATTCATAATTGCAAGATATCATTTAGGGGCATAAATCCAGGACTACAGTGTCTTCAAAGAATGGAGATAGAGGGATTTGGGGGATGGGAAGAAGAGAGTTACTAGGTTTGGGAGATTTTACGATGGTTTTAGGTGCAGGGCAAGAGAAGACTAGGTTAGGGTGTGGTGCCTCTGGGCAAGGAAATACAAATGAACTCATTTAGGAGGCATTGGGATTAGAGGGTTACATGTAGGCCTACAGATTCCGTTTTAAGTAAATCCTTAATGGAGGCTGGAGAAGAAATCTCTCTGTAAGTAGTATTTCTTTCTCCTTTGAAAAAAACAGTTACCCTCCCGGTCCCAATTCCCCCTTCTTTCTAGGAAAGAGAGAAGTAGAATTTTGCTTCTAGGCATGAGGGTGTTTTCTTTTCTGGACATGCAGCTAGTTTCTTTACCAACTTTTGACTAAGCCCAACACCTTACTTTGAATATTAAAAGCTAAAAGTTGTGAAGGCCAAAACAAGGCTTAGTGTGACTAACGTACAGTGTGCTGCAGAGCTCATCACGAGGTGCGTGAATACGATTCTGTCTAAATATCATCTGTTGCTTGTGCTGCCACAGCGATAAGATTCTCTGTAAAAGCAGATGTTCATTTTTGCTGAATATAAAAGCTTAAGTGAGTGCAAGATTGTTGGCAGTATGGGGGCAGATTTGTCGGAGTAGCCCACATTACTGAATTATAGTTCCCTGCAAAGCCAGGGTGAGTGTCAGCCCATCCTGCGTAACTTCATTTTACAGTTCGAGGTATGTCACAGCTGAATATGTCATTAGCAAATGCTATTTTACCTTAGTGGAAGAGATTTCATACCACTTTCCATATGTTTAACCAGTTACTCTAAGCTGCGTTTCTTTCACATTTTTTTTTTAAATATATATATTTTATTTTTACCAGCCCAACTCTGTTTGTCTTCTGTTTAATGATGAAATTCCCGTAGATTTTCTTGTCAGCAAATAAGAGCTTTATAAAAAAATAAAAATAAATGTAAGATTGAATACAGACTTATTTGTCACTTGTGTGTGCTGTTTTGCTCCTGTGGAATTAGGTGTTTCCAGCACATTTCAAGATACCCTCTTGCCTGCATGTTAGGCACACAGGGATCCTGAGATGGGGGTTTGGCAGTGAATCTGTAGAATCTTGCATAATGAACAGCTCTCATTTCCCAAATTTGTTGATGGCATAGATACTCCCTGTGAGAATAGTTTGCAGCTGTACACGATGGGCACACATTTCTATTGTTTAATTTTTTAGGATAATGGAAGATGTCATAGAGTAAATATCCAGTGGCTGAGAATATCCTTCATAATTCAAATGCATGTCTACCCATTTGGGTGTATTTCCACCAAGGCAATCAGCATAACATCCAACTCCTGATTTTTTACTTCAGATCAGGCATTCTCTCACCATAGAACAAATACAGCAGCTCTGCTACATGTAGAGTCCTTTGTAGAGAGGCAGGAAAATTTTCCCCTTAGGTTGTAATTACAGGACATATGCTTTCTATAGCACTCTTCAACACGTAGGGTTTTCTTTCCATTACTTGTGATTTAGTGATGCACTGTTATATTACAGTAGTGCAGCCTATGCCAGCATTTCCATTATAACCCGTTTTTACAGGTTTATAACTCAACAGTAAAAATGTACTCTTCCAATTTGAAACTTGGCATATAATGTCTCATCTCATCCTCAAAGTGATATTTTTTCTTTCCCTCTGCCTTTCCCCCCCAAAAAAGGCTACATTTTTGCTGTATTTTTAAATGGAAGATATTGTTCTTTCTGTTTTGATAGGAGAAAAGCCTGCCTGACTATTAAAATTACTTCTCAATTCTAAGGGAGAACTTTATAATAGAAATTGCTAGTGAATAAGTGTTGTTGATGTTAGAATAACTATACTAAGTACATGCTTGGATACAGAGAAGTACAACCTTCCAAACTAAAGCTATGGAATATTGATCAAAGTGATTGAAAAGCTTTTTTTTTTTTTTTCTTGTTCTTTTTTTTTATGTTGATTTTGCTTCTAGCTGTTGATTTTACTCTTAAAATGGTGTCCTCAATAGTAAATATGTTTTAGCTTCTGTACTTTATCAAGCAGAATGAAGCAAAGGAAGACTTTACTGCATATAGACAGAAAAAAGATGGTTTATCTCCTTTGTTGTTTGAGGAACACAGTACTGAAGGAACAAAAACTCTTAACTTTGGTGTTGGGACCAACCAGCAAGGGTACGCTTGTAGTTAGCACAGTGTTACAAATCCAGAACAGGCCTATGCAGCAAAGAACAATATTTTCAACAGAGATATGCTTTTGTGGACAAGGAAATTTACCGCTAAAGGACCAAATTAGGAAAATTAGGACCAAGTAGGAAATAGGCAGCTTTTATAGTCCTTATAGTTTATACAGTTAAGATCTGAACATCTACTCATGCGTCCTTTGAATTTGAATTGCATTTCAATGCAGTGTGTGTTTAGAATATAAGAAAATCAGGATGGAAGTCCAGTTTCTTCTTCTTTGCCCATCTTCTTGGGCCAGTCAGTTAAGAGCTGAAATCTACCCAGTTGCCATTAAAGGAAGTTTCCTAATCTGTGTGGAAACCACCACCACTGCAAACACAGCAGGAAGGCTTCACTGTGTTGCTGCTTCTTGCAGTAAGTTTACTTCAAGGCATTTCTTTTTCCATTTAGATAGTTAAATTTATGCTTACCATAACCACTTTAATGGTAGTAATTAGAAGAAAGGGAATGTAAGAGAGAGATTTCATGGAGGGTTTTTATTAATTAATTGAGCTATTATTTTATCATATATTTTAAAACTGCCAACGTATATACAATATGCGTTCTTTCTATAGCTAAGCTGTCTCATTTAAATCCCAGCTGTTTTCAATTGTCTCTAATATATCTATTTATAAATAAAAAAGTATCATGAAAATGTTCTTCTTAATGAGAAGTTCAGTTCCTCCATTTGGAGTCTAAATTCAGTAATTAGGTTGAAGAATAGTTTGTTTCCAATAGGCAGCATCCGTGGCTCTCAGATACAAAATAAAATGGTCATATGTGGAACTGAAGTTTTGTAAGGTATAAAATCGAATGCTTAGCACTTCCTCGCATCATCTTTAATTCAAACCAGCTCTGACAAAACCAGTAGGATGCTGAAGTGTAAAGTGCATGCAACACAGTGAGATTCAGATCTTCATTTTGTGCAGGAAATAAATTGGTAATCCCATGAAAACTTCCAGGTGGAAGTATCAGACATGCCCAGTGCAGTCAGTAGTTTTGGTGTGTAAATCCAAATGTGTGTGTGTGTAAATCCTGTGTGTGTGTGTAAATCTTTGGTGTGTAAATCCTTCTGTTACAAGATTTGATTGTACGTTTAACACTGGAAGGTCCTGTAAAAGAGTGCTGTTTATGTTTCTGAGAATACAAAGAAAAAAATAATATTGAGATTACTGGAGTACTTAAATCAACCACAGCATCATTTAGTAAAAACATCTTCGGCACCATGGGGATTGCTATTACTATTATAGAAAAGTAGAAAACTCCCAGCCCAGTCGTGTTCATTTGAGCAATGGAAATAGTAAGCACCTTGTGATGCTAGACAGAGTGTACACTATTGCTTTCATTTTGTGTGATGCTGCCACCTCAGATGTTTCTTACTTCAGTCAGTGTGGAGAGCACACAGCGAATGGATGCTCATTGTAAGACGTGGATGAACATAAATCAAATTCATTTTGGGGGCTTCGATCATCAACAATTTTCATGCATTTAATAATATTCCATGAATAATTGTGAGCATAATGTAAACAAACAGCTCAATTTAACTTACAGGTATATACATTAAAAGACATTAAATGTTCTGTTCATAGCTTTCTCTGCAGCAGCCATACAATATATTAAAACTATGCTCATGTTTTGGCAATAGTACGTGGAGAAATTACATACGTTCTCAATGATGAAATACTCCTGTGTTGTGTATTTTCCTAAGACTTAGAAATATAGTAGATTTTTTGTTATTACACAGCGGTATTATGGTACTTTTCAACTGTCATATTTAATTTCTTCTCCTGAACATCCAGCATCATTTTTAAGGGGCCACAGAACATAACATGTTCTTTGCAGCTGGTGGCACTCAGCATTGTAATTACTGAGTACCCTTAGCTGACTGTTTAACGTTTTGTTGTAAATTCAAATCAGAATGTGAATGTCATTGGAAAACATGAAGTTACATTTTTAAAATGTATTCGCTAATCATGTGCAAATCACTGTCAAAATCATAGGAGTATGACAACCCCTGTGAATTTATCTAATTGTTTTGTGCTGCTGTATGTGTAAACGTACAGGGAATAAATTCTGCATTTGTTCATAGGCACAGAAGAAGCGGAAATCCAATGAATCTGTAGATACAGAGCTCTGTCTTAATGAGGTAAGAGTGCAGATCATGTATGTTTCATAGCCACAGGTGTGTCCCCTAATATAAAATTCTCAACGACTTCCAAGATTATAATGGGCTTACCGCACACTAAATTCTTGTTAGCATGGTTATGTTTGGATACCGTAAAGTATTAAGGATTGATCTTGCTCAGAAATCCAGAACTGGGCTCCAAGTGGCTTCTACTGACTTTGTATTTTAATAGCTGCACACGTTCAGGCAAATCCCATGGTAATTAATATTGTACCTAGCATGTATAATTAGTTAATAATCTGTAGGAAACGAGATGATAAGGCTTTTAACAAATACAGAGAAACACACTGGACATCATTCTATGGCTAACAAAAATGAACAATTTTGGGCCTGATGTTCTCATCAGAAGACATGATGCTCAGAAGACAGACTGGTAGCCCCAAGAGACAAATAACCTTCCAGTGCTGTTTGACTACTCTGAGCCTGACCTCCAAGGCCCCCTTTCAGACCTGAACATTACTTCGGTTTCCATGTCTGTTGGTCCATATCCTTTGTACTGAGTCTCTCAGGAAGCTTAATAATTAGTGAAGTACATAAATTAATTTTTACAATGTGAAAGACCAACTGTACAGCAAGGTCAATTGTAGTAGTATAAGCCACCAAATGGATGTGACCATATCTTTTAGGTTCTCCTTTGCTGATCCAAGTTTTACAGTGTTTCCAGACAATAGCAGTTCTGTAGCCCAGTTCTAATTCTTTAGGTTCTGTTAAGAATTTCCTGTAGATACTAGAATAAAGTTTAATGACATGTGAAGAACCAAGGCTATGTTAACAGTATGCAGGAAAGTTAATGGATGTGTTGGCATCTCATGCTGGCTAAAGACCTTTCACAAGAAGGCCCGTGTAACTGTAGCGTGCCATCAGACTTGCTGGTCCACCTTAACCCACATCCTGTGACAGTTTCCAAAACACAGATGCTAAGGGTTGAGTATAAGATGAGAGAAAGCATATTGTGATAATTCCCTCAGTGCCTCCTAGTACATCCAACAGTTTGTAGCTCAAGGACTTCCAGCCAGTGAGAATCCTATCAGATGATAGCAAAGGGAGGGGGAATGGCATGAAGATCTCTCCAAGAGTTGTTCCCTGGCTTTGTAATTACTAGTTTCTGTGGGAACTGATGCTCTGTAATCATTCTTGGTATCTGCACTTCTGCATAGTTCTAGCTTGTACCTTGGCTGATTGGCTTTCCAGGATGGGGGAGGCTTGACCCCTCTGAGGAAGCTACATCCCTGAATGTTTTCAAACCCCAAGTAGGCAGGGTATGAGCAACTTTACTTGGAGTAGATTGGATTTAATGACCTTACTCAGAGGTGCCTTCCAGTCTAAATTGTTCCAATTCTGTGATTATACATGCATTTTATTTTTACTTTTTTAACTGAGGATGATAAGCAATGAAAAATATTCATTACACTTCCTACTTAAATAGTTCACTCTAATCTGGCAATCTATACTTGCCTATGCCTACTGCTTTATTATTGGTAGCAAAGGATACAGTAAATAATAATTATTAATAATAAAAAATAATAAAATAATAAATAATTATTAATAATAAATAAATAATGCCGCAAAGAGGGCAAGAGAGATTAAGAAAGAAAAAATTTAATAGGCTAGAAACCTCAATCTTTTCTGATCCCATGGATTAGGTTTTTATCTGTTGGCCTCCAGGAGTAACTTGTTATTGAAGTTGTTCTGTTGACTATGCAGAACTTGCAGTTTCACTGGGGGTCCTGCTTTTGTGGGTTTTTTTATTTTATTTTTTTAAATAAACTGGCATGATAAACACAGATGGCTAAAACAAATGGCCATGTTTAACAAGGGCAAGTTTTACACATGGAACCACTGTTAGAGATTTTTTTTACTACATTATTCCTTTTTTTTTTTTTTTTTTTGCGTCATGCTGTGCTGGTGCTATACATTAATGATATTTTTATCCTTTAACTTTAAAATGTTGTCATTTCACTTCTGTTTTTATGCTTTTTAGATATTTCAATTTGTGACTGTGATAGATAGGTAACTGTGGAGGGTGGCACATGAACAAACATGATGAATTTCATGACATAGATTTGAATATTTTGCAATGAAAATGTGTAATGGTGACCAAGGAAAGTGTTGTGTCTTGCAGAATGCTATTGGGAAAGACAACACAGCAGGAGTCTCCACCAGTCACATATCTTCGGAGAATTCATTTGCTCTTCCTACAAGCTTCTACGCAAGCACACCTCTCATTCTGATGACAATTGCACTCTCACTCTGTTTGTTCCTAAGCTCATCAGTCGTCTTGTAGCTGCATTACAAAAGGACGTGTAAAAAAAAAAAATAATCTGTTTCCTGTCCTCTGTTGTTTATCTGGAATTCCAGGTCTGGGGGCTAAGCTGAGGCACTCCTGCTAGAACAGTTTCAGTCAGCTGGAATTTTTTTTTCTCTCTAAAAAAGCTTCTTGTGATATTTAGAGGCTTTGTGAAATACTTGGTGCAGTGCTACATTCCAAACCCAAAAGGCTTTTGGGCATGCAGTGTTTTAAAGAGACAGTGTGTAAATTTGCCTGTAAAGCGACCTGGTTGGATTATTTTAATAATTACGTTAATTCTAGCCTTTACCCGAGAAGGATGGCAGTTTTCTTAAGATCCTATTTATCTCATTGAATAGTTTTGTTTTTCAAATTGATTAAACTTCAGACTGTCAAGGATGCCAGGCTTTTGTCTAACGGTGAATGTTCTCTCAGAGAGTGGACTTTATGAAACTTCCTCATTTGATAAATTGCTACTGATGTTAAACTCTTTCAGTGTATTAGCATTTTCCTCTTTAAATGTTTATGTACTGTAAGTGATTCTGCGTTCCCTGCTGAGAAGCCATTATAATTCGCATACAGGTATAATGTATGTCTTTCAGTTAAATTCTCATAAAAATAGAGTGTGGCATAGAACTTTCTAACAGTACATTTATCTTTTACTTATAATCATCTAGCCTTAACAAGGGTGAAGATTCTTTAACAAGAAGCAGCCATTGTGAAAGCTTCATAAACATATGTTTCTTTAAATTCATGGATGAGCAGTAGAAACAAGTTTTGCTACAGGAGTTCAGCTATACAGTTGCTGGTCTTCTCCACTTCCGTTGTGATACTATAGTCCAGTTATTATATTTTTCTTAATTAAAATATACACAATTTATTTGCTCTACTAAAACAGCACTATCTGTTAATACATAGCTGATAGCGTCAGCTCAGAAAGTTACAGGAACTTCATGCCTTACTTCTCTTATCACAACATTGTAGAGGGAAAAGATGTAGTGGTACGATAACTGAGTTTTATTTCTGAGACGGCTAAAACCAACACGGAAGGATGGTTAACCCAATTACAAGGCAGCATCATGCACACTCACCCATGTGATAGGCTTTTCTCATCATAGTAGTTCTTACTGCAGCCCATGGGATTGCAGGCATGATGTACTGTTTGCAAGACCTGTTCCTTAAACATTGTAGTGGTTTGGATGCCAGTATTGCCAGTATGCAAGATTTGAGCACTTTGGTTTTCATTCAGTGATGCTGACAGCCTCTGCTGGCTCATGATGGTTTTTCTGTGGTATCTAGAAGGGATTCGTTAAAGCTTTAAGTGTCATCAAATAGGCAACATTTCTCCTTAGGGCTGTCCTTATACCTTACTGTGTTACAAGTTACAGGCTTGGTGACTGTTACAAGCAGTTATGTCTAAATGATCAACAGTAATCAGTTTTTGTTTCTCCTGAAAGTAGGAGATAACGTGACCAAGCAAAGAGTTCATCATGTTGAATTTTCATATTTACATTGAGATTCACACAATTATGCACAGGCCTGCTTTGAAATGTCTGGATCAGTTATTTGCAATACAACTATAAGGTACGAAGTACTGTTTTATAAACTGCAATGAAGTTTGAGAGTGTGCAAAGTACACATCTTACTAAGAGATTATTAAACCTATTGACAAGTTCATTTTTTGAGCTTTTTCTTAGCTAATAATAAACACTTTCAGAAATTCTAAAATTCACTTATGTACTCTTGATTATGGTCACAATATAGGTTTCAAAGCACTGTGTATGTGATAGAATTCTAGGATGCCATGTGCCACTGAACATAACAAATTAGACAATATTACTTTTTAATTCTGTGCTGATAAGAAACTGCAAATTACTTTCAAAGGCATCAGAGCTGCTTTTGAAGAATATATAGCATATCATTACCAGCAAAGCCCATGTGGTTCCTGTTGCTCTTCTTGTGGAAGCTAATCAAATTATTGAAAACTAGTGACAACAGAAAAAAGATTACGAGATTCATGATTTAAAAAAATAAATCAAATTCTTTTATGTCAAAAGGAACTGATAGTATAACCTATTGAAATGGTAATGAGCATAGTGTTATAATTCAAAAGTCTGACATTATCCAATTAAATATATTTTCAAAACAAATTCATAAACATTACAATTATTAAATCCGTCTTTGATCCACAAAGCTTTCTTTAAAATATCATTTGTATTCAGCACATTAAACATTTTAAGCAGTATCAGGAATTTTAATAACCTCCCAGTATAGTGTATACCTTTTTGAAGATTTTATACATTTGGTTTGATTACAATATCTCTATTACATTTAATACAAATTATTAGAGCTTTGACACTGTGTGATCCAGAATAAAAACTGTTGATCACTTATACTGTAAACAACAACCTAAGTAGCTTCTGATTACAAAAGAAATTGCTAGTTATCTGATTCAATGAGGGTTACCTTTGGAAATGCAATTATGGATATAGTAGAGGAATAAATGGCATTTTATACAGCTAGCCATGTTACCACAAACAACACGGAGCACTCAAGCTTTCTTTCCTGTATAAATTAAAAGCATACTGAATTCTTAATTAAAAAAATAAATTGCTTATTAAACAGGCAAGAGGGAAAAAACCCTAAGAGTCTGACACTTAATGAGGTTTTACAGGCATCACCATGCAAATATTGGAAGATTTTTAGAAATTGGATGTGGTGTGGGTGATGTCAATTTAGCATGGTGACCTTGTCAGTGCAGTCATTTGCTACAGAACTGAAGTATGCAAATTGTTTCACTTTTTCCCTTTCTGACCACTAAAATGCCATGTGTTGAGTGTTCAGCCAACGAACTAAGACTGGCTATTATATAGTATTTTAACACATTAATTTTATCAATGTACCAATAACATAGGATCTGTCCAAATACAGGATGTACATACAGATGACCTACTGTTTAAATGGTAAATTTAACCAATTCAGTTATGTTTAAATTAAATCATGGACTACCATAAACATTTACAAATCATCTTTTTCATTGAACGTAATAGAACAGACGTTGTCATTAGTATTATTAGTAGTGTGTATACACTGCCATGTTAAATAACCTGATTATTGTGTCTTATGTTCCTCCTTAAAAGTAGTACACAGAAAGATTAAATTCATTCTGAACTGAAATACATGGCTAATGTTCCAAAGTATTTAACATAGGTATTAAGTCCACAAACTAGTTCAATGAAAGAGGCAACGAAGATGGGCCTTTCGGAGAAAATTATAATAATTAAGGCTTTCCTGTGCCCCTACAAGGGGACCAGTGCAGACAGTGACATCCACCACTGTGCAGTGGTCCTGCACCTATGTCTGTGCGGTGGTTTGGTCAGGTACAAGGAACACAGACCGTGTTTCACTGACTTCTTGCTCAGATCCTGTTTGTCTTTAGGGGAATGGGGAGGGAGGTGCTGAGCGCTCTGCAGGGGCCATGCATCCATCTCCACTGGGGCACTGCCACTTCCCATTGAACTCTTTCATTCCTACTGTGTCATTAGGAAGAATTAGGAGGAACAGGAATTCTTAATCATTTCAGAGCATTTGTAGACTCCGTCTGGAGACCTATTTCCAGATCATTTTCTTTTAATGAAGTTATATCCCAGTAAGACCCAAACTTTTGAAAATGAGGCTGTTCTGAGGAATGCTGCAGTTTGTCGGTAGATTGAAAACATGAAAATAAACACTACTTGCTAAGCCTATGTAATTAGGCTGGAAATGAAAAAAACAGAGAAGGAATCACCTTGAAATCTCAATCTGATCTGGCTTAATCGCGATGATATTTCCATGGAAGAGAGATGGTGAGAAACCAGTGAAGAAGACCAAAACTCAGAAGAGCTCCCTGAAGGGACATAAATTGTGTATGTCAAGTGACATGAGTATCTCATACTTAGCACTGGGATTTGTTGAAATAGAAGAGCTGGATTCTGTTAGGACAAGAAACTCCATCAGAGCAAGCAGTAAAAGATGGAAGAATGAGCAGATATTTGTACAGCAATTATAACTTTCTGTCATAAAATGCAATTGCTTGTCTTCAACAACGATGTGGATCTACCTCATTGAAAAATACACATTCACTGACAGGACTTCTGCATTAAATCTGTTCTGGATAAGTTCATCTGAGCTAAAGGGGCCCCCAGGGTTGTTTTATACCCATAAGGTTATTCAGGTTCTACCTGATGTCCATGACATCAAATAGAAGTCTAGTTGATTCTGATGAACTTCGCAGAGAAATTAATCCAGTGACTTGTTAAATATTTATCATCTTTAAATATTTGCTTATTCTTACCAGCTCCGTTCTTCCTATGACATTTCAATTAATGGCTATTTCAGCTTCTCCTTTCAATTTGGAAGGTCATTTTCTCCATATTCTACAGTTATCCACTTTCTCGTAAAAGAAAAGATTTTTTTCCCTCAGTGGTTTTGTTTGTTTGTTTGTTTTTTAATTACAGCCTCCTGTTCTGAGAAAAAAAACAACTGTGGTCAGGAATATGTCTCTGCTGAACCACCAACACCTTTTCGGGGGGAGGGAATTGCAAGTTCCTATTTTATCTGTTTAGCACTAGTTTGACTAGTACAAGCTAAAACATGAAGTTTCTATTCCCCAGATGGAATTTAAAATTTAGTTTGATACTGAATAAGGATTAAAAAGTTTTAAACTTTCACAATCTCTCAGAAATGTTTAAATATTTTTAATGTATTTTCCACTTGGAATTTCATTCAAATAGATAGTGTCACTAAATAGTATTTTTTTCAAAAGTAAGAAGTTTCCTTGTGAAATTTAGATGTGTCCATTTGAAGGTAAAAAATCAGGGAGGGTGATGAATTCCCATTTTTTAATTCAATATTTTCTCCACTTTCATATACCTTTGTTCCATGTTTTCTTCATCTGGGTATGTTTGCCTTCAGGGGATGGTTATACTTAATAGGTATGTTAGATGCGGTCAGGTCAATAATCAGAAGCTAAATCCCATAGCTCCTACTGAGAAGCTCAGTCTCTTTTAGCATTCATAAAAGATGGAGAAAGAAACTCAAGATGTAGCCTGCAGATTATCTGAAATTTAAAAGAGCACAGAGTCAAACAATTTCTCCATAGCATTTCTTACTGATATACACTGTGGTGTTATAATTTGGTACCATCTAGACTAATCACTGAAGTTCTCTGAACACATTTGACCAGAGCAGCTGCAGTTTCTGCTGTTACACCTTTGCCAATAGCTGAGCTTTGTCATGTAAAGAGGCAGTTGCTGCCTGGATTACAGCAGCCAAACCTGATCTCACTTCAGCAAGGGTTGGTTCCCCTAACCCCATTTTCCCCTGCTCTTAGCAATTCCAACACACTCTAATTCTTTTGCACTACTTTTTAATCTCTCAGAAGGATAATTTCCTAGAAGTTGTATATGTAAGAGCAATTTTCATCAAAATTCTCCTGTTAAAATACTACAATTGACTTTGTTCCTTGTGGACTTCTACCCTACAAAGCATCAACTAGCCCTTTATCAACACCTTCAGTCCTTATGAAACTAAGCAGCAGTTTGGGGGAATTGCCTTCCAGTAAATGAAGCCATGCTTGTTTTTGGGCTTCCTCAAGCCACTCATTCCAAGAATTGATGGTATGAGTAAACAAACATGCATCGTGTTACATGGTGTCATGGCAGTATGCTGCTCCCCATATTGGCTGGCTCATGTCAAGCAGTTCACCAGTATTGGCACCAAGATGCAAAGTTCCTCATGGCTCCTTCTGCTGGACATTGCTTTGACAGTAGGAGAGGACATTCAGCGTCCTGTTGTTGTTAAGTGCAAAAATATTATACCTTATATTTTTCACACAGTATTACTGTGTGAAATACATCCCCGGCCCCATTCCCCCTCCTAAATCCATTCGCTCAGTCTGCTGGGAAGCACCAAAGAGCTGGAAATGGTTGGCTGATGCCCCCAGCTCTCAGTATCAGTCTCAGTGACCTAAGGCCATCTCAGGTCAGTGGTTATCTCTGTCCATTTCCTACTGCCTATTTTGTGGCCAGTCGCATAAAAGCAGTGCCACAGTAGGCACTAACCGGCAGCAGCATTCTGGCTGGCTGCAGATGCTCTTGCAGCACAGGAGCAGGTATGGTGGCACTACCTGGTCTGTACTGCACCTGGTCTTTGTGGCTTCTTCATCTAGCGAGTGTGAAGTTCACTTAGACCCCGCCTAATAAATCTTAGAGCTACAAGCACGCCGCACCAGGTTCACTAGCTCCAGCTCTTTAGCTAGCTGGTCCACATAGAGTAAGAAGTTGATTTTGACCACTGCATTTGTCTTTAAGTAGGAAGCTTAAAAGGTACAAAAGCTGAACCTCAAAGATTTACTGGACCACGGGGAGACATAAACTCCTTCCAGCACAGAAGCCAGCAAATCTGCTGAAACTATGGCATAATTTTCAAAATAAAATTAAACATCATGGTCCTCTTCTAAGAATGCTTATGGAAAAGGATATATATGAAATAAGGTAACATTTGTCAAAAACAGGAGAAAGTCTGAAGATGCAGAAATTACTGGAGCCACTGTTCATTTTAGGAGATACTGCAGGGAACACACTGCTAAGAAATAGAAATATATGTCCTGGTGGGTAGAAGGCAGGTAGAGAAATCATAGTTTGTGGGTTTTTTTTTGACATTGTGATTTGGCCCATGGAAACTATTCGCCTTTTAAGAGGTGAAGTGATTCTCATGGGAGTATGCTACCCGAAACACAGCTGATGGGAGCACAGCATCGCCTTCCCACACCTCAAGCAGGGTCACTGGTAATGACTGTGTGCTTTGGGGTGGGACAGGCACGTTAACCCTTAGGTGAAGTTGATTTGAGAAGGCTGTTTGTAAAGATTGATAGAGGTTGAACAGAGCCCTGTGGTGGATTGTGTCTGGCAGTTGGGAGTGCACAACCCAGGCTGAGCTGAGTTTATCAAGAAAATAGGAGTAACAATTGAAGGAAAATATGGTCTTGAATTTTACATTGCATCCTCTCTGGGAAGGTCACAGCAGAAGTGAGGGATAAAACCAACCTCTTAACACTTACCGATACCTTCCACTGTTTCTGGGTAAGAAAATATAAATAAGTCCTGAAGGTAGGCAGTGGAAGAAATCACTTCAAAGCCCTGCAACACAGGAGATTTAACTGGTGGCAATTATTAATCTCCATCTTCTCCCCTCCCCCAGAGTTACTGCTACTCAGTTTGATTAACAGGGTTTGTATGATGTTTTGTGTGACATTACTTAGTGCTGAAATGATTAGCTGTGATTAATGCTGTTCATGCTGGGAAGGTGTATGTTTCTTTCACTTGAGGATATGTCTAAGTTTGCATTTCTTTTGTGTAAAGTGCATGTTGACAAGAGCTGCAGCGAAGAGGAAATAGCACGGGAAGGTTCAGGTATAAGTAATTTTGGTTAATAAAGGGATTAATTGTGGGTAGGCAGAAAGGATGCAGGTAGGGGAGGTAGGGGAAACTGGTACCGTTTGGACCCAGGAAGACTGGCATTCACTGTGAACTGAGGATATCCAATGTTAGCATTTTTTGTTTGTTTTTTTCATTTTTTTTCCTTTCTTTTTCCCAAATTATCTGCCTAGAACATGCTTCCATTTTCAGGAGGAAATTCTTACACAAATAGTTACCTTCTTGTGTAAATTCTATGTTGTCTTACGGATTTCTGTACATCTCACTGCAGGTTATTATGTGTCAGATCTTCAGTCATAATGGCTGGTAATTTGTTGTAAAAAAAATAAAAACACTGTTCACTTGTTCCTGTTGACTTAGACGTTGCTCTAAGGACATTGCTTTTTGGACTGTTCACACTTCAGAAGTCAAGTCATGATGTTTGGCATTTTCTGTTAGCATAATTCTCCTGCATTACTGTTGTACATATCCAGAAAACAATCCCTCTCAATAAACATTATTCTCTTTTTTATTAAAAAAGCATGTTTTTGTGAGAAAAATTTCCCAGTTGTTTGTTCTGTTTTGAATTATACAAAAGAAAGGAAGCTTGACTGGCAAGAAAAAAAGAAAAAAAAAAAAAAAGAAAACAAGCTTATTAAAGGTTGAGCTCTTTGTTCCCTGTTGTTTTACAGTCCACTATGATCTAAGAAAATAAGAAATAAAGCTTTTCCCTTTAAGTATCTGTGCATTTGCTTGCTCCCTAGTCTTTTTGTGCTAGTGAATGTGGCCTGCAAAATGACAATGAGCAGGGAATATCAGCTGGAAATGATGGAGACGGGCATGAGAGTGGCCAGCTGGCCCTATTCATACTTGCTCTCTCTCTGGCACGCAAGCACGCCTCCACGCCCACCCCAGCCCTCCTGCCCTGTCAGGCCAGAAGCAAAGGGCTGGTTCCTGTTGTCACACATGGGAGCAAAAGGGCTGCAAGGGCTTCGAAGACAAAAGAGTCTGGGAGGGGGATATTTTAGGGAATGCAGAGCGTGCTGAGGGGGGAGGCAAGGCTCAAAGGCTGAAAATTCTTTCTTAGCTCGCACAGCAGGTTGCTGTCCTGCATGTTCACCATCATGTTTGGGCAGCTCTGGACAAGAGCTGCATGGGGTGATGCAAGCCGGGGAGATGTTAGCTGTCCTGGCACTGCTTGCAGCTCAGGTGGTTGTGGCATTAGGCTTTCCCTCTTTCTGTACGCTGTCACTCACTCTGTGAAGGAAGAGAACAAGGAAGGAGGAGCAGAAGTGAAGTTTCCCTCTGGGAGGTACAGCTCCGAGATGCGCTCACTGAGCAGCAGCCTCCCCGGAGACAGCTGACCCCAGCTGGATTCACCACCACCAAGCAGCATCTGGTGCATGACCAGATGGGTTCCTTTGTGTATGTGGTCTGTGGGTTTGATTTCTAGGTTTTAGTTGGCTGATTTATTTTTATTTTACTTGTTACTATTCACACACAGCCTCCCTTTGATAATTTCCCTGTGGGTTTAGTTAAGTTAGTGCCACGGGCCTGCCTAGACGGTGCACAAACAGAAGGCAGTGTGCCACACTGCCCATCTTCCATGTGTATATATTGCGCTGTCATTAAATAACGATGGCTCATAGCATCAGGCTGTTGGTGTGACAGAGGGGACCAGTGTCCTCAAATGAAATTGGCATTCCCTCCTCACTGGCATGGATGATATGTGTTAAACAAGCAGTGCCCATCACACCCAGCAGTTTGGCTGACTTTTGGTAGGGATGTTTGTGACGTCACTCTGTCATCTAGTGATGGCCAGGTAAGTAGCATTATATTATTTTACTGGCATTTATAGAATCAGTTGAGTTAAATCAGCTGAGTTACACAGAGTATTTTGAATGACCCCCCTGGTAAGCAGCTGAATAAAGCAGGTTGACATCATCAAAGCGAGTGTGTGATAGACACAAAGAGAGGGGAAAACGGCCAGCTTGCCATTAGCTTTCCTAGAGGTGCAGTTCCCGTGTACCATTAAACCAGTGGATGGTCTCAGCTGGCTAGGACGTATATTTTAAAAGGTGGTCTTAACCATTTATCCTTGAGCCATCACTTTCCAAGCGTGCTCCTGCAGCTCTCCAAACCACTCTACCTAAGCAATCGGCCAGCCCTGACACTTGTGCAGATTCTGTGTGTTGGCAACAAAACCTGTCTGGGTTATTGTCTGTCTCATGCTGGATTCTGTTTTACATTCAGAGGCAGGAGTATCATTTCCCGAAACAATTTTTGGTAACAATAAAACCCAATTATTTTGGTGATATGCATGTCTTTTTTGGACTTGAATACAGATTACACCCCCTGATTCTGCATCACCAAATTTTTTAACTGTATTAATTATAGAAAACTGCACAGCAACAGCCAGGAACAAGCCAAAATAGGAACCGGGAAACATTGCTTCAATGTAATTCTGCAGAAGGTTTTATTTTTTTTCTTGTTGTTTTCTTACGTGGTTTTTCAAAGGTGATGCTAGAGAATATGTTGCTCTGAGGTAGGAAGCATAATTCACACAATCTTTAATAAAAAACCCACAACACACACACACAAAACCACGCAAAACAATGTTTTGTAGCATCAAAAAATAAAGACTGGTAGTCAATTGTTTTGGAAGGACCTGGCATTCAAGCTTCTGAATTACTATCGTGTATATGTTCAGAAACGTAGGACAACATCCCACAAACACTGTCAGTGGGGTTGGCTAAACAGACGGTATTTACCTCTGGGTTTGCAAGCATGCCACATACCTCCTGATTTCAAAGGAGACATTAATGAAAACATCTTAAAGAGAGGCAGTTGGCTAAGTGTGTCACAAAGTACCCCCCCACACACAGAGATATACAAGCATAAAAATAAAGCTATGTTCACCAAATAACTGCTAGCTTCCTTCTGAACTGGAAAGGCCTTAAATGCAGTATTAACCCTGCTGACCAGTGATATTTGTCTGTTTGTCAGAGGTCAGAATCCAGTGGCTAAAAATACAGTTTAGCTTGTATTTGTCTGCAAAACAATATTTGTCAATACTGTAGTGCTGAGCTTTCAGCAGATCAATGGCTGTACATAGCTCACTACCCGAGGGCTTTATTATTAATACAAGAGTAGGTAGGCTAAGTATTGAGTGACATTATTAGAAAGGCATTGTCCTTCCCTAGGTGACTTTGGTTTATGTTAAATGAACTTAAAGCCCTCTAACGCTTAGCCAGGCATCTGCTTGAACTTGTGAGAAACTTTATTTCCTGCTCTCCCCATCATGGGAATCGTACCTACAATAATCTAAGGAAGATTATTAAAAAATAGTTTTGGAGTGCTAGCAACTTGGGTTAGCATTTAGAAAATGTTTATCTTCTTGACAAAAGGCTAAATTATCTCCCTTCAACCTCAGCAGTGGGATGGGATTAGACCAATTTGTGAGAGGCTCCAGAACCTTTTTCCTCCTTAAATTTAGTACATGGCACTGTAGAATAATTGACTTCGCATGGTGACTCTGGTTTAAAGAAGCATCTGATATCACAAAAAGAATGAAGCACATGTAAATAAATATTTGTTGCTGAAGCAGGAGGCTTCTCCACTTACAACCTGGCATGTGTGTTGCCTCAGACATTGTGACTTTGATGTCTGCACAGATGTCGTACTGCCACGTGGATTTGACCAGAGGTTGCTCGCAAGGCTCCTCAAATGCCACCGCTTGCTACAGCCCCCGTGGGCACCAGAAGCAGCCAGATGTTAGGCTGAGGAAGATGCTTTCCAGGCATGCAGCTGCCCACAGAAGCAGTTGTCCTATTGGGTTTGGTGGTGCCCAAGTATCTGACATCTGATTAGGGAGCTGGCTGTACTGTGTTGGGCTCTTGAATAATATTTTAGCCTGATCTCATAAAAGGAAACCTGTATAACAAAAAAAAAAAAAAAAAAGAGATAAATAGCTGCATATAATGGCCCTTGTTGCTAGCACAGTAAGTATTGCTGTGAGATTTCCTTCTGAAGAGAGCGTATGTATGCATATTTAGATTACATATCTTTTACTAGTTTTGATAATAAATGAGACAATCTTGTGTTTACTTGAAATGTAGTAGTGAGCGTATTAAAAATGCCACTCAGTATAGAATATTTTTCTGCTGAGGAACATAAAATTTGCATAGTCAGGGGGTTTCTTGTGTGATTACAGAACATGTACACTTGAAAACAACTTTCAACACCAAGTGACATTAATTTCACTTGACTTCATGTCTTAAGGTCAAAAACATTAATCAGCACTTCTATCATTAGCTCAGTTTCCTTTTCTATTAAGTGATTATGATCACTTACTATTAATGAGTCGTGAAGTTTTAATAAATTTTTGCTAGTGTGAAATTGCTAAGCAGTAATTATGGCATATCCTGTATGGATGGTTTGTTCCACAATGTACATTTTGCTTAATGTTGGTCAAAAACATCTACAAAAAAACAACAGAAAATAATTAACTAGTTATGGCTGAGGATGTGGAATGGCCTTTTTCACTGCATTTATAGTCAATAAAAAGACAAAGCAGGTCTTTTTTTTTTCTTTTTTTTTTTGTCATTGCTGGAATTACTGTATTTCTGGACCTTGTGACTTTTGTAGTTCTTTATATGAAATGGCACTACCAAGGCTGCTTACAAAAGAGGAGATGAAAGAAAATATCACATCGTTTAAGAGCTATTGTTTTTACTTGTGTTATAAGTCTACCACTCTGGCATTGAAACAACAAGGTTAAAAAGCAAAAGCCAGACCTTTTCAGCTAATACAGAAGAGAAATAACACAGCAAGTCCCATTGCCAAAAAGTAATGTCTGAATACTGGCTTGGCTTTCCTGTAGCTTGCCATTACTCAGAGGCACATCTTAACAACCAATGCCAGATGCTCATTTGGAGCTTGGATGAGGTTTTTATTGGTTAGCTGACTTTTTTAAACACTCGTCAACCAGGAGCTGGGCTATCAGTGGCTGACTGACTGGAAGGTAGCTCTGAACACTGAATATATCAGGAGGGTATACTAAAGAAAACAAACGAGGTTGCAGAGATAACAGTTTCTCAGCTAACTGCCCCACATTCCCAATTTCCTGGTTTACTGACATCAGGGAAATTTGTTGAGAAGACAACTATGTCTGATAAAGCCACTACAGATGTACTGCCTTTTGCACTGATGCCTAATTTCCTGGACCACCCAAATGGAGGAATAAAATCAACAGAGCCACACTAGCTTCACTGAACACTATTTCAGTAATATTCCTCCCATCTCACAGTAATTGAGTCCTTAAAAAATGTAAGATAAATTCTTTTCAGAGTTAGTTGCTCTACTGGTTCCCCCATGAGTGGAATGGAAGTTGTCTGCCCTTTTTTGAAACCTCTCCAGAGTAGTACTGCCCATTTTCAATAAATCTCATCAAAGTGGTGCTGAAAAATTGGGGATGGTTCTGAGAACAGCCATAAGCGTGATTCTAAGATTCCGTGAAAAGCATGACTGATAGGCAATGTCTAACAGTGCAATCTCACCCCCAAAATGTTATGTATTGTCTTGAACACTGGTTGTAAGTACTTAACAAGGAAGAGAAATTAAAAAAGAAATAGAAAGTTTTCCGTCTGATAAACAAAGCTTTAACAAGGCTGGATGGATAGGCATTAAATCTAGACCACTTCAAAATAGAAAAGTGTCACAGTTTTAGCAGAGAAGGGAAGTAAACATAGGAAGAAGTAAAAAAAAAAGATTTGTACTGTGTTCTATGCCATTGAACACAATCTTTAAATCCAGACAAGGTGTTTTTCCCAGAGAAAAGCTGTGTTCAAAGAAGAATGCAGGAAAGTCCTACAGCTTGCACAGTGCCAGAGGATGGCCTTTTGGTCTCTAACGGATAAACCCATTTCTCTAATATATCTTTCTGTAGCGTTCAGAGTTGCCAGTTAGAGATGTCAGCACAGTCTTTGCACTGACTTTGAAGATTCTTTGTATTCTCAAATGGAAGAATGAGACACTACTCTTGTTAGTTCAGCCATGGAGCAGTCACAGCTGATCGCAGCTAAGTGCACATGTGTATGTGGGAAGGTTAGCATTATGTGGCTGTGCAAAATGTCTCACACTGGCTGACTTGTGTGCTGGAGACGGATAATACCAGCATGGTGCACTCAGAGATATTGCTACAAGTATTCTGTCATACCACCCTAGAATTGAGTGGCATGATTCCCAGCTGCATTTCAATTCAAATCTAAAGTTTGTCTATCAGAAACTGAACAATGCTATGGTCTTTGCTTTCCATTAACGAAATGGCAAACGCCCTGGCTCAGTAGAAAAGAATGTCTAGAATAGCACAGGGTTGAATAGACGTAAAAAATAAACTAACCAGCTTCTAATGTCTTCAGCAAAAGCTGTGGCACCATAAATAGCCATTCAGTCCAAAGTACTCTGTTGCACCACACTGCTGGGACAAGGTCATAACTTTATGGGTAGCTGAGTGACCGTCTATCCTTGCAGACGTTAGAGTACCATGTCCTTGGAGAGTTATAAAGCACTATCCTTCCTTACTGGAGGAGCGGTATCACTCACCGGCAGCGACTGGGATCCCTGCCTGTGTGACTTGTACTAATCTAAGGAAGATTATTAAAACATTAATTCACATCTCTTGTCTTCATCTTCCTGGCTTGATTCTCACAATGTTCATTACTAGGTAATGTGCAGTTATATCATCTAAGTTTTATAACTCTCTCAGGATACTTTGGGTCAAAAATGAGCTTGAGATTCCAGGGCACAAGAGAAATATAATTTTTATTTGAAGAAACAACAAAGTGTAGGGAGAATTATGACCAGCAAAAGTCATCATAGCCAAGTATCTACTGAAAGCAATTTTACTTTAATTGCACCTGAAATCGACAGTTTCTTAATATGTAGAAAGGCCAGTAATTGCTTTGTGGGGATTTGCAAGGAGAAACTGAACAGTGCCTTGGATACATGCACTGTATAGGATTACTAGGAAAGCCCAGCCACGCATAGAGGGGCATCCAGTTAATTTAAACATGTGGTAATTCCTATAATCAAATTTGTTGTATAAATATTAAACCATCTAAAGAATGAGGGGGTGATTGGATCATCAGCACCTTTCCTTCATTTATTAAGGGCACCACCACTTCTCAGTAATCGTGACTGGTGCTATTACAACAGAGTGTGTTCCTTGCTCAGTGGGTGAAGCTCATGATAAAAGTCATGTTTGTATAGCCATGCTCTGAAAATGCCTACCCGCTGCTATCTAGGGAAAATGCAGGCTCAATTCAGTTCTCAGGATTGGCAGAGGATGAGTAGGGGGTTCAAAACACTGAAATTGGACTTAGAAACTTAAAGCATTAATGGTGAGGGAGGTCTAGGCACACATGCCTTTGAAAGAAGTAGCACAAACACCTCTCTGAGGCAGTGGACAGATGACAGAACTGCTTTTCATCCATATGTAAAAGGAGATCATAAATATGATAGTTCTTTAATGGAAAGTAGTCACTGGGCATATGGTCACGTCTAGCTAGGGGTTAGATTGCTTGACCAAGCAAGTGACGCTAAGGCAAAGTCAGAGCTTGTTTAAAAACTCATTCCTCACTTTTGACGAGGGTTTGTATTGCCAAACCCACTGTTTCCTCTCTGTACGCCAGCTTCTGTCTATTCTTTTTGTGGGCTTGTACTCAACTACTGGATGGCAGACTATCTCTAAGTTTAAAATAACAGTATATATTCTGTAAATTCACTTTTTAAAATAGATTTCAAGTAGATGATATTCCCTATGCTTGTTCAGAGAAAAAGCTCTTTATTTTAAATCTCCTTCAGTTTCGAAACACTTTCAGTCCATTAGAGCAACATAAATACAAGACAGAAAACAATAACAGGCTACGAATCAATATGTTTGCACAGCCAGACCTAAATAAATATGATCCAATTGCTGACTTGAAAAACAGAATAGTCCAAAGGTTCCAGAGCAAAATCCCAGTGATGAAATAACTTTCAGATGTGTGCAAGAAACCCTGACCCTCTTAGCAGGTGGCATACTCAGTACAGTGTGTTAGGAAGGTGTTTGTCAACAAGGAAGGCCGATCTTCTGTTAATGGAAGAGTTAAAATTTACCCTGGTGTGAAGTGGGCATGGCTCAGTGTTTTTGTGGAGAGTAAGCTGATACAGTGGGCTGTTAAAAGGCATGAGACATGTTCAGTTCAAATATTCACCAGCGATTTCTCATGAAGCAAGCATTAGGCTTAGCAGGAACTTTATAAATAATACACAATAAAACCATAGTCTTCAGCTTGGAAATTGGTACTAAGCATACAGTCATAAATATACACACTATAATCACATGCGATCAGTATGGCTGCAAGGGAATCTCAGAAAGCCCGTAGGAAGTGACAAACCAGAAAGAATGACAATCCCTATTCATTTTGCCTCATACATCTTTCTTACATGTTTCTGCTCTGCAGCTGATTTTGTAATAGACAGCAGAGGATGCTTGAAAAGATTATGCTTCAAACACGTGGGAAAGAAAACCAAGAAAAAAAGAGTGTTTTGTTCTATTTCAAATTATAAGCTATAAAGTCCATTGGACTGAAGCCCCAAGTAGCAATTTAAAGTTCACGTCATTTTATATCATGATTTTCCTTTCTTGCTTAGAGTTAACATTTCCTGCTCCTACCACAAATTAACATTTTATTGCACCAGTAATGAGCACAAGTGTAGGAAGGGATACGCACATGAAAAGGGGCAAAAGGCAAAGCAGGCATAAGAGGAATAGCTGCTCAGCACTTCTGGGCAAGCAGGTACAGCCTGCTCTTATATATGCTGTTCAAATTCATGTTTGCGCCGTCTTCTGTACAATAACAATATTCTCCTCAAGAGTAGGTATTTCACAATAACAGTTTATAGAGCCCTTAGTCAAAGTATGTAAGTACACATCATAATAATTGTTGTATTTGGAATAAGTGACTTATGTATGAAACAGAGAATTTTTTTATTATCTCATTGGAACCCTGTTTCTCTTAGAAAGGGAGGACTAAAAAGCCTGTTCCATCAGATTCAGGGTTCAGGGCCTGAAGACAGTGAGCTGGGGCATCATCTCTCTCCCTGGTGCAGTTGCCCCTACTCAATTTTTGCTGTGGATAAAAATAAAATACAGTAAAACAAATGGGTTACCAAGGGTGAAAGTGCTGGACTGCCCCATGCATATTTATGCACATAACCTTTACGTTTGATGGGTTCTAACACCACCATTTCCTCCACAAAATATAAAGATTTCTTCCAGGATACCCCCTCAAAATTGAACTTAGTGATTCAGTTATTTTCAGCAAAATAATGAAAAGGACTCATAGCTTTTATATCTAAATGGTACTTACAATATTCATAAGATCTCATTAGTGCTAAGGCACAACTCTACCTTTGTATGCTTATCCAGCTGTCTTGAGAGGCAGGAAAAATGCTGTTAAATCAATTTTATGGATGATGAAATAAATGCACAAACAGTCTAAATAGGGATTAGACTGAAGTTAGAGCCAGTCCATCAGAAAGTGATGAACATCTACTCGCTGCACTGCCTAATCCCGAAGATGACTGAATTCAGTCAATGCCTTCATTCTGAATTCCAGGGCTTGTCAGACACATTTGCATGCTCAGTCTCCCTGGATGGAGCAGAAAGGCTCCTGTCTCTCACATGAAGTGCTATCACACCTCAGGATTACACAGAAAATCACCTCAATTTACCCCAAGTTCTCACTGGGGCAGAAAGAATTACTACACCCCCTGAGAAAGAGCCCCTGCCCAGCTTTCCTGCAGGCCCCCTCAAGGTACTGGAAGGCCACTGTAAGGCCTCCCCAAAGCCTTCTCTTCTCCAGGCTGAACAATCCCAACTCCCTCAGCCTGTCTGCATGCGAGAGGTGCTACAGCCCTCTGAGGCCTTGTGGCCCTCCTCTGGACTTGCTGTAATATGTCCATGTCTTTCTTGTGGTGGGGGCCTCAGAGCTGAACGCAGAGCCCCAGATGGGGTCCCATGAGAGCAGAGAAGAAGGGGACAATCCCCTCCCTTGCCCTGCTGGCCACACTGCTTTTGGTGCAGCCCAGGGTACGGCTGGCTTTCTGGGCTGCAAGCGCACATTGCTGGCTCGTGTTGAGCTTCTCATCAACCAACACCCCCCAGGTCCTTCTCCTTAGTGCTGATCTCAATCCATTCTCTGCCCAGCCTGTGTTTGTGCTTGGGATTACCCCAGCCCATATGCAGGATCTTGCAGTTGGCCTTGTTGAACTTCATTGTTTAACTCTCAGAGAAGTGTGCAGGCATTCTGGAACATGACCCAGTGAATGCAGTGAATAGGTACTACACTTTCTTCCAAGCTTTTTACACCACAGACTTTCCTAGGCTAGTCTTGCCCTTTAAGTACAGTAGATGAATCATCATTTGAAAATCTTTGTGTACTCACATATATTTTGTCACGACCTCATCTGATGCCATTGCAGCTTCAAGAAATCCTTCTGTGTTTAACAGTGCAGTTCAGATCTGTGTAGGGTAGCAATATGCCAGTTAGCTTGATGGGGATTGTACTGGATGCTCTGTAACTAACATGTATGGTAGCCCAAAACAGTCATAACTAATGCAAATGCTACACTTTGTTGTACAAATATTTTCTTAGAGACTACCAGACTACTACTACTTTTGAGATGCACCAAGACTTTGGCTGTATGTCCATGATTTTTCCTTCATGGAGAAATTGCCCTCGTTCAAATGACCATTGTGACCACACTGGGGCAATTCCCACTGTAAGCAAGAGGGGATGCAGTCTTTCCTAGTGGAGCTCATCTTGATTTCAGTAAAGCAGAGGTGTGGCAGCATGCCCAAACATCCGCATCATTCACAGAAAACAACATATTACATTTCTGGGAAGTTCTCAATATAGTGGAAGGCTGCCCTTTTGTTCATAGGTCATGAATTTACTATCCCACTCTGCAACACAGAAGGTTATTAGAACAATTATTTCCCTTCTGTTCATTTAATGAAACCACTCATCAGGAATAGTTAATTAAAAATCCATCCTTTGAACTCTCAATTTGGAAAAAGAAAAGAATTCCAAGTAGTTTAGCTCTCTCAGGAAATGAGGCGAGATGAAAGGAGTACAGGCATGTTATGGAAATGCATAGATAAAGGACCTGTGGGACAAATGAAGTCATCAGTCCAAAGAGAGAAGAATCAGTGAGCAAATTCCAGAGAGCAGATGATTTTGGCTCAGGTTTGAGCCATGTTAAATGCTTCTAATCTTCAGAGAATAGACATTCAAAGCTAGCTGAAAGCCAGATCTTCTCCTAGGCTCCTGGTGTCATTAGCCACTTCTGAGAATCCAGGCTTGTTCTGCTTTCTTTGCCTTCTTACCTCTGCCTTTTCCTTTTCTTGGGCTTTGATTCTGTCATTTTAAGGCTGCAGCTTCCACCTGTGAGAATGCAACTGGGAGTTATGGACATCATTTCTCAGAAAGCTCACCAATTTTTCTCCACTAGAAAGACATGAATACAATCATTTTCAAATGGAATCTGGAAGTGATGCTATTCACGATAGTCAAATCAGGCCTAGAAACCCAACCTTAATGATATGACAACTGACAGAAAATTCTTTCTACCCTCACTAATGGAAGTAAATAGACAAACAGTCATAAAACTATATAATTTGTAAGAGATGAAATGCTTTCTTAAACTTTGCAACTAAGAAAGAGAAAAATAATGCAAACAGAAGCAGAAACAGAAGGTTGCTAATGGGCTTATCTCTACAATTCCTGTTGGGAAGATTAAATTTAGCAATATTCTCCTTGTGAAATTGCTTCCTCTCTCTGCCAGTAATTCTCATAGCATGTATCCCCAGGTATGGCTTTTTTCTGATTAAAAAAGTGCTTGCTGACTTTGGCCAATCTGTTGATCAATAGATGCAGCCTCAATAGCTCTCAGTCGTCACCTTCTTGTCCTGAGTGGAAACTGAGGTTCCATCATTCAGCCATTCATTCAGAGTCAAGTCAGCCCCAAATCGCAACCAATTTACCTATGAATACAGAACAAACAGACACAAAAAGATGTGACCTTCATCTATCAAAACATCTACCATCTGGAGACGATAAATGTGTGATCCTTCCTAGCATAAGCTTCAGCACAAGCATGCAAATTGAAGTCAATCTTGCTAACTTGGTCCTAACAAGGTTCAACAATGTTTATTAAGATCACTGTTAAAATTACTGTTTACAAGCCTTACAAGCTGGAAACTGAGCCATCGTATCCATTCATTTGCCATATATATATATATATATATATACATATATATATAAATAAATAAA
The DNA here is from genome assembly GCF_013377495.2 of Cygnus atratus. Classification (NCBI taxonomy): domain Eukaryota; kingdom Metazoa; phylum Chordata; class Aves; order Anseriformes; family Anatidae; genus Cygnus; species Cygnus atratus. Next base: position 7,975,631 of record NC_066368.1, read on the forward strand.
TAATAAGATGAGAGGAAAAAAAAACTTTTAAAGAAAAGTTAGCTGATATGCTGATATAATAATCTGTTCCCTTTCTATTTGACTCCCCTATTTATGATTTCTCAGGTCTGTGTACAACTCCTCCCTTCGCTGTAGTGTGTTACATGTGTCCAGACATCTTGTGTTTCCCAGCAGTGCCTCCAACTCCTGGACACCATAAGATGAACAGTTGAATTCGGTAACACAGATATACTCCCCAGGAACGCTGTGCCATGGATTGCCTTAGGAATTTGTTCTGCACTCAGCTTTGTAGTAAAACACATACACTCATGCACATGTGGCTCAGAAGATGATAACAGGCTGCATGCGGCGAGACCTGGGTCATTGCGCTGCGTCCCGGTTCAGCAGCACACCCAGCCTCACAAGTCCCCGCTCCCCAGCTGCTCGCCCTGCGCCTCCCCTCCTTACCCTGCCTGATGTGCCTCGCTTGTGTCATCACGGGTGTTTGTGGAGCTGAACCGTAACCTGGATTCCTGAAAGAAACGGCCTGAAAATAGCTGTTAATAATAAACAGTTGTATCAACACAGCTGAGGGGTGATGAACTGCATGGCGGTAGGTGGGAGCTGGCTGAGGGGAATGCATCTTAGACCAGCTCCTTTGTCGCTGAAACCCACATCTCCCCAGCTGCCCCTCTCAGTTGTAGCAGGGGTGCTAATGAAGTAACCTTGACAGGACGTTAAGATATCAATATCCCGTCGATATTAAGAACCTGGTTCGGGGGGCAATGAAACCTTTTGTGGCTGTTGCTGCTGTGATTTTAAATAGCACACCACTTTCTGTCACACTTTCTCATAGTACCTTTAAGGACAAGAGGGAATTCAATGCCAGATCAGCCTGTGATCTCTTCGGTCCAGTGCCTTGCTGTAAATACTGGCCAGCACAACATTTCTAAAGAGAGTGCCTACAGCTCACAGCTGCCATTATAAATGAACCTGTTGCCTAGGAAGTATCTTACTGGCCTCAGTGGCCTGAAGGTGGCTGAAGACTATCACTAACACCTGTCTTTACAGAAGGGCTCATACCTGGTTTACTATTTAAGAGTATGGATTTTAAGTGATACACGGAATATAAATTGTCAACGATCAGTAAAGCTGAGGTCAGATAAGCTGCGGTGTTTCAGCTAATTTCAGATTTTGAAGCTAAGGTGCAGTTTTAAATATTTGCAATCCCATCATTATGCTTCGAGAGCTGCGACTGATATTAGCATCGACATCTAACACCGAGGCTTAAAGAGCTGACAGTCCAAACAGACTAGAAATACACTTATCCTTATTTTACAGATAGATAGAGATCTAAGACAGAGAGAAATGAGGGACCTACCACAGATCATACAAAGAGTCAATTGCAGGAATTGAGCAAAGATTGTCTGAATCATGCCCAGTGTGCTAAAATTTTGACCTTTCTACCAAGGCATTTACACATCCATAGGAAAGAGTTATATAGCTGGCTGAGGGAAAGGAGTGTACAGACAATTAATTACGTTTTTACCTGCCCTTTCTTTCTTTGTCCCCAGCTACTTCCTGGCCCCACAGCCTGAAACATGAATTCTTGATGAATTTTCTTCATTCAGGGAATCTGTACATAGAAGATAAATAGAAGCTGGAGGAAAAATGCCGAGATGATAGAGTAGGTAGAGAAGCTTTTATATGCTACCAATGTATTTTAATATACTCCTCATCTCAGCTCTGTGCAGCTACTCCAAAGAGAGAAGAAGCTTGAATACTTGTATTTTTTCCTCTAGGTAACAACTGCAGACGGTAGGTGCTGAAGAGAGTACCCCAGCACTTTAAAGAATGACTGATAAAGAAAGAGCTGTGTTAAAAGGAGAAGAAAAACTCTCTGTTTTGTTTCTTGCCCCGAGAACTCCCAGATATTCCTCAGTAGGTGCAGAAGAGCTCAGGAGGCATTAGCATCAGTAACTGTAATGGCAGAGGAGAGCAGTGAGGAGTTTTTAAAGTGCTTATGGGATTTAGGAGCATAACTCCCACTGACAGGCATTACATTCCTTAGGTATGTCTGAAATGCCACGCTGCAATTAACACCTGGAACAGCAGATTTTGTGCATTATCCTTCATAACTGCAGGTGATGTTGGATTAGATTGAACTTTTTATTACACTAAGATGTTTTACTTGTGCTGGGAACAAAGTTCTGCTCTCGGTTCTGCTGTGCGCTTCAGCATCACAGCCTCCCATTTCTAGGAACCCTCGGGCATGGCACGGCTGTGCCTCGACCTGCACCCTCTCCAGAAACTCCCCCTTCCTTCATAGTCTCTCTCCCTGGTGACACCTTCTCTCCAGTGTGTCTGCAAAAGACAACAAACTACATAACAACATATTTAGCTCTCAGTGCCAGATGTGCTGAACTGTGCAGGATGCCGCTCTCTGGTTTACATTTTTGTGTGAAGAAAATCAGCACTAGTTTTAGCTTGTACAATCTCTTTGTGCTCTGCTGTGCACTCACTTGCGTGGATGGGAAACAAAAGATATTCAAAGGCAATCACAAGTGCTGCTAGCTTGTATAGCTTGTTAAAATGTTTACATCTGACACAAGGACATACATACATGTTCACACGATATTATATATGCTTCTCATATAAGGCACATTTGTGAAAGAAAAAAAAAAAGAAACTGATTGTAACAGAGGAGTGGCTGCTTCACCCATGGAGACATGGCTTTCTCCTGCCAGCAGTCATCTGCACACTTGGGAAAGCTCTGAACAGCTACAATTCAGATCCTGACCCTGCTAATACTGCTAATCCCATGCCCTGATATGCTCCATTGGCCTGTGAAAGGCAGACATGGATTTTCATGACTGTTGTCAACCTACGCTTCAGAGAGGTGGCTCATACATTTCCCTAGACCCAGCCAGAAGGCAACAGAGAGGACATAGCCAAAGGAGCTTCGTAGGGATTGTGCCACCCATGAGGCCATCGGAAGCTGGTTGTGTTTGCAGCCATGCACCAGAAGCCACTGATGATCCGTGGACACTATTGGTTTACATGGAAGAAACTTACTATTTCATAACACTGTAAAGAGAGGAGTGAACCTGCACTGCCCCTCGAGCCCGTATCTGCTGAGGCACAAGAACTATCTCAGACCTTCACTATAGAGCTATGAGTTCCAGAAACAGATTTTGCATGGCAATATGGACAGTGGCTACAGCAGTGGAGTGAGAAAACCATTTTCATTTCTCTTTAGGACCTCAATTGGCACTGCTAGGCACAAGTATAAACTACCTAAGCCCATAAACGCTGTGAGCTTTGAATTAAAGATGGCAACATCTGTGTGGGAACAGTAAGTAGAAGAATCATTTAATCCTGAGGAAACTTCTAGGTAGCAAAAAGAAGTGGAAAGATGCTGTGTGTGAATGTATGTGTGTATTTCTGAGAAACAGCATACTCTTCCTAGTGATAAACTTTAAAATATGATTTACTCTGTGTAGGCAGCAGTCTCAGACATCAAAGCTTCAGACTCAGTGCAGTGTCAAAAAACCATGAAGCTTTAAGACTCGACCAAGCATCAACACCAAGCTGAGGCAGAAGCTTTTACTCTTGAGACCGCTGACTGAACGGATTAGATTTACTGAAGAAAAAAAAAAAAAAGGGAAAAAAGTCTCTAAAACTCTAAAACTGCTGGTAGAAAAATAAATGACTGAATGTGCGTTTGCTCAAGTACGTCTATATTTATCCTGCTACACTCCACACATCAGTATTTAAACTGCATATTAAATGGAGACTAAAACTGGCTGTACATGCACTAGTCAATGAACTAATGATAACAAATGTAACCAGTGCAGGAGACAAAGGTTTGCTTTTAATCAGATGTGAAACAAAGACCAAGGTACCAATGAATCGAAGCATTTTCTCATGCTGCAGAGTTGGCCTAGAGCCATACACCCAGGTACAACTATTTCTTTTGTGCGTGCATTTTTACAGAACCGCTGATGAGCCACGCACAGCCATTAAATCAGATGTGTGACTAGGACTGAGTCCAGCTGCCAGGCACAGAGAGAAGGGGTTCTGTGGTAGGCACTAGTAACTCAGAGCAGACTACAGACTGCTTTGTCTCCTCTGGCCGTGTAGTGGTGCCAGGCCTAAAACTACTGTGGTGCCAAAAAGGCAGGGCCTCCTTGTGCTGAGCTCTGAATGTGTTTGGAAAAAGCTCTTTCCACAAGAGGTATGCAGATCAAAACAGCAATACAGAAACAAAAAAAAAAACAATAGACAAACAAAACCACCTAAGTGTTACCATTTCTCTTTTATATATGAATAAAAAAACATTGCACAGGTCCTCCAAAAGTGGTGTAAGGCCTCGCCATTCATCCAGCAGAGTTACATGCCTCAGTGCCTCTCTGAAACCATGCCAATTACCCACCCAACTCATTTTGTACAGTCCGTGAAAGAGATGGGAAATGACTGCAAAGCCCTCTTGTAGGTGTTGCAGTCATGGATGTTCCTCTCCTTAAAGCCTCACAGTTTCACCCCAGATTTTTCCACCAAGTGAACACTAGAGGAAAACATGCTTGGAGAATCTCTGTTCAAAGCTTTGAACTTGTCACACCCTCTCCTCCTATTGCTCCTGCTGAAAAAAGGAAGGGCAATCGCTTTTATTTGGATTGCACACACTTACCTGTATGAGCAGGTGACTGAATTGCTGCTGGGGGGGACGTTTCCTCACTTTCAACAGGGTACACAGATTTACAGAGAACCTGCAGAAGCTGGTGGGCTGCAGAAACGATGGTTGGCATTAGTGCTGCTTGCATAACTTATCTACAGGCCTGTTTTGAGAGGGTTTCGTTCTTTGAGTTAGAATTTGCCTCCTAGTACAGGAAAACACTGCCTCCTTTCCATCAGGATTTTGCAGACTGATTAAGGGGCACTGGCTACTCTTTCCCACAGTTTCTTGTCCTCTCCATGTACACATTAGACAACAGTCTCTCTCCATGTACCTTCATGGCAAACTTGTACATTTCAGAGCCTGTCACCTCCAACCTACCTAGTGCAAATCAGTTAAAAAAAAATCCACCAGCAACAAAATAACATTGATTTCCTACCATACAAAAGGGAACTGAATCTTTTCCTGTTGGTACGTTAGTCCTGCTGCTGACACAGAACAAGATAGAAGGGAAAACAAAGAGTAAGATAAACGATTGAATGAATATCCCAGATAGGAGTCCGGCAGCCTGCAAAACTCCATCTCTTCTGCCACTTATTAACACTAAGACCGTTTAAGAGGTGCTGCATTGTTATTTCTGTAGCAGGGCAGCAAACCGAGCTTAGTGACATCGAACGAGTTGTCAATAGACCTACAGATCTGCAGGAGGACTTTAATTGGGTAAGAACATATGTCAGGAGGGGGTGGAGGCTGAGATCTTTTTATTAGCAAAAGATGTTACTAGGCATGGTAGCTTTTGAGAAGGAAAAACTTTTATTCCTTTGTCTCTTCTATCACAAAAATCTACTAAACCACAAACCGTTCAGCTTTGCAATGAAAGAGTGCCTTTTGTGTCATTTATATTACCCTACTGTGCTCTTATTATTAACAGTTTTATGCTTAAGAACAGCTCATGGAAAAACATGCTCTTAAGAGCTCGAAAACACTCCCTGCAAAGCTTTCATCCTTTGCTCACACCCCAGAACCCCAATCAACAAGTGAATTTTGTATTCATGCTCCCCCTGCCACCCACCCAGTCACTTTGGTGAAATATTGATTCCTCCTTGGATTCAAAAAAAAAAAAAACTATTGAAAAAACAGCTTGAGACGTTGCCCTGGGAAAGGCCATCCAAGGCTCTTCAGGTGTCTGGAGAACAGGAAGGCTAGGGGTGAGAGGCAGGAATCCTGTTGCCCTTATGAAGGAATGGTGAATCTGAGTGGCAGTCGAGAAAAACCTGTCAGGACATGCAGAGGGGCCTCACTGCACTGTCGTTGTGAAGGCAGGGGAAATAAGGGAATCCTAAGTCTCTGTCAGGAGAAAAAGGAACATGCTTGAATATGTGTGCTATTTGGGTTCACAGATCCTGTACAGCTGAAGAATTATACGTTACAACGAGCTCTAGAAAAGAGACTAGAGCAAACATATTTTGGCCTTCAGACCACCATCCTGCTACATTCTGTAACAGCTCTTTCTTCTTTGCCTTTCTTTCTTCCTTTTTTTTTTTTTTTTTTCCCGAGCCAAATTATTTTCGTCAGTAGAAAGGGCTGGCTTACCTGATCATCATGGGATAGAACAAATTTGGGAGATCTATCCTCCCCCTGCTAAAAGAGGGGGAGAAGTGCCAGGATTGGCAATTGACAATGCTCACTGCCTATTTAAGATTCAGTCAACAACAATGTGAAGTTTTCAACTGCCATCCCACAAAGTACTCATGAGGACTTCCGTTTGGGTTCAATACAGTAGTGCAACTAAGTGCCGACTCGGTTTGCAGGGCAGCTTTGGTGCATGCCAGCAAGGTAACTTCTAGAGGCAGCTAAGCCTAAAGCTCCTGTCCAGGCATTTACAAAGTATGTGCCAACCACTGATGGGGATGTGATGGTCTGCACTAATGACTGGTCCTTTGCTGAGTGTTTAACGATGTGCCTGGTGGGGAAGTCCAATCTAGGGGGCCAGTCTACACCCAGAGTAAACCCTTCACTCACTGTGTAGGTGTAGAGGCCTCCTCAGCCCACCTGGCTCTACCTGAGTCTGCTTGATAGATCCTTTGGCTCATCTGCCCTAAGGATGCTGAATTATTATTGTACCTAGGGCCAGCAAGTCGTCTGTGGCAGAAGGGAAGGCTGAAAAAGGGCCAGAGGACTATCTAATTTCCATGTTGCTTTTTTTTCAGACTACAGGCAGGGAAGCCAGGTGCTTCCACCTGAAATGCTGGGGAGCAGTGGGTCCTGCTATGTCCTCCTTGGAGACGCTGTGGGGTCTCTAGTCTGTCAGGAATTAATGCAAGAATCTTACAGCAAGATGAGCTAAGACAACTGCAAGGAAAACATGCAGTGGGCAAAGGATTGTTGTTGTGAGGATCTTTCTTTTGATACTGTCCATCTCTCACAGAGAGTTTCATAGTAAATGAGTCTTAATTTCCCAGATGTACAGTTATTTCCCCTGAGTGTGTCTTCTCAGAGACTCAAATAATACAAGTTCCCATGTATCTCTGGGTAACGTTTTGCCCTTTTTAGAAAGGACTTTGGACACACAGCTCTGAAGTTAAAATTGCATGTAACTGATCAATGTTCATGGTTAAATATAATCAAATAAGACATTTCTCCTCTGATTAATTTCAAGTGCATGGTCAAAGGTGGTACAGATAACATCAAATTCACATTGCAAGGCAAAAAGAGGCAGCACGATGTCTCTGTACTCTTCAGCTGTCGGGTTTGATGAGAGGGTAAGGATTGTTCCACTCTAGGCAGGGAGGAGCACAGCTCACGTACATAAAAAAACAGGGTGGTATTCTTCATGGTTCACCAATAGGGGACAGCCTTTCGCATATTTGTCAGATGAACATATTCTCGGATGGCATTTCCCAGAGGGAATAAAGTGTCTCAAGTTGTTTTTCAAGCTCCTGTGCACTGTCTGAACAGATAGTTATGAAATTGCATTGCTAATGCTTACAGAGGAGAGGCTTTCTATTATATGCTACAGTGAAAACATTCAAGTCATAGCTACACGTACTCACTGTCTCCGAAGGTACAGAACAGCTTGCTCTGTCCTAAGCAGAATGCCATGCTGTTAAATGATGGGGCAGCAACCAGAGAATATTTCGTGTGATGGAGGAGGTGAATTACACTGTGAAAGCACATGCCAGCTCACCTTAGCCGAACTGGTTATGGTGCACTCTACTTACAGCACATCAGTGATATATCTGCTTGCCTCTCCTAGAAATTTCCAGATCTCCACCTCAGTCTCTCTTTCAGCCCTTTCTCTCTGTATCCCTCTTTCTTACCCCCAGCCACCCCCTGGCCTTTTGCCAAGGCTTGTAAATCTGTACCCAGAGAAACAGAGAAATGTTAGTCTTGCCAAAAAGAGCCCCCCCTCCTCTGCCCCTGCTGTTCCCCCCCCCCCTTTCATCCTACTGGCATTTATGAAAGGAGAAAAAGGCCTTAAGGTGGTTCTGTTAAAACATGTACTTGCATACATGAGTTTAACAGCTTTAATCTGTCCCAAACCAAGAAACTAATAGGGTCACAAATGCATACTATTTGTTAGATCAAGATACTCAGAGGACAACCTCTCCTTCTCTCTTCCTCCTCTACTCCTCTAGCCATGTAGATATGTCCAAAGTTACTGTTTGTCATTCCTGAGTGATGTGACTCTTTCATTACAGCCATCAGTTTCCATGTCTAAGGTCACAATTAGTTCTGTCTGGGAGCCACTTACAGGCTCGAGGTGAATTTAAAGGGACAAGTTTTACTACTGTAGTTTAGTATGTATCTCTGTGACACCTATATGTCAGTGGCAGGTGTTGCTTTGACTGATTAGGCAGCCTCCAAGTACAATGATTAAATGTGAATATCGTGGGATATTTATCCAGACTTAATCTCCCCCTCTCAATCCTCAAAACATTATCTGTAGAGAGTTGCTAATGCAGAAAATGTTGCTGCTACCATCCAGATAGCAGTCAGCTACCCCATGTAAAATGTGATGGATATACTTTCTAACAATGGGGTGGGAGGTGGGCAGAAGGCAGGGTTGCCGAAGAACAGGTTTAAAACTCCATGCATCAGAGTTGTCAGCTAACTGCGTATCAGATTTACTAACAAGCCTTTCTGGGGCAAAGATTTCTAATTTATCACTGTCTTACACTGGAAGGAATGCTTAAAATATACATGGACTGGGCTATTTTAGGTAAGACCTGCAAATTAATCTCCATCTTGTTGCATTCCCTGGACCTTTACAGTGAAAACACCTGTGATGACTGTAGTTTACAAAAGGCTGTGTACTTCAGGTCTGAAAATGGTAAATAGAATACCACCTATTGCAAGGGGAAAAAAAGCATGTCAGGTAATATACTGCTCCTGTATGTCAAATCCACCTTTGTTTCATAATGAAAAATACCCTGTATTTTGAATAGTATGTATCCATATCCAAGCCAGGCAGTCTGCTTAGGTTTTGTTTGGTTGGTTGCTTTTTTCTAATATAGTTCAGCATCTACTGATCCCTTTCTCATGCAGGCCAAAATGTTTTCAGGTCTCTGTTTGCATAAAGACTTCTTAAAGCAGGGCCAAAATTATTACCCAGAAAATTCCCTCTGCCCAGAAGTTTTGCCCAGCCTATTGAGAGCTGGTCTCAGGGCTCTCCATCACGGATGGAGAAGCCAAGCCTAGGGCTGGCCGATGTGCACCCATGGTTTTGCCCACACTCGCTTCCTTGCAGCCCCCCAAACACATTCACCAGGAATATGTACCTATTCTGCACTGATGTAAGAGCAGAAAATTTGGCCCCAAAACTCCTTAAAGTTTTCCTTGGCCTCTTCCTCTGAGAGTATGAGATGAGAATCAGGCTTTAAGTACTGCAACAGTGTCAGGCCTCCTGTTCCTGCTCACTGCATTTCATCAGCAGGGCTCGGTGTTTGATCTGTTGTTGAGTGATTGAAGGCGGAAACACTGTGGTCACCCTCGTGTTATTTAATGCTGGTTTTCCTCAGTTTAGCAATTAGCACAGTCACTGAGCTGTTTTACAGGAGGTGTTGCTATGCTGAGTTGTTCTACAGCTGCACAGGATCAAAGAGCCACAAAGGGAGCCCAGTGCATATATCTGCCACATGTTCCTTTAACTCGGCTTTGGTTGATGTTAATAGTTCTGAATGTGGCCATTAACTCTCTGTCTCTCTAAGATTTTTTATTTCTTGCAGCATGTCTGAGAGCTTTGTTCCAGACTAGCAAGCCATGACAGCAAGACAGGGAAGATGAGACTGATGGAATATAGCCAGGGCGATGGCACTGTCCTGCAGAAGTATTTTACCCAAGAAAGAAAAGGTCTCTGTCTCTTACTGTTTCAGGCACCATTATCATTTGTGTAATAATGAGCACTTAAAGATGCATTATTTGTTTTCAGAAATACAACTACATAGCTGGTGAGCCTTAAAACCTATAGTTTTATAGGTGCATCCTAGGGAATGGACCCAATAGGGAGAAAAAAAGTCAAAACTGAAACTGAGTCAGTTGAGAAAAGCAACACAACCCTCCCCCGTCCTCCCAAAAATATTATAGCTATACTTTTTCCCATATTTTCTCAAGTTCAAAGCTTCCTCCTGTAATAAAGGTTTTGCATCAATAGCTCTGTATCAAATTGCTGTAAACTTTCAAAGCCAACAATGATAAATATGACAACCCAATAGCTTTGGTGAAAGAGCTTTCCAGACCTTTATGAGCAGGTGCTGCTGCTTGTCTTGCTACTGTTAGCAGTTTTATCACACTCTCTTGCAACTAGGGCTTCAAAACATAGTGCCCTGGATAGCCTATGGAAAAAGGCAGGTGGGAAGCTGAATGCAGTGGTGAAGGTAGAGGAAGAGGAAAGGAAAGCAGTGTCTACAGCTACAAAAAGGGGGGGATGGTTTGACAACACCAGCGTATAGGGATGATAAAGAGGATCTGAGGATGGCACAAAATTCTCCCAGCAAAGAGGGAGAGTACAGTTTAGAAATTTTAGGGTTAATCCTGTTCTCTTCATTCTGATGAAACACCGTATTTTGTGTTTCAATAAAATGATCCTTTCTCCCATTCTTTGCTATTGTTGCATACCACTGTTTCTCCTGCAGCTCATGTCAACGAGACTCATCCCAACAATGAGACTCATCCCTTCCTTGAGGATAACTTGTCACAGGATACTGATCCTATCATTTTTCCTAACTGTAAGGACAGATGTCTGCTCTAACTGGCAGATCAAAAAATGAATGATTTTCTCTCTGCTGAGATAGGTATACTCCCTAGACAAATTTGAGCATGATCAACAGATATCTTCCTTAGAAGATTGACACAGAACCTGAAAAATGGTGCACAGGTCGCTTGGCAAGAACATTTCTGTGAAGCAGTGACATAAAACAGTAAACAAATGATCTATACAACTTGCCTTTTCCATCATTTTATCCTGTGCTCTATACCTTTATCAAGGCAATCATAAAATCAAGGCTTGAGACAAAGTAAAACCATGGTGTATTGCCAAATAGCTTCTAATAGTATTTTTGGCTTCTCAGTTGTTCATTATTCCTTAGGAGGAACTTTGCTCCTTGGCAAATGGAAGATGTTGAGCATTACTTCTGTGCTGTGTAAGGAATTAACACTTCTGTTCTTAATATATTCTTGCCTCCACAGTACCAAGCCAGCTTAGGGAAAGGCCCTTCGTATTAAGCAGAAACACCGGAGGAACACAAAAAGCAGGCCGAATCCTGCTGTGCTGCCTGTGAGCCAGGGGAGTCCACAGCCTACCCTGCTCCTGCTCCTGGAGAGAAGTAATGAGCTGCGGTAGGAACCAGCCCTGGGGCTCCTCCATGGTCACCGTCTTCCACTGCAGAGAAGGTGGCCAATGTGTTACATGGGAAACGTTGCTGCAGGTGTTCAAGCTCTAACACCTCATTCTAGTCTGGAACAGAACTTCCCCCTCCCACTGCTAAACAAAGAAAGGAAAGGTAATTAATGAAATCTAAGAAATGAGATGTGCCAGAGACTCCATAGAGTCCATGCGAGACTATGACAATGGACAGAATTATAAACCCGAAAACCAAAGATGTAGGTAGAAAAGAAAATAATAATCAGTTAATGGAATAATGATCTACTATGACTAAAAAAATGCATACTGTCTAGTTATTCATTGCCCATTTTCCTTTATTTCCAGCCTTCTAATTACTTGTCAGATGGACTACCCACTGTACAAGCAGCTAGATTTATGCAGCTAGACTTCCTGTGAAAATGAATTTGAATCTGGTATAGTATTTGCTTAATTTCTTGTCTGTATTATGCTAGCCCCACTTCCATTCTAAATAGCTGTGCAGGAGGCCTAGCACTCAAGTCCTACTGAAATTGAGTTTAACACTGGATACCAAAGACTAAATACTTCCATTGTTCCTCTGCCACTTGAAGCAAGAGCTAACATGAGCCTTTTCCGGTTTTAAATCATTTTAAATTTGGCATGTTAATGAGACACTTAACAGATGAGGCATGGGATGTGGTACTTACTGACACTGTGTGAATATAGCTGTAAGTAAACACTGCTCTGCTTAGCACCGAGACTTCCTGAAAACCTCATCTAGCCGGTGAAGTCCTCTGTCATAAATTTGGATGGCCATGAATGATACACCGGAGGAGCCCTCAGCTCCGTGGAGGTGATCTCCTCCTCCTCAGGCTCTGGAGAGCTCTGGAGAGGGGCACAGCCACCGTGGTGGCTCCCAAGGGGCTGCGTGCTCACATCGCTCACGTGTCAGCACACTGTCACGGCCAGCTCTGGTGCTCCTGCTGGGCATTCCCACCAGAAGACTTCAGATGGAGCACCCTCAGGAACCCACTTACCTACAGGCCTCTTACCTCAGTGGCCGATGAGAGGGAAGTCACACACTCAAGACACATGAAGCAAGGAAGAATGTGTGACAGGAGAGGTATTTGGTGTGAATCAACCCCACGACAGCTTTTGAAATTACGTGCTTTCTAACAGGCTGTGTATACCCTGACATGACCTAATGACTAAATTAGATCAGCTGATTCAAAGATTTGAGGGTGTGATACTGTTACAGTTTAGGTGACATTTCCTGAATTTCACAGCCTTGTAATTTTGTGAGCAGAAACCATGGGTACTATCTTTGGCAAAGCTGCATTATGGAGAAGCAATGGAGAGGAGTGATGCAGCAATCCCATAGCAACATGCACACTTAAAATAGTTTCATCAAAGTGTTGGAGCACGACCAAAACTCAGACTTAACAACCTTTCTCTTGTATTTTGTTTGCTCATCATTTCCTCTCACCGTTCCCTATTTCAATTCAGATTGTAAATACTTCCAAACATAAACTATGACTTTATTTGTTTCTAACACTCACTGGGTGCCTGGCACTAACGATCACCACAGCTATTAACAACTCAGATCCTGAGTTCTGGCTGTACTTAAAAGAACCTCATATAGCTCAAAGTACAGAAATTCATAGTTGGGGTTTTCAAAATAATAATTAATATGTACCCCACTGCTAACCCCCAGCTCCCCATCCCTGTTCCATTCACGTTTGTAAGGTGTGTTTATTTTTTCTAATCATTTACTTTTCTTTAGTAGCGTAGGAAGGCTGCAGCAATACACTAAGGACCTATTCCACATGGAAGAGCCGCTGTAGTCGTACCAATTACTTGCACACCACAGAGCTTTCGTTTTGTAATTGACTTTATACATTCATGTCTTCAATGCTAAGTGCGCAGCTTCATCACCGCACTAATCTTTGTTCTGTTCAGAAAGCAAGTGCAATAATTTCTTGATCTGGGCCTGGGAGGTTTATTTATGCAGGCATAACAAGCACTATATCTAATGACATTTATATAATTGGTGGTCCATGCAGGGAGTGCATCAGTCATTGGAACCCTGCTTGGTGGCTTAGGTCTCACTTGCATATGGACTGATTTGCAGGGCTCACTAACTTAGCCAGTTGCCTACAGCTATCCTTTCCCCTGTGGCTGGAAAGCCTCAGCAATTGCCCCATTACCTACCTCTAATTCTGTTCTGTTGAACGAGGTCTGAACTGTGAAGGAAAGCTTGCTGAGCCTACTCTTTTCCGGACTGTGAATGCAGAGTACATGGCACCTACTTCTCTTTGGGCTACATCTGGCCATAAAGAAAATTAGAGTGGGCAGAAGTCTACCACAAGATTTAAAGTAAGTCACTGATAAAACAAACCTGTTTGTAACGGAAATGTGAGATTTAAAGTACATCACTTACAGATAAAATAAGCCTGTTTGTAATAGAGATAAAAGCTATTTATATTGCTGCAGTGCTGGGTAGTCATATTTTTTCAGTCAATAATAAAGTCACCAAAAAATGCATTTTCTGTTGTCCAGAAACTATTTGTGAATTCAGGTCAAATTTCCTAATGGTTACAACTGAGGGAAAAAAAAAAAAAAATTGAGCCAGGACTCTCAGAAGAGCTAATAGATGGTTCTGCTACTTTCTACTCAACAGTTTAATGCAGACCCACTCAATTAGTTTTTACTGAGGTCCACTTCTTCCCAGCAGAAAGTCGTATGCCATCTCCCGCCCTGCCAGGGTTTGCATGTTGTCTTTTCAGCCAAGATGGACCACTACAGCTGTTCCTGTATTTCCCTGCCTTCCCACCTGCCAAGCATTACAGAGTGGTGAACAGCAAGAAATCTGGGGCTTCTTGCTTGGATTGCATATCTGGAAATGCAGTGCAGTGGAAGGGAAATGTGCATAGGATCTGACTCAGACCCATCCTAGCAGTATCTTGGTTCAAGGGTTCATACATTGCTCCTGGGACGTGAGGTAGTTTCTCCTCTGACGTTGTCAAAGTATATGTTAATTGGAGGAAGACCTGCAAGGCAGTCCCACAACTGAAAATCCAAACCATCACACTGTGGTTCACATGCTCTCCCTTCCTTCCTTGCTCTTTCTAGGAGTGCTGAAGTGTTTCACACAAGTGGGACTGGTTGAGTGCACAGCATGCAGCAGATACTTCCCCTGGGAGGTGGGGAGGTAGTTTCTACATCCATCAGGCAGGGATAGAAGGTAAATCTGGATCTCCAGCTTATGGTGAATATCTCTAACCAGTGACCTAGTCAATGAGAGGAGGAGGATGGTACCTCCATCCTTACCTTTGTTAATTAGCTACACCTGCTTTCTGTAATCAGTATTTTAAAATGACAGATTTTAGTTCATATCGTGTAGAACTAAATAAATTACTGCACCTTATACATTTTAATGATTTCTCACATCAGAGTAATACTTTATACTGATTCAGTATTTCTGTTTTCATTTCTCCAGCCTGAAACCACCCTGTTTTGCACTCGTTTTGGTTTTTCACTGCACTTGTAGTTGTACAGGGCTGGATGCATTGCAGAGATGCTTTTAATAGAAATTTTCACACTTCAAGTGTCTAAATTTTGGAAGTTTTTCTTATACATTAGCCTTACCTCTGAATTTCCTGTCTCTACTGGTATCTGGAAGCTTTAAAAACACATAAAAATTGAAGAATGGTTTTTAAAACAAATTTGACAGAAGGAACAACACAACCTAGAGGGAATACTAGTACTAGTTGCAGGGATAGCCAGGAGTTGTGAAAGTCTATATTACTTCAGCTTCTCAGTCTTCATGAGCTATCTGGGACTCCCCTCACCTGCCCTGCAGTTCTGTAACTAATGTGTCTGCTTGTAAATATTAGGATCTGCTGGAAAGGTAATATCTCAAGCAGAGTTTGAAATAACAATAAAAAAAATATCTAACTAAATCCAATCCTACATTGACCAAAATCGTGAGTAGTTTTGCTCTCTCCTTTTAGGTGCAATTTTCCAAAGAGTCTGTTTGCTTGACACATTTCACCCAGCTTTAATGAAATGCCTGAAAAAGGGAGAAACTGAGAATGGAGAAAAGCAAGATCTCAAGGATGCCTAACTTAGGCTTTGCAGGTTCAAATGTTATCATTGTCGGAATATTAACCCCTCAACATAAACGACATTTCCAGAGAGCCAAAGTGTCCATGTTGTGTCTGATGCTGGGCTGAATGCCAGCCACACAACTAACTCCTTTGTGTCCACTAGCCTGAAGGAAGCTGTGAATGAGGAATGCACTGGGCAAAACGCTGACCTCAATGAAGTCAGAGGGAAAGGTCCCTTTTTTTTCCAAAGGGGAAGGGCAGGTTGCAGGAGTTCACCTAGGATATTGTATTGCCCATGGTTGTGAGATGGGAGGCCCCTTCCTTCAAGACAAATGTGCAATGGTTGAAATTGAGCTGGCAGAACCTGCCTGAGGAACAAACTCACCTTTTATTAAAACAAAAAAAAACTTGCCAGAGCTGCTAGGCTCAACACATCTTGATTAAAGCCATTGGGGAATTTACAAATCAAGGAAAGGGCAGACCATAGAAAAAAATAAGAAGTGCTAGACCAGTTAAAAGTAGCTAGAGAAAATCCCGAGGCTCTGCAGATGGTCATTACTGATGCAAGAGATAGACTGCCTCGTGGCGAAGGCATATAATGGGAGAAGAGCAACACATTAATCTCCAGAGTTCAGCATAGGGCTGACTAATCACGTACAGCACTGGCAGCTGTAGACCACAGACCACCTTCCAGAGCAGGGGCACCGGTATAGATCCCCACCTGTCACCAACACTAGAGGTATAACCATGTCTGCATGCTGTAAGCAATGCAGTTTACTACTAAAGTTTCATGCCAAGGCATTGTGAAAAGTAACTCAGGGCTGTGTCCACACCAGGTGCAAACTGGACAGGCTGCGGTGAGCTGTGCTGCTCGGCGTGCTGCACAGTGCTTTGGTGGCAGGGTATCACCAGCCCTGCTGCAACTCCTCATTGCTGGAGAGGATTCAGATAAATAAACTTTTCTAAAGGGGCTCCTGTGGAACAATGTCAAGTGATAATTGTGGTTCCCTGCCTGCTGTAAGACAGCAGGGCAGTGATGACAAAACGAGGGTGCACAAGTGAGATCCCTGAGGCAGGGCAAGCAACAGGCGTGTGCACTGACCTAGGCACCAGTAAGGGGACACACACCGCTCTCTCAGTCCTTTTCACACCTTGTTCAGTGGCTCTGGGATCAGGAATTCAAGGTTTCACCACACAGAATCCATTTCCGTCTCAAAGAAAATTTATCTGACTCCCATTTAGGCTATGAACTAACACTGGTTGATATCTTTTAGGATCTTAGGACTTTAAGGCACATGGTCATGTGCCTGGTTAGGCAACCAATATTGGTTGGACAGTACTTGCTGTGTAAGAGAGGAGGAACTGAGGCCACCAGGGCCACATACATCCGTGTCTTTCCTGAAGACAGAGTTACTCAGTCTCTGCAGATGCATTTCCAGGCCTGGGCCCCTCTGCCAGACAGAACATGAGCTGAACTCCACGTAACCTGCCTCCTAGTCACCTCCAAGTGACTCTGTCCCTGCGCTAGAAAGTAATAGTTTGTATTTGCCAGCGTAGAAATACAAAAGAATGGCAACAAATCTTTTCTGCCCTGCTGTCTCAGAATTTCGCACAGCATTTTCTCCCCCATCCACCTTTCCTCTGTCTTCCATGAGAAGTGTCAGAAGACGTCAGATTCCAATGTCTAAATTAAATGTAGTAATCTGATCAGGATGAAATGCCAAATGAGTCACCTCCTTCCGCATCATTCTCTCTGCCACCTGCCCTTTGCTCTGCTTCTTGGCTTTCATAGTTTGCTGCTCAGCACAGCATCCACGATAATACAAAATAGGCCTGACAAAAAGGGGGCTAATGGATTAAAACTTCGTGAGAGGTTTCAGGTGGATGTCTTCACAGTATAAGCAGATGTAAGTGATGACATTTGTAGGGCATCTGCCCTATAGTCTGCCTTTTTAATGGGAAGAGTAAAGTGAAGTTTATAGAATAATTCTGAATTTTTCCCCTTCTCTCTTCTAAATGGCATATCAGTGAGCCACTGACAGCACTCTCACCATTAAACCTGACAGAGAAATATATGTTCCCTGATTCCAGAAGGCTGCAATAATGTAAAAAGCAGTATGAATCTGAACTAGATGACCAGGTGGGGGCCTGAACACAGAACACTGTGCACACATCAATAGCTTTTAATAAACTCGCAGAATTTGGCACCAGTTGTTGTCCCTGAACATCAAAAAATAAATTAGTTTAAAGAAGAGATCTGGATTAAAGGAAAAAAAGAAAAAGAAAAAGAAAAAGAAAAAGAAAAAGAAAAAGAAAAAGAAAAAGAAAAAGAAAAGAAAGAGAAGGAGAAAGGGAAACAAGAGGAGAACAACATGACCATTTTTCTGCATCTTCCTTGATTGTCCAGAGGTATGTGAACCACCATCACATGAATCAAGATATTTTAGCTAATCTTTGCTTTTCCCCCTCTCTAAGGCCAGGGCTAAGTTTCTGTACAGGCAAGAGAGCATTTCGTAACCACTCATCTGTGTTGTAAGCTAAAGCACAGGTCAGATCTCCTAAGCGTGCTGTGCCTTGAGCAGGAGCCACTCAGACCACACAGCTGCTGCTTTGGTGCTAACTGGAAACCAGAAGGGAAACCTCAGAAATCTGCAACCTATGGCTTCTTCTCATCAATGAGCAAACACAAACAATTCTGCACTAAAATTTAAGAAAACTACACAAAAATACTTCCCCCACCCACCCTTCTTTTTCTCTTTGTTTTTACACTGTATTAAGTTCAGTGTAACTCACTGCTTAGACTTGCTGAAGAACAACACCTTAGAAAGACACCACTCCAAAGCCCTCCTAGAAAGCGATGAGTTATTTTATGTTTTCAAAGGTTCCTCTTCTAAATCATGTTTCAAAAATAAAACAACATAGAAATAACCCCAAGTCTTCCCACCCTAAGTACTGGGCTTTCTTGCTTCATACTCCTGTTCCCTATGCAGCTGCTCATTCCCAGATGCCATGGCCAGCACCTCCCAAGGTAATCAGATTTTATCAGTAATAACTATTTCTTGCTATCAAAGCTAAGAAAGAAGAAGCAAAACAAGAGAAAGACTAGATGGTAGAAAAGCTGGATAAAAGACAAGACTGATCCAGTGGGAAAAAAAAAAAAAAAAGAAAGGGCCTTACTAAGGAAGATGAGCTTTTCACAATGCACACAATAATTTACCTTCCCTTTATTCTTTGTCCCAACCCTAAATCTGGCTGGCTTCCTAAGGGTTAAGCCACCTTTTGTAGCAGGAAGGTAAAACTGCCCTCAATGTCTTCAGAAATCTGCTTGCCTATTAGTAATTCCCTAGTGACAATGTAAAGAAAATCAAACACCAGACTTCACATCCTGAGCAAGCCTGGTTATGCATATTTAATAAAAGGAAACATACTATAAGATAAAAATGAGTGTCCATGGAAACTGCATATCTAGCTTTAAAATATATATGTATATTTTACATATGACTTTCTTCCACATACACTCTCCCTCTTCCAATTTTGGTGTTATGTATTGACTGTCAGAAATTTTTGCTGCCTGGCTGTTATTTTCGCATCCCCAAGATGATCTCAGCATTGTTCAGCTCTGAGATCTGTCATGTACTGTACACAGCTTAGGCACTGAACTCGCTGCACACAGGCTTTTCTGCACTAGGCAAACATGGGCTGCAACAAAGCACTGAACAGAATGGCTTGCCCCTAGGATTTAGAACTCTTCAGTATTATTATATTATTTATTTATTTATTTTGGTTAGGGGTTAGATGAGGGGAAAACAAAACAAAACAAAAAGGCAGGGATAAGCCAGGACCAGTCTGTGCTCTGCAAGGAGGGGGGGAGCCGTGCTACAAGCTCTCACTGCTCCTTGTCCTCGTGGTCTGCCTGTACAGGGGAGAGAAATATGGGCATACCTGTCCCCATGGGGAAGTGGGGATCCTCCATCAGTGATTTTTGGAGGCTGGCTTCAGACCATGGTGCCATAACAGTTCAGAGCTACAACAAGCAGCTGTCCTAGGGCCTTTTATGGGGTAGGTCTGCAGTTCTGAAAGCTGGGGTTCAACCTCAGGACAGAGACTAGAGAGCAATGGGGGAGATCAACAAACACTGAATCATCTTGTGGCTCCCTCAGCTCCAGCCACCAGAGCAGTGCCCAGCATCAAGAAATGCTCAATAAGCCTCTTTGTTTGCAGCACCAGCTGCTAGGCGCTGTGAAACGAGTTGCAGTAAGCAGTGGTTTGCAACTCTAAGAGAAGCATGTGCAGAGACAGAGAGCAAACCAGCCCTGTTACAATAAGCACATGATGCACAATGAATTTGTACAATGAATTTTTTATCAAAATGAACGTAATAGTTGGCTTTCTCAAATTTTTACCTTTAGCAAACAGGCAAATGTGCCAACTCGACCAGCTGGCTCTAGTACAGCTCTGGGAAGATGGTGAGAAGTACAACACTGGGCCATACTGAGAGACTGCAAGGCACCACCAGTGGCAATAGCATAGAGCAAGGGTCACCATGGAAAACCTTGACCTCCTCTGATCTGTTTCCATACGAAGTTCCACTCTATAAATTGCCACTGTATAAATGTGCCAACTCTGAGGATCAGCACCTTACCAAAAGAAAGTCTGTGGCATGAACATGAGCTATCTCCTTATTAGTATTGTTTCCAATAGAGTCACCATTTTCTCCTCTTCAGCAACGGGGCAATGAAATTCAGTGCCCACCGCATTTATTTATTTATTTATTTATTTTTAACAGCAGTGAAGAATTTCCACAGTGAGATCAGACATTTAAATGAAGAGCAGCAATTTCCCAGCTCACCCCGCAGAACACCAACATCCAATCTTTATCCGTTTCCTCCTCCTCCCCCTTGTCTCTGCACACATTCATTCTGTAACCACTGTCTTTCATTTAACTTGCTCTTTGGGAAAGACTTCCAATTACTAGACAAACATAACCACACACAGCTGAGCTAATGCAAATAGATTCTCTGCTCCTTCATCCAGCACACTTACTTCAGGCTTTGCTATGCATTCATAAGCAAATTCTGTTTCCTCCCTTCTTTCCTCCTGTGTTCATCTTAAAATAGAGTGAAGCTTTTATCCTGTTTTCTTGTTATCAGATCAGGCACCCACAAGTTCATTCCACTGTTTGAATCTCCTCACATTCCTGAAACCAGGCACCTGCAAAGTCTACATTGAAGGCCTATGCCTGTGCACAGAGTCATGGCAGAACAGACCTACGAGCCCATGCCTCAAGATCAAGGCTACCTGGCATTGTCCACATTGTCCCGTTGTCGTGCTCCCATTTCTGCAGTTTGGATCTCTGCCTTCCCAAACTCTTGTTCAACAGCACTCTGAGAGTTTTGGACTCTGACCTGTATGCCCCAGGCTTGTCCCATGGCCTTGCCCCAGATTTTGCACAGCCTGATGGTTACCAACAGCATACTAAGTAGTGAGAAAATCCAGAGTACAGGAAAGCTGGTGATGTGGGCTGGCACAACAATAGGCAGGCCCTGGAGGTGCAGCAGGTTCAAACCAGCCAGATCTGTGTGCCAGGAAATATACAGCACCTTTATGGGAACAAGGGCCTTCGGTAAGGACAGGGTTTCTGGCCACAGAGCTATGTGTCAGCAGAGGAAAGATCATGGCAGCATTTCTGACGAGAGTTAGCAGAATTCCTCTCCTGGCTCTTCTATGTCAGCTGCAGGTGGTCCCATGCCTCTTCTAAACATTAGTAGCCATTCGTGCTGACCTTTACCAGGCCCATGGACTTGATGAGTCCTGACAACCTATGGGAAACAGGCCATCAAAGGCTTCTTAGATGCTTGTAAAACATATGCTCAAGCAAACACTGATAGGTAAGGAGGAGGGATGGCAGGAGGATGGGAAGAGCAGTATTAGGTGGTCAGCAGCAAGACTACAATGAAACATGAAGCTGCTGGGAACACCAAATTTCAGACTGTGGGATGGTCAGGACACTTAATCCTGTTTATTATTCCATTTGCTCTTATCTATCTACCTATCTATCTGTCTATTTTAATTATTATTTTTGGTCAGTTTTGTTCCAGCAGCAAACTCTTTCTGTGTGACTTGCCAAATATATACAAAACACATTTTTTTCCTGCCAGGGTAAGAAATGGGTTAAGCAAGCTTAGAAGTGGGTTTATTCTCCAACTAGCATCTGTATGCCCTAATAAAGTCAGATAACTGTATTACTGGGGTAGCTTGAAAACAGACAAAATCTGCTTTCTGTTTTTCTAAATCCACAGCTAAATGATTTTTGAGGGGGATGTTTTTATGGGAGATGAAAGACCAAAATCAATGATAGGACTGTCTGAAGACTGAAGTTTCATTTTATCTCCACAAAAAATCAGGACTCAGCTATTCCAGTCGCTTTCTATTAAGTTTTGGTTCAAAAATGTCACTTGTGCTCACAGCAGCGCTGAAAAGACTATTTATCTGAATCCAGCTGTAACACAGAGGTTCTCTTGAATTCATTTGTTTATCAAATTAGATAAGCATACATCAGTAACACTGTTTATAACAAGAAAGTACTTGTAGGTGATACCAAACCCAAACTGTGCCATGTGACAAAAATTAATAACAGTAATAAATGGTTATGAGAACAGCAGGAGGTCTAAAGATAACACATATATGTGCTCAGATATAAATCTGTGGTTTAGAGAATTTAGGGGAAAAGTGCCTGTGACAGTTCAGAGAGGAAAATTACCATCTCTTCCAAACGCTTTACAAGAAATGCAACAGTTTAATCTTCTAAATTGTCTAACCGTGGTGATGGGTCTGCATCACATTCAGGTCTAAATAAGAGCTCTAGGAAGAGGCTAGAGAGAGCAACGCAAAATGGAAGTTAAAGATTTCACAGTGTAAAAGGATGCATGTGATATTGTTTTACTTTCCTGATTTTGCACTACCTGGGACATCTTTTCTGGGAATACCGGCTTTTACAAAATTCCAGTGAACACAGGTTCTTGGCCCAGGTAGCTGGGCAGGCAGTTGGCAATGGTTCCTCAGTTCCAGATCTATTGGGCCACTAGACCCAAAAAAGAGCTAACAAGGGTTAGGCAACATGGTTGTCTACAGTAATGGGGTGACTAGAACTGATGGCCCATGGTATGCTAATCCTCAGGTCTTAATTTTTCAATCAGTCTTTGCAGCTGGCTCTGTGTAGACTTCTGCGAGAGGAATTAGGATTATTTCTTTCTAGACTCTATATTAGATCTTTAAACACAGATCTAGCTGCAAAGTGCAACTAAGTAGAAATGAACCCCTGCTCATTTTCTCTTTGCAGCCAACTTCTTTTATAAAAAACTTAGTCTCCAATTCAGCTAAGCCTTTAATTGTGTGCTTAACTTTAAGTATGTGCTTAATGTCAATGGGACATATGGGTAAGTACAAAACTGTGCGTTTTGTTGGATAGAATAAGTTACCTCAAACATTTAAATGTTTTGCTGAACTGAGGCCCTAGCAAATAGAACAAGAAAAAAACATGTAATGGTTTATTGAAAATAAATAGTTTCCCAGTATCAGTTGGTAAAACTAGTATTATTTTTTTTTCTCCTCATAGGTATATCAATAACTAATTTCTGTTCATCCTAGAAGGAAAGATTTCTTTGAATCTTAATTGAAATGTGGGAACTTAAACTAAATAACTGAACCCTTTGCTATTGGGTGTCTTTGATCAGAATGTCAAAGATATTTGAATTATTATTTCTATTACATCAGTGCTCAAGACCTTGCCATTAATATATATATACATATCCTCTCATCTTCACTGCATTTCTACCTTACTGTAGGAATTCAGCCAGAAAAATGATGAGGTGAGTATTGTGTATAAATAACAATGCTATAAAATCAACATATGCACTCACTAGGATGTCAGGGCTGTTGAGATGGTACCCCGCTGAGATCCTTGCCCCTAGTTTATATATGTTCTTGTTACCTAGCAGTGTTAAGGATGGTTCTAAGGCAAGAGGAGAGGTATGAAATGACAAACGCTCTCATTGCTTCTCCCATTCTTGAATCCAGGAAAATTATTTTTCATGAATTTCTCTACTTTAACACTCCCCCCCCCCTCGCCCCGCAGCTAGTTTAGCCATTGCACTTACCATTTGCTCTGAAAGAGACGGTGCCCTAAATCAACTGAGGTGAGCAGTTTTTGGAAAGCTGTACGTGGTAGACAAAAGCAGCCTGCCTTTTGGCAGCTCTCTTTCCTTTTCTGTACCTGAGCTCATCCTGTTGCAGAATGAGGTGTTACCCCGTAAAAAAGAATAAATGCTACATGCAGGCAGAGTTTTTCTTTTTCTCTCTAGCCTTATCCAAATGTAACACTGTCCTGTATTGCATCATGTTCAGCCTCTACTTGTCCTCTAAATCTTGCCAGAATCTCCATTTTTGCCTCTTCAGCTGCAATTAATGACCACACCTATTCATCCTTCTGACAAGTCTGTTCTCATTACTTCTTCATCCTTTGACCCTTCCTGGTGTCATTATCATGCTAATATCTTTTACCTTGCGTGTCTTCAGCAATGGGAGCAGTTCTTTCGCATGACTTACTACAGAGCATTACCAGAGAGAGTCAAACATTTTCTAATGTCTCACTAATGTTTTTCTTCATTTCTTTCACATGACAAACCACAGAAATATAGAGTGGCTAAACCAATGTTTCCAAAAATGTCACATCAAAATTCTTGTGTCTAATGCCTATGGTTTTATGCCACAATCTTTGCTGCATTTCAGTGTTAAAAAAAGGGGAAGGTTGTTGGCAGCTTAAGAAGTGCAATAAACAAGAGGTATCATAAGCAATGTGCCAATAATTTTCCTATTACTGCATTCAATTCCTAGTTCCCTATCTTCCCAGTTTGTTTCTTTCCCTTGGCATTTTTGGACAGCTGAGACAGTTAACGGAAACTCATGTCACTGTTTTTGTGGTTTCCCTTTCAAATTGTGATGCATAATATTTGGGTTGCAGCTATCACTGGAGGTTTTTTATTTCTTTTAAACACTTCTCTTGGAGATTTAAAATGAATCAAACACATATTCCTATAGGTCTTTCATTTTGTAAACATTCTCATCTTCAAACAAAAATCTGCATTCTGGGTCATATTTGGAGATTTGTAATGTCTCTTTAATGGATTGTAAAACCAAAGGGATTGTTACGATAATCTATTTTAAATTAACTTCCATTTAAACAATAGTACATTTTTCAAAAAGATAATCGGTGTGGGAAAATGCATTCTGATCCTCAGTAAATTGTTCTGGTAATCAATTACCCTCAGTTTTAAAACATTGTGTGCCTTATTCTAAGTCCATATTTATTTAGCTCCAGCTTCTATGCACTGGATACTGTTACACTTCTTAGGGATGTATTCGCATTTCTTCAGAATCATAAAACAGCTATTTCATGTAGACACTGAAGACTGGTATCAATTCACCTATTAACCTACTCTTCGATTAACTAGGTAGATTACTTTTCTTAAATTGCATGTTATTGGACTTTTTTTCCATAGGCTCCAAATCATTCTTTTGTTCCTTTCTGAACCTTTGCTATTTTTCAGATATTTTCTTAATGGGTGAAAATACGATCTGGACAGAGAATGCTAGCAATTATCTCGGTCATATCATGAACTCATCTCCCTCCTGCTTGACATTCACTGCTTACCCATTCAAAGCTAATGTTTTTCTCTTAGCTATTATATTGAACTGGGAGCTCATATTCAGACACTACCTATCGCAAACTCTAAATCTTCATCAGAATCATTGTATTTCATGGGTACTTTTTTGCTATTCTGTATGTGCGATTGGAACTCTTTGTTCCCAGGCAGATGACTTTGCATTTGGCTGTATTAAAGTGCATATTGTTCAGATGAGCTCACCTTATGGAATGATGCAAATCTAGAATATAGAAATGATCAGTCCTGTCATTATTTACCACTCCACTAATTTTTATGTCATCTGCAATATTTACCAGCAGAGATTTCATATTTTCTTCCAGATCATTGCTAAAGATGAACTAGCATTAGGCCAAGAACAGATTAGTTCAAATGCCTCCATAGGATTCAGATTTTGAAGCACAGTACTTTTTGAAATCAATTTAATACATCTTTCAGTCAAAGTATACAGGGGTTTGAAATAAGCTCTCCATATATTATAAAACAGTAGGGAAAGGTTAAGCTATTTTAAAAGATAAAAAATCTAGCTGACCAGGAAAGAGATTGAAAGCTATTGTTACCATCTAATAACATTTGAGGCTATTGAGTCATAAAACTTAAACATTAGCATAGAAATAAATGCAAAACCATGTGTAACAGAAAAAAAAAAAAAAAAAGAAAAAAAACAACTCATGCCTTAGAAATAAAAATAATGCAAGACAGCTTTCTCCTTCAAATGTATTAATCTGAGTAGCTGTTGTGGTTTTCATCTAGGCTAGAGTTAATTTTTATTTATTTATT
Source organism: Cygnus atratus (assembly GCF_013377495.2). NCBI lineage: Eukaryota > Metazoa > Chordata > Aves > Anseriformes > Anatidae > Cygnus > Cygnus atratus. The sequence continues at coordinate 8,001,734 of NC_066368.1, forward strand.
TTTTTCATAGAGGCTCACATGATGCTGTGTTTGAGATTTTTGATGAAAATAGTGGTGGTAACACAACGATGTTTACTTGTTGCAGAGCAGTGCTTGCACCGAGGCAAGGGTTTTCCAGCTCCTTGTGCTGCCCTGCCAGTGAGGAGGCTGGGGGTGCCCAAGGAGCTGTGAAGGGACACAGCCAGGAGAAGCTGGTCCAGGCTGGCTGAAGGGATGTCCCATACCTTATGGCATTACACTCAGCAATAACAGTTGGGGTAAAGAAGGAGGAAGCAGGGGACATTTGGAGTGATGGTGTTTGTCTTCCCAAGAAACTGTAACGTGTGATAAGCCCTGCTTTCCTGAAAGTGGCTGAACATTTGCCTGCCAATGGGAAATAGCAAATGAATTCCTCATTTTGCTTTGCTTGGGTCTGGGTGCACAGCTTACATTTTATGAAGTAAATTGTCTTTATCTCAACCCATGAGTTCTCGCACTTTTACCTTTCTGATTCTCTCCCCCATCCCACCAGGGGAGAGTGAGTGAGCAGCTGTGTGGTGCTGAGCTGCCTGTCAGGTTAAGCCACAGCAGTTGTTTTACAGTGAACGAGACATAATATTCAGAAAAACAACTTTTAGTATCCTAGGTGTATAGAGAGAGGCATCTGCTTACTTTGCCCCCAAAATACAACCAAGACTTGGAGAGCACGTGGATGCGCAGAGGCAGGACTATATATGCATTTCTCATCCCAGGAATGGCCCAATATATATGGCAGCATTACAATAACCTAATTCTGTCCTTTCTTTTTCTTAGTCAGCACAGTACACTGTGGCGTACACAGTTATCTCACATGAGCCTGCATCTTGCAAGTTATGCAGGGTTTTGGCAGAACTGTCACTTCCCTTATAATACAATGCACTTTGGGCTTGAATTCATTATTAAAGAAATAAAATTTGTCTAGGATTAGTCAGTCCAAATGCAACACTTTATGTTTAATTTTTAGTGATTTATCTGGGTCATATATCATTATTTGATATACAACAAAACTGCACATTTATCTAATCTTGTAGTAGGAAGGATCCGATTAGTATAGCAATATGGGAGTAACTGTAATAAACTGGAAATTTTGTTTCCTCTGGCTTGGATGTGACTATTTAGGAATATTATTCTTATCAGTTGGAAAGAAAAAAGGCAAAGATTTGTAAGGATTTCAAAACTGCTTGCCTAGAAAGTCCTCTGTTTCCACTCCTCTAGCCTTCCAACACCAGTCTCCCGTTATTATTCAGGAAGGTCAAATACTAAAGATTCCTACTGCCTTCCATTCTCTGCAGTTTAAATGGACAAATATTTTTCTCACTTTTTGGCTGGGAAGTAGTTTAGATTAGTCAAATAGGTGTGGTTAAATCTTGCTGGTTACTCTGATGTGTATGTCATAATCCAGACAAATAAATATGTTATCCTTTTATTGTTAAATCAGAGTTAAATCCAAAACTTGTTGTTTGTCTTAGTCATCTGCATTGATGTAGGGCTCTGAAATAATGTATATTAAACAGAGGTTGAAGGTTTATGTCTTTGTACCTTACACCTGTGGTGTTTTTTTGTTTGTTTGTTTGTTTTGTTTTTTATCATGTATAACATTTGAAACGTGACTTCAGTCTCCTGGTGTCAAATATTACAAACTTTCTTATTGCCAACAGCACAATGTAGGTATTTAAGTATTCTTCAATTTTACAAGCTTTACTATATTAAATATTTTTACTTAAGGTATAATATATGTTTTAACACTCTAGTATGTGCTACCTTGACATGATGATATCTTGCGGGTACCAGGGTTTCCAGGTGCCAATAGAATTAGACAGATGGGGTGGAACTCGTAAGAAAGCTGAGTTAAATCACGTGAATTAGGTTTTCTAAAAGTGGAAATATGAAATCACCCTTTCGTTATACTTGCATCTGACAAAATACATTATCATATGTTTTTGCTTGAACAGTGTAAAGATCATTCAAAACAGATACAATTGCAAATCAGGAAAAATCGCACTTACGTGGAGCCCTGACAATGTGATCTCATCAAGCTAGAACTTGAAATTGCAAGTGTCACTTCAGATGAGATCAGAGAATGCTTCCTGTCCCAATGATGTGACATTATCAGGTTTGAGACTATAGCAAAGGCACATGCACAATTTTGTGAACTAACAAGGCAGATTGAGAACACACTGGTTGGCAGGATATTTTAGATCCTTAGATTGCCTTGAGCTGGGCATAATTACAGCTCCATTTTATTTTTATTTTTTTTTTTCCCACATGGGAGAGCCATCTCTAAGACTAAAAGAGCAGGGTACTCACTGAAGAAAAAAATGTTGATCTTTTAATTAACAGGTTCAAGCATCAGTGTATGAACAGCTTTTGAGTGGGGAAAAAAGCCATATTCTATAAGAAATTCTTAAACAGCTGTGCTTTCATTTGTACAGAAATCATTTAACATATAGATTTCTTCTCTTTCAGTGGTGGCATATTTATGCTTGCTTAGAGAAAACTATAGAAAATTGAGAATTTACTACCATTACATTGCATGAAACTCATCCTTACATTAGGTCATTAGGAATTTTTCAGCAGTTTTTTCCTGTCAGTTTGGACTCCTGAACTACAAAGTAAACACAATGGTTCTCAGTCCTAAAGAAAGGGCAAGGGGCATAAAGCCAATTAGATTTTGAAGCGCACAGCACTTCTCAAGGAACCAATTCAGAACTAGAAGTTAGGTACATGTCCAAAACAGAACTCATGCATTAAAAGCAGTACTTGGAAGATGCTGGTGGTCACGTGAGAACTTGCAATATGAGAATGTTTTTCCTAACACTAAAAACCTTAAAGTCATGAAATACTTCTCCTTCTGATCTGGAAATTCCTTAGCACCTACAATTTGCCTTTAATTGAACAGGTGCTTATACAAGAATACCTAATTTTTTTACTTAGATGTCCTTCATGGCTTTAGCTGTCTCAGTTGGCTGAGGACCTCTGGAAACCAAGGCTTGCGAGCACACCCTCACTGTTGAAACCATGGGAGTAGAAAGTGCACATCGGTAGTTTTTGCACAATGGAAGACACAAAGGCTATTGCAGTAAAGCAGCTGGGGGAGGCAGAACTGTGAAGTGCTTTTGCCTCAATGCTATAAATAAATGTACTTAGGAGTAAAATATTATTTTATCAAACATACACATGCTCTACTCAGAAACCATGTTGTTTCATGTAGCATGGGGCTGCAGCATTTGAAATACTAATTCCATGCACAGAAGAATGCAGGTCGCTTTGCCCAACATATGCATGTAGTGTGATACCAAAATAACTAAAAAAAAAATTAACATTTAAACAGAGAGCACTCTATCCCCAAAGAACAGCATTCCACACCCCTCCCCAATGACTCCCCAGTGTCAAGAAAGAACACAAAAATTGCCAGCTTTCTACACAATGTTTGACAAAACGTGAAATTATAGCAGTGCATAACTAAGAACCTGTGGTGAATGATTTGTAGGAGCATAGCTCTTCGAGTTCCTTGTTTTTGCACAAATGTTCACATCAGCTAGAGGAAAAATATACCACATGTTCTTCATCTTAACAAACTTCCTTGCATTGATTAACGCACTGTTTTATGAGACCTGAAAGAACAAAGTTAAATGAACAAGAAGTGAAAACTTATGATGGATGTGTCCCTCACAGCATTTAGATCTTTTCCACTTGATTAAAAATTCCTAGTTCCTCTTCACTGAATTGTTTAGTTTTTTAGCAGTCTCTGTCCTGATTAAAACAAATTAGCATCAAAGATCCCCAGTTGAATGAGAAATCATTAATTGAGAAACATGCAATGCTCCTTAATTACCTTAGAACAGTCAGAGAACAAATAATCTTAGGTTTCAAAGGGGTTTGCATGCACTGTGTACCGTGGGCTTATTCTTCGTGTCTGTCGGAATAAAAGTAGACTTGCCTATACCGTTGAGGGATATCAGTACAAGCTTCAGTAAACACATTGTAGATTGTTTATCTACAGTGAAAAAAAATAAAAAAGCGATAGCTGACTAGAAGAGAGAGATGTTTCAGTTTATTATGTTGATCATAGCTTTCGATTTGCTTAGCATATGCCAACATTGACTGCGAAAGAATGAAAGCTGCTCTTTATTGATACAAATTTAAATATTTCTGAGTACAACACTTCAGCTTTAGAAGCACCTAACAAAATGTCAGCTACCTAGGAACAGAGAGTAACTGTGCAGCTTAAAATAGCAGACAAAAAGGCAGCAAACTTTCACAAAACCTAGCTCAAAAGGAAACCAAGGAGTATTTACTATTCCTTGGTGGTATGCTCTTTGTTGCACAGTTCTTCCAATAGTTGGGTTTTTTAGGCTATGACTCAGATTCCACAGATCAGCACAGTTACTGCTAGCCTTCAGAGAAGAAGGAATAACTGACTTTTTTAATGGCACAATATGCTTAACTAATATGAATATCTTAACATTTGCTTTGCTTCACCAGCTCATAGAAGAAATCCTGCAGAAAAAAAAATGGCACTCAATAGCACCAAGTGTATTCCTGGAGTAGGTTTGTTGGATTTATATTGTTTTGTCACTAAGGCTAATCCAGCAAGTGTTGCTAACTTAGACACCGGACAGCAAAATTAAATGCTATTCAGAACTACCTGAGCTACTTGGGAAAGAGCTGACTTGTACCAGTGCCAGTATCCTGTGCTCTCTCACTAAGCTAATTAGCTCTGCAGAGAAGTAAGCTATTAGCAGCGATGCAGCACACTGCTGATGCAGCTATGCCCTTCTGGTACCCAGATGTAACACACCTAGAGTTAGGCAGAGGGCTCTGCACCACACTACATTATCCTATGTAGGTGTATCCTTTCAATCTTTACATACAAAAACCCTGATGCAATGTTATAAAGTGCATGCAATGCCCATAAGATGATCCCAATGATTATGAAGAACACCATTGTAATATTTTTTAAAAGACTTTCCACATCACAGGAAAATTTTGGGCTTGCTCCCAGTTCCTATAAACCTGTGCCATTCCTCTGCTGCCAATGAAGTTTTGCTGACATATCTCAAAAAGGTGATCCATTAAAGGATTTTACCTAAATCTTACATTCTGGCCTTAGTACTCTGGCATCTGAAGGACAAGAGTGGCTTATCCAGCCCCTTATGCCAAATTTACTTTGTTTGATCCTTTTTCAGTTCACAGCCATGAATTTCTATCCCAAACTGGAAGCGTGAAGATTTCATGAGGGCTCATTCTTCTCCTAGATAACTAAAGATGGCCTCACTGTGCAGGGAGGAATTACTAACTTGATGAACTACAAAACCTCAGCAGGGATGCTGGCTTTCTATCCCCATGGCTATCTCATTCCTCAGAGGCAGGGAGGGAATGGGAGAGGTGTGGCAGAAGTGGTCTGCCACCATATCACTCCATGAAACACCACAGCTGTGCCATGTTTCTTCTTAAAGCAGCAAACTGCCTGTTGTGAGCAGTGTCATTCTGTGTTTGGAGATAACTCGCCAGGTTGAACACCCATGTTTGGACTGTTGTGAAACACTTTCTGAATTGGGGTTAGCTGCTGAACTGCCCAGTTCCAATAAGCCTGGGGCAGCCATGCCACACAGAGAGCTGTAACACACGATGCCTGACACAGCTGAGCATGGTTTTCAGGTTCACGTATTGAACATAGATGTCTGAATTATGTCCAAGTCCCATATGGTTATTTATGTCAAAATCCAGAGATAGACTACTCAGCTAGAACAGCAACAAGGTGTATAAGAGAGAACTTCTTTTCTTAGGTAGAAAAAATTCTGTTAGGGACCCAGCTTGCAAAAGGTGTAAAACTAACTTAAGTTAGAGTCTGATATTCTTTAGGAAATAATCTACATTTCTGCATATTCACTGTAATGGCACCAACAATAGCAACATCTCTCTTCCTTTACTTGATCCACTTGTAAAGAAAAATCCTCTTTAAGTTAGAGACTATATAGAAAAGCCAACAGAGCTCCAAAGTACTCCTTCTGGGCTGGTAATTTTTAAAACAAAGGCAGTTTGTTGTAACAGATCCTTGAGCAAAGACAGGGTAAATCACAAATTCTCAATGTTTCAATTTTGAGCTACCATTGAGACATACAATTTTAAAGGCACCTTTCAAAAAATGAATTTATAAAATCACTAAGCAATAGCATAAAGTCTACTATTACTAGCATCAGTGGCTTAGTGGTGAAGAGACCATAAAGCTGTATGATTTCCATTTGACGATACAGGGAGAGGCACAGTGGAAGGCAAACCATATAAAGTGGAGTCTAGTTAAAAACAGATGAGAACATCTATACAGCTATCTGATTAATTTACTTAAAATATTTTGTTTTCTTAAAAGATGTCCTTCCCCCTGCCTTCCCCCCAACTACAAATATTGCACAAAACAACCCCGCAGATCTACTGTACTAGAGAAATGTAGCAATGGTTTAGCACACCTGCTCACGTTAAGGGGTTCCTGTATCTTGATCTGTGTCAGCTTAAGTTATTAATGCTTGCATTTGAAGGCTTTTTCTTCTCAAAAGAGCTCAGAAGATCGGGAAACACTTGAATAAGCATTGGAAAAAGATAAAATGGCAGATGTCTACGGAAAGGATGGAATCTGAGGACATGGAATGTTTTGAGGGCATACAGTCCAAAATAATCCAAAATGCAATGTGGGGGAATGGGAACAATCAAAGAGTCAATTTGAACATATGCTACAAATAAAGTTACAGTCTGAGAGGTTCAGGAATCAATGAGTAGCAGGAAAGGACAGGTTTGAAGCTTTTGAAGATATCTATATAAAGTGAACAGGTGATGCTGATGCTAAGTGTAAGATGATGGAGATGCAGTAAGAGAACTGCTGAAGAAATCAAAAGCACTAATTCCAAGAACAGAGAGAGAAGTAGTTGGAAAGGAATCAGGATCAGCATGTGGCAAGGACTGCATGTCTTCAGAACCTGGATTGGATTCACAATGAGATTGTATCAAAAGAAGATGCCAACAGAATAAGCCAAAGACAGATTTGAAAGGCATGGTGGAAAGGATGGAGCAGAGAAGGAATATTAATGGCTGGGATCACTGATAGGAAAATCTGAATTTAGAGGAAAGGGCATAAATTTCTTGAAAACCTGCTGAACAATGAAAATCTTTTATTTTCAACAAAGGAAGTTAGAGGGATGGACCTGAGTTTTTTGTGGAGGTCAGTTCTGAAGAGATTCAAGAATTGCTTTGGGAATTGCTCTATGCCATGTGTTTCCATGGTTTCCATTAAGGTATTAAAAACAGGAGGAGGTAAATAAAGTCAAAGACTGTGCAGAGTAATTTTGTTGGTTTCATAGATGGGAAAATGTTTCAGAGCAGTGGAATGTGGTTTTCATAAATAGAACGTAAAACCTGTTGTGGTGTCTTTCTTAAATTCTATAAAGCTCTCTCAGAAGACTGTTTTTCTTTTTTTTTTTTTAATTTAATAAAGAAGGAACAGTTCAGCAACACCAATGAGGATTCTGGAAGAGGGTTCTACCAGATGTTAAATATTTTCATGAGATATTTGATAAGACTGTAAGACTATGATCAGAATGAATACACATAACTAAAAGATTTTTAAGAAATCTAATATATCATAGCCTTTCGGCTACACCGGAAGGATTTATAACATCATAAAACATTTTCTTTAGTGAAAACATTTTCTTTAGTGAAAACATTCACTATTTCCAATGAGGAAGGTAGAACATGAAGTGAGTGTAAAATCTCTGGCCCATTTATTATAAATGATGGATTAAAGCATGGAAATGCATTATGACCAGTGTTCTTCAGCATGGTTAAAATGGTACAACAATCGCTAACATTTTCAGACTATAATGAACATCAAAATAGTGGAGCACCTTTGAGAGCTTATGTCCTGGGCAACTGTGAATGAATCAGGAGGTGTTGCACAAAGACTACATACTTAAAGGAGAAAAATGGAGAAGAGTAAGGTAAAAATCAGTCATCTGGGAAAGCTGAATAACCAAAGATATCAGTAAGCCGAGTAGTTTAGTAAATAATGTGAATTTACCAACAATTTACCAACAAAGGGAAAGTGACCTCAACAGTATGAACAGCCAGCAAATGTTTTTGTTTTAATTGTTTTAATTTTGTTTTCCTCCACATTAATTATGCTTCAAGTTTGGGTGTAGAAAATTGTAACATCTAGCACTATTAAATAAAGCTGATACTAAATAACTTAATAACAAAAATACACTCAGTGCTCATAGTGCCTATTATTTTTAGAGCACTAAAGAGCACCGAGTACTCTCTAAACATTAATTAATTAATCTTCAATATTCCCATGTCATTAGTAAGGTTAATTTTATCATTCCCAAGTATTTAGTTAGGAAACCTGAAGCAGGAAAAATGATTTTCTAAATTCCAATGTTCTATTTAGCAGCAGAAACAGTCATCTACATTAATATGTTTAGAAAGATTTTTATATCTGACCATTTGTCTTTTTGTACTCTGGGGAGGAGAGAAGAGAGGAACTTACAGAAATAATAACAGATTTCCTTTCTGAGAGAAAGCATTATGATGCATACAATTTGGGTAGAGCTCTGTCAAAAAAACATCCACAGTAATAATCCTAAGCATTATTTTTTGTAACTATGGTTATTTTTTTTCAAGTATATTTTATAACTGAATATATTTAAAGAGTTTTAAGTCATCACATGGGAAAAATAATTTATTCTTCATGTTAACCACTAAAAATAGTGCAATAATAATGATTTTTGGCAAATACTGACCTGTAAAGTAATGTTTAACAAGAGACTCAGATCTTCAGTAGAATAAGACGGTCAAGATACCTTCTAGAGGTGTGCTTGAAGAGTTCCATGTTATTTTTTTCTTGCTTCTTGTCAAACAAAAACTCTGTTAGAAAAAAGCATTTGCTAAAACTGCACAACAGCTAAGCAATGTTTTGGTGATAACATCCCCAAAATAGAAAGGTAAACAGTTATTGTTAAATAAGTAACAATTTTCTCAAACTCCAAATTCATATAAGCTTACTGTAATATTAACTCTGGCCTTAACTTATCATTGAAAAGCTGTTATAGAAAAATATACTGAAAAATAAAGACATAAAAGGCTAGAAGGCATGTGCCACACTCAGTCTTGGACTCCCTGAAAATACTGACAGAAAATTGATAACCCTGTGAAATAGCATTACCTATGGAGTACTTTAAACCGAGTTCTGTATCATCTTTCATAAGGATAAACACATTTGAGGCTTCATTTCTGCAGAAATGACCACTAACATACACACAAACAGTCACTGATTCAGTTAAAGTCTTCAGACCATTTGATACAATATGTGAGAATATGAGGAAACCAAGAAGATGTTCTGATTTAGATCGGCTGTGAAACCGATTGTGTAACTCCATACAGAAATGCTTCCTGTGTGTTTTAAAGACTTTTTTTTTCCCGTCTTTGTTCATCATTTCCAACCATGCTTTCTTATTTTAGAAGAAGAAAGTTTTGAATATTTCAGAAGTGGTGCAAAGAATTCTTTTTACCTAAACATGACTGAGCTTCAACTAGCATGACTGAAGAAATATTGGCAAATTAAAGCCTAGGGTAATAATAGTCCCCTTTCGACTTCACAGTGAATTTCAAGGGGCCACTAGAATTTCAAATAAATACACGAATGCTGATTTTCAACATCAGAAATATCTGTAGCTATGTGGCTACATATGTAATATAGAAATATAAGTATGGATTTTGAAAGTGAAATAACATTAAATACAGAGAACATGAAACAAGATATGTCTCCAATTTATTCAAGCCCAGGTTCTGCAAGGCTGCTTTTGAGAGCTTTGTTCTTCTTAGTGTTTAACAAGCAAGCACAGCTGAAGCCAATATGGGAAGTTGTGGGTACCTGCAAGACAATAGGAATTTTGCTATTGTTGTCAGAGGAACTATATTTATTAGAAGCATGTAAATTATCCCTAAGTAGTTCATCCTTTACTTTAGAAACTACCTGACATGAGAATTGGTAAATTACAGCTTTTTATATAACTCTGCACTTTAAACCCCACCACCCGACACACTGAAAAATTAATTTATTGATTTTTTTTCAGCAATGCCAAGAATTCCAGATAGGACAACATTGCATTAAAAAAGAGAGGGATTGTTAATTACCTTTAACAGAGACTTTTCCTTTATTGTCAAGAAACCTTTCGTATGCTTTTTTTTTTTTAATGGTAATATAATTAGATACATAATGATTTTATAATTAAATTTATACTATGAAAGTTATTATGTATGAAGACTGAATGCTAGTTAAAGTGATCTCAAACTAAAATTCTTACCATCAGAATTCCATCTCTCTGCATTAGATTACTTAGAAAACAATTATTGCTGCAGATTTTACACATAGCAAATGCAAAATCTCAATGTGAATTTGTCCAAAAGTGTCTAGCTTGGGAAGATGGGAGGGGACTTTAAGAGAGCAGTCAGCTATGAAAATTTTTAAATCAGATTAATCTGAATATTCCCAATTAATGGTATCTTCATGCATTAACATATCTAGAACTTAGCTTTTTAGATATAACTGTAATAGGGGTACCATACAAATAACCTTTTATTTATTTATTTATTTATTTTCTGTATAGGTACATTAACATTCCATTACATTTCAAAGGAATGTAATGAGAAGCAAGTATTCTAGTGTGTTATTTATATGTGCACAAATTTTATTTAAGTAGTTTCAGGACTTTATAAATATACATGTACATAGAAGAAATGAAAGACTGATGAGCCCATGCTACCATGGACAGTCTATTTTGAAGAGTAATTTTGAACAGTCATAGCTGCTGAATTTCCCTCAGCAGAATCAATGGGCTGAGGGGGTTGGGGTTGAATCCTGACAATCAAAACTTCACTATGGGCTTACTTTCCAGCACAGCATTTAGTCATTTATTTTTCGTCCAACGTAAATCACACTAGGGTTAAAACAGGCCATTCAACATTTTCTGACTGTAAGAAAGAGTTCAAATGTTAATCTTGGAAAGCAGGGTTTAACAAAATTGGCTTTCTCATGAATCAGTCATAATATGATAGTTGATAAAACATCTCATCTGATATACAGAGGTCATTCTTAAAAAGCTAGGACTTGCCAACAACTGACAGAAAGTTGCTACCAGACATATCATACTATTTTTATACCTTTAAAATAGAAAGTGGTAACAGTTACTCTGAAGCTTTGGTTTGAAGTCTGTTGGCAATCTTCTGGTATTTAGGTTTGGCCGTTATATAACTATTTCTCTCTATTTTATTATTGTATGCCTTTACTAATTTGCATGCAGTTAGGGACCCTGGGAGAAGAAAGATACATTAAGAGAAAACATTCTCAGAGTGAATGAAAATGCTGAATGATCCCATAACAAACATGCTTTTCTTATACAATAAAGTAACATTTTTTACTGTTAACATAATAATAAAATGTCTGATATTTGCCCATTTCCAATGTTGCAATAAAATATTTATTCCCTTTTAAACTCATATCTGCTTTTCAAGTAATTGTAAAACTCCAGTTGAGATACAGAAAAGTAATCCTTTGTGAGTACAGTCAGAACTGCTCTACAAGAATACATGGTCTTTCTGTGCACAAGGTTTCCAGTACACTCAAAAAAACACACACTGTATATTTCTTATGTGAAATGTTTAGGCTGAGGATAATACAGAGCTTGGAAAATATTCCAGACAAGTGGTTCTTTCGTTTTCTTAAAAGTATGTATCCTATAAACCAGTTCCACTGGCTTATATTCATTTGAACAGATCAACTTGAAAACCGACAGAAAGGGTTGTTTACAAAAGACCATTTTTTTCACTCTATTAAGTAGCACTGATTGAAAGTTCCCAATAGGAGCTTTAAGAAGGAGTTTTTGAAATTTTAAGATATAAGAGATTGAAGTCAGAATAGGCAATAAAAGTCACAAAATTGTGATGTCATTATTTTAGGATAATAATCTAATTTTAAGATATGAAAATACTGAAGCAATCATGCCAGCATAAGAAATAATTATATCATAATTCATAAGTGCATAATTTATCAAAACAATAGAGCAGTCATGGTTAGATGAAACCTAATATTTCTGTATAAGATATAACTACACACTGTACAATCGTTCCTTTTTATAGTTATTTTTACACTTAGTCCTCACCCAAATTAATTAAGCTGAGTACTTCAAGGTATGAATGGCATTACAAAATAAACACAACTCACAACAGGGCTTTATTACTGCTACTGCACCACCATTGCATGCAAGTAACTATGTAGTCAACTATAAACAGTAAAATGTCATCATTTTCCTGAAATAAAAAGAACATGAAAAATACAGATATAGTAGTAAACATCAATTATCTTTTTATATCTTTCATATTTACCAAAAGTCTATCATTACATGAGGAATTTATACCTCTGTATCAGTCTCCTGTACTAGCATGGTGGCAAATTTGTAGCTGAGAAACTACACTTTCAACAAGCTCATACAAAACTACTTTCTTCATATTATACTGCTGTCAACGTGTAATGCATAAATTAGAACATGACACGTCTGCTACCTACCCCTAGCATACTCTTACTTTTTTGTATATTTGTGAATTTTGAGCAAATAAAAAGCCTGAGGGCCATTAAAGCTGTTTGCTAGGTTATATGTGGTGGTGACCAAGCCCCCAAAAGGCTAATGTCCAGTGAAAAGGAAGCTCTTTTGTCTGCTTGTTGTTGCTGAGTACTGATTGTGTGAGGATCCATACTGGATGTTGAATTTCAGAACCACCGTTGGAAGCAACTTGAATTTATAAATACATACTTAATTTTTGGTATGCAGGGTAATTGCTTTGAAAGTGAGGCTGAGATGAAATTCTGTAGCTGGGAGATCAACACCATCAGAAAACCATATTGTGCTGTTAAACAAGGGTCAAAGTGCTGACTGGGATTCATTTCTTTTGTTTGAAGGTCAGAATAATTTATAGATACTAGAAACTTTCAGTTTTGAAATGGGAGCAGGTATATTACTGTAGAGTAACAGCAAGTTAGACTTGCAATCTTGGAGACTCTCTTGGAAAAAATGCCAAACTTGATCACAAAAGAAACTTTCTCATGCTCAATCAATTTTGCTAATGAATTGCCTGGCATGGAAGTCTCACATGAGCTGTTTGTAAAATATCTCAATCAGAATTCTGAAAAGAGTATTAGGAACAGAAAAATGAAAGCCCACCCATCACTCTGTAGCAACACAGATTACATTTCTGAACCTTTTGCAAGTTAAAAAAAAAAAAAAAAAGAAATTCTGAAATAATTTTTTTTTAAATAGAATTTTCCTTTAAATATTACTTGTGGTATTCTCAGGTTCTACCTATGCTAAATTCAAAAGTTGCCTACCTATTTTGGGCAATGGTAAAAAAACACTGAAATCCAAATGATCCTCTGTAGTTCCTGCTTACTGGAAAGACATCTTAATTCTGATTACAAGGAAAGAACTGTACGATTCTCATTGTTACATTAAGCTATACAAAAATGTCCTTTAGTTTCCTGGAATTCGCTTAATTTTCAATTATACAATTTCCTTCTACATTACAAAACAATGTACAGTTTTTCCTAGTTCTGCTCAAGGATTTTCCTTGCTCTGATATGTTCAGGATTAAGAATGCTAGGTATTTATTTAATCTTTTGTTGATATCAGAATCCACTCTTTTCATTAAAGCTCATCAAATATACCTACCATAAGTTTGTTCTGCTTTGGGGCATAGTAGGCTGTGTGACTAACAGAGCACAGTACCTCATATGTTCATTCATAGATTTGCCTCCATAAAAACTGAGGCTGTAGTATAGCTTTCAATGGAAGCCATTTAAAAAGAAAACATTACAGAATATACAATTGAAGTTTTTGAATCTCAGACACAAGTTCCTTGACGTGTTGAAAGATGATGTTTTCGATTTCTGACTCCTGAACTCTTATCTTTACAGTCTGCAGGCTTCTGTTGTGAAATGTCTATCAGTGCACTTGCAATTGCAAGACCTGTAAGATAAATAAAGGGAAAACAGAATTTAATGCCCAGCTTTCCTGAGAAGACTTCCATAACAGTGTGGTGGTGCCTTTCATGCAGTTTTTATACTTTCACAGAAGAGATCAGCTTTAATTTAGAGGTAGATAACTAAGTTCTCTCTTTCTGAAATGCTACCTGCTAACAATGAAGAAACAGGAAGAGAAAAGTGCAGTTAGGAGACCAGACTGGGAATCAGGAGGGTCATGTTCTGTGTAAGTCTCCTATGGATTTGTTGCGTGATCTTAGCTTCACCTCTCTCTTTATCACCATTTTCTTGGTTATGTGGACCAGAAGCACTCTGACATGGATTTTCTCTTATTAAATGTTTATGCACTGCATTTAGAAATGGATGAAGCTAGCAAATCAGAAAGTAAGAGCAAAATGTAGACCATAGTTAGGACAAAACTGTACCCTTGAATATTACCCTTTTCAATATATGTGCCTTCCTGTCCCGATAGGTTATTATTTACCATGAATAAAAAGATATGAAAATATATTTCCAGAATGCATGGGCTTGTGAACAGAGAGTGAAACATGATGATGTTGACCTGTATTAATTCTAAATGTGGTCAACTCACACAAACTCTTCCAAACTGTGGTTAAATTGTCGATATTTCACAACCTGTTATAAACTTAACACAGCATTACAAAGGGCACAGACAGGCATGCCTAGGAAATGAGTGGTTTAAGAATTTACTATTCCATTTTATTGTTACTGAAATGTTTAATTAATGGTAGTTCTATTTTATTTTTTATTTTTTTAATTCACACAGGTGATATTTCAATGAAATGGATTAGGACTATTCACATCATTCATGTGTTATACTCCACCACGGCCACAATAAAACTGTAATAGTTATATTTGCAAAAGTACATTTAAATATACACATAATATAGGCCAAGATTGTGCTGGTTCTCCATACTCCCCAGTACATCACAGTCTCTCAAGTATCCTGAAGAATTTATGCTATTGCAAATGGTAACACTATGTTCTTTACTTCACAAAAATGTTGCAACAATTAACTAATGTGCATACAGCTTTTTGAAAATTCATAGCACTATAGTGTAAAATGCTAAGTACAATTATCACTGCTGCATTTCAGGATATGTAAGAGCCAAGATTAATTAAGTCTTTTTTCTCACATACACATACATTTCCTGGCATGAGCCAGTGATGCTTTAAATTGGACTTTGATAGATGAAATTTCTGAAATCTTCAAGGCACCTTTAAAATATCAGCTGTATCTAGTAATAGAAAATTCAAAGATAAAATCAAAACAATGCTTGCTTACACATGATCCTGGTTTTAACAACTAGGCTTAGAGAGTATGCTAAATGGAATGAATATTATTAGGAAAACAGACTTTCCATTTTTTTATAAGATAATTTAAAATATGCTTGGATGCATGATGCTAGCCTCACTTTACATAACAATTAACAAGAAGGAAGAACTATTTTCTTCAAATCTAATGCTGCATACTGGGATATGCTGGCATGCTGTTAGAGTTCCATTAAAATCAGGTCACTCTAGAAGATCATTTTTCAAAACGTCACACAAATCATCTGATGAAATTCATTTATTATGTTCTGTAAGCCCTGCATAGTTCCTTGTTATCAAAGCAATACAATTAACTGGGAGAACAATTCATTATTTCAGACTGGCGGTCTAAAGGAATTTCATTTACCAAGTCAAGCTGATGCACAGACACTGCAAGCAAGCAGAATTTGCATCAAAATATAACAGAAAAATTAATAAAAATGCTGTGGCTTAAATATTCATTAAAAGAAAAACAACACACTTTCCCTTTATTTTACAGGTTTTGTATCTAAACAACAAATGTGAATACTTTTATAGTCATTAAGTTGGAATTGTAAAACCTGTTATATGTGTTGCCCCTGTTCATAAATTATTCCATTTAACTTCCTTCCCTGAACACTGCTATATAAACATCCTACCTACCAAACCGGTATTTTCTGAACCAGTATATGGTTTCTGCTTGCTTCTGACTCTTAAGTAAGGTGGCAGAAAGGAACAGTGGAATAAGTAAACATGACACAAGCAGAATCAGTGGGTCACCTCAAATAGTCTAATTTCTCACAATTCAATCCTACCTATAGAACCAGTCCTATTTTTGAGTTTAGTTTGTTTTCCTACTAAATGTTATAGAAATAACCTGACCTAGTTCTGCGAAGCTAAAGCAATCTGTAGCTTGTTTTATGTATATATATGGAGAGATCATTAAGAAGTGAGCCCAGTCAAATACATAAGTGGAAAGTTTATTTTTGTAAGACATAATTGCATCCACAATGAGAAAAATACCAGAGAAAGCAATACGAACTTGGTTATCTTTAGCAGAACTATTGTCTTTCCTAATGGAAGTTAAATGGTAATAGTTTATTCTCAGGAAGTAAGTGTCTAATCATAAAATTACTGGTGTGTGATTTTTTTATATTTTTTATACAATTATGCAAAACAATTAATAAGTACAGGAATAAAATACAGCACATCAAATGAGATTGCCTTCAAAAGCATGTTCCCGATTTATATACAAACAGCACTTTAATTCTGCATTTGAACAAAAGCGTCGGAAAAAGTCATTCATTTTGTGATGCTCTCCTCCCAGTCTCTGTAAAAACAGGCTGTACTATATATTTTAATTTTCCAGCAAAACAGCTTCATTAGGCGTGAAAGGTTAATTGCAGGTTTAAGCGCAGTTCAGGGAACAGTGCATGGGTCTGTAGTGAATAGCACAGTCTGCTACAGGAAGGCTGAGTGCTATAAACTGTTTGCCCCGCTGAAATGTTTTACTACCTCATTTACTAACTGTCTTCTTTTACTGCTTGTATTTGTAGTTCTTCTAAACCTTTAATAGCTACAGTTTTATTTCACTGTAATCAGATTTAAATGGAAATACCCATGCTGGGATGTTTAAATGCTTTTCCTCTGATTGTATACAGCTACATTTGTACTGATGTAAAGCTACGCTATCTCTCAAAGCAGGAAAAAACCTAACATTGAAAAAGTTAGTCTTACATGCTGGCTTGCATATTTAAAACCTTTTTCTCCTCCTCTATTGTTCATTTTAATGAGAAGTACATTGAGTTCTTCTTGTTACTTTGTTAAAAGTAAGGGAACAAAGAATGACCCCAGATTCATGGTTTGGCAGGTAATTGGAAATGTTTTGTTTTTTTTTTTCCCAATTTAAATATGTATTATTCAGAGATAATAATTGGATAGATGTCTTCACTTGATTAAATTCTACACGTTTTCATTGGCACACACAATCAGAAAATTCAGAATGCTGAAGGCAGTAAAATAACTACAGCTCATGTAGATCAATTAGAATTGTTTGATATTTTAACCAATATTATTGTCATTGCTTAAGGTGACCTTAAGCAATGAAAATAAAATGACAGCTACCATACAGAGAGACTTAAAGCATAAAAAAAAACCACCTGGGTAAACTGTATACCATTACTTTAATAGCTTTATTCTTCAGCACACAGTACTATTTGCATCACGTCTTTTTGTTGATTCTTTGAAGATCTGTTCCAGTACATGCTCAACTAATAGTGGACTTAGTATTTTTATTACAAAGGATATGTTATTTGAACTCTTTTCATATTATAAGGTGCAATGTCTATGAATATCCATACAAATGGATCTAAACAGTTTGAAGACATATTGAGAAAGTCATGAGAATTACAGTCTCTAGTGTCTGAGGAAGATGACCATCACATACAGTGAAGACAAGTTCATGCTTATATCAATAAAATTAGAATTTTTATGGGGTCTGTAATTTATCATTATTTCAAGTCTATAAAGACCTTTTTTATACATACACAACACATATATTGCATGTTTATAAATGACATATTTATATACAAAAATACTTCATTAAAAATGCAGTCTTTTATTATCTATTTCTTAATTTGATCACCATAACCTTTGTGGATGCAATCCAGGACAGCATGCATTTATTCTTTATAGGAAACATATACAGTAGCTATAATGGTTATAATGACAGAGGAATAGAACTTTCAAAAAGATCATTACTGGGCAAGTGTTTCTGAATATCCACTGAAACAATTCTCTCACATTCTATACAACATTGCACTAGGTGTATTCTTATTCAGTTTAGTTGTTTGATAAAATTTTCAGGATTGTCTGGTACTTCCTATACCTTTCCTGTTTTCTCATTAACCAAACTTTTTTCAAATGGACCAACTTGTGATTAGTTTTCATGACTAAAAAGAACAGAATGTTCTTTGTGCTACATACTCATATGCCTGTGCTGTAGAGCAAGTCGTGGGGAGATAGAAGGCACATCAGGTGGAACCAAGAGAAGAATTCTGGATTTAAAGGAGTGATCCACAAAACCTTCTCCTAACCACATACAGATCTGATACTCAAATAACTACTTTCTATAAGAAAAATTGAACCACCTGAAATTCAACATTGTGCATGGCCAGAGGTACCATGGAGCTGTATCTCAAGATAGAGCTAAGTTCATTTTAATATCATAAAATGGTCCAATCCTGCATGTATATCCGAGGGTCCTGATCTAGCAGGTGTGCCTAGACAATATCCAGAAATCACAGGCTACAGGCTTAGTCATGGATAACAGCCGTCTTAAGCAACTGCCAAGAAGAGTTAAGTATCTGCGTAACCTTTCATGTTGAATTTATTTATTTATTTATTTATTTTATTTATTTATTTTTAAAGGACAAGCTGACAGCACTGACAGCACCTCAAAATCACAATCTTGTTATGGGCCTCTCTTCCTGTTTGGTGCATGGTTATGTATTTTAAGTTGACACTATTCTTACTATGAGAAAGATATCTTTAAAAAAACTAAACTAACTAGGAAATTACTTTGGGCAAGTAACCTCATCATTTCTTTTTCAGTGATAGTTTTTGCTAGATGGGAAGACAGCCAGGAGACCAGGAGGTATGGTTTTCTTTTCTTATGCATATAACTTAATTAAATAAGTAAAATATGAGACAGAGCTTAAACCATAACAATAATAAACTAAATAATGATAGTGTGGAATTAAATAACCGCACACTAGAAGAGAGGAGATGTCATGCTCTTTTGCATTATACCCTTGGTATTTAGCAATAACAGCTATCTATGAGGGGCTAGGAAACTCTATTCCCAGAATAGACTTATAAATTGCTTGCTGTCAGTTTGTGGGAAATGCAGACTATACAATAAAGGATCTTTTATGAAATGTTCAGCCTTTCCCAATTTTTCTCATTTTGAAAAGGAAATGGCCCTACATATTTGTGTGAAATATTTGTGTTCCGAGGGGCTGCTAGTGATTTTTTGTGTACGGTCAGGCAGTTTTCCCTTCCCTTTCAGTGTGAGATATTTCTAGTTTAGTTTGTAATGCAGGTCTGTGCAATGTCTGGTGCCTTTAAACTATCCAGCCAGCCAGTGGCTGAGACAGCATGCGCCGTTTGGTCTCTGGCTACAGGCAGATGGGGATCGGCAATGTGACTAAGGTGCATGCTACCTTCCCAAGGACAGCCGGAAGGTCAGAGTACATGTATGCTAGGCTAATCTGCACCAATTTTCATGGCTATCCAAGCACTTTGGGGTAGGTCTTGTCTGTTCAGCAGGACAGGCAAATACGGTAGTGACAAAGGGAATGTAGCGAGATGTTGGAGGCACCATGGAGGTAGGTTGGGACTGGTGCAATCTCATGTTGGTTAGCTTAAAGCTGTTTTTTCTCTCCTGCTTTTCTGAACTCAAGGAGCTTAATATTATAATTAATATAATAAAACTTAATATATTAATTAAATTAATATAATTAATTTAATACGATAACATGAGATTATTGAAGTTTGCTGGACTGCATCATCAGAACTGTGCGCCTGGCTCAGGGAAAGCAGTGCAGAAGGAAGCAGAAATATGCTAAAAAAGTGGGAAAGAAAGATCGGGATCACGGCTGAACCGAGCTGGGAGGTGAACTCTCATTTGGAACTGCTTAAGAGATAGTAAGTCATGAAGGGTCTTGAAGATGAATAATGATTTTTGAAGCAATAGGAAAAGGAAGTCCATGGAGCTACTAAAAATTATTTTTGTGATAAACCAACTAGTCAAGAAAATGATCTGAAATAAATGTGGTTAAGATAGCATTTGCTGAATGTGGCAGTAATTCAGAAGTAAGGTGCAGAGATCCTGAACAAGGGCTTTTGTTTTGCAGATGCAGAGGGAAGATAGTGTTTTAGAGAGGCTGCAGCAGCAGCAGAATTCAGCAAGGCTATCATGAAGCCTGGTTGTGGGGAAGCAAAGGAACCATAGTTGGCAAGAACACTTGGGCAAGACCAGAGGGACAGCAAGGGTAATGGTGCCATTAACAGACTCAAGGGAAAATAGTGGAATAAGAACTGAACAAAAAAAAAAAAAAAGGAAAATCTTGTGGCAATGAAAAAAGAAATACATAAAATAGGTTTGTAAATGAAGCTTAGGGTAACATAACCTGTTGTTGATGCGTAACGCAAATTCAGTGGTATAGAACAGGGACTTTCATTGAAGTCAAATACATGCATTTTTTACAAAGTAAACAGGAAATGGAACACCAATACTTTTTTTTTTTTTTTTTGACATTTCTGATACATTACTTTGCCACAAACTATCCTTAAATTTGAAAAGGAAAGCCCACCTTAAGCTGTGACGGTTAAAGCTTGTCACAGATTTATCAGTAATATTCAGAATACGACTGACTCCAAAGACTGGGGGAAAAAAAAAAAATGTAGTTGACTGCTGAGTCTGAAGATAAAATGTTTGTCTCAAAACCTCTTATTGACTCACTGTAGCTATTAAAATATGCTTGGGGAATGGTTAAATTTAGACCAGTTGAGTAATAGCTTCTAAAGCTGAAATACTTATCAGTACTAAATTTCAATTAATAAAGCAGGCATCAAATATAGTCAGTAAGTATATTCTTTCCACAGAATAGCAGATCTAAGCGAATTAAAGTTGCTTAACGTTTTTCTCTAAGGTGTTTTACCTTGGCACTAGTTACAGACAAATAATCTGTTGCTAGACCATTATTTTAATCCCTTTATAATTTTTGGACCTTTGACCACGAATGATGATTACAGAAATCTGCGAATGCTCTTAACTATTCCATTGCTTTTCTCAACATAGCTCATTTTATACAAAATGATGGAAAATTTTCTTTGTAAATAATATTTTTACATTAAGAAATAAGCAACAATTGATGCATAAATAATTTTGCATGTAATCAGGCTTTCTCTGCTTTGCATTTCTAGAATATAAGTTGGAATCTAAAACAGGCATGTCAGTAGCAAAACATGATGAAATTTTAGGGGTAAAAAACAAATTTTATAGGATATGTAATATTTTCAGAAAGCTATCAATTAAATACATGAATGGAAAATCACCTGTTACAGAAATTGTTATTTTAAGTTACCAGGAAAATAAGGGGGGTTGTTTTTTAACTGATGACTATTAAAAACAGCTAAAAAGAATAATCTGCTTAGAATATGTGCAAACTTCCTGCCAATTAACTCCTTAATACACTGCCACTGCATGTTACACATCATGCATTAAAATGCACGTAATTACACAGGTTTCCATAACAGACAGTAATATTTGAAACATTCAGATTTTTTTTTCACAAAAAACTATTTGATTTTCAGTTTGATAACATCTTTCCATTGAATCGTTTATTCACATGTTATGAAAAACATCTCTATTCTTGTGATGTTGTGCACCAGTTTAATTTGTTTTCAAGAAAATCACTATAAACTAATTTGCTACTCTGCAAGAATTTGGTGAGATGCATTAATCATGCCAGAATCTAATTTGGTCTTGTAAACCCATTGCTGTAGAAGAGAAAAAGATATACTTAAAGTACCAAAGAAGCAATATTTTCACTCACTTTTAGCTATACCTGGGTAAATACAAATGAAATTCTAATTGGTTTTGTTTAGAAGTTAGTATCACAGGTGGGGTTAGTTTATGAACCTCACTATAGCAATGAGACACATTTGGATTGCAAAAGCCTCCTCCAGACCAGTACACCCAAGTTTACTCATGCAGCATTATTTTACTTTGTCTCTACCTTCAGCCATCTCCTTTGAGTGGGATTCTGCATGGCAATCAGAGAAAGGTAAAGGTATGAAAACTGTAAAAATTTGTAAGCTTCAGTTATATTTTTAAAGCTTTTTAAACCAAATCCATTCATGCAAGTTGGACAGTTTAACCGCTGTGATGAAAGCTAAAGCCTTACTAAACATCCTGAATAGGATGAACACCTGTGAGACAAAGATTTACCATTTGTATCACAGGGTGCACTAGACCATACAGTGCTGAACTATCATTTCATGCAATTAAGTAATCAGAAAACCTGCATATATGTGAGTATCTGAGAAAAAGAGAGAAGTTTTAGGCATGACTGAACAATCAGGGAATAGTTAAATGGAGACAAGGCAGAGAGATTCAGTGGGGTTTGCTTCCCTCCAAAGAGGCCTTACTTGCAGAAGGTGATTTAAAGCAGATCTCTTCATGTCTGTAGAGGAAATCTGGGGTGATTAACCTTGCCAGGTGTAATTCAGTTTTTGTGAATACCTCCCTAATGTTCGATCTGGGTGATAACAAATATTTTTAGATTTGCAGCTTTACTACTCTTACACTCTATTTCTCTTGCTGCCATTCCTCAGCTATGCAGTTTATTGCTCCGATATCAGACCTCTCCTCTCCTCAAGACAAAACACACAACCATAAAGACAATAGGTTCAAGGCCCAACAGGGGCCAATTCTACTCCCACCAGAGATAACACAATACTATTTACATTATCATTTACTTTTAAGGAAGAAGATCAGAGCCGTAATCCTCAAAGATGCTGTGTGTTGCTGTTTCTCATTCTGGCACCTTTATTTTGCAGATGCTGTTTTATTTTCCACTGTCAAAAAAATTATTTAAACCAGAAAGTGATGAATACATTCATACAAACAAACGATTACAGTTCACCAGTAATTCAAAAGGACTCTCAAAAGATTAATCAGAAGTAGGTATGCTATCTGCAGTGCTTTTCCCATAATGAATTCTCACTTATAAGTTTTGCTTTCCAAGGCTGACAAAGTATTGGACTTGTTTTCCATTGCCAACATCCTGCTGCAGTATGTCATTGCTCTAACCACTGTTTGGCTTGTAATTTGGTTTTGGCCAAATAACAATGCCAGTTTTTCGGTATTCTGCTGATTTCCACAACCAGACATTCAGTACATCCCCAGCTCCATAGCCAGCAGTCACTGTGACAAAACAAACGATCTTGGGAGCATAACATAGAATTAAGTCAACAGGACTGAAAGTGTGCCCAGAATTTTGAAACATATTTTGAAATATTACTAACATGACAACATCCCCAGCATCTCTAACACAAGGTTGGTTGTAAGTTTGGTACCTATTAATGCCCAAGAATAAAGAAGCCTCAGAAGTAATCAGAAAATCTTGGTAAAACCTGAAAAAAAGCTCGGCCAATAAAATGCAAATAAATAAATAAATAAATCATAGAAATGGCCCTATCAGATTCCTGCACAGTGCTGAAAGAGAATAATGAATAATTCTGAAGGGGGCTCTAGTATATGCAGGCAAGCTATATGGCTATTGATTTATTCTTCCTGAATCTTCTACAGTATACTGAATACACTATATTATAACTTTAGCAAGCAAAATGACACACTTAGACCTGGTTACTATCAAAATGTATGGAAAAAAAATATTCCATTTCAAACAGTCTGTTTGTAATTTATTACATACCATTGGCTCTAAACAGTCAATATAGATAAATATCAGTAAAATGATAGTAGCAGAGCACAGTTTGTTTGCATGACACATGCAGATAGAGCAAATGCCTGAAACTGTGAGATACTAATACTATGATTGTGCATCACTGAAAATATATTATGTTCCCTAGGCATCCTTCCTAGCTGGGAGAGAAAAAAACAAACAAAAAAAAACAAACAGAAAACGGGCAGGAGATAGTGACAGTTACCTAGCTCTGTGTATACTCACACTCCAACAGCTGACAAGTAGCACTCATTTTCTAATTTACCAATCCTATTTTAAAATTTGAAATATATATACCATATTATGGTACAAATATTACAAAATGATAAGTTTCGTCATTTGAAAAATTCCTGCACACCACCATTTTATCCAACAAACAAGGTAAAGTCTCTCACTCATTTTTTACTGAACAAGACTTTTGCAAATAGATGGATTTGAAAATAAAAGGTAGAAATCAGGTGAAAGATAACAATCCAGAAGTTCTCATAAAGCCAATTTCCTAGCAAAGTCAGCTCCCAGAAGATGTCAGGATAAATAAAACAGGTACTGAAGAGTTTCTACAGCTGCCCTTCCTCATCACTAACCATGGGACTAAGAAGTGGCAGAAATGAAACCAGAGAGAAGATGATGCAGCAAGGGCGACTTTCTGGTTAGGCGTTTCCAATGCCAGAATCATTCTTTGTGACAACAGGCAAGATTTAGAGCAATTCTGTGCATTGTTCTTCATGTTATTTTCATCTAAAAGTGAAGCACTGTATAAAGTGCCATGCTAGCTTTGTATTTCCAGGATGTGATTAAGAGATATTTTTCATTTGTGTATTTTCAAAAAGTTTTTACTCTGTGATGAAGGAGAAATAAACCTTCAGCAGGACATTAGAATTCCCTCACTTCATTTTATCTAAATCTCCCATCTGTTTTTTAAAAGCAGAAATTATGTTGTCTTCTACTTTCTATTGAACTGCAGACCTTTTCCCCCTCTACTTTTTCCCATATGCTTTTTGATCACATGTGGAAAACTTGGCTTCATCTCTCATTTTCTGATCTTCTGTATTTCAATTATACTTTAATGGCTGTATATACGGTGATGATGACACAAGAGTGTGTTGTGAATGAAATCTGTTTTGTACTATCCCAGCTTCTGAGAAGTGCTACAATTTGAGTTGCTTTCTTCTGTAGCCTCTGAAGTGCCTTCTATAATATAATAATGCAATAAACCCTGAATCTGCTCTTCCCTTTGCAATGCAATCCAGCATTCTGTTTCCCATAATACTGCTACATTACGATTTGCAACTATAAATAATTATCCTAAGTTATAAACATAAAATATAAAACTTTAGAGCAATGCCATTAGACACCATACACTTGAGACTCTGAAGAAACTCTAAGCAAACAATAATTTTCATAAAGAATAGAAAAGACGGTGATAATGAAAAGCTTGTTTCCTGCTTAGGACTAGTTCCAAAAGCTTGCCACAAGCTTAGGTGCAAAGAATTGAAATGGTAGGTAGCACACCACACCTTGTTTCTATCTTAAAAGGTAAGGGGAAAAATGGTTGTGAGAATAGGATTTGGCAATGTGTGAGATTTTATAATGCTAATTATCCCTCAGACAGGTCAGAGATGAGAGGGACTTCTTGAAATTTCTACAAGGTTTGTGTTCAGATGCATGAGCATTTGAGTTGGATTTGTCTGCTCTGTCTTGTCTGGACAAGCATTCAATATAAGGACAATGGAATATATAGGATTCCTGGCTTTTCTCTATACTATTTTTCATTGCCTTCCCTCCAAACAGCTCTTCATCTCTTCATTTTCTATTCTTTTGCTTCTTGTTTCATTAGTTGTGAGTCACCCCACTTTTTAACTGCCTTTACAAAGTACTTATTTTTCTCTACCTAGACTTTGAATAATCAGGAATTCTCTTTGTGAATCTGATAGTTACTCAGATTTTTCTAATTCCCTTCCACATACGTTCATCTCTCTGGATTGTAATAGCACAAGGAGGTAGTGGTATGGCAGGTTTTAAAAACTGCTTGCATCTCAACAATCATATTATTTGTCCTTCTGACTTCTCATTTTAGTGAGAAATTCTTTTCCAAGAAAAATCTACTATTTACACAGAGAGATAAAAATAACTGTTCATATTTGAACTATGATCTAAATATTTCTTTGAGAGTGATGGAGAAGATTGTGAATAATCTAAATACAGCCAGTCTTATATTTAATTATTTCAGCCCTATAGGTGCTTTAAAAACAATATTTTCTTTCAAGAATTTAAAAACTGTGTGCTAACTAGTGCACATTTTTCTGCAACTTTTCATCTTTGATGTGTTCAACTACTTTCTCTGCTCATGCTGCAAAAGGGATGGAAATATTTAAATAAATATATATATATATGTATTTTTCCCCACTGGAATGGCTTCAATTATACAGCTATCATTTGTGCCAGTGAGAGACATCCATGAAGCTGCTGAAGGTCTGCAGGTGCTGAGGAAGTGTGGTTTCAGACCTCACCATATACAACAAGATGGATTTCAAGGGGAGGCTAGGAGGCTCTTACAGGAAGACAGACTTTGGGTTGAGGCACATTGCTGCTATGCTCAGCTGAAGGTGCATACGCTCAGGAATTTAGACAACTGGGCACTCCATCTGGGATGAAGTCAGGATGCAGTCTTTGCATTTTCACCTGGCATATCTGCATTTGCATCTGGTCCAGACATGAATTCTTTGGTGCAATAAATGTGTAACCATATATGAGCCTATATAGAGACCTAAGGCTTGGTAGGAGAAATGTGGCCCCAAAATTGAAGCCCTGACTTGAACAAAGTTGACTTTTCAGATTTCTTTGAAATAATAGCTCTTTCAAGTTCTATTTTAGAGTTTTCATTTAAAAAAACTTTTTTTACTGTCTTTTCTTTAGTGGTTCAGATATGAAGACAAGAGAAGTGTCCAGGGAAGAAAAATAGCATTAAAATACTGAGCTTATCATCTTCAAAGTGTTACACACAAATTAACTACTACATGCTAATAAACTGATATGCTTATTTGCCTAGGCTTAGTGCAATGACTGTGTTTCCTAATGCCATCATTCAATGAGAGGTGGTTTGGTATCACACCAAAGTCAGGACAGGTCTTTAAAAATATAAAGCACTTTTATTTATTGCAAATTTGTGCAATCCCCCTGAAAATAATTCATTTACATTTAGAGTACTGAAACTACTTGCAAAAGGCAACAACTTTTGGAGAAACATTCTAAAATCAATATATGTTTTGAGTTACTGAAAGACTTTAAGAATAGGGAAAAACATTACAGATTGTATTTGGCTATGTGAGATGAGGATGGAGCTTCAGATATTTCACCTGGGATGACTAATGTGTTCTGTGTAAATTTTATAGGCATTGACCTCCCACAGCATCTACTCAGGCACAAATAGCACAGAAAGTCCATTGAAAAAAGGTTTGTCCCCTCTGTGGGGTTGTCCCTTCCCTTGTCCTTTGGGGAAAAAGGTAACACACTAAACACTGTGTCTGTGGGCTGCCCAGAGGACCACGCTCCATGGTCAGTTGTATGTCATGTGTAATTCTGTAGGTTAGATTAGGTAGATGTTTGTACATCGCACCTTGTAATGAGGTCCCAAGCAACAGTGAGGCCTCTGAAAGCCTCAAGAATATTAATAATAATAATAGAAATAATAATAAATAGAAATGATACTGGTAGCATCAGAGGTATTTGTGAAGCTTTGGAATGACCACAAGAAAGCTGGCATAATATTACTGGTACAATGTATACTGAAACAGCTTGGAAAAAACAATTTGGGAAAAAAACACAATATGAATATAATGAATGAGCCTTTATTCCAGATATGAAAGTGTTTCTGATACTGACAAAAGAAGTTACAATATTTATCATTCTAGGATCGCAGGGGACAAAACAACAATATTAAATCATGAGAGGTTTTATTTCTGAATTGGCATTGTTTTCTTTCCCTTGTGATACCAGAATGATAAATGCTTTGCATTGTGTAGAAAAGAAAAAATTTGATGCTGGCTGTGAATTCCATATATTCATGCTACAATTTTTGAGAGGTTTGATGAAATCCTAATAAATACCAGTGTTTACATTAAAGGTGCTAGTAAGCATTTTTATGTTGTTTTTTTCCCCCCTCATCTGCAGTTTTATTTGAGAGTTCCCTTCCTCATATTATATTTTCTACAGCAGATGAAACAAGATTCAGTTATCAGAGTTCTTAGGATAACTGGTGGGAATATTGCAGAAGCACAATGTGATCAAAGCGGATGGAAAAGCAGTTCCCAAATGACTAAGGGCAAAACTGCATCAGTCCCAGAACTGCAGAAAGAACTGAGGTGTATGAGACATATTGAACACTTGCATTTGAATTTTTAATTTTGAAAATAAATGTCACAGCGTTTTCATGAAGAATCTGTTTGTCCTGAATGCGACTCATCTGCTACTCCTTGCTACAGATTGTATCTTTTACTTTTTGTCTATCTTTAGCTCCTGCTGACACTCTGGCGGTTCCAACCTCCGATAGGAAGTTATGGGGGTCTTTTTGTTTGTTTTTGTTTTTGTTTTTTAATATTTTTCTTACATTTTATGTATTTAAAAGCTAACACAATGCATTCTGGTGATAGCACAAGAGTTAACGTGCTTTGTTGCTAATATTTTCAAATGCAAGTAATATCTTCTGTTTGCACAGTTCCAAACGAATATGGTGCATCACTGTGCCATCTAGTGTGACTCAGCTTTGAGAGCCTCAGGGCTTGGCTCTGCCTTTAGTGCCCCAAGTCCACTTGGCTGAGTTTTTGAGCCAATAAATACTGCATGTGTAAATAAATATATAAATAGTAATCTGATTTCCAAAGATACATGTGTATGACCACAAGAAAGGATTATTTTATACTGGTGCAATTCTATGCATGCTCTGGGTGCCAGGGAAAAATTCCTAGAACATAGACAATTTTATCACACAGATTTCAGCTACTAGGTAAGATACAGTTAAAAATAATATTCAAAATTATATAAGATGTATTTTTTGCATGTTACATATAACAGCATGCATGGATAGAATGGCTCTTTAAAATAGCCAGATGTGTTTTGATTTTCTTTTTCTGTGCAATTACTATTACTGTTTCTGAGACATCTTCTTGCAACCTCTGTCAACCCCAGTAAGGGATAAGGTCCCACTGTTTTGGGTATAATACATGAGCTGCACCAAAAAGTTTACAATCTAAACAACTTTCCACTGTGCTTAAATTTATATGCTCAAAGAAACGTGCTCAGACCTGCTTAACCCATGGGCTGACTATGAAAATTTAGCTAGATTTTTCCCTTACGCAATAACTTACTAGGCCATAAAAGTTCTGCAAATCACTATCAACTCGCAGTTACACTGTATAGTTTGGAGGCCTCAGATTATGTTTCTGACATCCTGTTACACAGCTGCTATTGAGCAGACCTTCGTGAAGAGCTATGCTAATGAGATACAAGAAAGAACACAATCTACCTCACTCATGGCTATCTACATTAGCCTTGCATTTCTAACACAAGTAAAAAATACTATTTTACATTTAAAATTGTCAATATAAATACTGCATAGTTTTAAGGAGCAGTAAGATCTCATTAAACAAAGGTTTGTTGTTGTTGTTGTTATTGTTTCAGATAAATGGACTAAGTTATTGTAAAAACTAATAAATGCATAAGTTGCAGAATCCAATGACTTGTATAGTCAATTTTAATATCAGCATGAGTTATTTTAAAAATAGTTTATGCTTAGAGTTGAGCATAGAATACCTACATAAAAACTATTTGTAGTTTTGACCAGTTACAACATTAGCACAAAAATTCTGAGAAACTTTCCGTAACCACACAAGCTTTGTGTAGAAAATCACACATACAGAAGTTACAATGAAAAGTCAAGAAGTTTCCAGATTTTGATAGATTTCTGGCTGGATGTGTCAAAAGATAAGCCTTGACACTGGCAGGCAGTCTCCCTTGAAAGTTTAGTTTCCGTATACAGAGATCTTCAGGTAAACCAATTTCTACTTTCACCTCTGCCTCCAAAAGCTGGTCTCAAAGGACTTCATTTCAGCCAAGGCCTGTCAAAACCCCCAAATGCTTCTCATTACTGAATTCCTTCTGTATGTTCTCTGTCAGCTGTGTTAAAATAATAAATTCACAACTGATTGATTTTTGAAAAGGGATAGTGCCCCTTCTATTCACCCACTGATTTGATTATTTCAACATGTAAAATTGGGGGCATATTTAAAATTGTTGAAGTCCTTGCTTGCCATGCCATTTATGGGGCTTAAAGTAGCTGCAGGTTCAAAAGGTATAATCAAATCATTTTCAGTAGGGTGTCTACGAGATTTTCAGGGTGTGCTCCATTCAGTGCATATCCTTTTCAATCATTAATATTACTGGTAATTCACTTGCAGGTATCCAGCACAGATGAGTTGTCCTGGTGTTTTTAATTGATGCTATAAAATAATAAAGTTATATACTGTATTCTGATGTATCTGGGAGGAAATTGGAGCATCTCTAAAATTCTTAGAGAAGTGATTCTATACAGTTTTTGTCAGCATTGAGGGAGAAAAATCCCCCTCCCTCCCCCCCCCCCAAAAAAAAATCATACTGCTGGATTAATAAGGCAACAATGGTTATATTACAAGTAGAAAAGGCTCTTTTAAAACTGTATGTGTAGATGGAGCTTAGTTTAGATGAAACAGTTACAAGAACACCTTAATGGAGGACAAGAAAGCAATTAACAACGAAAAGTCACTGATGCAAAAGATAGCCATAGAGATTAAAATCTTATTGAAACAAATGCTTCTTCATTTGATCATAATGAATTGAGCTGAAAGATCTCCAAAACCAGTTCACTGAACATGTAAGAAAAAAACAATAATTTGTTACTCAATTATAGTACAAAGCTTTCTGACCAACACATTGCTCTACAGCACTAGGTAAATAGAAATAAGAATCTCGGGGAAACTGAATTGCACAATAAGAGAATTAGACACAGTATTATTTGAAATTGCAAAGAAGTACTTGTGAAAATATATACAGATATATCAATGTGTACAGTGCTTTAAAAACACTGGAAGAATATGCTTTATCCCAAATGGGCATAGCAGGAAGGATAAGGTATTAGGATAGATGAAGCTAATAGTTCAGGGAAGAAAGGCACAGTGGTGTGAGCATAGGGCAAGCTGGGAATATTCTAAAACAAGAGAAGTTGCAGAGATGGGAAGTGTGAAAGAGAGAGAGACCATTAAGAAGTAAAGATTGCGAGAGGCACATTACATATGTGGGAACAGACTGTTAAATTAGAGAGATCAGGTCAAGATAGATTGGGTCTTTGTAATGGGGACAAAGGTCTCAAACTCATCCCCTTCGCCTTTAGGCACCTAGCTGATATCTGAGCCTGGAAGGTACCACATCAAATTTGAAAAATAAGTGGAGGGAGGCATGTACAAAGAGGAATCAAGATTGAAAGTGGGCTAAATTGTCCTTTGCCAGGAGGTTTATGAAAGAAACATGAGTGATTAAATTAGTAACATATCTAAAATAGTGTGCACAGATTATGTGAAACTGCTATATAAGAGGTTAAAGTGGGAAACATTAAAAGACGTAAATATCTGCAAAAATAGCTGTCACCAGGAAATGCTATTAAGCAAGGTATTTATGATGTACCCTTAGCAGGTCCCATGTTCTTCTGTATTGTCATTTATGATACAATTATGGTAAAATGTAGTGATGGCAGAAGTAGACACAACAGAACAGTCAGCAGTGAAGATGGCATTCACAGAAAAAAAAAAAAACAAAAAACACTGTTTTTTAAATGAGGCATATTTAATTTTTTATTTTTATTTTTTCTTGTTGATGCTTTGCCCCTACAGCCAAATATCAAGTTATTTGTCTAGAAGCCATAATGTGGGACATACTGAAAGAAAGCAGTGGCTTCAGAAAGGTTTTCCAAGCCAGTGGTCAGGTAAAGGGAAATCATTTGATTACATTTTGGAAGTTCTAAGGAAGGAAAGATCGTGTGATAAAAAGACTCCTTTACTCTTCCAGCAAGAAAGATTTATCATCCAGGTGTTGTGCCCAAATTCAGGAAAGCTAAATGAGGTGAAACTAACGAAACTTTGATAAACACATTATCAGAGTGTGTAAGCCAAATCATTCATGTCTTAAACTCTGGAAATATGGAATCAAACAGAAACTCTGAAAGGCCAAGAGACTTGGAAGAAGATCACCAGCAGAAGAACCATGGCAGTAAAGCACTGGGAAAAAATATACATAGATGGGAACAATTACAAGAAAGTCAAAGTGCTTGGCTAAAAGTCAATAATATATATAATTATTCCAAACATATTTCACTAATAATTTGCTAATGATTTTTTCTGTCAACATCACAAACTGAAGAAGTCTGAAAATATATTTCAATAATTTCAGGATGAAACAAATTATCTGAAAATATGGATTTCTACACTGCCTAGTAAATAAATTATCTCTAGCAAATGAAAGCAAAAACATGAAATAGGCCTCTAGAGGAGAAAAACAAAATTGAAATCATCAAGCTACCTATATGTTTGGGTTTGTCAGTCTATAAAATATCAACATAAATCCCATCTGAAATTAAGCTGTAAACATCTAATATTATCAGATCACGATCTACTTGCACTTCATTCACCAAAGCTTTGAAGAAACTCAGTTGTGTGTTCACGCTGCATGTACATTTTCTAATATTCCTACTGATGTGCTACAAGCTTGATGTTATTAGGCCTGATGAACCTTGTTCCTTAATCGGAACAAAGCCGAAGGGTAAAATTTAAGTATAAAGAAAAGACAAGTCAAAAGGAAGCAGAAATATATTGCCTACAGAAAGGTCTTCCTACGTTTTGGGCACTATGTATAGAACCTTATGTGAATCAAGCGATATAAAAAATCAGTTGTAATTCCTATTTAAAAGGGAAAAAAACAGGAGGTAAGTGTGGGGGAGGTGGGGAGAAATTGAACTGCAGCCATTCAGAGATACCTTATCCAGCGATCTTCTGCCAAAAAAAAAACCTGTACTCAATGCCAGAAGTGTACAAACAGGAACCAGACAGTGAATATATAGTAATATATAGTAGAAATTTGTGATTCTTACTGTCACAATTAAATTGGTTTAGACATTTTCTGCATTACAAATCTCCTTTAATTACATTTTGAAATTTTTCAGTCAATGGTTGCACAAGGTATTCTCTTTGTTATTCTCCTGTCCTCAGCATAAAAGGATCAGCAGACTTTGGTGCATGGTCCTCCACTGTCTAGACCTGTCTCTAATAGATTGTCCCTTGCCCTCCCTTGAAGCATATGATAGAGTGAACCTCAATACTGCACTCAGAGCCATTAGCAGATGAACTCCATCTCCTCCTCTTAAAAAGGAATCTTTGAGGGTAATTGCTTTGCAAGAATAACAACTTCCTGTCAAATCAAAAAGGGGAAGGTAAGTGGGTAGAGACTATGGTGGAATCTCTACTCTGCTCTCGTGAGACCCCTCCTGGAGTACTGCATTCAGCTCTCGGTCCACCAACATAACAAGGACATGGAACTGTTGGAGGACACATTGGATGGGGCTTTGAGCAACCTGATCTAGTGGGAGGTATCCCTGCCTATGGTGGGGGATGGAACTAGAACACGATGGTCTTTAAGGTCCCCTCTGACTCAAACCATGCTATGATTCTATGATTCCAGCACTGAATGATTTTCCTATCTGTTAGACTTTATTCCTCTCGATTTAAGAAATATTCCCAATGGAAACATCCAACTTTTTCGCAGGTGTCAGGACCTTACAGAGACCAATCCTGTCAACAGGGGAAGTGTCTGTCCTTTTGTGGAAGCATCTAACAACATTTCTAGTAGATCCATGACTTATACATTTTTTTAACCTTTCCTCCAGTTGTCTTCCACAAAGATATTTGTGGAAAGATGTGATCTGCACACAGCTTTCAGGACACTGAACATTAGAATTGTAGAATGACCCTCAAGTATAGCAGGCGTTCACTTCAAACCAATTTTCCATCAGCCTTGATGGGACTGTGCACACAAAAGCTTTCTTCTTTGCAAATCTCTTTCACAAACCAAGGCTAATACCTTGGCCAGTGTCTAGACCAGAGATGCACAACAAGGAATAAAGGTTTTTATAAATTCTGACAGAAGGGAAACCAGTATTATAAACATACCCATAACAAGGAATTCACTACTACTGCAGCATATAAAATACTATTGTGTTAACCAGTAAGCAATTGTAAGGTATATATCAGGAGCTGGAAATTCTTTTTCCAACGCTCTGGGAATATACAGTTATAAAATAGCTTTGAAGCAGGAAAACATTGTAAGCATATCCATATGTTTTTAACCTTAAACAGAGTTATCTATCACAGTATATTCTCCTGTGCTTTGGTACCAGTATGGGAAAGTTTATTTTAGACTTTTAATCTGATCATGCATACCCCTAATTGTTTAAACTATAATTATAGAAGTTAAATTGTTTTGCCTGTTATGAAAAATGAGACAAAAACAGAAATTAAATGCATGTAAAATAATAGAACTATTTCAATGGCACTAATTGCAAAACAATTTTAAAAAGCAGCTTTTGATGAAATAATTGTTTTAATTACACAGTATACTTCGGTTTACCAACTATAAACACTTCAGCTTTTAGCACTAAGATAATTTCATGTGTAATGTTTCGCCCATTTTATTTCAAAATGTAAATAAACTAGAAGTATAAATCACTGCATAATGACTTTGGAACAAAAGAGGAGGAAAAGTGGTGATCTCTGTACGTGTAATAGTATACTACCATAGTATATTGCTAATAGAGATATCTAAATGCAAACAGAACTTCATCTGTTGCCTAGAAGAAACCTTAATACTGGGGCAGTGATAACAAGAGCAAACTTTTAGTTGTTCAGAAATGTCATCTGCCTGCTGAGGGCTCTGAGGTCCCCCCTGTTGTAGAGCAACTGAACTGATGTGGTCTTCTAGCAGGGAATTATCTAAGCAGAAGTCCTCACAAAGGATAATGTTCCCATGACTGCCTGCCTTAAACTCACAGATTCATAGATGGCTCATTTCCAAACTAAAATGAGATGCTGCTTGTCTGCACACTGTGGCGGAGCATAAATTTGCCATGGTACATTGTCCACTGTCTCAAGAAAGAATAAGTGCAATAATTCTTATCTACACGGCAGCAACTTTTCAATGGGACGGTCTGAAAGTTTCCTTTTGGGGTTAGACACTTAATAAAAGGTGTTAAAACTCAAATACTGTAGCAGGGAAAATTTCTTCAATAGAATTACTTTTAAAGGTAATTTTGATATCCCCAGCCAAATATCTCATACCTGGTATTGTGTTTACTGTCAAGTAGACACAGTCATAGCAAATGTCTGATGACATTTGGTAGGAAGAGGAGGGAAAAAGGAGATATTTTTGATAAGAAATGAATGTAAAAAGGAGACATTAGAGAGACATTGCACGTGTAGAAATGCTCTGGCAGAATTGCAAACATTTTTACAGTTATAAAGCACACAAATCTCTTCTCCGTTTAAAAATATGCCTGTAAACAACTACTTCATATTATTCTGTGAAACAGCTGCAGTAACAACCTCTTGTATTCCCACTGCTTGCGAAACCTCAACAAACACCAGTGAGTAGGTTCCCCCTTCACTAAAAATCACACTATTACATTTATGAAATTACAGAATGATCGTTCCTTCACAAGACAAAGAAACATCTTTCTGTGCTCTGACTGCTGAATTGGTTACTGTAAATAGAGCAAAAATAGAGGAATTGCTTGGCAGGATTTTAAGTAGTCTCTTATCTCTAGACCACATTCTCACTTGTACTGCACCTTAGTACATGCACAATAGTTTCTTGTTGGCCTTGTAATCCACCAAACTATTTGAAGGATGCCAAGAACTGATGTATCTGTTTAAACTTTACCAGCTGGTAATTGCATTTCAATTTTTTTTCTAGCTGAAAAATTTATCTCAATGAGCATTTTTTTTTTGTAAGGAATGTTATTTTAAACAGAACTAATGATTAATTCATATTTTCAGCTCACAGAATTTCCACACTGCCCTTGAAATTTGTTCCAGCATGAGGGGGGGAAAAAAAAGTGTCTACAACACATTTAATTACAAAAGCTAATGTTTAAGCCATCAGAAAAGCTATGGGTCATATCCTCAGCTAGTATTAATGGATGGTCTCTACTACAGGCAATGGGTTAATCCCAATTTTGCTAGCTGGGGTTCTGGTTCTCTTGATAGGTCTATCTATTCTATTCTAGATAGGTCTATCTAGCAAACCACTGAGTCCTAATTATTCTTTTAGGGTTATCATTTCACAGAATTCCTGCTCTTCAGCTGGAGAATTGTTTTGTTTGTTTGTTTATTTCAGTTTTTAACTTTTTTCTATCATTTGTCAAGTATCACAAGTCAGCTGAAGGTTTTGTTTTGTTTTCTTTTCTTTAAGCATCAAGGGAAATTGCTGACATTCTCACATTGTAATAGAAAACCAGTAGTAACAGTTATAGCATGATGTCATCTTAAAAGACAAAAACAAACAAAAAAACCTCTCTACCAACACACTTTTAATCAAAGAGATTTCCTTCTATCTTGTGGCAGGCAAATAAATGAAAATAGATTCACAGTCCTTTTGGACAGCTGCATTTTTCACAGCTATATCATTTACTGAGAGCTTGCGCTAAGGTCTGTTTCTTGAGCTGACCTGCACTCTTGTCTGCTCCTTTTCCTGCCTTTTTTTCACATTCACTCATTTCCCTTTCCACTGGATATTGAGTCTACGGGGGACTTAAAGTACAGGATTAGGAGGTAGGAGACTATTCATATTTCCAGATCTGCTATACATTCACTCTGTCTCAAGGAGAGACTGTGATTTAGATTTTAACCTGGATTCCTTGAGGTAAGTAATAAATCTCTGTTTTGGCATGGAAATACAGGCAACTTTTCTATAACCAAGCAACTTCCATGGCTGCCTGAATATGAAGTCACTGAAAGCAACAGGTGGCAAAATAAGTTTCACCTGAAGTCATTTATCTTCAGGCACCTTTGCAAGAGTACTATTCACTTTCCCAATTTCCAAAATAATGACATTACCTCTTTTATTTAATTTAAGGAATGCATTGTGTTTTAATTCATAGATTTAATATGGAGATGCTAGATGAAAGATGTTAAAGAAAGTGAACCAAGTTTTATTGTTTGTTTGTTTTTGTTTTAATTAACAATTCACCTTTAAGTCTTGTTACCTCCCACTTCAATTGCAATCACTGCAGTGATTAGAAACATGAAATTTAATCTTTCTCAGGAGCTTCTACCTACTCTGTGTGCATGTCTCCGTCAATGATATGCATGCAAAATACCTTGCTATTTTACTTCTTAGAACTATAACTCTTTAGTTACTCAGTATACTCTATATTCCAAACAAGGTAAGATACCTCTTTCCCAGTTGCTTTTCTGCAATATATTATGGAACACTGGTCAGAACTGTACAACATAAACATTTGAAAAAAATAGTCATAAGGTTGATATAATCTCTTTACATAGACAAAAGCTTCTGATCATTATGGGGCACATTTTCATCACTAACAAAAGTTTATTGGCTATATCTTTAAAACTGACAGTGTCTTTCAGGATCTGTCAAATGTATCATAACATAAGCTATCAAACTGAATAAAATATAAAGTGCATACTTCTTAGAGACATCACTTCCAAGCAAGTAAACTTTTATCTTATTTTTGAAAACAAATGTCAAACCACTTGGAACAGCACTTTTAAAAATATGATTTATCAAAAAGGCTTATTTTACAGGCTCTGAGAACTCCTTGAAAACATCAGGGCTACCACAACTTTTAACAGAGGAAGTCATAAAACAGGTGAAGGATGGGAGCAGGTAAGACAGAATCATGGCCCCTGTGCTCAGTCAAATGTGTCTGCAATTGGTAAACAGCTCTGAGAATTACGTATGCTACAGCTGATGAAACACTCTTGCAAGTTCCCAATTCACATTCAACAGATCAGATGTTTGTAGTGTAATAGATTCTGCCACAGTAAGGTGCCAGTAGTGATCCTGTGCACAGAAGAGTGCTCTCAGTGTGCAGACAGCTGAGGACCTCAGGGCTGGAATGAAGAGGCTGATATGAGAACAGTCTGGCAATGCAAAAACATAGGGAGGGCTCTCTTAAGTAAAGTCTCTTCATTATATAGGAGTCATAGCATATGATATTGCTAATTATTTACATGGTTATCAATATATGACATCGTTCTTACACTATCTCAAACATTAGAGATTCTCAAGTTGATTTCCAATTAAAAGTAGTAGTTGCTACTAAGCCTGACCATCCTTTTGGCTTTACAATATTCAGGTTAACTAATACAAACTGTTCTACCCTGTGCGCTGCGCAGACTCTCCTTAAATTCTTCCCTTACTTTCTGGGTGAAGAGGTGGCTGCTAACTGCATCAGAGTACTATATTTGACAGTCTGAAATGAAAGACAGTCCAGCTCAGTTTCAAAGGTTGTTTTTATGCTCATGCAGCTTCAGCAGCCGGACTGAGGTGACTAGACTGTGATCATCTAAGCTGCTTCTGTAGACCTCAGAGGAGCAGGGCCACCTGAAGAGTGAGATTTAAAAGACTATTTTATTTTGAGCACATGTAATAGAATAGGACAAAATGTCCCCTCCAAGTGCTTCATTCTTTAGGTTGACTATCAAGGAAACTTAGATTAGATTAGATTAGATTAGAAACCTAACTTCTGGAAGAATGTATGTGAGAGCTCCCGGTTATTTTGATATAGAACTGGTTAAGAACAGCTGTGAGAGCAGCCTTCTACAGACAGCATTAAAGACAGTTCTTGCTTCAGGCAATTCACAAATTAAGCTAGACTAAAATCCCATTTCAGCTATAACACTATTTTAAAAGATGCTTTTTGGGTTCATATTATACATCTTAATGGAAGAAGGGTGCCATATGGAGGAATTTCATTTTGTTAAGAGATATTCAGTGCTCTTATCTTCCCTATAAACCACGTACAACAACTGAAAGCAAACATAAAGCTTATCATATATTTTTGCAAGCAATTGCCATTTTAAATACAGAGAACTTTATTAATATAGCAATGGGATATAGAAACATGAAAGTGAGAGATGTCAGAGTAAAGGCTCCTTTAACTCAGCTAATGCCATCTAGCTGTATGCAGTTATCTTGCATTTATTGGTTTGCATATATGGATCATGGCTCTTTAAAATGCCATGTATTATTTTCCAAAGCTCATTTGTAAACAGAAATTGTAATTTACCAAATACCTCTGGCATATAAAATAATAGCTAACACAACCATATGACGAAATTGCTGTCAAGTTGTTTACCAACTGTCCGTCCAGCATGATCAAATGTGGTCTTGTGATTATTTTCCCACTTTTTTGGTGAGGAAAAAAAAAAAAAGACTTCCAGTTTATTGTTCCAGTAGTCTTTGAATTCTGGGAGTACAGAAATGTTTGTAACCTCCTTGGCCAAACAAAGGGTTTCATAGTTTCAAAAGTGAATCTCATCAAACTGTCCAGGGCCAAGTGGTGTTATGATATGATGATGGTGAAATCCTTCAATGAGAATGAGAAGAAGGACCATTCTTTGGAGGATGGCTCCACATTTATGACAAAGTAGAGCAGAGGCATGCAGCTTTAGCTCACTCCTATCTAGCCAGAATGCTGCTGCTGCTGCTGGGAGAAAAAAAAAAAAAAGTACTTATTTTTGAAATTTTAGTGGTATTGCCACTGTCTGTGTTCCTTCTACTGGTTTCCTGGTTTTGTGCTCTAAAAGATGTGGTGCCTGGCTTTACTTCCAAAGCCCCTCTCCATCAAGCTGCCTCAAACTTAGAAGGAGTTCCCTGTAGTTATTTGCAGAGCTGACTTAATTATCTCTTTCAAATCCCATCTTTGATATGTTGCTTATAGAAAACTCATAGCTGGCCTGCTGCTCTCCTTTGAACACTGACTTTTTGGCTGACCAGTACTGTCACATTGCTTCCTTATGCTCCCCCGTCTGTCTAGCCCCATCTGTTGTCTCTTGTTTCATACTTAAATTATAAGCTCTATGGCAGAGGAAGTGCCTTTCTGTACTGAGTTCATTTAGTGCCTAAAACAGTGCAGGCTTAACCCATCGTTAGGGCTTCCCAGCACTAAAATAATACAAACAAACAAGCCTTCTCCCAAATAACCCAGCTGGAGTGACACTGCCTCACAGACACCACAACATGGAGGAATCAAATTCCACCAAAACTAAATTACACAGCAATACTGGGCCATTTGGTCATCACTGATAAACTGCCTTCATGTTCCTCTTGCTTTTCCATCTAGCTCACAACTGTAGTTTTTAGCTAAATAGTGTATCCTAAGAACAAGACTTGTCAAGTTATTGTTTTATGCTTTTTAGGTATTGGGATCAGCTTCCTG
Source organism: Cygnus atratus (assembly GCF_013377495.2). Taxonomy (NCBI): domain Eukaryota; kingdom Metazoa; phylum Chordata; class Aves; order Anseriformes; family Anatidae; genus Cygnus; species Cygnus atratus. The sequence continues at coordinate 8,042,205 of NC_066368.1, forward strand.
TGTTTTGGCTTTTCTGAAGTAAGCAACCTCAGATTCTCCACATTTCTATTTTATCAGAAAAATCAGGAGTTAGAAACCAAATCCTTTGAAGCTAACCTTGATGTAAGGAGATGTTCACTCACAGTTTCAGTGATTCAAAACATTGCTGCTTTCTGGTGTGTGTTACCATGCCTTGGGCCATACCTCATCCACAGAAGAGATGGAAGAACAGCAGTGCTCTTCAGCTGCAAAGTCTGGAGCTTTTAACTCAAGCTAACTCCCGTCGCAGTTTTAAACTATACCCTTTTTTCCCATCCTTCTAGGTCTTGGCTGTAATTTTGTCCTCTCAGCTGCTTAACTCACCAGCTCATGCTTTGTTTTCTATCCACTCCTGGCCAGGCTGGACTCCAAGCCTAGCCCCTGAGGTCCTTCTGCCTAGCTCCTCACAACGGTACATGAAATATGCATTGTCATCAACTCAGATCTCTACAGAGTGTGGGGGGAACGTTAAGAAGCCACTGTGAGCAGACCTCAGAAGAGCAGAGACACAAAACCCCACATGTGCGTCTCTGGATGCTGCAAAGGATGCTTTCCATAACATCTCCCAAACTCCATGGATGCAGAATCCGGGTCCATTGGGACTTACTGACACGACTGGGGGAGTTCACAACACTTGCAGTTATCCTTACAAGTCGCCTACAGGTTCTGGCAAGGGATGAGGCATGATTATAAACTTATTCCCATCTTCAAGGCTGCCTGTATACAAATGAGCAGAATTTGGGACAGGATTTCTCTTGTGATTCTTAAAGTGCTGATTAGTTTAATTAACTTTTTCATGAAAGTAAAATAGGGAATAAATTCTAGTTCTATTCTGTGAGATCAGATTATTAATGGGTCTCACTAACCTAGATTTCTTCAAGCACCTCTGTTTCATATTGTCAGTATTCTGCCAATTTGATTACACAGAATAGGTGGCAGCATGACGACTGCTAATTAGATCTGAACTCTCAATTTATTACCAGTCTACTTTTTTTTAGGTTTCATATTAGCAGATCAATACAAGTAAACAATGGGTGTACAGCTGGGTTTACCTCTAATATTGAAATCACTCTTGCTTGTACATGACTTCTTTAAAATCTTGTAGTTTGAAGAATTGATATGATAGAAGAGAATATAGGGATACCCAAAAGTTCTGCCCTAAAAGGTGGTTTTACTATGAATAAATTTTATCCCTCCAGTGATCAGAAATATCCTTGAGCTCAGAATATTTGATGATGTCATAACAAGCAATGGCATTACTTGCATGTAGGCATCAACTCTAAATTATTCTTTAATCCTCAGGGATTTGGGACCTCACACAAGAGGGTCCAGAGGTACTCAGCACCAACAGACTGTAATAGGAACTGAGGATGCTCAGCAGCCTGCACTACTTTGACCAAAAAAACCCCACAACTGTGCAGTGCATGCTGAAATAACCATGGTGTAAGTACTTGGGAATTTCTCTTTACTAACCAAAATGCAGATTACATATTAATTGTATTTAAGCATTCTAAGCACAATTATCACGTAACCCACAGAAGTGTGTAATTTCTATGCAGGTTGTATTTGGCAAGAAAGCTCCATGAATCTACTATGTTATTCTGTGTTGCCACACGTATGCGGACAATGCAAATCAAGCTACTGACAAAACAAACAAACCTGAACTAAAATTCAATATTTTAAGATTTACTGTTGCCACAGGTTCTCATTCCAAGAATGTCAAAATAGTTTAAAGCATGGGAAAGAGTAGATTATGAAGGTCATACAGGCACATTTTATATATGACATTCAGAACACTTAAGGAAGGTAAATCCAGTACTCTGGCTTCTTATCAGTTGTTTCTGAATTAAAAAAAAAAAAAAAAAAAAAAAAAGCTATAATAATATGTCCAGGTGGCAAAAATTCTGTTTTAACAGCTGTAGCTACTGCTCAAAACTCAAAGGCAGCATCTTAACAGATTAACAGTTCTCCATAATACTGTCTTTGTAACATGCAATTTGTTCCCAATGATAATTAAGTATTTAGAGACACACATAATTAGAGAGAAATAACTGAATGATTTTTCATTTGCTGAGAAATCTACTGTCAGGAAAGGAGATCCACTATGGGAGTAATGGGATTCTGGCACTAGAATTAGTGTCAGAAGGATATGACAAAACATGGTTTAAACAATCTAGATGGTAAAATAACACCATACCAACACAGACCTACACATAGTTCATTTATACATCATACTTTTTCTCCAAATGAAACAATTCTGTTCCTAACATCTATTTCATAAATGTGGATACTGAGAGAAATACACAAAATGTAGTAAGAGATGAACTAGATTTTTTTTTTTTTTTCTGTGAAATTGATTTTTCTAGTCTAATTGGGGTAATAGATAAAATATTCAAGGGACCATTGGTTCACAAAGACATTTGTTTCTTCTTATTTTCATGTATCTACTGCAGGGCTTTATTTTTGTTTGCCTTTGCTGCTGCATTGCCTGTCACTGAAGTACATCTTTAACTGTATATCATTTTTCCCCCGGATTTTATTTACCATGTCACTCACCAGCTAGCTTCATATAAGTACACCTCAAGCTACTGAAAAAGAGCATTCTCCACATTCACTACTAATATCATTCCATAGACTGAGTGCTTTATGAGAGATGCTGCTATCATCCAAAGACAAATCATCTCTATGACATATTCAGTCTGCTTTTACCCAGGGCTTAAAATCATACATCTACAACACTAAAATGTTTAAGCTGTCTCTACAGTATCCTTCTTCTGAGAAATTGATAGTTCTTTTTGTTCTACAATAAAAATACTCATTTCCTCAATTACAGGTGCATGTGCACTCCTACTACTACCCCCAGTAAGTATGTATGTATCCTAGAGCATCCACGCTCACAGGAATATCCTACAACATATGTCAGCGGTATCAAGCACACAAACAGCACACAAACAGCTGTTTGTGCAAACATGATTTTGACCTTTCTTATGTCCACCCTACGCAATGGATGTTGCTGTTGTTCTGCAGAACCATGGAACAATATTGTGTTATTGAAGGCTGTATCACAGCATGCCACCCCAGGAAACAGAATCGTGATTGCACAGCCAAATCTGGGAAACCATTACTTTCAGGAATTTGGCTTTCCATCCTCAATGATCCTCTTCAAAAAACAACTTGTAAATCATTTTTTTCTGGCTTTTGGTGTTTGTTTGTTTGTTTTAAAGAAAAAAGTTTAAAAGTTTGCTAGTTTAACTGCAATACTCTCCCCAAAGCTCCAGCACTTGCTGCTGGACCTATCACCTGCCCCACACAACTCTTCAACTTTACGTTCAGGACCAAAGGCATTCCTTGTCAACAGTAACCCCATGGGTGAAAATTATCTTTTCTGTGACCCTCCAGATGGGGCAAAATGACACGGCTCCATGGCAGGTCTAGAGAGGGGAGAACCTTGACTGTGCCTGCCCCTTCCTCCCCTCTGCTCCAGCAGCTCCAATACTTCACAGCACAGCCTGTGCTGCTACAGCTGCTCTGGCAGCAGTGTGAACCTGAATCTTTAAAATTGTTTGAGTTCAGTTATTATTTCGGCCTGCTGCCAGTTTTTCCTGTGAAATGCAGCTAACAGAAAGAAAACTGTGGTGTTTTGCAGTTTATGATTCCACTAAACTGGACTGCATTAAGGGAACAAAGAAATGGCACTTTTTTAGTTCAGTTTTTGCTTTTTTTTTTTTTTTTTTTTTGTAACCAAATTTAAAAGTCTGCTGGAAACAACAGAAGTGTTAGAATTGCCTTGGAAGTAATAATATTTTTCTGCAAAAATCTTACATTCCAATGTGCTGGGAAACTTAGCAGATAGCCCTAAGTTCCTCTCGATAAATATTTCATATATAACCACACAAGCACTTCACAAACAAGTTTATAAACATGATATAATGGGCATCCATGTGAACAACAGTTGCACATAAACATGTTAGTTACTTCAAATAACTAGCTGCAGATAAATACAACCCTACGTATAGTTACTAATGCCCTATATTCACTGAAGTCCCTAATAGCATTAGAAAACAAACTCCTGCTTAGGATCTAAGGAATCAGAATTAAATGAATACAGGCATAAATAAATACAAGCAGTCAGTTAAGCCTGTTATTTACACTATTTGAAGCAATTTACACAGCTAGTTCAGAGCAGCAAAGTTCAAAGAACTACTGAGGTACCTCTTTCCACTTATTTGGAGTCAATATTTAATGATGCACCACAGGGATACATCATTGAATGACATTAAGGTAGGATTTCTATGGAGAGATAATATTGACCAATTGATAAAGTCAGAAAACCACACTGACTTTTTTAAACAAGAACTCTTCTTCAGATTTGAGCCTTCTGAAGAGAGGGTTCTCAAGTGTTATGATTCAGAATAATGAAATTTTATCATATTTTTAAATCTGTGCACATGTACATGCACACACTTTTTAAAAATACATTAAATCTTTTAAAGTCTCAACATTTCTAACATAGGGCAGGTTATCTGTTTGTCATTTTTAGCAAAATGCATAGAAGGAACAGCACTATGCTATGGAAATAATTTCTAAACCATTTGCTTAACAAAACTTAAAACTTTGTAACTCGTATGTTATTCTTCTCATGTAAAAAGAAAAAAAAAAAAAAGTCCTTTAACTTACAGAGCCATACTTTCTATCCTCTCGTCCAGAAAAATGCATATGCAGGTACATGCACAAGAAAATTGAATATGTGGAAAGAATAGCTAACTTACTAATACCAAATAATATTGTAAGATTCTTCTCTTTTCCATGAAAATGATAAAAATAACCAGTTCAACAAACAAAACCATAGTGAATTAATTTTCCTGTGTGTGTGTGGATGCTTACTTGTAGCAACATTTACCTCCTCTGGAAGTAATCATTTTCCTGTCATTTCTGAGAAATATGTCATAACTTACTCAATCACTTGAACGTTACTTTCCATAATCATACCTTGAATTGCCCTAAAAGTCTGGGAGAAGTCAGAATATTTAATGCTGTGATGTCAACACACCACTCTATATGCAGACAATGAATAATTAAAGTTGCTCATGAAAGAGCAGTATGTATTGTTAAGCTTGACTTCATATCCTATTTCTGCTTCTGGTTTTGTTCATAAGGAGAACACATTATCCTGAAAGATATTTTGTAAGTGCAGGATAGTATCAGAAGTCCCTTCCAGACTACTTTTTTTTTTTTTCTCCCTCAATAAAATGATCACACTCAATTTGAAAAATAAATGTTACTACTTTTTATCTTATTCCTACACCCATGTGCAACATCACAGTTAAAGAAGCCATCTACTGTAACGAAGTTGAGTCCGCATTGGCATTTCAGCTTACAAATGGGGTATTTAATTTTACAGCCTTGTCTAACAATGCCATCTCATTTAGTCAGGAAGAGATCCAGGAAATTGAACTGTAGTATATCTGTCTTTGTGGACTCAGTGTACATAAGATTGGATGCTTTTTTTCTTTTCAACTAATAGAAAATAAGATTGGTTTCAACTGTATCTAGAATGAAACCAACTAGAAGTAGACTTGCAACTTCAATCAGGTTCACTATTTTCCATTTCAACTTTACCAGTCTGGGACAGGCAAAATGGTATTACAGCAACTCAGAGTTTACAAGAAAGACATATAACTATGGAGACAAAATCAGCCAACTCTCTAATTTGTGACTGTTCAGGTCATAAAATGTGTGTATTTCATAGCCTTGCTTTCAAAACAAAGAATATGTTAAAGTAAGTTTCCAGATGCAATAACGAGTAGTCTGCTGCTATTTCTTTAAACAGAGATCTATTCCTCTACATAATTTGTTTGGCCTGAAACGCTGAAAATGTTTTGAACAGAAAGAACATTTCCTTTTCAAGATCTGACAGAACAGCTTTCCAATTAAAGAGTAGTAGATTTGTGGTACAAGTGGCATCCAAAAGCAAAGAAGATCAGAATGCATTTCAAGAAGCATTGCCAATGAGGCACCTTCCCCCCACCTTTTTAAGGCTGTTTCACTCTCTAATGTATGATTTCTTGAGAAATCAATATTCCAATCTCTTCTCTTATGCTTTGGAGAATGCTTAGAACTACTGATTTGAAGGTGGGGCTTTTAAAGAAAGCAGCACAGGTACTGTGCAAAATGGATGCAGATAAAGCATGGAACAAACACTAAGAATAAACATGACAGTTAATTTGAACATTTACATAAACTGTCCTGTGAAGATCCTAAGGACATTTATTTATTGATCTATATATTTTTAATTCAAAAAACTAAAAAACTTAATTGTTTCAGTAGAACTGGTATCACTACATACAACTCCTCATGCAGAAAAAGATCTGGAGAAGTATCTATGGATATAAAGGTGGTCATAGCAGCATACCTTACTACCGAGAAAGATAATTATTTTTCTCATTATATGGCATTTTAGCACATACGTCTGTCCAGACAGGTTGCCCTGTTCAACCAGAAATAAATATTTTTATTAGAATTCATCTTTTAAAACATAAATATTTATTTTATTAACAGTGTGCATGCCAAGCTTTCATTTGTGCTATCTTTGTACTATTGGTGAATGTGCAAAAAATATATTTTTTCTCCAGTGATAATTGTGTTCCTTCCCTGAGTCAATTATAAGAGACATGGTTGAAGGGAGATCACCTTCTACCAGAACACTTGAAATAGGTGAAAAAAATATTAAATTATACCCATAAAACATCTTTAGAAGATAAACTTGGGAACCAATTTCATAATATTCAGTAATATTCAGGTGGCTAAATGTTTTTCACTCAGTGGAAGCACTGATTTGATGAGAGAGCTTCTTTTTTTCCTTTAGAAAGGCTCACATTAACATAATTCAGGACTGAGAACTAGAATGTGGTAAAATTGTTGTGTTTTAAGCCTGGTATGCTGCACAAAATACATATTTTGTTCTACAAATATATTCTTTTACTTGTAGCTGGGAGTTTCTGTCTTTAACAGATTGCTAGTTCACTCTGTTGCACTGTGGTTCTTCAGTTGCACCTATATATATCTCTAGGAAAAGATGCATTTGGTACATTTGAGGCTATAAAAACATAGAATCTGTAGAATATGATGATACAGAATTTTTTGTGTAGCATTTGTTGCCATTACAATATCTGAATCTGTGCAGGGCTTGCTGATTCATGAGAAATTTATTTCTGCTGCTAAGATCAGTAGATACGGGGGAGGCGGGGGAGGCAGAAGTGTTGTTTGAAACCCAGGAAAGGGATTTCTGGGGAAATTGCTTTCAAGGTACAATCTAAAGTTCGTGATTGCATAATACATTTTCATAATCTTGTAAATTCACAAGTGAGTATTCAAGCAGTTTAGTTTAAAGAGTGTCTCCTTTTACAAGTGCCCTGTTTACATTTTGCAAAGTAGGTGCCATAAGTGTTCTTCCTGGATTAATACAGATATCTGAAGACATAAGGACAGATTACAACTTTTTAAGTGTTTGCAAGATTTATGGGAGTGAAGAGCTAGACAACTGCTTCCAGGAGTGTTCTGTACATGACAGTTTACAGGCTGAAATAGTTTATGTTGATTGATCCTTCTAGAAATTTGTTGTCTTTGCATAAGTTACCAGTTTGATGGATGAATGGCAGCTATAGGCTTTGCATAGAAATTAGACAGGGACTCCAGATTAGGTTTGCTAGCATTTCCCTGTTTATACATTTTGTAAAGGATCTAATAAGTGATCAGAGAATGGGGAATGGGTGTTCAGCATTCCTTGCATCTGTTGAGTAAGAATTTGACAGTGTAATTGCTCCAATAAGAATAAGGGTGCTGGGTCTTCCTTGAGCTTTGCGCAGTATATAAAGTAGGCTTCAAGAGCTGTTGTCTGATGTAAACTTCTCTTTGATAGTTGGGCCATACTGTCCAAGTGGGATAGGTTGTGACTGCAGTCATATTTGTTGATTATTACATAGTTCATATACTGGTTCAGTGCAGGGATTTGTCTGCTTTGGGATATAAAATCCAGTATGTCTTGCATTTTTCACAGGGACAAGAAGAATTTTTCACAGCAGGAAAGAAGTGCAAAGTAGCTTCCCTAAGCATAGAAAAATTATTTGTGCTAAAGTTGGCAAAAACAAATTGTAAATCTAATGCAAAACTGAGTCTTAAGTAAGTAAATATTTATACTTGACACGGTTTCTGATTGTTCATTTGACTATCTGGAATATTTCATGCATTTTCCATTGAATAAAAAAATAAATTATTTTAAGATAAGAAGATGCAGGAGAATGGGGCTTTCTCAAAATCTCTTTTCATGTCAGTACTTTTGATCAATGGCAAAAAATCAGAGAAAGTCTCACTGAAGCATAACATCAGGAAAATATCATTTGAATAGAGCTCTAGTCTATTAATAACTGGTAAAAAATCATTACGGAATTTCTTAGCACTATATTGATGGAATAGATTATCAGATTACACAGCTATATCTAAGTGTTAGGAGACAATATTTGTTCTGCAGTTAAGAATTACCCCAAAAATTTACAAATTCTCTTGTGAATGAATAACACATCCTTGTAAGCAAAATACAGATCATAGATCCTAAATTGCCATGCAATTCTTTTGCTGGGAACTAAGTCATACTTGCTTCCTACGACAAATTTCTCTCCATTCAATGCAGTTTTCATTGCACCTTGCTACAAAGTGCCATAACCCTGCAGGAATAAATAACTGAACCCTGCTGGCTGACTGCACCAGACATGAATCATTGACTCCACTGTGTATGGAAAGAGATGGGCATGTTTGTGGGTAGAAGGAATTAAAGCCTGGGGCCAAAATCTCTGCAGGAAATCCTAAAAATAGCCAAACCTAGGAAGAAGAGTGGAGTAAGCTTTTCTGTTTTTAACGTCAAGTCACTTAGTAAAATTGAGATTTGGGAAACAGACAATCTCAATCAACCACAGCTTTAATTTTCCTATTACTCTATAGACCCTGCATATTGCCCAAGTTCAGAATTACAGCACCACACATCACGTACCTCTTTGTTCAGGTACACCTTTCATCAAATCACTTCAGTTATATCAGCCATAAGTGTAAAGAATATGGAAGTTGTGTATGTGAAAAGGGTGCACTGAAGAGGAGGCTGAAAGATAAGCTGGTGTCCTTGCAAAACAGCTATTCAATGCTGAGTATCATTTTATGAAGATTCCCTTTTAAAATACTCTATTCCCCAACCAGTCCTCTGTATTTTACACTCCTGTTTCATCTGTCTTTGCATAGGCACAGTACAGAAGACTAATACAAAGCAATCAGGTCTAGAAAACATGACCTTGACCAGCTTTGAGGAACTAGGATTATTTTGATACAGAGAAAGGTGATTGAGGGGAAACATAAAAATATAAAAGGCTGCAGAGAAGAGGAAGGAAGGAAATAATATTTTCTCCATGCTTATTTTGGGCATGATAAGAAGCAATGGACTTAGACTGTAGCAGAGGAAATTTAGGTTAACTGTTAGGAACAAATTTCTAAAAGCACAGCAATATACATGAAAAAAAATATACAGTCAAGAAGCAGAAATTCCATTTTTGTACGTTTTTATGTACAGGTTAGACAAACATCTGCCAAGAATTGCTTACATGCAGCTGACGCTGCCTTGAAGAGGGGAGATTGGACTAAATGATCTCTAAAAGTCCTTTCCAGCCTTATTTTTTTTATGATTCTGTAATCAACATTGAAAGGAGCTTGGTATCACTCCTACTGAAAATAATGGGAGTTTGCAGAGTGTTCTGTTATGGCATTCCAGATTTCCTCTGATACAAAGCAAGGTGGAACTGTGTGTGTCTTTGTGGTGGGAAGTGGGACCTCAAGCTCCAGCAGCTGCAAGAAGAAAGGGTGGTCATTTGTAGAAAGCTGCATTTGTCACACTCATCTTGAATTATCTTGCATCATCAAGCTCTTTACAAAAGCAGAAAAAAATTGATGCAATTTTCACACCATTCTTCAGATTCTGCTCTGAATTGAAGTTGATGGGTAGCTGATAATGTTTCTCAGGTGAAAAACTGATTTTAATGTACTGTTTCCACAAAAATTAGAACTTTCTCTGTTCTAAATATTTTTCTGAGAAACTACTAATAAATCATCAGAAAAATGTAATTAAAGGATAAATTTTAATTTCAATCTACAAGAACCCATAGAGCTAAATATAACTCTTTACCTATGCTAGTCTAAAACAAGCTTCTGATGAAGCTCAGGATGTGGCTTACTCTATGCTGCCATCCATGGTTTGCAGTTTTCTAAACAAAAGAAAAAAATATCCTCTTCATATATAAATGCAAATAGAACTTATTCAAAGGATATTTTTTTTCAATAGTTGGTATTCAGAATTTAATAATTTCAGTCTCCAGAAATTGTAAATAAAGTTCCATCTGACTTTCACATTTATACTTAGATCATTTGCACTTTATGGCCGATCTTCCTTTGCTACTTCCCCAGGAAAAGATGCAGACTCTTCTTGAATGTAATGTGTTATGCTCTAATAGTTTGTAGTGTAACTTTTTATGCTTTTTATGCATTGATACATTTTCAGGTAATCAAAATCTCTCTACGAAAACCTTCTTTGTGTATTCACAGCTGTAATATGCAATCTAAAATTCTTTATCTATTTTCCCTGATGATAACTAATTAGTATTTCTCTATTGTGGACAAAGATTCCTGCATGAGTATATTTGACAAGAGTCATTTATCTACAGGAAGAATAATGGATTCATATGCACTTCCCTGAAGAAAAACAAATAAACATACAAAAAAAACAGTAACAACAAAAAAAGAGTATCTTTTATACTGAGACACTGATCTGAAAATTCATCAAGAAATACTGAAGAAGCATTCTTAATTCCATCATTGACTCAGACTTTCCTGCTTAGGCAATGCAAGAATCTGAAAATTAATGGATGACATTAAGTGCTAAAACATACTATGAATGATTATTTATAAGTTTTTCTATTACACTTACAACAATAAATCTGAGAACTTCTCAGATATTAATTAATTTGCTCTCACCACAACATCTTCACAATTTAGCATTCCCATTTTACAAGCATAGAGAAGCATCATCCACCCACAAACACAGAGGTAAACAGTAATATAGCAAAGACTAGAGCCTGCTTTGCATGCAAGCTCCAGTAGATGCAAGTCCCAACAAGTCTTTTCTCCCTTTTTTGAGGTTATTAACTACAATCAGCCATTTAAAACTTCCATGCTTATCTCTAGACAGTAACTGAAGAGCAAATTCTGTTGAACCCACTGTTGTATGAATTTGAACTTGAGCTGTAAGACACAGAGGCAGACAGCTGCAAATACATGGGAACGGAAAGAAATAAAGGGAAAGACAGCCTGAAGAAGCTATGCATGTGGATAAGTGCACTGAATGATGCTAACAGGGACAAGCTTGAAGCCTTGAACTGCAGTTATGGGTATCATGTTGGTATTTCACTCTCAGAGGGCGAGTATAAGGAGGTGACCTTTTGATCACCAATTTTTCCAATTCAGAATCAAAGCACACTCTCTACTGGATTTTCCCTTTATCGAGGTAACAGATATTTTAACTCCCACTTACAGTCAGATGCAAGAGAAGATACTCAAGACCACATATCACTGAATCCTAAATTACAATAAATACATATAAAAATAGCAGAAATTAAGCACAGAATGGGTGAAAAGGGTAGATACACTGTCATCCTAAACTCTCCATAATTGTGTCACGTTGAGTCACTCTCAACCCTAAATATAGTTTGCCATTGTAATTTCCTTTGCAATCTTTCATTTACACCCTAACATGTTTTGAGTGCTTAAGACAACTTTATTGAAATGAAAGACTTAAAGTGACAAGACTGGTCTTTTTCTGCTACTGTTCAGATTCATGCTTCACGTTTAGCAATTTGGAAATTTCACATAATATTAGCATTTTTGAGATCTAAATTTCAGAAAGATTAAGTTTATAAGAAGGGATTCTTTAAAAAGTGGTTCATATACAGGTGCTAGTTGAAAAGTGTCTCCCTTTTGGATAAATTATTTCACTTGTAATTTTTCTACATTAATTGTCTTTCAGTCACTTCCTAGATCATCTTCTCCAGTATGAACAATACATGCATTTTGGTGTGTGATTTATGTGCCAAGCACAATAATATTTACATAAATACTAAATTCATTATTATTTTTCCTTATTTTTATTTTTCATATGTTTAACTGATCCTTGGATTTTTTATTTTTTTTGAAAATCAATTTATTAAACATTGTCTTTTTTTTTCATTGTACATACCTACTAATTCTGTATTCCTAAACATATCCCTTTTGGTGTTACCGAAGACCATTGTTTTTGCTCCATTTTGTAAGGAAGATCTGAAAAATCACCATACAACACATTTTTTATATATATATATATATATATATATATATATATATATATATATATTTTAACCACGGTAACTGCAGGCAGGAATAGCCCTGATATCAGAGAAGCCCATTTAGTGCAGGAGCTACAGGATATATAGTGGTGCACTCCACAGAAATATTTGAGCAGCTCTGCTGTCAGGTATGGTGCACCAGAATATATGAGTTCTGAGAGCAATGCTAGGCTCAGACTTATTCCAAAAATCAGCATTTTGTGGTGTTTACATTGTTGGCATTGCTTCATGTTCTGCAAAGACCTAGTCATTTGAATGCACTGCTTAAATACCTGTATATCTAGGCACAGTGCTATAATTAGATAGTAAAAGGATAATGTAGAGAGATGCAGAGGTCAGCTCCAGTCTCGTACAGACAATACTGGCCTGGATGTACTATGTTCAGCAGGATGTGAGCTGACACACAGACATCTCTGAACTATACTCCGTTTAGCCTTCAGTTCAAGAATTATGAAGCAGAACTATCCAGGGTACACAAATAAGAGAAGTTGAGATGTCACAGTAAAGGAAGATGTCCTAACAGGCAACTTCTCTTCCATAGCTACTGTGAGCTCCTTAACATCAACCTTCAGCTCTCTGTGGTGGTTTGAGTTAACATCTTTGCTAGATCCAAACAAGCTCTTTCAGAAGGACATTTCTAGTGATTTCATAGTCAAGGAACTGTTAATTCACAACCAGAAAGGATGCCGTACAAACTCACTCTTAGTACAAGACAGAAAGTATCCTGTTAAGATGTATTTTCTCAAGTTTGCCATTCAATTTTCTTAACAGCAAGTTTTGAGCTTTAAACCCTATGCCTTTTCCTTTGTACTTACAATATAGAAATTGAATATATAGAGTACAGAGTGTAGTTCTTCCATCCTTCATCTTAAAAGTGTTTTACTTAATGATAGTTATATTAATTTATTTGTGTCCATAGGCTTTAAACCTAGCTTCCTACAATAGTTGCACAATATTGATTGAAGGAATCAAATGATTCTGGAAATTGAGCAGCTCCAAACTTTTAAGAGCTACTTTTAAGCGAGAACTGTCCCTATCATGCTTTTAAACTGCTAACAGCAGAAAGCCCTGACATCCTTCTGTCAACATTTTCCTGAACCACAAATTGCTCATGCATTAGAAATTCACTTGAAATGGCATAAAAAGGCTGAGAAGTAAATGTATTCCTGCAGTCTGGGTCTGCAAGCCAGTGTAATTTCAGAAAACACCATACAGGCTGAAAAGACAGCCGACGCAAGGACTGAATTTAACTATAGATGATAACTCAATTTATTTTCTCTGTAGTCTAGTAACTCAATAAGTCTTTAATGGTTTCATAAATAAACAGATGGATGACATCAAATGCCGCAGAATGATAAATCTGATTGGTCTTTATATAATTTTGGATGGCTTTATACCAGAAATAGACAGTAGAAGCATCTTAGCCCAAGAGAGTGATAAAATAAATGTGGGAAGATAGATTATAAGCAATTGCATTGTCCCAGTGATGAATGAAACTTTCCATGATGGTATGGACTAAGAATCAGGACAGGTCTCAATGTAACTATTTCTAGTGGTGGATTTGAACAGGTTTGTCTTCTGTTGATAAAAAGGTGCTTCTTTTCAAGGAATTCAAAGTTAGAGGAAGGAGAAATAGGTGATGGGACCCCTGCTGAAAGATTTAAATCATATATAACTTTAGCCTTGAAAGGTTTATGATTCTAATTTAACTGTAAGCCATCTGCTTCACCTACTATATGTTGACTGAACATAACATAACATAAAAGCAGGCCACCAATTTCCAGTAAGAAGGACACTTATCATCTAATCTGTCACTTAAACAGGGATTTCTTCACATTACCTAATTTTGCAACTCAACTAGACATCTGTTGGATCCTCAAAGTTTAACAGTACAAAATTAAAATCAACTGCTTGTGTTTTTTTGGCAGGACCATGGCCAAATAAGATCCTCGGTTAAGGTGAAGCTGCACATTCATAGTGCTAAATGCAGACAAGACAGGTCCTATTACTGCATATTTCCTATGTCAGAAGCAGTGGGTCTTTATATCAAGAGTGTTCTAACACTAGTGTTAGAAAAAACACTGCTGAATAGCATCATCTGATTACTAAATCACCGAATCATAAACGTTTGTGTGAAATAAATTATACTAGCTAAAGTTTTGTGTTTGTTTGTTTGTTTTTAGGATTTCTATTAAGAATGACAAATACCATACAACCTACAATCTTTTTCAGCAGTGTAAAGCTTAGTCTTGCAGAGTACCTAAGAGTCTGCCTAGAGGACAGTCAAATTGAACATCTAACTTCTTCCTGTGTATGAATTACTTTTATTTTTTACATCCTACCAATTTCACTCTATGTAAATCCTGCTAATCCCGTGGCCTTCCTCATCACTGAACATGCACGAATCTCACTGGAAAAATATGCTAAAATGTTTACCTTTTATCTAAATAAAATGTGCAAGAACTTTGCACTTTGTACTTTGATGGCCAGACATCATAAAAATAATCAATCTGTCTGACTATTCAGTGTCTAAAGGCAGATTAGCATTTCTGTTTTTAATGAGTACGAATGATTAAGCTGTTTTCCATTTCTCTCCCTTTTGGACTTGGGATCAGACTCATTAGACACCACTGAGCCTATGCTAACACTATGTATAGCATTCACCTAGTCATAAGGCACACTGCTCATTTTACAAATAGGTTTTAAAAGAGATACCATGCACCCAGAAGAAAAAACATCACATCCAATAATACAGGATCACATCCAATATAGGATTTCACAGCCTAAAAAAAGAAAATAGGACCAAGCTCTGTAAACTACCAGTTTGTTTAGAAGAAGTGATCATGGTTATGCAATTCAAGCAGCAAGAAAAAGAAGGGCCAAAATATTAAGGAACAGCAGTTCCCCACCTTTCCACATGGAGCCCATTGTAGAATCCTAAGGCTTCCCCTGCCATATGACAATGTAGGGAGTACAAGGGAATGGACTATTTCCATAAATCTCACCCAGACTCTCCATGGGAAAAAGCACTGCTAGAAATCTGTCCCTTTTTACATCAAGAGAAAAGCAGATAGTTCCGGTTGAACTGCAATACATTCATCAGGAAAAACCCTTGACTCTTCCATGACTTCCAATGAATACATTATCAATATGCTACATAGAAGCCAATGAACTTCTAAAGGAATGAGGCTAGGCACAGTTTCTGAATGCAGAAACCCTATGAAAACAGATAAAAAGGATCAAACTACAAAGGAGACTGTGTTTTAGAGGTAAAGAAATGTAAAAGTGAAATAAGAATTGCCAAAAATCAAGCTGAGTTAGACCTTACAAATGGTTCATTAAAATAAATACCTAAAGGTTTTCACTGCATAAATAAAACACAAGAGAGAGAGGAAAATAAAAGGAAGAATCACTACGTAGCAAGAATGAGATGGAGATCAAGTTTTTTCTAGATATTGTCCCAGAACTGAGTGCATTATTTGATGGTTTTCAAGGAGTATGATAATGTTTATCAAAGGAGATACAATAAGAGGGATAATGGAATGAGGGTATGGAAATTGAAACAACACAAGCTTTATGCACTGACATTAGAGTAATCAGAACATTAGTTCTGTAAGAATGGAAGAAGATAAAGGCTGGTAACAGGGATTTTTAGTAATCTGTCATGAAAAACGCAGGGTATGTAAATTGAGAAAAGTAAATGGTATTTATTTCATACTAAAAATTGTCTAGATTCTAAAAGGAAAAAAATATTCAGTTTGTTACTCATCAGATTCAGCTACATGATACTGGCAGAAAAGAATAATTAAAGTCAGGTAAATGAAAAAGGGAGGGGTCAAAATGCAACAACATTTCATCAAAGATTGTGCCAGAACAATCTGATAGCTTTCTACAGTACGTTAACTGATTTTCTAGATAACAACATGCAGAAGATTATTCTATCTAGATTTTTGAAAGATATTTTATGCTGTGGGATATTATCAATGGACACAAAAATGATAGATAGTACAGGGATTATGGAGAGCAGACAAGTGCATGAAGGAGAGAAAATAGAGTGGTTACAAAGAAGGAGGCTGGTGAAGGTATAGCATGGCAACAAGAATCAATCTTCTGACCAGTCTTGTTTAATATTTCCATTAAAAGTCTTGGCATAAAAGTAGGAGCATGCTGCTGAAATTCAATCATGACAAACATTGATATGTTATCATCAATACAGAGAAGGAATAGAATATAAAACAGAGAGAGATGCATGACCACAAGAATTCAAGCAATATAAATGCATTCATATTCAACTGTGCTAAATTCAAACTTGTATTTTGGAACAAGCAGAAACTTATACACTAGAAGCTCGTTGTTTGAAGAAGAGAAGGGCAGGGATGTAAGAAGTTGGCTACAGAATGACCAAGTTGGAAAAGGGTACAGTTGTTAAAAAAAAAAAAAAAAAAAAAAGTAAATGTTAAATGGGATACAGCAAGGAAATATAAGTGCCATTGGGCAAGGCCAGATGGGACTTCACGTGGCCCTCTGAGTACAACCTGGCCATGCAAAGTTTAAAAAAAAAAAAAAAAAAGAGAACTAAAGCTGAAACTGGGACAGTGCTACAAAGGTGTTCAGATGATTGAATAACATGTTTAAAGTAGAACTTATTTGCCTTAGCCAGGCAAAATGAAGGTGGAAAAGATATATGTTGTCTGTGTTAAAATACTGTGGGTGATAGATGTCAGGTTGAAAACAGGAATTTGACATAAAGGATCTCTTCCATCATCACCTCCGGATACATTTAAGTTGGAAATTAGAAGTACTGTAACACTACTGTTGTGATCAATAGACTAGTCTTCCAATATGAGTGGTGAGAAGAGAAAACAATAACCTTGCAGAACTGATAAAAGAGATTATGTGACACAGACCCAGCAACAGGCAAGGTCTGTATTACTGGGTACTTTCTCACTTTTAGTGCTATAGATATTCAATGTCCTGAGTGTTTTAGCTGATGGTCAGCTGGCAGGTATGCTTGAAGGATGATGATTCTTTGACAACTACAAGTTTAGGACCATGAGCATCCACTATTGTCTCTGTAGTCTTCATAATGAGCGAGGAAGGGAACCTGGCAAATTGCCATCTGGATGCAACCTGAAAATGGCTCATCCATCACCACGAACAATTGAGGAGATGTACATGACTGGGCTTATATTTCAGTGTTCAGAACTTCATCAGACATTAAAAGTGCAAAAAACCCCAAGAGCAGAAAAAAAATGTATTTCTAATACTCTGGAGGAACAGTGATCATTTTAGTTTGAACAATGAATAGCTAGTTGTCAAAGTGTTCATAGTATTTAACAGTTTTTATTAATATGTCTCATTTTATTGAGTTCTTCTAGGCCAGGGAATCCAGTGATAAAGTTGTAAAACAATCATCTCAACCTCCTCTGTTTGTTCTCCCTGCTCCTGCCTCTCCCCCCCATTTCATAGCTGTATAGTATGCAGCTTTTATTGGCCAATCAATAAGTAACATTTGCCAAGATTTGTGGAAGACACATTGCTAACATTATGCAGCATGTTCTTCATTTTAAATTGTTTACAACATTTTTTTCAAGTAAATTTTACAGAAATAAAAAGGAATCAAGGTGCTATGGCTAGAATGATGTAAAAAGTAATTTATAACAGGTCCACCTAAAATTATTAACAATAAGACCAGACAAAATCAATACCTACCTCATTCTTCATCACTTACAAAGCTTACTATGCTAAGAACCTCAATGCTTTTTAGGTGAAGACTTTACCCTGCAGGTTGCAAAAATAATTGCTTTGGGTTTGGGTGGGAATTGCTTTGGGGCTGGGGTGGGAAGCTGGGTGGTTGGCCACTGGGACTTATTATCTATTTTGTTTTTGCTATTGCCATAAATATTTTTCAAGTAATCATCAGCACCATCTGCCACTTACCACTGTGTTCTTTTCACAGTGTCAATACTATAAACACAGTCTGCTCCCTCATTTGATGCAGTGCAGAAGAACAGAATTAAGCAGAAAAGTAATGCCAAAATAGGCCTTACTATTTAAAAAAAAGCAACTCCATCAGTAAAATGGTCTTCAGAATAGATGATTTCAGTCTCCACTAAGTCTTAAAGAGCTGTTTTGCCAAGGATCTCCAGTTAACAAAAATAACTCTAGAATTTACTTATTTTGAGATCATACCATTTGACAAACTGATTTGTCTATAAATTGAAGTTACTGCTTAGTATGTCAATTAGAGTTTTAGTTGTAGTCGTTAATCTCTTACAAAGACTATTTTGATTTTCTCACGCATTTTAACTCTTTCTGGTTTTTGAGCATTTCACTGGCAGCATATTGTTAGCTAAGAGAGAGACTTCTTCAATGCAATTTCCAAAATTTATTTCTGTACTAAATGTTTTAGTCATGCCTTACATTAGAGAGAGAGAGAGAGAAATTAAACTCAATCTCCAGTCTAGACAGTAAAGGTAATTTTTTAACAAAATCCTGTTCCATATCAAGACATTCAAATGCATGCACCTCTACAAGCTGAGCTATGTAAACTAACACTGATTCACTCCTTGGAGGCATAATTCCTACAATGCAGACGTATAATATTTTCTGGAGACAGGTTTCTACTTTTGTTTTTTTCTTCCCAGGAGTGGTGAAGAAAAGAGAAAAAAACTTTTTATATAAGCTCTGCATTCCTTTTCTAGGTTAAACTCTTCTTCCCATAGCCCGGTTGAAGACTTCTCTTTTGTCTGTAGTTACTAGTCCATATCTGCCTTCAAAATGCTGCGTGCAGTATTTGTGGTGGTTTTACCTTGCTGCACAGCTGAACTCCACCACAACCGCTCTCTCACTCCCCCTCCTTAGAAAAAGAGGGGAAGAAGAAAATATGCTGGAAAGAAAAAAAAATCAACTCATGAGTTGAGATAAGGATAATTTAATTAAAGGGAAAAGGAAGAGGGGAAACAAACAAGCAAAGGCTGCATGGAAGCACAAAGGGAGAGAAAATAAATTACTCTCTATTTCCCATCAATGAGTGATGGTCAGCCATGTCCCAGGAAGCAGAGCCTCAATACATGTAGCAGTTTTTTGGGAGGATGGATGTTCTCATGATGAGAGCACTCCCTCTCCTTCTCCTTCCCCACCCAGTACACTGCTCTCAGTAGTTACGTGCTGGGTCTGGCTGGGCTGGAGTTAGCTTTCCCTGCAGCAGCCCCTCCAGTGCTGTGCTCTGCACTTGTAGCTAGTGCAGCATTGGTATCACACCAATGTTTTGTCTACTGCTAAGCAGTGCTGGCACAGCACCAAGACTCTCTCCATCTGTTCCCCCACCCCAAGCCAATAGGCTGGGGGTGGACAAGAAGTGGGGAGGGGACATCACCAGTGCAGCCGACATAAAGTGACCAAGAGATATTCCATATCATATGATGCCACACATAGGGAAAACAAACAAAAACAAACAAACAAAAAGCTGGGAAAGGGAAAGGAGAAAGAGGTCTCTCATTATAAAGACATCTGTCCTCCCAAACAACCGCTATGTGTATTGAGGCCCTGCTTTCCAAGACGTGGCCAAACACCACTCATTGATGGGAAGTAGAGAATAATTGTTTTTTCCCTCTTTGCTTCTGTGTGACCTTTCCCTTTAATTAAATTATTATATCTCAACCCATGAACCTTTTTGTTTCCCATCATACTTTCTTCCTGCCCCTCTTTCTCTCTGAAGAGGGGGAGTGAAAGCGGTTGTGGTAGTGTTCAGCTGTCCATCAGGGTAAAACCACCAGAAGTTAATGCCATGTTTTATATAGCATGAAATATATAACCAGCATAAGCACTGTTCTAAAAGAGACACCTTGCCAACACTACTTGCACCGTCTACTAGCTACCTGACACCACAGCATACATACATCTGTTGAACTCTTAAGTGTTATTTTCTAGTCTGAACAGAATCCACACAAAGGACAAAGATTAATGATCTGGTCTTCTGCTCTAAACAATAGCAAGCCTCAAGACTTTTATTTATTATTTTTTTAAAATAAAATTTAACTTTTTCAGAGTATAAGAAAATGTCTGCAAAGAGGAGAAATACTGTATCAGAACATGCATGTCTCAGAAGACAAAGGATTAAAGCAAGCAAATGAAGCTCTGACATTCACCCTCCTCTCTTCAGCCTTATTGCTGCGGTGAGGCAGGAGGTTTTCAGTAGGCCCACAGATATACTTCATAATGCAGAATCAGATTCATACATCTTTTCTGTATTCCTTGTCTTTTCCCTCTGAGTATACAAAAAAAATCTAGACCCTCAACATGCACACACAAACCCTTAATATTTACTCCATACATTACACTGTACAATTCCACTTATATATTAACTTTTTCATTATTTGTTCTTGTATTTTTTCCTTAAATATTCTTTAGATAGCCTTCAACACGAGAAAAAGCCATAATAGATTCAACATATAGATACATAAGACATTCTGTTGTATTCATCTTCTTCTGCATTGTCTTATTTACAGTATATTTCCACCAATGCCTTTAACATTTTTCTACAAGAAATTTTTTATTCCTCCTTGTAACCCATGTGACTTTAAATTGGGTTATTTTGCAAATAAAAAGGGATTTAGCAGGGTATGTGTTTTAGCAAGTAGAAATTCATTGGACTTGCTCACCCTTGTCTACAACTGCCATTTTACTGCACACTGAGATAGGTACATATACATACACGTTCCACATATGGGAATGGGTATTCTTCTCCTTAGCATTTAGAAAACACTAGCCTATAGTTTTGTTTCAAAGGTTCAGAAAAATTGAGCAATGTCATTAAATATAATATTTATTTCATATTTTAAATAATGTGCCTCTTATATATTAAATTTTATATTTTAATCAGAGAAAATTAGAAACAGTATTAAGAAAGCCTTGTTACTGAAACCCCCATCCAGAGCTAATTGTCTTGTAGAACACTTAATGAGTCGTTATTCATTAAGATGGTGAGTACAGGGCAGGCAGATGGCATGGTAATTTTATTGATTCTGTGATCCTATTGTAGCTTGCTGATTAAGTAGGAGTGAATGCCAGTTAGTGTGGACAGAATTATATGAAGTTTTGTTTTCATTCACAGATATCAGAGAGTAACTTTCAGATAGCACTATTGGAGAGGCCTATTGAACAGGAAAACTTGCTATCATCATTTATATTTGTAACGATAGAATATTGTATGCAGTCTTCTATGATGCACACTGTACAAGCAGTGAAAAAAATCTTTCCTCTGAAATTGCTCTATTAATGACTATAATTTACTTAGTTCTTGATTTAAATTTGCAGGTTTTATTTTTCATGTATTACGTTAGATTTATCTCATTTAGTCATACAAAAGTTAGATGTCCTCTGTGGTTTAATAGAAAGAGAGAAACATACATACACATACACCTTCAGAGACCATTCAACTCACTGTTTTAATGGAAAAATACCTTTACTGGGTGCTCTACCACTTCTACCTGCTAGGGACATTTTGCTGTGTGAAAGTAATGTATCAACATGTAAATAATTCACAAACTGCATCCTTTGCTTCTGTATTATTTTGACGTGTTCTAGTTTTCTTTTTTCTCCTTGTGCTTTAGAATATTTATTGTCCTTCAAGAATGATGAAAACATTTATCATGGAGTTTTATAAACTTTTTCTACAACACCTTGATACCTCAAAGTGTGGGATTTAGCTGTCTTTAATAATAATGATGACATGACCACAGTTCTTTTAGCAGAATTTATCACACTACCAGGCTATTCTTTCTCTATTGCCCAATGTGTCACTAGAGTTGTATTAAGACCTTCAAGGAGTTATTCTTGGTCTTGCCACTGCTGCTAATCCATCAGCACATTTTTCTATTAAGTAATTTTCACATTAAGTAATTTATATATTATCTTCTTGTTCCTCCTATATTTTTTCAATACTCTTTGAGATGTATAATTTAGTTCTTTCTAGAGATCTGGTTGCAGCTGCTGTCATTATTAGATCTCTCTTGATATTAAGAAATGTTTAAGCTATTTAAAGCATGGGGTCAGACAGTACAGCAAGAACAGATGATCTTTAGCTTCCAGTCTATCATAGAACCTGCAGGACATGTGCATTGTATATTGTAATCTTCCCACAAGTGGTTGATTTTTCTGCTATACACACACACAGATGCATGCATATTACTATACACATGGATCGTATAAAGAATCCATATTTTCATGAACCTCTGAATTTTGATCATATCTGATTGCTCAGGTGCAATGCCACCAATGAGACAACTGAAGAATGAGAAAACTATGTTCTGTTTGTCTAGCCATGACTGAGATATTTAGTTTTATCACTGTTAACATTCCTTAATATTTTTCATTGATTGTTCTAATTTATAATTTTATTCTAATTTCTGCTTTAATCCAAGCAAAATTTCATTTGAAAGCACTTCTTACTCTGTATAAATATAATTAAATTACTAATATCCTCTCCAAAACATACACCTACCAAAATATATAAGGCCTTCTGTACCACACCTAATGTCATACAATGGAAACATTTATTGACTTTCCAGATTTTCATGATGTTTAACTGTACAATTTGTTCCATCCTTGAAAAATGTGACTTAGAATGAATACTGTTTCTTTTCTGCAGTAAATTCATTTTTTAATCAGTATTTCACCTGAGTCTATATGACCAATCTCTATAAGACCTATCTTGAACCACATATTAATCTTAAATATTTTAATTGCGTCAACCTAGTACTGATTTGTATCCTCATAGCATTAGCACTTAGAACTAAACAATACAGAAGTCTTCTTCTGTAAAGTTCTGAGCATTTTGTGCAGGACGTAGAGAACACTCAGATCTGCACTGGGACATATGGTCTCTCCTAGAGAAGTTTTTGCCTTGCATAGCCTTTGGCCAAAGCCCACCATCTGTAGTTTCAAGTTTTCTTCCAGCTGCTGATAAAGGTGAAGTACAGAACATATGCTGCAGAAACAGTAACCTTTATATTGGATTTTTTTTTTTTTTTAAACATTCAGTGAGACATTTTTCAGAAAAATATTTGTTAACGTAAACCTTGGAAACAAACAAAATTCACTTTCGAGCAAACTAGGAAGTTAAAAATGTATGGGTACAACTTTAATAACTTCAGAATAGTGTGGCCTAGTTATTTGTGGAAAATATTAACATCCCTGATTTTGAAGAAAATGTAACGCAGAACAATACAGGCATTCTTCTCTTTATATTTCAGACACACACATGTAAGAAATGAAACACAGTCTCACACTGTGAACTGAGAATCAGTATCATTGACATATCATTCAAATAAATATGTTTGACACACTGTCGGTTTTATCCTAGAATGATCCCAATAAGCTTGAAAATTATTATATGCAAGTAATAGAAGCATCTAAAATTACTTGGAAAGACATAATTACTGAACATGCTACTTCCACCCACCTAAGTATCATTGTTTTAACCTAGCTTAGGTCATAAGGGAAACAAACTGCATAGCAAACATATGTCTGCTGCACAAAACTTCCACATCATTTCAAATAACTTGGCACAGTTCACAGCATCTGCTCCCAGGAAGCCCAGGAAAGAAGCAGCAGGTAGTGCTGCAGGACAGGAATGAAGTGAATTAGTAGAGCTACAGGTATGCCAACAAACTTGCATAATAGCTTCTGCCTAGACTATGCATGGTTACATACAGTGAAAACAGTCCATGGGTACCAAAATTCATTACACTTAAGAAAAATGATTATAGCAATATAACCTAATGGTTGAATCAGCATGGTTGCATACCTCAAACATTCCTATTTGCTTTTGACCCTGAACGAAGCAGAAGTTGCAGAAGGGATTAGAAAACATTAGGTGTTTCTAAATATTAAATGTCTGACAAAGACCATAATAAGCAATGGAGGAATAGGATTGAAAATATATGCTGCAAAGCTGATAGAAGACCAAGTAATGAAATAGAGGACATAATGCACTTTAAGAAGAGGTATATTCTTTCACGTGTTGAGAAACTTTGAAAATGACACATCTGTTGCATTGCTGAACCCAACTAATGTTTGAAAAGCCTACTCCCTCCATGTCTCATGTGCAGCAAAGAACAGCAATTACTTAAAAAAAAAACCTGTAAATAGTAAATAGAAACTGATTATGATATAACTAGTTAAGCACATTTTGCTACAGAAGAGCACATCATAGGTCAGTTTGAAAACAACAGAAAAAGGCATATTAAGCTCCAGTTCAACAATTACTTTTAATTTCCTTTCATAATGTTTTTCCTTGTTGTAAGATTATAAACACCTTTGTTTCTTTTTCATTTCCTTAAAACATGAACAGGGAATATTTTAAACATCCTTCCTCCTTCATTGCTGCCTTCAGAGCACTTACATTTATATACTTCTACCAGGAAACGCATTTGTCAAAGTATCAGTAACACTTTCATTTTCATAGCACTTCCAGAAACGATATTCCAAGCCATAAATGACATTTTAAGAACAAAATCCTCATCTCAGGACTCAGGGAAACACAAACAAACAACAATTAACAAACAAATAAATAAAGGATAGTCATCTGGCCCAAAGGAGAAGAGAGAACACTCGGCTGAGCGTACTTCCAACAAAAGTCACCCAAGTCTGCCCTCATCATCATTACTCAATACTTTTTATCTCTTTAATAGATTTTTGAAGGTTAGAACGATAACTAACTTTTTGGCTCTTAATAATAAAAGTTAGTCCTAAAGCATATTTTCTAGCTTATGAGTATTTTGGGCCCATATCATGCATCTTATTGTTCATTACAAAGGTGTTCATTTTGGCAAACACTCCAGTGAACTCTGAAATAGTACACTGCTCATCTGTGCAGTGCCAGATCATTGTCTAAATTTTCTTATCATGACCATTTTGTATCATATCATTATAGGCAGTATTTAAAGGATTTAAAAAAAAAAAAGAATTTATGTATCTGTTGTTTAGGAGGTATTTTATAAGAATGGCTGTAATGGTTCTTTACAACAATCTGGAATAGATGAGATAAGGTAGGTTACCATGAGATGTATTTCCAGGTAATGCAAATGCTGCTTTAAAATGAGCTGGGATCATTTCCAATGTGAACACCTTCCTAATGAAGCAGGTATATTCAATCAAAAATCCCAGGTTTCATCCAACAGGCATTCTGGGAAATGTTAATATTTTAATTGAATCCTGGTCAGCACAGCATTGGGAATAATTTCTCTTGGTGCAAAGGAACTTAACTAGAAGTTAGTGCATTAAACACTAACTTGAAGCAAGAATAAGCATTGGTATTCCCTTTATAGCACCATTTACAGCAGCTGAACTGAAATTGTAGAAGTGGCTGCACATGAAAGTGTTTTGTCCTGCGAAAAATTGGTACACAAACATATTATTTCAGGAAGTGCTGAAGTATGTCATTGCACATCAGCCTTGTTTGATCATTGGGCTTTTCATGTGCTATACCACATCAAATTCCAGATGAAAATTCCTCATTAAACATTGACCTGCATTAAACACCTTGACTGCGTAGCCCCTTGCATTCATAGACTGTGCCATTATTTTGCATCCGCTCAGTTGTCCAAGAGTTCATTGCATGAGGACAGAAATAATGCTCACCATCACAAGCCTTACCTGACTGACCCGGGGGTGGGACTCCTGATGATCCTCTTGGCAGACATAAAAATACCGTGAGGACAGCTGCTTTGTTTCCTGAACATGGCTCGATAGCAATTGGTTTAGGAGCACCCTGT
Source organism: Cygnus atratus (assembly GCF_013377495.2). NCBI lineage: Eukaryota > Metazoa > Chordata > Aves > Anseriformes > Anatidae > Cygnus > Cygnus atratus. The sequence goes on from NC_066368.1 coordinate 8,068,468, forward strand.
AAAAGGAAGGCACTTATGTAAAGGTTTATAGGGATTTTAGTTATATTTTTTACTTGTACTTCTTTATTTTAAGATTCATTGTAACAGCATGAAGATTTTTTTTCCCCAATTAGCTCTTTGCATTTAAGCAGATTGTCCTACTCATGTTCATTGACTTAAAAATGGGCTTTAACAGCCCACACTGCAAATCTAATCAAACAGAAAAAATGAAATGATCATAAAGACAACAAAATTATTATTCTAATTTTATAGCTCACTAAATCTAGCAATTTCAACTTCTTAGTCTTAGAAAATCACAACATATTTTCGGTATACACAATGGTATCTAAGAGTACTAGAATTTCACATATTCTAAGAATCAGAAGTACCAGTCTAAAGGAACCAGCAACCAGCCGTCACCTAGCCCTCCTGATGTCAAAACGGGGAAACGAGTAGATAGATGAGAGAGATTAAGATCTCTCTTAAGTTTCCCAGACCAGTAAGTCTGCCTTCTATGTGTCTGTCTTGGTAAGCAAGTGATTTCTGTGAGGCAGGTTCCTTCTGAATGTTCTGCACACACAGAAAACAGGTGCAATGTTACTTTATTTAAATAAACTTACAAACTCCCTTCAAATGTTGCCTGCATTATTATCATCTTACTTTGTCTCATATAAGACAGTATATAACAGTGCTTTTGCTGGTAGGAGGTATGTGCTGTTACTAAGCATCTCTCTCTTACTGGCTATATAGATCTTTTAATTTGCAGTTAGCTGTCAACTGAATGGTTGCTGCCATATTGGTCTCAAGTTACCAAGATTGAGGATACTAGGAGCTAGAAGGAAGCAGAGCAACCTACAAAGCCATAGAATAAGTTTCTAATATGACAATTTACAGTGTTTTCATATTTACACGTTTCCATATTTTGTGCTTGCTATGAGACAGGCATTTCACTTTTAAGAGCTTAAATGTTTAGTCAACCCCTAAAGATATTTCTGAAAACATTAGGTCAAAATCAGCATAAGTATTTCTCTCTTTTTCTTGTTTGTAAATTTTTAGAATGTCTGTCATGTTCCAAGGCAAAATACCAGTTTGATGTTTTCATTCAAAATTCAAAGCCATAAAACTTTCCATTTACATGCAAAATGCAAAGTATATATAAAATGTCAACTGATTCAAATATATGAAGAAGAATGATAGTTTAGCTAAGTAAAATACAGTGAAATACTAGATATAAAGAAAACAAAGGCACTTCCATCATGTGAAGCAATTATCATTTTCTATTTTTCTACATCCAAGTAACCAACATTTATTACTGCTCAGTGGAGATAAGGAAATAGAGAACACTGCAATAAATTGAGCAATAGATAAATATACTTAATTTTACTACCTGGTCATATTTGAAAGGCATGTTTGTAGATTCATTTAAGGCGATTGCATTAAAATAACTTGGCGAGAAGTGTCATCTAATTTAAAATTGCCAAGACACAGTGATTGACAACCTATATTCACTAAAACCTTACCAAATGATGACACTATAAAGGTAAAACCCCAGAAGTTTCAGCTAACAACAATCACTTTTAAAAAACAGCATAAGAAATGTTTATTAAACTGATTAAACTAAATCTGAGGCATTTAATTTAATTTTCTGTAACCCAGTGGCCTAATGTTGGCCAAAGCAACAGAAGAGGAGAATAGATTCTGTGTTTTTCTTAAGCTGGTGTGTATCCACCAATGACTTCCATCAATCTATGATCAGCAAAACACCTAGACAGGCACTGCTGTGTGATATGACTCTATACCAAAAGAAATGCAGAAAGGGGGGGGGTGAAAAGAGCCATACTAAAATTAAAAGCATTGATTGCACACACACAAAAGCAGTATCAGTGGATTACGGGAAAAGAAATGGTGTGGGAAATTTTTCTTATTAAGGTTTCTTTGACTTACATATGCTGAAGGGCAATGAAAAAATAAATTTCTTCTGATCACAGCATTTAATATAGAAAAAGGTCTTGATGGGATCATTCCGATTAGCAGCTAGTTTGTGCCCTGGGCAGTTTAAATCTAATCAGACAAGCATAGGCATAGGGTAATATAATACAACATACCAGTCCTGACAGCAGTCCGATCTGGTGTAAACCTCTCTGATAACTTCTCCTACTATTCTGTGCTTTCATTCACTCCTATCTATTGCACTTTCAATTGTCAAAATAGATGGCTTCCCAACTGCCCCAACAGGCAGCACCTGCACCTCCCCGAGACCTTAGGTCTTGTTTAACATGTGCCGCTAACTCCAGCGCTTCTTCCTAGTTCCCTCTTTCCAACCATCTAGACAGGGATGGAGCCCCATGGCAGTTAAACTCAGCTCACTGTCACCCTGTGCTTCCTACTTCACCTTGTAGTGGCTCTGAATCTTGAAAGAGCATTTGCTATTAAAAGAATTAGTATTAGTAGTGCAAGTAATGGAGCATTTAAGTCATCTCTCCTGATTTGTCACCAAAGCAAATAGAATAACATGATTCCTTTCTATTTATGCCTGTCAGTGTTCAAGAGGCATTTGGATAATGCCCTCAATGACATGCTTTAACTTATGGTTAGGCCTGAAGTGGTCAGGCAGTTGGACTATATACTGCATCTTTGAAGGTCCCTTCCAACTGAACTATTCTGTTCATCCCATTTAAAAAGACAGACAAAATTAAATCTTCATTTTAAATTGTAATTTGAAATACAGTATACACAGACATAGCACTGAAAGGAACAAATTTATTGTTATGTCTTTTAATTTGATGAAAAAATGTTGAATTATATGTCAAATTGATATTTTATATTGCTGTGCAATATATAACCTTTCATTAACAGGTCGTCATTTTCTGTTTGAAGTTTATACTAATACTTTTCTAAACACAATTGGAGGAAACTTTCTGATAAATATTTTTACAGAGGACCTCATCCAAAAATCACATAGAGTAGGAATTTTCTATTTGTGCTTAAAAATTGGGATTCTTTATGGAACATTATTACTGAAAAAGGAGATGTATAATCTTACCTCACATCATTTAGATTTTCTAGCAAAACGCCAGAGAAGCACAGAGCAAATGATAATAATTTAGATTCTCCAAGGTTTGTCAGTTGTTTAAAGATAAATAAATAACCATGAATCAAAGTTATTTCCTAGTGACATAACATGTTCTCTGAAATGTACCATTTATCATGCATTTTCCACATTTTTTTTTTTTTGGAAGAGATAAGGCACATGTTTGTTTGCCCAAAGCACTTAGCTACCGTGATTTACTTACTAGAATTATCTTCTTTTTTTTCCCCTGCACAAAAAAAAAAAAAAGTGACTTTTGCTTTTGCCAAAAAGCACAAATGACAATCACGGAGTTAATAAAACTTTACCAGTAGAATACAGAATAAACAAATACTTGTCTTATTAAACAACACTTTGCTTTTATATCCTCTTTCTTACACACAACTGACAGGTGGGAAGGTGAAAAGGAAGGGGAAGAAAACCAGAAAAGGATAAAAGGCTCAAAGAGTATATATTATTATAATTATTGCTAGTGACAAGAAAAGACTAAGTTAGCGGATGTAGACAATAAAAAAGGGGAGAAACTAAGGAATAAAACTGAGAGTAAATAATAATAAAATTTAAATTTCTACTTAATTATTTAGTCAGAGAACTAAGTGTCAGAAGAATTCTGCCCAGGGTTCACCATTTTTATCAGAGAAAAATTTCTCCACTCTTCAGATTTGTTTCAGAAAATCTAAAGTCCAGCAGCCTGGGTGAGGTTGTGAGGAATTAACAAGCCTTGGGCAGACTCTGCTCACCCCTGATCTGTTTCTAAAAGAAAGAAATTTTAGCACTATCCCCCCCCCCCCCCAAAGCACAGATAACAGCGCTACTGTTACTGGCATAAAAACAGCCATACCTGTATTAAAATAGTCATTACTATTAAGTTATCACATCTGCTTTGTAATGACAAGAAAGTAATAAAACAGGTTTATTTTTAATTTAAGTATTGGAAACCCCATCAAACCTTGCATTGTGTTATCTGGCAGTTTTGTAATAACATAAATGAACAGTTTTAAGCACACAGCCCAAGAAAAAAATGGGAAATGTATTCTGCCATTCTTAGCTGGCAGAATGGGCAACAGAAGGCAGCAGCATGAAGGGGTGAGAGGAGCAGGAGAAGGTAACAATGACCAAGGAGATGTTCATGGATTAGCTATAAGAGTTTAGAACCTCTTTGGACGCAATGCACCAACAGTTTAACATTAATTCTCATCTGGCTATCGATGAAAATACTTTTTAAACTATGAATATGGGAAAGGGAAAAATGTAAAGGGTTGTAGTTCTATCTGTACTCCAAGAAGTGGTTTCTTACAGAAGTGCTATAGAAATTCAGATTTTCAGTGTATATATATATATATATATATACACACACACACACTGAAAATCTGAATTTATATATATATATAAATATATATTTATTTCTGTTTAGCATTGTAAGTTAGGTGCATCCAATTTTTAAGAGTGTGTTATTATACCATAAGACAAATCACGTAAAACTAAATGGCTCCAATCTCATGCCAAAAAAACAATTAGAAAATTGAATCAAGGAATTAAGGATTAATGTGAGCATGTTACACCTGTCAGCAGTAATAAGTATTTTGACAAGAACAGAATAAAGTTTGACAATGTGCACAAATACAGATCTGATATATAAATCAAGTATTAAAATATAAACAACTATGCATTAATCACTCCAATGTTTCGTAACTAAAATGGTTTTAGAACTACTTGCAAGAATTCGCTATAAATGAAATTTCATCTCTTCTTTTTAAAAAAGAGATGGCTTACTCTTTTTTAGTAATAAATGATGATGATTTAAACATAGTTTTTAATCATATTATTAATGCAGAATTAGTCAGGTGAATTCCACATAAACTAGGCTTGATGGCTTGGCAAATAAGCAATCTTTGTTATGACAGGATTAATACCAGACTTTGACTGTAAAAAAAAAAACTTTTCTGGACCTCAATGTGCAAGACTTCAGAGGGGAGAAAAGAAAACAGGAAACAAAAGACTATGTCTTCTGAAGAGGTAAGGAACGTAGAAAAGGAGGAAAGGTGCACATTCAGTTACATTACAAGTATGCACATCTTCCTTTTCTCTTACCTTCAGGTTCTTTTCTTGAATTCTTTGGTTATTTTCTGGCTTTCTTGATTTATTTGTGATGAGAAAGTCTCAAATTCAGAAAAGAACTTAAATACTTAAGTTGGATTTTGACCAAATTTAGGTACCTACATGCAAAATCAAGAGCCTTAAAACCCTGTAAATATCTTAGTTTCACTATTAACATTTTCCCAATAGTAGAAACTCTCCTTCACCTGCCCAGGCACACCCTCATCTCTCTTACACCTACTCAGGATACACTGGCATTCCTGCAGCTCTCCTAGATGTGGAGCTTGAGCTGGGAAGCTGTTTGGTAAAACACATTTATCAAATGAGGCTTCACAATACTTTCATTTACATTTACAACAGTACAACACTTTCATTTAAAACAGGGTTGAAGGCATAGGTAGTTCTGTTCTTCACAGAAGAACATGTTCTTCATGTTCTCCGGTTTTCCTGTTCTGCGTTTAGTAAATGTTTGTTTGAGGTAAAATACTCCAGGCTATGAAGATAGAGAGCAAAATTCTGTGATTGCTCTGACTGTTTTCAGTGGAATAAAGGTAGACTTCTGAGCAGTGCAGAAGAGGAAAAGAAAATTGATCCTCTCAAGTTCATGGAATTGCATTGATGTAATTTGTTTGGGGCTTTTTTAGCCATTTTGTTGGAGAAACTCCAAATGTCGCTAGCACAGCTATCCTGCCAACAGGAGGTGACAGGCGAGTCTCATCAGCAGCCAACCCCCATCCTGTCCCCACTTGACTTTCCCAATGTTTATTTGCCAAGAGAAGCAAAACCAATGGTACTGGAGAGTATCATTGATAACAAAGAAACGAGGAGATGGTGTCTGCTCCTTCCAGCAGCACCTTACTGCTTTAACAGCTCCTGCTGCTGCCCTGAGGCACCTGGCACACCTGAAACAAGGCAATGCTTCAGATAGACTGTAATCAGTACTTCTGTTTTCTTTGACTATCAGTGTTACACTGCATTGCTATTCTAAATGTTGGATATGCATGAACAGTCATTAAAATGAGTATGAGCTCAGCCACCCAAAAGTTTTGACAATTTTCCCCACAGATTTATGTAGGCAGTAATCATAGAATCACCGAATAGTTTGGGTTGGAAGGGACCTCTAAAGACAGTCTAGTTCCCACCCCCTTGCTATGGGCAGGGACACTTCCCACCAGACCAGGTTTCTCAAAGCGCCATCCAGCCTGGCCTTGAACACTTAAAGGGATGGTGCAGCCACAGCTTCTCTGGGCAGCTTGTTCCAGTGTCCTCATAGTGAAGAGCTGCTTCCTAATATCTAATCTAAATCTACCCTCTTTTTGTTTAAAACCGCTACCTCTTGTCCTATCACTACACTTAATAAGCCTTAATGACTACAACAGGGAAAAAAAAATGCTTTCACCAAACCTTGTTTATGTTCCAGCAGATAGACCTTTCAGGAAATTCTGCAACAGAATCAATCAGCAAAGCCACAAAAAGTGTTCACAACTCTGGCCGACATAGGAAGTGCCAGTTCTTCATATGACCCTAGGGTTCTACTGAAATTATAAGCATTCACTAAAGATTTTCACTTCATCCATCCCATAGAGCTCCTTTCACAATTAGCGAGTGGAAAGCTTTAACTCAGCTTAACCTGCAAGAGTGGCCCAGAGCCTAAGAGTTGTCAACGCTTTGTGGTTCTGCACTGCAGCGTCTTTTGCTTGAGGATCTCTTAATGATTTATAACTCTAGTTAATGAGGTCTCACCAAGGTGAGGTGCATATCCACTTTACCTAGAGCAGTAAAAGCTGAAAAGCATGGATTTGACTATCTTAAAATTCTTCCACCTATACTGGAGAACACTTGAGGCAACTGCCTTGTTCCTGCAAGTCACTCAGCCAGCACTGATTTCCTGGGAGGAGTCTACCAGCTCTCCTTGACCTTCAGGAGGAGCTAGTTTCCTCTGAAAATTTCTATAGCAGCTGATGGAACTAAGACCAACAAGCTAATGTAAAGGAACAAGACCAATATTGTTACACTAACATTTCTTACAGATATTTTTTTTTACAGTGAATTATCTTTTCAAACCAATTTTGCACCATTCTTTTAGCAGAATATAAATCTCAGTTAATTTCCTCATTTCAAAATAGCCATGGAAATCTTAAACATACTGGTATATTACTTTCCACAAGAAAAACAGTGGGAATTAGAAATAAAAAGAACCACAGTATGATTTACCAAGCTGTGATTATGGCAGCAGTGATCAAAACGCACTGTTATCCTTCAGCTTATTGTTTTACCTCTCTGTCGTAACTATACCAATATGTACTAATGGGCTGCATTCTTTTTGCAGTCTTCTGATTAGAATGTTTGTCAGTTATCAAAGGTTATGTACTGATGTTGAATTTATGTATCAATTTGAAAGTGTTTTTACCCAGAAGAGCTGTATTTCTATTATATGAACCGTATTTATTTGCAAATGTGTATATTTATTTGCAACAAAGTTATTCTGTCTCAGTTCACCTAATAAGAGACTTCATTTCAAAAGCTAATGCTGTTTAAGATAGCACTTCATTAGCAAGAGAATTATGAATTAAGACTAAGCTACAAGGATCACCTGCATTTCAATGGGGTTTCCAGAAAGAACTCCAAGCCAGGTTTCCTATTAAAGCTTGCATCCATTTACCTAGAGGTGTTTTTGTTTTTTTCCCTGAATTGTGACACTAATGTGAACCATCCGGCAATTTTCTTGACTTTCACAACTGGTTGAATGGAATGCAAAACACAAGTTAAATCAAAACATCAGATGGCTGTAAGGCATGTTGCGTTTCATTTCTTTTCTGTGTTCATGTATGCAGTTTTCTATCTTCTCATACTGTTAAATAAACTTGGGTTTACTTTACTGTTATATCTTGCCCACTCATAAGAGCAATTTCAGGTTAATCTGCAAAATATTGGACGTAACTTCCAGCAGAAGGTGTGTGTAGCAATTGTACTGGATTACTGCCAGAGGAATCCCCAAGAGCCTCCAGAACATTCTCCTATTAAGCTGTCTGAGTCTGATTAAAGGTTGGCAATGCTAGTGTCCAGTTTGTGAAAAGAAATTTATCTTGGCAGCAGCTAACTAGATCCTGTTCGGAAAAACATCTGAGATCCTATGTCTGTGGCATATACCAAGCATCATGTATCCTCAGATACTTTCCTGTAAACTCTTCTTCCTACTGCCATTTCAAATTCTGAAAGTCAAAGTGGTGCTGTGCAGTGAAGTGATGCTAATGGGCATTTGTTTCCCAGATGGGTATATCTGTTGGATCTCCAAGGATTAGAAACAAGAAGTGGAAAATTTCATTATTCCTTCACAATTCAGCCTTAAAGGCTCATGTCTATGAAAACTTATATTTTTACTGCTGACAAATCACTGACAGCCCATCACTATTAGTACTTTGGCTGATCAATTAAAACCAGATTGTTGCTGCTGTGTATCCCGGTGAGTTGCTTTACCACTGATTGCCTGCGAGAAGACATGGTCCCTCCGTAACCACTACTGCCTTTTCAGGGTGAGGAAGATGAAGTATTAGGTGCAGTTTAAATTCTGCCTGACTTGCAGGCTAACAAGGGTGGCTGTGGTGGCTGGCATCAGGGGAATTCTGAGCTCAGGATAAGCACAGTGCAGGTTAGTTTCTTTGGAGCAAAAGCAAACTGAGTCAGCTGCAGATTTCTAAAATGTACATTACGCAGAAAAACTTGGGCTGTCCTTTACTCGGGGCAGATCATAAAATTTAAATCCGTCGTTGCTACAATGACTCTAGGAGAGAACTGAAAAGTTCTGAGTAGAAGGTGCCTGAGCAGCATCCTAGAATCATTAAAAATATGGTTTAATTATTAATTAGGAGATCTATACCAGACTTGAGAGGTTAGAAAAGGCAAGTATCCTCAAATTGTTGTGCTGTATTTTGCATTTCTTGCAAAGAAAATATAGTACACCATATGTCATCTGTAATATACCCTTAGTGAACTTTTTTTCCACAATGTCTTTTAAGGTTCTTTTGTAACCTCCTGGCCACATGCAGGATGCTTAGTGAATGATAAATTAAAACACTTATACCTGGAATCATAATAATAAGAAGAACTAAATCAAAACACATTGTGAAAGCTAGATGTCAGCAGAATGGATTAAAGTGCAAACTTGGCAATATTCTTAATGCAAGAAAAAAAATGCTAATAGCACCAGAATAACAAATGACTTTCTATCATGACACCTTACACAGATCACAGCCTACAGAACATAGGGAAGACATGAACTGAATGCCTCAAAGCATGACATAGCATTTCTTTTGATTGTCCTATAAAATGTGTTCTTTTTAAATGCCAAAACATCATTCTGAAACAAATTACCCCACTGTTTAAGATTTGTAAGCACACAGAAGTTTTTGTGACACATGACCATGCGTTGGATATTGTGGATCAGATCATAGCTGCTCCAGCAGCAGAAGAAGAAACAATCAGACTTTTCTACCCCAAGGAAAAATTACATGATGGGAGCAAAAGGGAACGTAGTTTTGCTCTATCATATAGTAGTAGCAGCATGTGTTGAAATGCTGTTTCATTTAATGAACACATTTTAACGTTCACCTCCAGAGGTGGAAAGGGAGAGGGCAGCCTGGCAGGATCATGATAGCACAGCCAGACCTTTGTAAAGGTGTTGCAAGATGTGTCTCTCACTTTCCTCTCTTGAGGACCTCCTACTCTGGCCCATTCACCAATTTGAAAGCATGACTGGGTACAGTTTTACACTTAAATCTTACAAATCAATTAAAATTTCAAATATCTATGAGATAATGCTCAGCTGTCTAAATCACTACAACACACAAATAGTAGCAGAACTATGTTGATTTATAGCAACTACAAATCTGACACTATTTTATTATTTTCTTAATAGTTTCTTTGAAAAATCTGGCAAATGAACTCAAACTCAGGTATTATCACTTAATGATATTTTCCAAGATGGCTTCCCATCAAGATTGTTAACACCTACACTGGTCACAAACATATTAGAAACTCCACTGAAAAGGAACAGGAAAGGAAACTTTTCCTTAAAGAATCAAATCTGACAAATAATTAGACACATGAGAATTGGTGTTTGGTGAAGCTGTCGCATTAAAACAAACAGGATTATTCGCATGAATGAAACTGCTTATGCACATTACTCATATTGGCTTAACATGATAACATGGAATACTTTTTTTTTATTAAAAAAAGAGGTAGTTTTTAAAAATAAGAAATAAATAAAAATATTCCTTTAAAAATTACAAGATCTACATCATTTTTACTAAGCCAGCAAAGATTTACTGCATAAAGGATTTGTTGAAGTTGGATTTCCTGAATCTCACTTACTTGACTTATGTAGAAAGTGTCAATTTTATTTATTTATTTATTTATTTGTAGAAAATACCATATTCCAAAGTATGCTTAGGCCCTTGAGCACTGCTAACTGAAAACGAGTAGCTTGATTACGTTTCCATAGTCCTGATCTGCTTGTACTTCTTCTCCATTTGTGTTTCCTATGACACAGCAGGGAACTTCTCATTACTTTGTATTTTTATTATTTTCTTCCATAGGTTGCTATAGAGTCACCACCAACAAAAACAGTTGAATTCTATAGACTCCATTCTTAATGCATGAAAGTACAGAAAAACTTGTTATTTTGTTTAAGGTAATGTTCTAGCCTGAAAGTTTACGTTGTAAAGCCCACAAGTTCCCAGAAATGGTATGCAAATTTTTTTCAAAAGACATACCATTTTCACAGTAATTTGACCATCTTTTTTAAAGAGTTTCCTTGAAAATTCACAGATGTTTTTTTTTTGAACTTTTCATTGGAGTTTGATTCAAATCCTTGCATTCCATGAATATTTGTACTTCATCTCATACATATATATATATATATTTATATTTAGTTCTAACCACATAGTTTATTTTACCCTAGTTTTGTACATAGGTTTTAACCTGCTGCCAAGAGTAAAACAGAGGAATGCTCGTCCTGTACTTCTGTCAACAGAACGGAACAAATTTACTTTTTGCTATATATAAGCTCTGATTTAGTTTAGCAGTGACTACTATTAGGCTAGTCATGCATTTCATCATTATTTCTAATTCCTCTTCCCTCTTCCCTCCCCTTCACAACACTTTCCCCAGTCTTATGGTGCTCTTTCCATGAAAATAAATGCCCCATATCAAATGTCACTGGCTAATATAATAAGCAGAAGGCGCAGGATCTTATTTACTTAAACAACAGCTGAGATTTGAGATCAGTCATCAAGCAGATGTTATTTCTGAAGTTGAAAGTGTTCACGATTATTGTTACTATAGAAACCAACCTTTGTAAAATATTCCAAACAAACACTTCTTTATTAGCTAGCAATGTGACTACAGTGCTCTGCATTACACTGCATCCCACGGTAAGTTATCAACTGCACGTATTTTCTTTCTGGTTATTTGCTTTCAATAGGGACTACAAGACAGAATTTCTATAGGTCTTACAAGATACTGTATCATAATATCAGTCATCCATAAAATGACACACACTGTACTCATTCAACACTAAACTCCAGCCTGTTTCATTTCCCCCTTCCTGTGGGCAGCCACTCAAATCAGTGCTTCCCTGTTTAGCAGCAGTGAAAAACAGGAACCCACTGCTAATTCCTGCGGTTAGATCAGCAGCACAAAACCAGCAGCGGTTGCTAAATGCCAGCCCCAGCCTCTTTAGCAATTAAACCCTTCTTCGTAGACTTTGTGAAGCCTGTGCGTCACTCAGAAAGCATCTTTCAGTGGCTAGTTATGGTATCATAACCAGCAGTTTTAGACTTGATGATTTATTTGCTAACCATACTAGAAGAGTGAAAATCTGAATCTTGGATCCAGCGTAGTCAGGGGGACTCCAGCAGTGCTGGATCCCTCACCCCATCCCCAAGGACAGGGATGGTCACAAGCATCACTGCCAGGTGACTTAGAAATGTCACAGCCTGTGCCCATGGCAAGGGGCAGGTAAATTCCCATTAGACCAACCTGTATTGAAGCCACCTCTCTCCTGCTACAATTAAATACCTACAATCTACTACCCATAGGCAGATAACAAGGCAAACTTCAAATAGATGTTTAGCAGGTCGAAGCTGGCTTGTTGTTATACCATGTGGAAAGGAAAACTGTAGTTAAGGCTACCCAAGCAAATTAGAAGAAATTTTATTACAGAATATATGCATCATATTGATATTAGGAAATAGTCCTCTGAGGTGTTGCTGTTTCACAGAAATCCTTAGAAAGGATAAAATACTATTAATATTAATGTTTCAAAGTACAGAGATATTCAACTGGTATCAACTTCTGATTATTATATTTTTTAATATTCTGATTATTATAATTTAAATTCCAAAGCTGTTTTGATTTTGAACCTATTGTCATGTGCTCATAACTTCCTTCAACTTTCTACACTGTGTTTAGGTTCAAATAGGACAATTTTGCTCAGTCTTTCAGAAACTTCCCGGCTACCTTTGAGATGTGGGACAATTAACATTTTCTTCTAATACCAGTTCTATCCAAGGCTTATAATTTAATTTAAAACTTGGCCCTGACTCAGGTAACATCAAGGATTCCTGCTTTTCATTACTGCAAAACAAAACTGTTTTAAAATGCAGTGATACAATCAGAGACAATTAGATTTCCATAAAAATATACAGAAGTATGGAAATACATGTGCCACTGGTAATCTATTTTAACACACAATACTGCTGCAGTGAGGGAAATATTAAGCACAACTAAGTCAGTTAAAAAAGTTTAACTGAGATGTGCTGTCTGCACCTGTATGATGAAGATGATAAAAAAAAATCCATAACTCATTTTAGGTGTGAGGAAGGTGTGGCAAAGGATGTTTTGGAAACAGATCACAAAGAAGGAGTAGTGCAGGCATGTTTTATGAAGACAGAGTTACAATTTAGAAGTCATCGTGTGGGACTGAATGCAAAGAATGCAAGTAAGGGTTGGCAAATGCCCCAATCAACATCCAATAAGGAAAGTGCTGTAGGTAAGTGCTGTAGTTACAGGTAGGTTGAAGTTTCAGAGAACATACAAGCTATATTTTAAATGCTATCTTTTAAGTTATCTTTAAATACACCGAGAGCATCTTAACTGATTCTATATGTCTGTGATGTAGTTTATGCTTTCTCCATGGAGGAAAAGCTACCAAGCTTTTAGCTACATAGGATTAACGTGGGCACAGAAAGTCAGGCCCTCTAGACAGGGGTGCTGAAGAGATTACAGTAGCTAGCAACACATTTGACTGACTCTTTCTTCCCAGTTTAAATAAGCAAGTTGCCATTTACAGCCATAGTGATTTAGGGCAACCTTGAGTATGAGCCTAGAGCAAGCCAAACCCATCCCCTTCATGTATACAAACTCAGGTTTTCTAATTTTTTTTTCTTTTTCCTATCTTTCTTTTTTTTCCTCACTGTGTTCCATGTGGAGAGGACATACAATGTGAAAAAAAAAAGTAAATAAAATAAAATAATTGCATTTACACATGTATGCAGAAATACTACACACACAAATGCATGCCATTATTTCCAGATGTGCTATCAGAAATCTCTGGAATGCTATGTTGAAGCAAAAACAAAAGTTCAATTAAAATTTTATCAAAAACCTTAAAAATGAAATCCTCTTGAAAATCTCTTCAGACAAAGCAATGTCTCATAATTCCCCAAATATCTACTGAAATGAGTTGCAATAAGAGGTTCTAGAGCCATCAATATCTTTAAGGATTTCATAGATGTCTTTTAGTTTCTCTTAGATAATAAATTGCCAGAATGGTTTCTACTCTTCCCAGTTCCCTTGTCTCTGATTGTTCTGCTGTGACATTTCTGGATGACTTCCAGTTCTGACTGTTGTAAAGTCCTTGTTTTTGCAGAATCACCTAGTGTTGAAATTTGCAATTCCAAACACTATCTTTTTTTGTCTGTTTATCAGCTAGCACTCTTTGCTCAAGTAATCTTTGCCCTTCACATTCCAATTGGTTTTGTCCTTGTTCAAACTTCTATGAATTTACCACAAGTAATGTAACTTGAAATGTAGATGAATAGTTTTCTTCATTTAAGAAAAAAATTATCTTTGTGTAACCTTCAGTTATGGGAAGTATCTGAACATATACTTAATGACAAACTTAATTTGGGTATTAACGTTTCATCTATTTGATCTTTATATTATTGAGTTTTAGCTTTACATTTTCATTATATATTTAAAACATTTTTTCATGTCCATATTAAATGCCTCTTTGTATGGCTGTAATTTTCCTCCAGTTTGTCTGGTTTTGGTCATTAGAGAGTTTCCTAATTTTCAGCGAATTGCTGAGCAAGCTGAAGATGTTAATTGGATATATGACTATTTTTTTCTTGTAGGAGTTTCTTATTAATGACTACTCCTGTAGATGATATACATTTTAATCAATTTGCATCTGTCCTTTTAAAAGATTCAGTTAGGTCCCTAATTAACCATCTGTAAACAAACCGTTGTTCAGTGGTGGTTCAGCCATTTATTGTGAGCTAGCAAAGGCTAGCAAGGGCCTTCTGCTACCACTCTGCCCTGCTGTAAATATTTGACTTCTCTCAATATTCAGAAAGTAATTGGAAAAAGACAAGTGACTCACAATCCAGACTGTAGATCACTGGATTCTCTCTAATTGAGTCAATGACATTGCTATTATGAGAAAACATCAAAAATTGCAGGTGTCTGTTGCTCCCATGAAGTGTCTGGTTCTTCAGCAGTTCTAAGTCATGTATTCATTCCATAGCTATAATAAGTGACGATAATGAAGATCATACATTCCTATGATGAAAGTAACAGTAAAACAGTCTTTATAAATAAAATTACTTCCTTAGATGAATCTTTTTTTTTTTTTCCTATTACAAATAAAGGCACATAATATTGTTTCCAAAGCTGCTCTCTACCTAATTGTATACTCTAGCACTTTCTATACCCTGCAGTGACCCCAGGAGTTTCTGAACAGCTTCAAGCAGGGTAACAAACTTCCTTAATATATCTTGTCTCTCACCACCTCCTGGAGAGCGTGTTCATTTGTGCATGCTCATTGGAGTGTGCCAATGCAATGAGGGTTATCTTTTTTTTATTATAACATGTGCAGCACTGTATATTTAATGCACTGTATATTTACCTATATATCCCATTCCCAGTATGCTGTTATGGCCCAAATACACTCACAAAGACTTGATGCAAAATCTCTAACTCTTTTCTTATGGGCTACTCACACCCATGACAAAGATACAGAGACTAAGTTATTATCCGTACTTAAAAGCAATTTCTAGCACAAAAGGAAACCATCTTCTCTGTTCTTACAAGCGGATAACTTACTGATGTGTGTCAGTAGGCATTACTCATTTTTACCACACAGGAGCAGATCAAGGGTGCCCCTCAATCATGCAGGAGGGATTATGGCTACTCTGAGGCAATTCCACTTCTACCATCATACCTTTTTTTTTTCTTTATCTTTACGTATTTTGTTCAGAACCTTAATATAAGTATTGAAAATTACAGGTGCTACCTCCATTCCTGTTAATTCACAACAAAGATTTTTTGTGATGATCATGAATACTGGACCATCTGCACAAAATATGTATGTGGAACAGACTGCTTTTACATAGCATGTCACGTGAGCAGAAAACATAACAGAATCCATGTAACTTGGCATACATTAGGGGATTCACATTTTTATTTAGTGATATTTTGGTGACAATATTTTATGCTTCCACGAAAATTTCAGCAAGGGATCATTGTGACTCTTATAGTTCAAGCACTTTATTTGGTCTTTAATTCTCTAATTGTTAGAACTGTTTTCTGGACAGCACTTGTATGTAATTAGATCCCTACTACATAGTCATTAGGGGCTGAGAAGGATCATTAGGAGTCGAAAAGAAAATAAAGAAATGAAATGAACTTGTTAATCACCAAGGTTAAAAAAAGAAAAGCTACAAAAGGGGAAAGCAGAGCCATAAATCAGAAATCTACCCTGAGGACTTTCATCCTCCTTATTCTGCAGTTCTACTTTTCTCTGAGTCAGTGATCTCCCTCAAAATCCAGTTTTGTTATAGCACATCCATTTCACATTGACTGCAACAGATTGTATAACATTTTCTCTTTGCAATTTTCCAGATTCTTTTGAAAGAAACGCATCCAATCATTTAAATACTTGTTACCAGGATTCTTAGATATGCCACATACCTCTTTCTTTCCTTTCAATTACCATGTACATCCAACAGATTTATGTTCTGCTATACAATGCCATTATACCATGTTGTATCATATGTAATCCATTGCACATTTCCATTCACCTGTTCCACACTTAAAAGAAAAAAAAAATCAACACTCTTTGGAGACCTAGTCTGACTGCAAATATCGAAATGTGCCAAGACAGTTTCATGTTCTTAAGACCTGGAATTCATCTAAAAGCTATAATATATATGCTTGGTATTTTATTAGCATCAGTGCAAACTTTTGGGCCTGCTATCTCATGATTTTTGGAACTACAATATAAAGGTTTGGATAACCTAAACTTCAAGATTCATGGCTTTTCACTGAGATACACAGCATCTGCTTCAGAACATCAAATTTAGACTGATACAAATGAAGGAATTTGGCTTCATAATATAAGAGTACAAGAACTTAACCCATAGCAGAGTTTTTAATTTCTTTTTTTTTTTTTGTCTCCTGTGAAACATGTGGCATATGCATAATGTATGGCAATGTGATCCACAGAGCTTTTATCGATGGTTGTTTGGTGTGATCTATACAACTCACATATTGCTCATTTATGAGTAATGCAGTCCTCCCAAACTCTTGCTCACAGACATATAAAAGATGAAAACATTCAATGAATACCACTTCAGGAAGGCCACATTATTCTTGAATGTCAGGGCTTATGCAAGTGACACTGAAGAAGGCATAATACTGACATCACCAATTACACACTAAATACATTATGCATTTTAGAAAAAGAAGTAATTTAGAAAACGTGAAAATCTTCCTCTCATACCAGTTTTTGTATACTTCAGATCTAAAACCAATCCCTTAGCTTTCATCAATTTAATGGCAAGGTCCTGAAAAATAGAAAACTAGACTGTAAAATTTTCTGAGTTTATAATTCCATCTTTCAAGGACTGTTTTTACTATCTGATTTGCATTTAAGAAAAAAAAAAGATTTTTATAGCATATATTTCTAGCCCCCTCCCTTCCCCCCACAAGCATTGGGTCAATCTCAGAGAAGCTGTGGATGCCCCATCCATGGAAGTGTTCAAGGCCAGGCTGGATGGGGCTTTAAGCAACCTGGGCTGGTGGGAGGTGTCCCTGCCTATGACAGGCAGGTTGGAACTGGATGGTCTATAAGGTCATTTCCAATCCAAACCATTCTATGACCCTATGAATCTCCATCACCATCAGTTACACATTTAACTATTAGGACATAAACTTGCAATGCTCATTTGTTTATTTATTTTGAGAATTAAGGCTAAAGGATGATATAAAAATATCATTAGAGTTGGTCACTGCACTTTTTTTCCTTAAAAAACAGTAACAACAACAAAACTAAAAGTTCCAAATATCCCAAATATTAAAAAGCTGTATTACGCTATCTCCAAAAGCAGTATTTACTTGTTTTAATGGAATGTAATTGAAGTATAGGAATCTAATTATATATTCAACAGTTAAGTATTTTCTGTATTATTTTAAATTATTATCAGTAATAAATCAAATAAACAAGTGTTTTCAGTATATTAAATACCAAATAAAATTTTTAAATGTTGATTCATAAAGTCTATAAGGTATCTATAGATCTAAGTTTCTCCATAGGATATGATTTGTAAATCTTTAGGATGTATATTTTAGTATTGATTATGAATAATTTAAAATCAAAGAGTTGGCAGCTATCTCTCTAAAAACTGCAGCCATGCAATTTGTATTTGGTCATAGTGGTCAGGTCTGAGACCAAGAAAACAGAATGAACTGATGCAGCTAATTACTGCATAATTCCATTTTCCCAAATTAAAACAAATGCTTGAACTTTATCTACCACACTGCACAGAAGACTACTCAACCACTTGATATTTTACCAGCATGGCAGCCTACAAGAAAACTGTGACTTGCCTTCATTTATCTGGTACAATCTTGCCTTCATTTATCACGTATGATTCACACATTATTTTCCTCAGAAATTCAGAAAGTAACTTTCTGTCCTGTATTATGAAAATTATATTCCTAGGTCTGAGACTACTCAAAATAAACAAATAAATGGCATTTCAAACACTTCCTCCACAGCCCCAACCAGGAAATATGATTTTCACAGGAGCGCAAAGGAAGACAAATGCCTGATTAATGTTAGTTTAATAGAAAAATAGCCACATGATAAAAACTAAATCAAACAGCATAATAGCAAAGTTGTTCACAAAAGGAATAAAAGTCAATAGCAAACACATAATGTGCTTTTAGATTGGTTCAAAATATTTCCAGTTCTATAAACTTTAGACAACACCTCAGGGGTTCATTTTTCAATCTTCACCTAGTTTACTGATTAATGATATGAACAAGCCCTTGATGAAGCATTTTCCAGGTTTGAGACATGCCTATTACACTGTTCTGGGCAACTCTTCAGAAAGATTTGAAGGCATGAAAGTGCATGACGGTATTCTTTTAGGTAAGTCTGGTTTAATATTACAAAATGCTGAAAGCGATTTCTCATTGCATGTAGACTTCCTGCCTCTATATTCAGTCTCCCGTTGGTACCTATTGCAGTAAAAATCAGACAGCTTGTCTTCCAATCAGTTAATTTTCATGTGCAAGGATACAATCACAAACATACTGCAGCTAGTAAAATAGGAATTACAAAAAAATTTCCTAACAAAAAATTCTTTGCCTTAAGAATGGATTAAGAGAGAAGATAGAGGCAAGGCCAAATGATTACATGACTGTGAGAATATGGGGAACAGTGTTTGCTTTGCTTGTTTAAAAACAAGGAATTGAATTTGTCTCCCCCACAGCCTAGGTACCTGCCATACCACCTTATGACAGTCAGACATTAACTGTTGATGAATATTTAATTCATTCATTCCGAGTGGGATAGAGCATAGACAAGATACTAGTTTACAGCATGCTAACTGAAGCGCTTACATCGGGAATTGGAAGACTACTACTGCTAAAAGGATGAGATGATCTACCATGGTTCCCTGATGCCTCAGACCTCATCAGAATTTAGATGTGTAAGCTTGCCCATGTTTCTGTGCTGCTTTACTTGGAAGGAACATCAACTCACTGAGTTTCTCCCATCTGGGCCACAAGCCATTCTGAAGCATCTCATCCCCATCTAACTCTCACCCAGGTGTCTGATTTGTTAAAAATGTACTTTATGCTAAAAATGGATGCATTATGCTTTTTGCCTAGCTATCTTTGAGCTAATGTATGAATCTAAGATGTGAAAATCCTGGATCTGATTTCCCATAAAGTGGGGGCACTCAAACACAACCTCACCAATTTTCAAGAGGTTGTTTTTCCACAGAGGTATAGGATAGTTAGAGAGGAAGCCTGGCTTTTTACTCTAGTGGCAGAACACATGGACAGACACTATTATCAAGAATGCTTGCAAGATTTAGATTGGGCAGCAAAAGGAGCGGGAACAGAACCCTTATCCGAATGCTTAAACACTAGGATACAAATTAGCGCCTTTTTCCTGTTTGTTTTGGATACTTACATTATTATAGTTATTTAACAGCACATCTTCAAGCTCTAATTTTTATAACGAAGTCATGATTTTTAATGACTTCAAATTAACTTTTCTTGCCAACTGCCACAGGTAGTCAATTTTGGCCTCTCATTCAGCTGTACATACAGGTGCATATCAAATCCACAAGTGATTAGCCAATAGTAAATTTGGCCCAAAAATAATTGAGAGGGTTCTCTTCTACTAGTCTTGATTAGATGCAGAACAGAGGAAAAAATAAAACCACCACCACCACCAATAACAACAAAAAAACACCCTAAAGTTACCTTTTGATACTAAGCAAAACTGGATTCAAACTGACACCTTCATTATACTGCACCCATGACAAAGACTGAAAGGATGAAATACTGCTATTCATCCAATGCCTATCTTCAGCATGAATTTAAGATAATACTTTCATACCATTCACAAATATATGCTAGCTATTATAACATCATTTGTTTCAGTCACTCATTACTAATACTTAAATACAAAGTAATAGTTCAACAACTGCATTGACAGCATGATAAATTACAAGAAACCAAATGAGTAAAGGGTACTATACTTGCCATCACACAATGAAGGTGATTGTGAAAATAACAGAAATCTTTAATTAACTCAGGAAATTAAAAGGTGACTTTAATAAAGGAGCTTAATAACAAGACATCCCAATGAACTCACTAGCACATGTTAAACAAGAACAAGAGATAATTTCAGGTACGCAAATGAGTAGATGCTTATACACAGGCTAAATTATACAAAAGACAAATGTTTTAAACTGGTACCCACATAAATGATAAATCTAAGACTAAACACAGGCACTGATCATAGATGTCTAACAAGTAATAACTGAAAAAGCAGGACTGATTCCTTTACAAGCACACATTAAATAAGTTTAACTACATTGAAACTCATTCTGCAGCTTGTGCCATATCTGTGTTTGAGGTGTTCACACACACACCATAGTTACTACAGCGGTGTTCTTAATTGATAATAATTGAAAACAAGATATTTAAATTCAAAAAAAGAGTCCCTATAATGGATTACGTGACTTAACTACAGAACCCCTTTATAAATAAATTATACCCTCTTGAAACTAGAGCATTTAAAATAGAGATTTAGAGTATAACTATACTGACTAAAATGGACAAAACGACAAGTAAGTGATTCATTAAATAAGATTTTTTTTTTTATTCTTCTTTCTTCCTTGTCCCTGTGGAGTATGTTTAGAAAGGTTCAGTTTTAAGTTTTATTGACTTTAAAAAAGCTTATAAAGTAAAAAATTAAAATTAAAATTAAAGGTAAGTAAAAACACTTACTAGTCATTTTAAGAAACCCAAAGTTTTGTAGGGTAGTTTTAGATGTGTATAATAAAGATTCTCAGTTCTTCAGAGAATAATTTTTTAAGCAATGTTAACAAACTTAACAGTTAAAGAGTCAGGATTTCAGTGATTGAAATAACCACAGGCTTCAGCAATTTGTGCTTGCATGGCAGATTTTTTTTCAGTTCCAAACAAAAGTAACTTTTCAAAGTCTAGGCCATCCCTTAAGAGCTTGTTCACAGGCAGAGCGTTCCAGCTGCTGCTTTCAGTGACAAAATACAAATTCAGTGGAAGCAATGGAGATTACACTGGAAAAAATTGACTTATATTTGAAATTTCTCAATATCTGATTGAAATATGGACTTGATAGTAATAAACTGCCAAGTGGAATTTAGAATTAGAATGTTATTTTAATGAACTTTAAGAAATAATCTCTTGGTTTTCCTAATCTCACACCACATTGTGTGTTTGCTTCTGTGTTTGTTTTTCCTACAAAATGTGTTGGATGAGTTATGGAATTAAACTTACTCAGTTTATAAGCCATGTTTGTTAACTCATTGAAATTAATTTGGCAATGTAGAGTGGTACCCCATCTATTCTCAGCAGCCATGCCTCCCCACCATCTCCCTCCCCAAGTTTATTCATTTCCTAAAGGAAATTGCAAGTTAATAGAAAAAGCAGCACTGTAACTGCCTCACATCCTATAGTTATTAATTAAGCAAAGTCTGGTTCAGTAACTCTGGATACTAAAAATACACAGTTAAACAAAGCCCAGTGCCTCTCAAAATGAAGTTTCAACTTCAACAGTCATTCTACAAAACTTATGCATTAAAATCCATAACCTTCTATCAAGGAGTTTCTCACAAAATTTATGAGTAAAAAAATAATAGTTCTTGACCATTTCTTTTGAAGGACTTCTGTATGAAACATAATACAGAAACATCAAAATAAGTTATGCTACTGTCATGTAGAAGCTGCTCGCTACATAATTCTCCTCTATTCCTATATGCAGACTATTACCCTACAATTAATAAAAAAGACAGCGCAGGTGAAGGTTTCATTGATAATGTATAATATTTAGTTGATAATATATAATAGTAAAGCTTAAAATGCTCTAATGCAAGAAACTTTTAAACGTTCCCGATATGTGTAGATATTACAGGATAACTTATAGTTGCAGTTGGTATTGAATGTTAAGTGAGTAGGTAGCATGCTGTGAAAAATGCACATAAACTCGGGTTATAACAAGTTCATTCCTTTACAGTGAACTTTTTCCAAAAAAATTGAACAGGTTATCATTACAGTGATTTTTGGAATTGAAGACAATAAAAGGTTCAACAAATACTTCAAATAACTTTTAAATTCTGAATGGAATTAAATGCATTAAAAACTTAACTGCAAGTTTAAAAGTTGGAAAGAACTGATTCTATAAATGCAAGATGAAGTAGGATATACTGACAAATTTCATCTGTGAACATGTATGTTGCAGAGAATACTTGAAAGATATCCTACATAGAAATTGAGTCCCTGCTTCCTTCAAACAGTGTAATGGATAGTAGCCTGTAAGTGAAAAGCAATGGGAAGGAAAGAAATGCCCCCAGTACCCAAGATTTTATGACGGATTAAAGGAAACTGCTTATTATAGATGGATTGGCATTCACTTCTGATTAGATAGTAAGTATTTAGTTTTACTGACATAGTTGTTTGGTTTTTTTAATACTCTAAACAAAATATTTGTCACATGAGTTTGCTGTGTTTGTACAAAGTGAAGCAGATAGTGACATTTACTGTCTCCTGTCTTCAGAGGCTGAAGTGTGCCTTCTGTGCTTACACCTCAAAAAGGGAAAAGGAGAGGTGCTTACAGAGAAAGGAGAAAATTCCTCACATTCCTCACGGGGAAAAAAAAGCCACAAAATCACCTGCAAGCAAGTTTAATGCAGATGCCAGACAAACCCCTACGTTTACCCCTGAAGTCATAGAAGCTGCCCAGGTGGCACAAACACTTCTGTTCCAAAAAAGCTGCCAGCTTGGGCTGCTGGTCTTCAGCTAGAGGTTGGTTTTTTTTTTTGTTGTTTTTTGTTTTTGTTTTTTTTTTTTGTTTGTTTTGTTTTTATTTAACCCTCAAGCAAACAGAACCCTGTCTCTAACCTCGTCTCTAGCTATTAGGACCTCTATCTGCCAATTTCTGTAATACAAAGAGCCTGCGCTTCAGCAGGCTGACGCCTGTAGAAGCTGGGCCCACACTGCCAACCTTATAAGCAGGAACATACACGGGACTGAACCATGCTGCACTTTTAAAGCAAGAAAAAAAGAGGAGTAAAAGATCACTTATAACAAAGCACAGAAGTCATATAATGGCTAGCATCACAATTTGCTTAACTATTAGCTTAAATAGAAAAAAAAATCTGAGCCATTAAATATGAAAGTAAAGTAAAAAGTAGTAGTGTGTTATTAGCAAGTTTTCTCAGAGAGGTTTAAAACCTCTTCCATGAACTTGGTGACACCTGATTTGTGTTTAGGGAAAACGATGAGGAATGAATGGCTGCTTTTCAGATTTGATGTTTTAAACCTTCTTGTAGTAGAAGGTTTAGTTCACTTCTTTCCTTCCCCTCAGATGCAAACAAAACTCTTCCATATCAGCAAATCTTCACAAAAATTCTATGGTTGCATATGGAAGACCACACAGCAATTGTGAGGCCTTTTGGGTTGCTTTCTTTTATAGAGCATCACTTATAATGAGCAAAGAATATAAAAAATACCACAGACAGTATGGAAGTAAGGCCATTAGCCCAAATTAATTTCAATTTTTTTGTCCCTTACAGATGCATTTGCTTTACTGCACCTGAGCCCCAGTTCTCTTCTTCCCTGCCAAAGCTACTCAGGGCCTGAGATCCTTAGGATACTTTTGAAAATCTTTTTAATTAAAGTGCTGAAATTTTAGTACAAAGGCTAAAAGATAGCCCTGTCTGCAATTTGTGCTGTGACACATCGTGTGCGGATGGCACTGTCCTCTGCTGTAAAAATTACTGTAAATGATTTCATAAAAAAAAAAAAAAAAAAGACACAGAATATTGGTTTTAGAGCACAGTATCCTCTACTCCAGTCCCTTTAGAATTCCAGGTGCAACAACTGCTCAGCTCCTGAGCTGGGAATTGGTGTTATCTTCTCATCTCTGCACCACAGCACACTGTCGTGCTGGGTTTCCCAGTGCAACTGTTAGTGCAGCCATACCCAGAGAGCTGGGCTGCTGAAATTATCTGCCTTTTAAAGAGTAGGATACCCTGCCTGACCCATGTAATGGGTTGTTCAAGCAGTTCTAGGGGACACAAGCAAAGCGGTACAAGTAAAGGGTGCAGTTGATAGGGCCTCATCCAGAGGGATGAAAATATTATAAGCCTTTACTATCGCCAAGCAACTGAAAACATCAAACTATGTATTCTTAGCTAGCATGTCTCCTTGCTTCCAGGGGTAATTTATCCCAAATTAACCATTTATGTTAGTTATATTAGTCAAACAAACTAATTGCTTGAAGATTGCCATTTCTTTTTCAGACTGACAATGGGCTTTTTTGGGTGACAAAACGTTTTTTTTTGTTTGTTTGTTTGTTTGTTTTCCAGAAATATCTCGGTTAAATAAAATACATTGCTTTTCTGGGAAAACTTTATTTTCCTAGAGAATATGAGATTAACAGGTTGGTGAGTGAAGTTTTATGTAAGCAGTATATATTTCTCCACCTCTCTTGCACCCGTTTTCTCTGGAAAACTATGCCTGGTTGCAGAAAAAATGACCATTATTTTTGTCCCAGTGATTTTTTATTTTTATTTCTTAGTTCTTCCCTTGATCCATAAATAAATAAATCAAGTTTATCAATGAAGAAAACCAGGACTCTGAAACAACTCTGCCTACCTACTCACAGAAAGGCATAAAGCAATCCATATCCATAGCTCCATAGTTCTGCTGTGTTCACTCCCCTTTCTGCAATTAGAAGCAGGTTCCTAGGTACTGCTGTTTTGGCAGAGATTGCACAATGCAGGCATTTAAGTTGCGGGGAAAAAAATTAAGCAGAGCCTGCCATTCTAATCTTCAGTTATGAGTGAAATAATACCTGAAAGTTTTTATTGACCTGGCAAATGCTAGAACAGAAGATGTAGAAACCGAAAGATACCACATTCCATGAGATTGTTAAAATCATAAATTTTTCCACAATGCCATTTCACTGAAGTTTGGTTATTATGAAGATATTTTAAGAAACCAAGTTTCCCTGTGAGTTTTTAAGTTCTCTGGAACACTCTAAAAGTTTAATTTCTGTCCTTCCCATTAAATGTTCAGAATCTTTTTTACATGATTCATAGAAGAAATACATAGTTCTTCCTTCTCTGATAAGATGAAAAATCTTTAAATATTTTTCACGTTTTTTTTTTTTAACATTTTGAAGGAGGGGAAAAATAAGGCAGACCAAACAGATAGACCAGATTGATAAGTATTAATTAATGACAATGATGAGAAGTTCTTGCTCTCAGACCATTCTATTTATACTATGTAAATACTATATGTACGTATATATTGCTATGGGGTATATTTCTGCTTGGACTTCCTAGATCATCAAAAAGGAAGTATAAAACTGATACTCAACATCAAAAGCAGATTTTTTTTGCTAAACTTTCTGAGACTTGCCCAGTTTCTCCAGTGCCCAGAGACTCTGACAACAAATATCCTAGCTGGGCTGCATAATACAACCATTTTTGCCAAGAGAATGTGGTGCAGCTTGGCAGTGGGCAATCTGTAATCATGAGTCAACAGAAACAAACAATATCTTTTCAATCTGTGTCTAAATCTGTGGGTTGCTCTGTTTCACTAGAGCCAAACCTAAGAAAACAAGCAGATGTAGAAGGTAAAGCACATATCTGCGGGCAGGTAAACCTGCCTCTGGAGGGACAGATGTTCATGAAGGATATTCAGATACTACAGTAATTGCAACAAAGATCCAGCTAGTGAAGGTGCTCAGAAAGAATGAAGGAAAAAGGATTATCAGTCTCATAGGAAGAGCACAAGGCAAAATTACTCTGAGAGAGCTACAAGGTATGACAGGAAAAGGTCTTGGTAGGAGCTACTCTCACTGATGAGGACAGATTTATCACAGTAGTGGTTAACAAGGAAGAAGTTTGGACATTAAGCTACCATGTTTCCTGTAAGAAGCAATGTAGTCTGTAGAATAATGCAAACAATAGGTGCCAAGGAGATAAATCCAGCTGAGCAGTCTGCCTTTTCAACCAGTAGAAAAAAAGGGTAAAATCATAAACACTGAGACCTTTAACTTGCTAATTACATCCACGATATGCAGATCCCTCTGAATAATACAGAGTGTACTAAGAGGTACGCTTCCTTTTAGTAATTCTGATAACAATCTACAGATAAAAAACAGTTTTAGAGTGAAAGTGTAACAAATAGCAAGTAGGACAGAGGGGAGGCTCGCATCAGGTTCAGGCTATGGATGAGGGCCATAGCTCTGAGCTGGCCATTCTTGGATACTTAAAGAATTCAATGCAAAAAGAGAAGAGAAAGACGGAGCAATAAATTCATTCATATAGAACTGAAAAAAAAAATACTTAAATAGTTGTTGATGCACTTGCATTACTGACTCTTGCCATATTAAAAGACTAACTAAACAGAGAAAGAGAAGATAGTTTTAAAATGTTGCATTTCTTGCAAGTTCACTTCTAAAAAATATGACTATAGTTCAGGTAAGATTGCAGTCATTTTTTGGCTAGTATTTTCACGTTTTCTTATTTAATGACAATGCTCAGACCACTATCTTATAACTCTATCCTTCAGAGAAAATGATGCATCTAAAAATATTAACATAAATTTCACTGTAAGAGGATTAAAAGCAAAGTAGTTCTATCCAAATTAATTTAGCTAAGTACACTAGATAAATAAATCAGCACCCTTCAACTCTCAGAGAGCACTTCAAGCAATTTCAAGTCATTAAAAATACTTTTAGTTCCAACATTTTGGCTCCTAGAACAGTCTTAATGGTTATATGACAGTATGTTCTACTACTGCCTGTATGGCTTTTATTACATGCCCTGATCTATTTGATGATCATGGCAGCTTTTTAGAGAACTACAAAGAAAAGCTGAAATAATGAATTATTTTTCAGACAAGTCTAATAAAAGTGTTAATCAAAAATACCATAAATGTCAGAAGCTCTCATAAATCCTACATTTTATATATTCCTCTCACTAAACATTCAGCCAATGGGAGAACAAATACGAAAAGAGCAAAGAGAGAGCAAGCCAAGAAAGAGAACAAAAGCACTCTACATGCATTTACACATTTTCACCGATTTATTTATCTGATCTCATTTACTGATTTATGAACTAACATTATTCTCCTATGACTTAATTTCTGACAGCTTATAAACATCTCATATAAAGGAATATGATTATGTTTGATTTCTGGTTAGATTATAATGTATGCCCATGTGACAAGATACAGTCAATTATTTCCCCCTTATGCTACTATTATGAAATATCAGTGAGTTATAATACACTTCTGGAAGAAGAAGAATCACTTTGCTACCCATTTCCCTGTGACTTTAATGTGAATGATCCTGCGACAACAAATAGAAAATGCTTCAGAGTAAAACTTGAAACATATACATCCCATTTATAATCATCCTTTTCTGTTTTTCTTTTTTCTGTGACATTTATCAAGACTAAATGTGATTTGACCCTCTTTCCATCAACTTTTAAATCCTTGAAAAAAATCATCATTGGTAAGGAGAGTAACATGTACATGTAACATTGTACATTTGTTAGCAGGAATTCATTTTGCATTTTTATGAGGTTCCAAGAATATTATGTTGGAAGGCGAAATTATAGAGCTGTCATTTATGTCTGTTGGATCCTGTTCTGATGTTAGTATGATGCTATAAAGTTTCAGGAAATCTTTGTGAGGTTTCCATAGAGCTGTGCAGATTCTTTGTTCCACCTAGAGTGCAAATACCTGCTAATTTGCCTCACTTTCTACCTGAAAGCACTGAGTTAAAAAATAAATAAATAAATAAATAATAATAATCCCACAGCTTCTATATGCAAAATGCACAGGCAAAAAAGATGGAGCTTTATAACAGAAAACAGAGAGAGACTTCCAGATCTCAGTAGCAGTGGTGGAGTCAGGTAGCCATTTTCAGTCATTATATATTTTGCTCTACCATCAATATGCACACACAAGTAGTTCTAGCAATATCCAGAAAAAAATAGTTACCAATTGACATAAGCAAGCATTTGTTATTCTTTTACAGCATATGCACTTTTTCATTCCTCATGCAAGCACAGACTGCATATACCTATATACATACACCTGTTTATACAGATATATATATATATTTCTTCTTTACAAAGATGCTAAAGAATTACTTAATAACCTTCATACCCAGGATAGGGTCCTTTTAAAATGTACATTTCTTTGTGGCAAAAGGAAAATCTATACAAAAGGTTCCAGAAACTTCTGGAACCAATGGGACCCTTGTGAAAGCACTGGTTTAATATGAGAACATCAGTAAAGATGCATAGACAGTCCCTGTGACATTGTAACAATGAATGCTTCTCTATAGTTCTCTGTTTAATGGCAAAATTGTCACCATGTTTGATGTTTCATCAAAATCCAACCCTGCTTGTATTTACAAACATGCAGATTTCTTAATTTCAACCAACAATTTATTCATTCCCATGCATGTTTCCCACTATTAGTGCAATCACCCAAATAAGGTTTACAGGTAAACTTTGCAAGAATACAGA
Organism: Cygnus atratus; assembly: GCF_013377495.2. NCBI lineage: Eukaryota > Metazoa > Chordata > Aves > Anseriformes > Anatidae > Cygnus > Cygnus atratus. The sequence goes on from NC_066368.1 coordinate 8,097,532, forward strand.
AAAATAATGTTAGAAATGTTTTCCTTTTTTTTTTTTTTTTTTAAATCAGTTTAGGTTTTATCTTTAAATACAGATGACATTTTTTAGTCATTTTAAAGTCATTTTAAAGAAATGTCATTTTAAAGAAAATAACATCTACTTTAGAAAAAAAAATAAAACATAACATCACCTTTACTTTTACTTTTTCCATAAAAAGTTTCTCCATTTTCTCCAAAAGTTCCATAAAAGTTTCTCCATTGAAGCACAAGAGTATGAGAATTCAGCAAATACTGACATTTGAATATTGCCTTACTTTCTTAAGTCCATGTTCTTTACCTGAATAGTTGATCCAGGCTTTATTAAGATTTGATTGATTTAGAGTGACAGGATATACATGTCATGAGAAATTCATACATGTAGGGGTAATTTCTAGCAAAAATTTGTGCAGATTCACTGCAATCTTTAATATGATTTTTTTTTCCTCAACATTTGTCCACCTGCATGCTTTTCTGAACAAATACAACTAAACAGAAAATCAGTTGGGCTTGATAGATCAAAGCTTGGGCTCCTGTTAATTGAGAGATGAAATGTTGTGCTTTTGGTGGCCACAACCAGTGTTAACAGAAACTTCTCAATTCAAGCTTCACCTCCTGTATCTACTTTTATAACAGTTCCAATGAGATACAGACCTTTTAAAGCTTAGATTTATTTCACTTTATTCCAATTAATCTGATCACTATCCAGACATACACATCTGTTAACACAAAACAAAAAGAAGTTCCTATAGTCATCCGCAGAACAGGCCACGACTGTGTCTAAACATAGCATGCTGTCAGAGATTTAAAATGTCAGAGAAAGATGGTGAATCAGATTAAATGAGAGACATGAGTTAGGAAAAGGAGACTGATGAACACTGAAGAGTTACTGAATTCTGCTCAGATTGCCATATACTGCCCATCATTTAAATTTGAATAATACAATACAAATAGAGAAGGGACAAGTTCACACATATTGATTGCAGCGCTAGTCTGAAGAACAAAACACACACTTAAGCCCATAAATCATTAGCAAGATGCAATATTGACTGAATTACTAGCTATCAAAATTCAGTTTCCACTTTCAGTGAAATAAACATATGAAGTGTTTTTTTTTGTCAGTGTCAAACTTGAAGGAAGAGCACACAAAGAACTGTGTTACAATATTACTTGTAATTCTATACAAACTTTTCCGAAAGAGTGTAGAAAGTTCATACAAATTTCACTGATCTTAGAAGAAAAATAAAAAGAAAGCAATATCACAGGGTTGTTACTATTTATTGTAAATCTCGGGAAATGCAGGACAAGAATTAAAAGCTTATCACCATCACTTTGTAGCTTTAAATGTGAATGGAGAAATTCCATATATGGAAACAGCATATAAATCTTAAAGAAAAGGAAAACTGGAGAACAGAAGAACCAAAGGAGAGGGGTTTTGTGTTTGTTTATTTTTAAACCTAAAACGAGTCAGTAGTTTGCTCTGATGCAAGTTTTAGCAGATCTCTTCCTAAAGCAGAGAGACTCCACACTCTTAAATCTCAGCTGATTCAATCAACCTCAAGAAATTTTGCAAAAAAATCTCTGCTCTGCCTCTTAATTGTTCTGCAACCCTAGTCAAGTAACTTCACCTCGTTGTATTTCTGTTTCCTTGCTTACTTCTGTTCAACTATAAAGGAAACATCTCTGTGTAAGGACTCTTCCTACCAAATGATTGCACTGTGTGTAGCCCAGTGGGAATTTTAATTTCACTGGTGACTAATAGGTGTGTGGATAACCTAAATAAGACATGGAATTAGGCACAAAGATATGGAAAAACAACAAGAGGAAAAAGAGTGATAAATTAATCTGGTTTTAAAAATCAAATAACAGAATTTAGACAGGGCTGTCAGTATTGCTGATTAAAAATGCTTTGCCGAAAGCCTTAAATATTATTTGATTATTCTTATGAGCAGGCATGCCCTTTCTTAATGAGCACCTCCTTCCAAGATGACACAGCATAACTTTAATAGCAAGACATTAGCCACACCAGTGTAAGTCCCAGATGGAGGTCCAGTGGCAGATTTCTGCTGGTAGGTAGAGATCAGCAATCTCTGAAATCTAAGCTCAATAGTAAAGACTTGGGGGTTGAATCTTTCTTTTTGAGTGAGAAAATAAGCTCTGTTTCAGAAACAGGATAAAGCCTTTAATTTATAATAGCCCTAAACCTCATTAGAATTTACTCAAACTGACTGCCCTTGGACAATAAAAACTTCACTGTCATTTAGGAAAGTTTTATCTCAAATTCCTATTATTTTCATAAACCCAGATTCCCAGCAAAAACAGAGTTACAGTATTCTGTCTCAGACCTCTTGCAACTTAATAAATTTATAAGGTTTGTTTTGCCAAGCAGCAATGTTTCTATCTCACCCCTTATTTTCACTCTGTCTTTAAATCTGGCAGAGAACAGGCTGCTGTGAAGAGGCTGCCATGAGATCATGCAAAATGCACCAGTGAAGCTTAATGTGGGCAATGACAGAGGCACAGGAAATAACTAATTTCTCATTTTGTGCCTCTTCCTCTCTTTCCTGTCAAAATTCTAATTATAAAAAAAAAAAAAATATGCATTTTACTGACATTGTGTCAAGTAGTCATAACTGTTACCCAATATAAGTGTTTGACTCTGGCTCCCAAATAATAATGTTAACGAGATAACACAGAACAGAGGGAGTGTGGGCTGCCAAGCCTGTGAAGCAAGCTACACCACAATTTCTAATGCAAAAGATTTCCTCCTGGACACAACCACATTTGATTTGAAGATTTCTTAGCAGCTTCATTTTCAGGCCATATTATCCAAGACGCTGCTTATGTCATCGACATTTTGCACAAACATGCTTTCTGCCAATGAAATCCTCTCTGTGCCTACGACCCTAAAACTCTGTCTCATGACAGAAATACGCAAAGAGACACAAATGGATAAAATACTGAGGACCACTGAGGCCAGCGCCAAGCTGAATAGGACCTCTGAAAGTAATTTCAAAGTGTGGAAAAAAAAAAAGTTTGGAAAATGGTGGAAATTATACCCATATGGGCAGGCCACTTGCTATGTTCTTTTAACTGTGATTTGTTTCAGACTCCAAAATTTCAACCATAATTTTCAACCTACATTATTCACCCATCTCAAACAGCAGTGCTTATGTTATTTGTCTTGGGAAGTTATTCTACCATATTGCACCATCATGTCCACACATACCTTTCACCTTCAAGGAAGTGATTTACCCTTTTAACATCACTGGATCTACACCTAGCTTCATCTTCTGTTCTTTCACTGAGGAAAGAAAGTAGAACTTACTGGACAAAACTAAGATCTCATCAGACCTCATTTTCTAAAAACGAAAAAAACACCAAAAACTGTAGCAACTGCACAGTCAGCTGGACTCCGTAATTCTGTCTCTAACAGCACGTGGAAGTCCCTTGACTCCTAGAATTTTGTACAGACATCAGGGAGTAGATTAAGGGACACAATCCTGGTGGTCAAGCACCAAAGAGAATAGAATCAGCTACTTGCCATCCCTTTGAGTTGGTCTATATGTGCAGGGTCAAAAGAACAAATTACAAGTTGCACAGTATTTGCATTTCTTAATGAACTGCTAGAGGCAACTGGGACATTGTAATGAAGACAACCTAAAGAAAACATAATTAAAAAACGTTTTTGTTTGTATTTTTTAACACTGCAGTTAACCCCAGAGACACACGATGTATGCCTATTCAGAAAACACTTTTTCAATGACCTTTTCATCTTCAAAGAGATGTACTATATGTCAGGCAATCTATAGATAAGTATCTAGGTACTCCCTGCTGACTTCTTTTTTCTTTCCAATTAGGTTAATATATTAATAAATACATCTTAAGATGTTCTAAATCTTCTTCTTCCTTTTGGTATCTGCTCCATTTCTATGTTCAGTAACCACAAGAAATTTGTGACTGCCCTCCCCAGGGATCCTTCTACCAAACTTTTCATTATGTAGGCAGGAGCCACACCTCTGCAGTTAAGGTAAAATTCAGCATTAAAAGCAGAAATTACATTTATTTTTTCCTTTTTTTTTTTTTCACATGAATAACAAATCAAATAATTCCATGACTTATATTACAGTGCTGACTTATATCACAGTGCTTTTCTGTGTAGTATAGGTGAAATTTCACTGCATTGTTTAGGTAGAAATCTGAAGATTAGTTTATGAATTAAAATAAATTACAGTTGGGTCCTTTAAAACACACACACAAAAACAAAACAAAGCAAACAAAATAAAGAAAATCGAAGCTAAATAAAACAAATCCATCAAAAAATCCATCAAAAATCTGTTTAATTTAAACTAATTTTGCACTTATTTCATTTTTGAATAGTTTTCTCTTTGAAAGTAACTATGACTTCCACACACATGCTTTTACAGCTCATTTTTTTCTTCTGTGTTGCCAATTAATAATGTTCTGTTTTAGAATTTCCATGAGGAACCACACTGAACAAAGTACTTGTCATCTCTCACTGTTCTCCCTGGAAATGAAACAAGATGCAAGATGCTGCCTACAAGTGGCCACTTAGAGAAAGACTACCATCTCGTACAGTTCTCAGTGACATTTTTTATCCATCCCCTTGAAGCACAGGAAACCACTGGCTAAGGGCAATGCAAGAAAAAATTGGAAGTGATGGCCTTTCTAAAGGAGGGCAATTTCTCATAAGCTTTTCAGACAAGCAAGATTTTTAAATTTTAGCCTTTTCTGACATATTTCTGACTCCTCTGTTTAGGACCCACATGACTGCTGAGCACAGGAATCATTCCTGATTTGCCTATAAGGAACTTGACAATAGAAGGAATTAAATTGCAGGATCATGCAGGGCATCACTGGTGAACAAGGGGATAGCATATTGGAAATATGCTGTAAGGCACTAAGGAAATAAATCACTATTTTACAGGTAGATATAATTTTTGTTTTCCAGTAAGAATGTTATACACAAAATAAAAAATAAAAAAAAAAAAACCATTTTCCTTTGACTGAAGTTATTAACAATAATTCTCTATCAGCTTTTATTTTTAGCAAAGATGACCTCAGAGAACCTTAATCTTTTCTCTAAAGCTCTATACTGTAAGCCAAGACAATTGAACCCTTTTAGTAGGAATGCTGGGTGCTCTGAGAGGAACTCTCAAGTACTATTATCTCTGATACCATCAAACACACTATAATTTGTGCTGTGTATAGCAGTTTTGAAATGTGTCATGGAGATGGAGTGATTCATACTTTTTATTTTTCTTGACAATAGATGTTAATATTTTCTGGTATTTAGAGTGTCAGCTTTTTGACAACTTGTATTACATTTTAGGTTTGGCTTTTTGTTGTTGTTGTTGTTATCTGAAAACTAAATTGTATGACTTGGTACAAAATGAAGCCTATCACTTGACTACCACTTCTATCCCTTCTTTTCTTCCTATGGATACTTTTACAAAATAACTTGTGAGGAGGCAATGAAGTCTGGGGGGTGGGGAGAGGAGACGAAAGAAAAATGGGGAAAAGTGAGGACCATAAAAACATCCAAATGCCAATGTGAACAAAACTTTGAAAATGATGTTCTCTGGAAAACATGAATTTGTGGTCATTAAACACTTCACTTCTTGTTTTCAGAGATTCACATCTATGAAAATTTAACCATGCAAGTACTACATACTTGTGAGTTAAAATATAAGAACATCTTCCTTTGACATCGCACTTCATAATATTCAAAAATTAATGCTGCAACCATAGAAAACAACTAGAAATGTATTTGCTTAAAGTGTCCTTGTAGCTAGAAGACACGGGGATGTCCATAAGTACAACAGCTTGATGACAGCCTTGTATCTGAGGATAACGGGCTCTGTAGTACCTGAAGATTTTATTAATCACCTCCACTAATGAAAAATCTGAGGAATAATATGTTGCAGCTGAAAGGACTATAATGGTACAGAAGAAGCCATTCATAACAAAACATAAGACAGCAAAATTAAATCTGTAGTTTGGCCAATTTACAAAAAAAAAAAAAAAAACCAGCCAGAATTGCCAAAGGGAGTAGTTCTAGTTAACTTATGTAGGGTCTGATGTTACAGTGGGTTTGTAATCCAGCACTGAAGATGATGCTGTGAATATATCCTGTAACATGCTTCATTCATTGGGGAGTTCTACACAGGGAAAATCTTGTCAATAAACATGTTGTTGGGGCACAGATGTGTGGTGAAGGCAGCTGGAGGGAGGGGAAAAGGAGAATGAAGAAGAGAGTTGAGCATTTCAAAGGGTCTCAAAACCCTCTGAAATCAGCTGGGAAAATTAAGTACCTACAAGGGCTGCAGAGGATGGTCCACTGCACCTAATTTAGACATCTTTCTTTCTCTAGTGACTAAGGAGTAACAGCAGGAAACAAGCTTAATGTATATAACTGAAGTCTAGGAGACAGCCTTTTTTGAGCAGTGTTACCACTATTGTAGGCTTGGCTCTCAGCTGTCATCTTACAAAAAGCATGTCCCACACCCAGACCTGGGAACATCCTCCACCCAACTGCCAGGCTATGGAATGGAAACAAATGGGAATGTCAAGGTTCCAAAAGCAGTGCAGGCGAGATTCATCCCAATTCAGCTAAAGCTAGGAATTTGCACCATGGAAAGGTTGGACCTGGCGCTTAGGAACATGGTTTAGTGGGTGATATTGGTAGTAAGGTGATGGCTGGACCAGATGATCTTGGAGGTCTCTTCCAACCTTAATGATTCTATGCTCCAGGGACCTTTTGGATAGGTTACACCACCACTGACAACTACAGTGGCCCAGTGAAGGGAATATACCATACCTGTATATAGGTTATATCATAACATGATAATTATGTCCCTCTCCTAAAAATGATTTAGAATTTAACTCTGTGTAAACATTTTAACTATTAAAAAACCACATTCCTCCTGAAGCTGCCCATAGTTCTGACCTATGAAGCTAAAAGTTGTGCAATTTTTTCTGTTAGTCTCCTGCCTGCAGAAAAGTGCCCATCTGCCTCAACAGGCATCTCTGAGACTGTGCAGACGCAGGATTACCTATAACAAACTGAACTGCAGCATGCGTCATACACATTCTCTGATGCTAGCAGCACGAGGTAGAGTTACTTTACACTCCATTAATATTTTTCTCTTAGCATCACTTCTGCGGCTAAAGTTTAATCTGTTTTCTACTACAACCACTACTATTTGTGGTATTATGGTACCCATATCTGTCTCATTCTGCATAAAAAAGGACAAAAAGCCCTCATTCAATAATTCTTGCATCACATTCAGCTGCTTGCTCTTGAGGCAGCTCTTCTTTTACAAAGATCAGCAGTTTTGATCAAAGACTTCCACTAATGGAAAATCTATCATATTCCCTGAATGATGCATTCCAATAATAAAATACTTTGGCTTTTTAAAATGTGTATCATCTTTCCTGATCAAACTCTGACTTTCAGCCTCAGGATCTTGTTATGTTTTGTCTCCATGATAAACGAATCCCCAAAACCAAGCACCTAATCTGTGTGCAGTATATACGTCACCCTCTATGCTCTTCTTTGACAAAGAAAACAGAAGTTAAAAGAAAGCCCCCATGTGATTTGTCTCACTGATTCTAAACAAAAGTTTGTCTTGTCTCAAATAAAAAATTGAATTCTTTCACCTCCAAATCCATGGCAGAAGAGTTTTTAGTCAGGCACAGAGGTTCATATTCAAAGGCAAAGGAAGAGCCCACCCCACCCACGAAAAATAAATAAATAATAATAATAGAAGAGGACTCTACTGAAGTTGTTTCCCATGTCCTTTCTACATTAAGATATACCGAGAGATGATTGAACTAAAGAACTTCTAAGCACATGAACAAGGTTTTACACAGTTTTAAAACTAGGAATTACCCCTCTAGTGTCTTTATAATTGACATATATATTCACAGTGCTTTTAATTAAGCAGTTAGCGTATTAGGTATGGTGAATTTCTATCAAAGTTAGAGGAAGCCATACCAGAGACCAAGGAGATGAATATAAACAGCATTTTTCCAGCTGACAAACAATGAAAATTTACCAACACAGCAGTGCCACTGATGGTTAACATGAGAGGGGAAAAATTGGGTAAGAGGAATTCCTGGAAAACAACAAAAAACAAACATATTGTGGCCTAATCTTGACTGTTATTTGCCTTTTAGAAGCAGCAACAGACTTTTGATAGGGCATGGCAGCTCTAGCACCAGAACCAAGCCCTAAGATGGATCGAAAACATACCCAACAAGTGGGTTGTTTTATACCTTATCGAGAACAGACACATGGAAACATGGCTCTGTAACAACAGATACTGCCCTGCTAACCCACAAAGAGATGTAGCCCCATCTTTACAGAGGGCTGCACAATCACACAGAAACATTATCCGACATGGGAGAAACATGTAAAATGATGATGATCAATTTTAATGGTGGCAAAGGGAGAGGGTGAAAATCAAATCAAATTGTTATTCCAAGTTAACCCATGGCTGACTTGACCTGTTTTGGGGTGTGACTACTGTAGAAATATATTGCTTTTGTGAAGCCAACCCTGTCTCTTGGCTTTTTGTCTCCTTTTAGAACAATACCCTAAGCCTCTTTGTCATAAACACTATTCAATATCAAAGCATTGATAAAGGGTTCCTTTATTAGGGAAATAACAAAACAGCATCAGTACATCAAAGTTCAGTAGTAAACAATAGAGTTTAACTGTCCAGTGTCTAGTTATCTGGTTTTAGTCATACCTTTATGTATATACAGATTCCAATAGGCTCGATGCAAGCAATATAACTTGCACACAAACATGCATATGCATCTCAGTATGAACTATTTTATATTAATCAGCCCAGTACAGAAACCTTGCAGTAAACAAAACTTCCAATTGTCATGCACAATATTTATGACCTGTTAAGGTCAGAGAAGAGAGAAGATAGACAGGTAGGTGCCAGAAGAGAATACAAGCAAGCAAAATCACTGATTGAAGAAAGGTTAATGTCTCCCAGTTCTTCAGGACAAACGCTAAGGTTTAAGAGACAGTATCTGTACTACTATTTAGAAAAGTCTACGTCTCGATTGAAAACACCTTCTAGAACTGCTTGTAAAGCTAGACATGGGTTGGCTGGGCATGAAGATGTAGCTGTTAAAGAAAAACTTTCTCAACAAGTTGCAGAGAACATTTGGAAGTAGACAATATGCCCGCATCTCATAAGGACTGACTTACCTATGCTACCTTGCTGGAGGATGCTTTTTTGTTTGTTTGTATTGTTATAATAGTTGCTACTATTCAAGTCTGTCCCTGAGCAGAGATACCATAGATGCCTAAATTCTGCACACCTACTATGCAAGCCCAGTTGGCACAAAAGGTACTGTAGCATGTGAGCTGATGTGCAAGCAGAATTATAGAATTTTTCCTACTTCTAAGCCAGTGAAAGTCATTAAGCCTCTTTTTGTGGGGACTGATGCAGGGAGAGACAAAGCCCTTTAAACTTTGGTATGGCATTTCTCTTACGTAGTCTCTGGGTTTTGGTTATTTTGTCTGTTCATTTGTTTTTGACACATTCTAAATTAAGGAAAAATCCCTTAGTTAACTAACATATCAGGTATCATGCCAGTATACAAACATGCTTTGATGGTCACCTTAGCAAATACTATTATATAAAATCTGTGGTTCAAATCATATTCTAAAAATCTAAACAAAAACTGTCCAGCAGACCTGCATTTAATAATAAAGTGAAAATAAGGACACTTCAAAAAGTGAAATAGTCAAACGTATAATCAAATTTCAAGTATATTGAATATTTAGTAAGGAAACTTACAAAGTCACTAGATGTCTCCATATCGACTTAACATAGTTCAATATGTTAGAGTAAGAAATCCGTTCGAATGCCCAGGTAGTCAAGGCTGACCACATTGTGAATGTCAGTGCATTGACTCACTGAATTCTTGACATTTTAAACTTGGGTAAGTCACTAAAGAAAAACAAGAGTATTATCTAACTACCTGTTCAGCTGCAGATACAAGCACAGTATGATATTCTGATGAACCAAGTGTAGTGTGAATTTTCTGCATATTAGCTACACGTGATGCACATCAATCGCAGAATGCCAGTTTTAATGCAGAACCTATGCAATTAAAATTTGTTAGTGTAGTTTGCAACTAGAAAGCAGAAAAAGATAAAAAATTGACCCTTTTGGGGAGTTATAGGAGAACAGGAAGGGGTGCAAGGATGTGACATTCCACAGTAATGAGGCAGGCTGGCTGCTTGCCAGTGTCAGCCACTGTAAGTGCACCCTGCAAGAATTCAGCTGCAAATCTTTGTTTCCTTTATCTTTCATATCTCTGCAAATATCAAGGCAAAGACTTTGTCTTTCAGCTGGAGTTCTTTCATCCAAGAATGTTCTTCATCCAAGGCCAAAGGTTCACCATATCCTAAAAGGCCTTTGGATCTGCATGTTCAGTCATCTTCATCCAAATGTATTTCTTTGGGAGCACTATTCGGTCCTTGTGGTCGATCCTAGAAGAACACCGATAAAAACTATCTTCATTCCTTCAAATACAATCTTCAATGGCTTTATCTTTAGGACCACTGTACAAGAGCATTATGTCAAAGGTGTAAAATGGTAAATGATTTAAGAGAGATTTCAATTAAAACCACAGCACATTTAACCACTTCTACAGTTTTGAGGCTTGGTCTTTTATTTTAGATAAGGCTTCCAAGACAAAACAGGTTTTCTGGAAGGCCACACAAATGAATACAATCTTTTCACTGCACTGACAGCATAGTTTAAAATAATAATAAATAAATAAAAAAGCTAGTGGCTTTTTAAAGTGCTAAAAATTATGTAAGACCCTATGCATATACTACAGTACTATAAAATATTTTGAGTATAAAACTCAAGAATATGAGATTCCTGTATCCAGTCAAATTGCCTTACTGGACAAGGTACAGCCAGAGTTTCCTCTGTGAGGAAGTAAGACACGTATAGTGCCCAGGAATGTTATAAAACAATTTATAACAAGAAGTAAAAAACATGCAATTGCAGTTTGTGATTACCTAAAAAAGCGTAAGTTAATCTTGGTTTCAAAACCAATCTTACTCTCCCTTCTGTCCATCAGTATTCTACATCTAGTTTGCTTAAATTTGCCTTCATCTGATATTTCTTTAAAGTCTTGCAAACATTTCTCTGCTCATTTCACGCACACCAATCTTCCCTGAGCTACGTATTCACTTATTCCTTTCTTCCATTTGCCCAAATATCTTCTTTTCTCTTGCTCTTCAGATCCCGCCTCGCTCTAACAGCATAACAAAACAAAACTGTAGGGAAGCTGATCTTCAGCATCGCTTAAAAAGAAAAACACACAACGCAAAACCTCCTCTGCAAAGAGTGCTGCCAGTTATCATTATTTCATTACAATACTTGAAATATTTTTATTACTACTGAAACTGCACCTTCTGAAGGAAATATGTAAAAAAAAAACTCTCAAAGAAAGTTTCAAGGTCTGATGGCTACATGAAAAAGCATGAAACATAATCCTGTCTCAGTTTAGTGAATCACAGATGAGAAAAGGTATAATTCAACCCTAATATTTTAAAGTATCATGATTTTTAAGCTAAAAATGGAACTATTAGCATTCTGACTCAAAGCTTTTCAGGGACAGACAAATCTGATCTGAATGGAAGAGCAGGCTGCACAACAGCTGAACTATACTGAGTTAGCAATATCAACTAGATGGTCAGAAGATTACAAAAAAATAAGCCTCAAGCAGTCACATGAATGCCACAAAAGTGTCACTCATTCTAAAGTTGTAAAGCCAGACAAAGCTTTCTTGGTAATTTCTATTCAATTTGGGGTAGAAATGACCAGAAGTGACAAGTGTTTAGTACTTTGCAGATTTCAGGTCAGTAGCAAATGGAGAAAAAGCTCAATTTTCCTCATCGGTTTGAGATATTTGTTCCTCTCAAAAGTAATTTCTTGATCTTAAATTAGAAGTTGTTTCCCCTGTAATGGGAAAAGGACAGGTCAGATAAAGGATACTAATGAGGATCACTTTCTCCTAAGACAGAATGTAATCAATACCTTCCTTAATTGGTCTGAAAGAGATATGATGGGGAAAGAAGAGGTTTTCACTTTAACTCTACTCAGCCTGCACAAAACGTTTAATTTCTGTTTCATATCTTCTAGAATTAATATAGTTAAATCATCTTCTTGATTCTCCTATTATGGGCCTATTTAGTCTCACTTTAAGAGTAGAAAGGAATAAAGTGATTAGAAAGTGTCATTTGTTTTCCAGCATAAATGATGCCACCCTGTCCCTCCCCCCCCCCAAGCTACATTTACATAACTGGGTTAATTACTTAGAGAAAATATTTTTCTATCAATTCTGTGTTGAGGTGAAGTTAAAGGCACTTAAGAGTGCAGAAATCAAATCCTCTGTAACATTAACTTTTTGTAATATGCTAACATATGTAGCTCTAACAAGCTTCTTATTGACTCTCTTCTGCCTTCGAGGCCTGACCAGAGCAGATCTGACTAAGTCTTATCAGATTTAGATGGGATTTGGTTTGTAAAAACCTCTAGGCTTCAAAGTTTATTAATTCTTTGAAGTGTACTCCAATCTACAGCTTTTTTTTTTTTTTTTTGGGGGGGGGGGGGTGAAAGCTAGATTTCTGTGCACTACAGTCAAACAATTTTAGCTGAAACAGGATAGTGACATAAGGTGCCACGTACCTTCTTGTAAGAGCAAACAATTTTTATTTTACACTTGTCTTGATGTTAAAACAAGTTTAAGGTGGATTTCCTACAGGCTGCAGACAGAAAACAAAATGAGAGTGCACTCTTAGGTCATTTTTTCCCCTCAAAAATTTCAGGCCTATCAGATTTTCGACCTAGCATATTATCCAATTAAGGATCATTTTCTGGATGCTCAGGCCTTCCCAAGTTTATGAATAAACAGATCTAAGCTATTGCATTCTGTCCTTGCATCTGACAGAAAGCAGACCTTAGCTTTCCCTTGCTGTCTCCTCCTGAAAAATTAAATACAAGAAAAAAAGAAAAAAAAGTTGTACCAAGAGCAAGCCTGGTGCTGGTTCAATGTTTCCCCTGCAGTGGTGAAAACAAACTGAAATACCATGACGTGCTTGGAAGCATTCACAATTTTCTCAGTGTTCAGTTCTCAGCACTAAAGCTAGCTATGGGTCAAATCAATGCTAAGACAAATCTAAGCTTTACAGCTGTTGAAATACTTAAGCCATAACAGATTTTAAAGTGATGTCATAGCAATGCAGTTATTGCTTGCCTGCCACAGGATCTGCTGATGACAGTTGAAGTTCTTATTCATCAAGGGGCCCAAATAATTGAAACAATCCATCTGCTCTGTGCACTCTTTCTGCCTCTACTGCGATTACTTACAGCCTTGTGATATTAGCCAGTGATGTCATACTTAATCAAGCAGTTGGTGGCATTTGATCTCCAGAGAGCCACACCACGCTCCTGTGATGGTGCATAGGTGACTAAAATAATCCACCTGCTCCAAGCTTTCCTCTTGCAAAACCCAATGGGACGTGATATTTAGCAGTGACTATCACAACTGATCAAGCAATTGCCAGACTTGTGCATATTTCCTGAAAGCTGCTCCTGTTTTTCATCATGAATTCCAGATAATTGAAATAATTGTCCTGCTCTAGGGCCCTGCTTTGACTCCAGCATTTTCTGCAATGGGACATTTGCCTACTGTCATATTTATTTAAGAGCTGCGGTAGGAAGAGGCTTTGATTATTTTTTCACGAGATGTCATAATACCACAAAGGAAAGTGACATTATTCACATGGTCTGTATGACTGAACTTCCAGACACTGCTCTCTCTGCTCACACCATCACTCACAAGCAGATGAGCTATGCTGCATCAGTCTCTCTGGTGGAAAGATGCAGGGAGAGTAACAAGGGAAAACATGCAAGTTTTGCAGCCAGGATGATAGTGGGAATCCTATTACCGCTCCCACAAAACAAGTACCAAGTAATTTAAACACTACAGCGCTCTCTTGGTTAAAAGGGACTTCCAGTACACTTTGTTTCCTTAGCTTAAGAGCCTACAACTATTTTACAGCAGACCTGGTACCCTGTCTCAGGCTTTTCACTGCTTACAGCTAAAGTACAGACTTGCCTGTTGATTGATAAAGATTTTAGAATAGTCCAATTAAGCATACCAGCCATAAAAAGCTTTTGTGTGTTAATCTGCTATTGTGGAAATAGGAGCAGAGATCTTACCTGTAGTCAGGTTATATTGCTCAGTTTTATTTGAGAAGTACAAAAATACCACACTCACCCACTAGATTACATCCCACTCCTGAATTTACTGTCCTCATCTCAAGGATGGATGTTGTGTTCATTACTCTGCTTAGCATCTGAGCAGGTCACAGACTGACTGGCAGTGACTGTGAGTCTAGTTCTAGGGTATCAGCAACGAACTTGCAACTATCAGTCAGCACCTTCAAGCACTTTCATTGAGATCTAGCTTTTCTGCAGCAGAGCTTTTTTTTTTTTTTAGGGGTTGGATGTTGAGCCCTGCACAAAGCCCAGGATATGGATAACATTTTTATTTCATAAGATCTCTGCTAAGATAGCATCCACCTCTAATAATGTCCAACTTTTCTGAAGTCCAAGCTTTTCTTCACATGCAGTTTTTTGTTTTGTTTTTTCTTTTCAGCTCCTTATCTTCATGCAGATAACACCAAAAGGACTTAGGAGAAGTGCTGATTTTAAAGGGGGAAGGCTGCCACATCTTATACAGGTACACAGTTAAGGATGATATCAGTGACATTAGAGTTACAGTTATCTACTCTTTATTAAAAAGATTTGGATGAAAATGAAACCAACTTATATTCAAGAAGATCGTTAAGAACATGACCGTTTACAAGTAAACTGCATGATGAAAGGAATACATTTTCCTTATCCTACATCAAGAATGGTTTGAGAAAAGTTCTTTAGAATAATAAAAAAAAACAAAACACAGCCTCTCTACTAATGTGTCTTGATTAGAAAGATTTGATGTGTATTAGTGTAAAGACATATGGAATCAAGCCTTGACACCCAGAAGAGATTTATATTTGTCAAAAAAAAAAAAAAAAAGAGCTTCTACGTACATACAGGGACAGCCGGGTACTGAAGGCCTCTCATCTTGCACAGGGAGCTACTAGGACTTGATCTGCTTTCCTCCCCATGTCCTGACCTTCAGTGGTTATTTCTAACCTTCGGGTCCTAGTGGCACTGTATCATTGGCAGCCCAACAATCCCCCCACCCCATCTGTGAAGTATATTTTAATTATAAGAATGATCTAGCCTGGCAGTAAAGTTTATATCTCAGTTTTACATGGGAAAACTTACATAGGAAGATTTGTTTCACTACTCATGACTGTTTGTTAGTGAAGGCCTACCTGAAGAAAAAAAGATTACAGAGGACACTTGTTTGTATGTGTGCATACAATGGATGGAAGAAAGGCCAAGGAGAAATATCTGCCTTTTGATGAAATAGATTAAAAAAAACAAAAATGTACAAGTGATGACTGAATGTTGAGAAATTCAGACAAGTGACTTGATTTAAAGATAATTGGCCCTTATTAATAAAGGAAAACATCACCGCAGCATTTTGTCAGCAGTGAGATGTAATTATGCATCATTAATTATATGGGCATGTCAACAAGAGGTCAGACAACACAAAAGAAATGAGAAAGTAGTCCTATAGCCTGACAATGTTTTAGTTAAAGAATACTACATGTTTATACAGCAATCTTGGTGGAAGGAAATTAGTCTTCATTTAAAACAGCTGAAAATCTGGGGGTCCAATTCTGATTCCTGATTTAACACCAAGAAAAAACATTAAATAAAACAAAGTGATAGGAATAGGGGAGGTATTGCAGACTAAGTAGCCACACACATTGTCAACCTGTCCAGACAAGTCTGCTCATGAACACAACACCATAGACAGTTTCACTTACTAGGGGGTCAATAACAGCTTGCCAGGAGTGAGTGGTACAATTCAAAGCAGATCTAGATTTCCTTATCACGCACATGCTTAAAACAATCTACCACTTTTTTTTTTTTTTTTAAGTGATTAGGAGAAGCAATCAAATCTGTTTGGTCTCTGTGGTGGAGTTGTCACTTGCAATACTATGCCTTATTACAAATAAAGCTGTGCATTATCTGTAGGTCATTATCTGAACCACAACTAAGAAGGACGAAAAAAGGAAACTTAACCTTTATTAGCAGTGGAATAGTATTTTTCCTTAAGTCACTTTTAGCCAGATTATTCCCTGTACCCTGAATTGCTTTTGTGAACAATAAATAGAAGCAAGTTTTGCAGCTTCGCAGATGTTTTAAATACCCTAGTAAGGTCACAATAAGTTATGTGATATCAATTCTGCATGCAGTACATAGTGCTTTATCCAATCCTTTCAATTTTTATTAATTGATTAGAAATATACATACAATATCAAAGGCCAAAAGCTTCTGAAGTAAAAAGCACCCAGTGTTCTAATGCTTGTCCCTAATGGAGTTCCCATGCATCTTTGCCAGCATAAGAGAGTCTTGAAAAGATTCTGGTAATGCTGCTTCCTTCCCCAAAGGAAGGGCAAGACTTGGAAATTAATAGAGATACAGAAAGTTGTGCCAAGAACATTTCAGGGATGCACCTTTTCATCGGAGAGCTGGAACTGCGTTAGGTGATCTACTGGAAGGGAATATCACGTTCTAAGTTGCCAACATTTGTTTCTTCAAAGTTAGGGCTACTCTTTCCAAAAGTGAGAGTTTGTTACTGATGTGTTATTTCCGTGGGAGGGGAGGGGGGGCAGTAGAGGGGACAATGACTTCAAAAAAAATAAATCATTCCCATCTCCTAATGTTCAGATACATTTCTGTTCCCTGGCAAGAAAAAACAAGATTCAGTTCAAGATTGTAGTGATTAGCACGATGACAATGGAAGTGCACTGGGAAAATCATTTTCCTTTCCAGCTCACTATAGAAATCTAGTTTTCAGCAGCTCCATTTCACACACAAACCTCCCTTGAGATACTAAATTCAAGGCCTGAAACTGTCTCCTTCCCTCATGTTATTTTATCTTTTCACATAATTACAGGGAAACTGCTAATGGTCACACTGAACACTTCGATTAGATTTATCAATAGGGCAAATCAAATATTCACAGTAAGTTACGTCATGCAAGACACATTTCAATACAGAACTATACTGCTAGAGTTGATAATATAAAAACAAGCATTTAATTGCATAAAAACTGGGAGGGAGAGTGCAGTGGGGTAAGCGAGACTGCCTTTGAAAAAACAGTGGGATAAACAATGATAAGAATATCACTTTGAATGTTTTTCTGATTCTAAGCCAGGAGAAGTAAACTCCTAATTCCTGGATTTTAGCTTGGTGCAAAAGGTAAGCAGTAGTGATCTTTAAAACTAGGTTGGCCTCTACTCCAGTTTGCATTTTCTGCCTTTTTTTTAACCCAGTGTTTTTGTCCAACTGTATGGCTCTTCTAATGGCCAATACATCATTCCTTTCAAGACAAAGCTGCTAGAGAACTTAGATACTATTCACCTACTCACTGTATCCAGGCTTCTGCTTCGGCAGCAAATGCTACTTCTAGACAATGGTTATCCTGAGTAGCTATAGCATCATTAACTTGTCTCAAATGCCCCATTTTTGAAGATTGTTCTTGTTAGGAACAATTTTGGAGGAGTACAGAAGAGCTGAAAAGGGCTGAGTGTTTTAGATTAGACTATTATAGTAAAATTGAGCACCCCAATCAAATTCTCTGGTACCTAAACTGATTTATTGTATCCTAGCTCTTCTGTGTTAAAAGAGGTCTGACAATAAGTATGCATACACATCAGAAGTTTTGTAGTGGTGTTAAGCCTCTCCCATCCCCTTAGGTGAGACTGCAATTTAGACTACAGTTTACTAGAAAAAAAAAGTATCTCTATCTCAGTATTACATAACTATATTGATGAAATGTCCAACATCTCTCACGCTGAATCTGGTAATTAGTAGAGGAGGTTTAACTTCGAGATAATCCTGGATTGTTTTTGAGGTAGGCTAGTAACAGAGAAAGAGATGCTTGTGAGACTTTCTCAGACAGTACAATTATCATACCAAGGTATATAGCCAGGTATATTGTAAGTGCACGTTCAGGTATATAGCCAGAGCCACAGCCTTCTCTCCAGCTTTCTTCTTGTAGAAGTAGCAGAAGTAAAAGACATTTGGATGACTTCAGTGTACCTTACACCACCCTGAAACAATCACTCAAAATAAGAATCATCTTATTTGTTTAGTAAAATGCTTGTACTGTATTCACTTATTTAGTAACCAACTAAAGAAGGCTGCCCACACTCCTAATAAATTATCTCTACCAGGATTTCAAAAATATTAATTTATTAACAACTATTAAAAGAAACAAAGGCAATCAGACTAGTAACGTACTATTATTCAGGGACCTAAAAGAACACAATACTGTTTCCACCTGGAAGACTGAGGAAGATAGACATGGAGGAAAACAGATTTCATTCTTTTAGAAAATGTCTATTGCTGGTATGTACATAGCAGTACAGGTATCCTATCACAGCAGCATCTGGGAGTAACCCCACAAAGGGGTTGGCTTTGCTTATATCCTTCAAGATTTTGTCTTAAACTATTTGAAAAAACGCTCAATCAACCCTTTTAGCATCTTTACAAAGCAATAACTACAATTTCTATATAAACTAATATAGTAATGGAATTCTAATTTATCCTTATTCTATTAAAACTGTCACTTGGCAAACAAGATTCCAGACACAGAATAACTGGCAGCTTTTATTCTATCAAACTAAGCTAAAAAATAAAGACGTGCATGTTTTTCAAAGGAAAAAAAAATATAATCTAAATTTGCATTTCAAGACATTTGCCTAAGCATACGAGTCGGTGAATACATTTGTCAGTATTATCAGATTACTTTGCATTTTGTATATTCTACTATTTGTATAAATACTGGTAATATGGGAACTAGAGGTGATCAGGGCCATTCTCCTAATTTGTAAGAGGAATGGTGTACTTATACGGGGAAAATAGGGCACTGAGCCAGGACTTAAGTACTTATTAAGGCAAAAGTGCATTTAATAGAAATTATGATTTGAATATTTTGCAATTAAATTTATGTCAACATAAAAATCAAAACAGTGTAGGTTCTGTTACTGCAATGCGAAACAGACAAGAAGATCCTTGGACTCAATGGAAGCCCTCTTGACTAAAAGGGTACTCAAAGCAACGAGTCTTGGCATCCTCTGCAGATTTGCTAGAGTCAGTAGAGTCTATGTATGTAAAGCATTTGTCCAGAATAAACTGGCAGAAGGGATATACCCATTTGCAACTTCAAAGTTAAAAATGCTTTTTTAATTTGAAGGAAGATTTTATCACATTTATTATTTTTATTAGATAGATTTGATTTATTACATTTATTAGATGGATTTGAAAGACAATGATTTGATAGTAATATTCATCACAGTATTTTTGATGACTAGTACCTCAAGTTTTCAGAAGGGTCTAGATCTTTCCACATACACCTATGCAGTCTTCAAGAGGGAATGCAAGACAACCTTTTCTGAAATACTGCACAATGTTGTGTATAACGGAGTTAGGATTTGTTGTGTATTTTGCAAATTAGCATACGTAATTTTCAATTTTGCTAGTAATTCAAAGAGCTTTAACACTTATTTAATTAGTCTAAGCTTGGTAATTCAGCCAATGAAAACTAAAGTGGTTAAGTTGCATTAATCAAAAACAATGTTAACAGTTAATTTTCTGAATGATAGAGCAACATAAAAACAAACTCAAGTAAAACTATGATTAATTAATTGATTAGCTGGTTCCTGTTGAGAAATTATGTTCAATAAGGGTCTGCCAATACAAATTGCTATCAATTGCCACTTTATGAAGTACCAAAAATAATGGGTTCAGGTGCATATTAGAACTAGTTGTCATGAATGCCAATTTACAGGAGAAAAATAGACTGTTTATCACCTAATTTAATTTCAGTTAACTTACTTGTAATAACTCATTTTAGCACTGAACATTCAATAACTTGACTGTTGTTAAAAGCACCAGCTAATAAGTTTGTAAATTTAAATTCTGTAAATAATTTAAGCAGCCTATAACTCAGTTTAGCTATTGACTAGTTAGAGAATACTTAGCAACTGTATTTAGCACCCAGACACCCCCATTCCTCCCACCAGCAGGATGTTTAATTGCAAATGGTTCCCTACTGCTCCAGCATTAGGCTTGGCTCTGTAAGCTTTCAAGAACATGGAGAAAAATGCAATGTTACTTCTGGCCAGCTCAGCTGGGGAAGGGGGTGGGGGGCGTGTCTCTTAGGTCACACATGCTAGCAATTAGACCACACTTGGAGGCATTTAATATACTTTCAGCACATCTGGGCAGTGCTGGTGTCCAGATGCTGAATAAGAAAATGCTTGCTGGTTTGTAAGCAGAGTGAAAGGAGGCCAAGTTACGCTGTTTGGGGGCTGTGAGCCTTAGTTCATCCTTTACTATCCTTCCTATTTTTAGTCTTTTTAGTTTATTTGATGGCAATTGTGAACCAGGATTATTCTTATCCAGGGGATTTACAGTGGTTATGACTTCAGTTAGCAGTCCCTGCATATAGATATGCAGTTACATTATAGCAATAAATTAAGATTGTGATTATTTAATAGTTTATTAATCTGCTTAAAGCTTTACATCTACAAACCACATATAACACTTGTGGACAGACTGGTAAGTCCTTGCAATACCCTGAAGTTCCTGAAAAATCAAAATACTGTTGGCTTTTTTTTAAAAAAAAAAAAAAAAAGAAAAAACATTGCAAACAAGGCTTTGGATCCAATTGTGTTCCAGCATACTCACAATAGGTGCCCGTGAAACTTCACCAAGTTGGACTCTTATCTGTCAGATATGACAGTGCACAAAGCTTACTGACAGTTTCACTAAGTTACTGGAACTACCTTTTGCTAGCACACTGTACATTCATTAGCTGACACAGACCACTTCATATTTCAGAATAACTGTTGCATTAACATTCTCCCATAATCTTTGCCTTCAAGAAAGATCAGCCATGGTTGCAAACAAGCAACAATAAGCTAAAAAGTTTCAAAAAGGCTTTTCAACTTTCCTGTAATAACATGAATTGATTTAATAAAGAAAAAAGTTCAACAGCAAAGCCTTTGAAATGCCACCGCAAAAACAGGCCAGATTCTTACTTCCTAGGTTCTCTTTTACAGCATGAAAAGCTGTCTTTTGCCTCATGACTCCCCTCCTCGTGGGAACTCCCATGGATCATTTCTGTTAGCAAAAAGAAATCCATTTACTAAGCCTATCCTCGAGCTAACAGACTGAGCTTCCATTGGGAAAATGCTGCAGGCTGAACACAGCTATTGACCAACCTAGTTTAAAAATATAACAGTACATAACCAGCACAATGCTAGCCTTGCTATTTATCAGACAGTCTACAAAGATCTTGAATAAGTAAGGAAACATTTTAGCTTTAGCTTTAAGTGAGGCTAACAGAGCGCTTGAATTAAAAAAAAAAAGTGTTCTCAAGTCTGGTACGTCTCTTCATGAATGAATGTAAATGGAGTTTGAGATTCATTTGCTCTTACTGTTCCAGGAGCAGTTTAGGATGACAAACCTCAGAAAGTCATTGTCATCATCCCCTCCCACCCCCCCAAGATGATCTCCACAGGAGGCAGAGTGAGGACAAATTACAGATGTCCATTTAGGAATCAGAGTAGGTATAACTTTGCACTTGAACATTGCAAAAGCACAACTTAAATATATAAAAATTCAACCAAAAATCCTTCCAAATAGAGAGTTATTTTTACCATGTTCAAGGACCCTTCAGTAATAACAGAAATAACCCTCTGTCTGGAGGATTACTTTTGAACCAGACTGTTATGGTGTTTTACTGTATTGATCCAAAGTTATACTGACAAATGAAAAGACAATCAGAGATGGGAACTTCTTAATCTAGAATTATAGATTTCATAGCTCTAGTTTCATTACCAAAACTAACAACACACATACCTATGCCAACAGGCTTTTCCCAACCCTGTCAGCACATATTTAATACCTGGAAAGCAGTGGGAAAATATGGCATTTTACTTTTTCCCCTTTTAGGGGGCATGGAAGGAAAGAATTCTCAGTCAGAAGTTTATATATTTACACTAAATGTGCTAGAAGGTTCAAGAATTACATTCTCTGAATCAGAATAACAGTGAAGTGGACTTCAAAAAGCACTTTTTTTCCCCTTGAGCATCTCATTGCAAATTTGGCAAAAAAAAAAAATGCTGCAGTTCTAAAGAGAAATTGCTTGAAAGAGCTTTTTCATAAAGAAATGTGGCCATAATTCATAGTTTGAAGTCTGTATCACATCTTAAACCCTTACTAAGATATACAAGAATCTGAAATTAAATTGGAACAGAAAAGGTAGTAGTCAAGCTTGCAAGGCATTACCACACACCTGAAAAAAGTGAGTTGATCTTTCCATTCAACACCAGGATTGACTGATCCATGTAACAGTCTACATTAAATTAAAATAGAGGCAGCTTATAATTAATTGAATTCGAAGTATCATCTAGTATTTCTATTGGCATCCTACAAGTGGTTTTTGATTCCATATGATCCATTACTTCAATCATTACATGGTAATAAAGCCTTTTAATAAAGTTTTCAGATGATAAATAACATTGATCTGTCAGAAATTGTTATTTACCATTGATAAACACTATGTAGTAAGACAGCTGTAAGGAAGACATACACATCATAAAACAGCTGAATGCAAGGTCCTACCTAGACACAGGATGTTATTCATCCTAGGGGGAACTGGGAAGCTAACTGAATCTCAGTAACAAGATTAGTACAAGGTCCCAGTATGATGTTATTCAGAAAAATAAATACTGAGTACAAACAGAAAAGTGAAAAAAGATTAATGCAGTGCTGCTTTTGTATAACATTTGTAAGATTCCGTTCATTTCTGTGCAGATCCTCAACGAGCATGAGGCATTAACAAAATCATACTACTTTAAGACCAACTTTCACAGCTCATCCTTCAACTCCAGTCCTACTTTCCAAACAAGGAAGACAAAAAGTGCAGAATCATATCACATTCAGAAGAGAGCTACAGAACAATTTGTAGTCTAGGAAACATATTTTGCAGTGTGAAGAACTCAATTAGCTTTATCGAATACCTTTTAAAATGCTATTAAATCAAGATCTACAAGTACCAATAAAAAGTAAGACTTTGAGACCACTTTAATAGACAAAGGCAAAACAAATTTAAGTAGCTCTTAAATTTATCACAAGTTGGTGCATTATTTAAAATAGATCCATAAATTTTTTTTTTTTGAAAAGTATTAACCATTCAAAGAATGCAGATACAGACTGAAAGGATCAATTGTGACCAAAATGAGGACATGTAGAATTTAGATGTCTATTCCAAAGATACTGGTCCACCAAAATCCTCTCTGCATTATTTTAATGGCACTTAAGTCCCTGTCTGTCTTACTGCAGGAACACCAGAGTAAACATGCCTCTGTTCACATTTTCTATAGAAAAAGTAAAAATTCAGGATTAAGTAGGCCAGAATGAATTTGTAACCTATCGTCAAGATATTACAAGAGAGATAAAGTTTGATTCTACCTCAAAAGGCAATACATGAACACCACACTGCAACAGTTCTATTGTATTAAAGGCTTGGATATCATACAGAGCAGAGATTAGAAAAGCAATACCAATACCTTCTTTCTCCCAGAACAGCAGCCTAGATCCTGGGTCAGGTTTCCCCCTAGTCTGTGGAGCTCATGAACTCATTTCTCTACATTGTCACAACCATGGCAATAAGTGACATGACCAGTTCAATAGTCTTATGTCCAGTTCAGAGATTATTCTTTGACTCTGTTGGCTGATGGCATGTAACACCCATCTCTTATATTTACAGTGACTGTGAGGCATTGAGCTACTTTACAAAGAATAGAAGCAGCAGAACCCCCTGTTTTTGATAGCAGTAGCATGAGCATTTAGCTCCAGGAGATCGTGTTTAATTGTGAATTTTTATTTGACACAAGCTTCCCCCAGCATGTTTTGGGAACTTTTGAAGAGGTGTCCCTTCATAATATTCCCTGTTGGCTCTGCTCCACACATGGCTCTTGATTCAAAACAAAATCAGGCATCTAAAAGCCGGAGTACTACAGCAACAGATTATGACACCAAAATCTCTTGGGAGAAGTTTATCCCAACGCTTCATTCAGTATTTTTAAATCGACATTGTACTTCTGGATGAGCACTACTTAAGCCTTGCATTTGTAGGAATAGCTGTAGTAATAATTGGGTTATATTTTATGGCTTCTGTTATGCTGAAAGCCACATCTAGATTGAAGATAGAAAGGGCCAATATAAATACTATCATTTACAAGTAAGACACTAGATAGGAAACAAGAAAACCTGGGCTTGCTTCCAATTTTTCCCTCCTTGGTCTTCCTGTGTGCAAAGTGGGATGAATATCTGGTGGTATATAAGAAACATTTTTATACCTAAACATGAAAATAAACATTGTTTACTAGTAGACTGCTTCAAATAGCTACAAGGCTACTGAAATATTGAATTACTACAATATTTGCTTTCCCTGACAGGTTCCTCATCTGCATTGTATAGAATTTACTACTTTAAATAATTTAAGACTGTAAGTCAGCAGAAGGACATTCACACCTCAGGAAGCCTGACTCTACACTCCACAAATACCACTTAGATTATGACAATGACTGTTAGATAATACTGAAGAACCTCACTTCATTAATTGTGACACTTAAGATACATTGGAGTCTTGCCAGCATTTTAAAAACATTTTAAACCTCACCATTAGTACATTAATAACTCAACATCATGTTATAGGAAAGGAAATGAAGTACAACATCAGCGGTGTTGATTTTCTCCGCACATGCAAACAGCAACAGGACACTTCAGTGTTCATTCAGTAGGAATATTTGCTCCACTACAAAGAACAGATTTTATTCTCTTGACACCACTGCTTTTAAATTTGATCTGTGCTCACAAGTATGTTACATATAGATTTGCACTATTTTCTGAATCAGTCACATGTATAAACACCTAAAGACTCCATTACAAGTTTAAAGTATATATCTTGGAATATGGTACCTATTTAAATATGTTTATGAAGAAAACACTAAACTTTCACAAATTCATTTTTATTAAGGAACTTTTAATCTTAAGAGACGTTATAGATTATCCTTTGCAGACAGACTTAAAATGATAATTTAAAAAAAAAAAAAAGTTATTTAGTTTTCTACTCAGAATCAGTAACAGCCTTATTAGGAATGAAGATTATTTTCATCATTCTGAAATCCCTTATTGGCATTCTTGACCCCTTATTCTATGCAGGGCAGGTGGAGGGGTGAGCAGGGAATTCCTATCATATAACTGGTAAAATAGTCACATGTAAAAAAAAAAAAATAAAAATCACAGGGATGACACTATCTATTTTCAGGAAGATGCTATTGAATATAGCCAGGTATGCATTAATTCTGTGTGTGTTTTTTTGTTTGTTTGTTTTAAAACTTGAGTTTCTATAAGAACAGAGTTCCATTTTCTCATCAGAATTCCAACAGGGTAGCAGTAAAGTTATCATAAGACGAAGCCTATAGTGTGTCTTAATAACACTGTGCAAAGCGTCATGAGCAAGTTTGTGTCACTCTCTTAAGCTGGTGGCCCTTTGTAGCAGAAGCCTGCATTGTTACTACACCTAACTTGCGTGCATGTTTCCAGCCCTAACCACAGCTATTCAACAGCCTTGTTATCACCAGAACACCACCCCCTCCAGAATACACTGTGGTGTTGGCTCACCTGCATCACGTGCATTTTGAGATCATACAGGAATGCTCTACATAAAAGGGGGGTATATTTGTATTCCCCTCTTCTGCTGCTTTGCAGTAATTTTATAAATGTTACTTACTACAACGGACAGGGTTTGGCTTACTTAAGTCACAGCTTTTACATATTCCATTACTTTTTCCTCACACAACTTCCCCCTTTATTTATAGCTGGTGAATGGAATCAATTGTACTTACCAGCTACTCAACTGATTCAATGGTTTTACAGATTGGAACAAAAATATATTACAGTATTAATCAGTTATTTGCTATTGAACCTCAGATTACCGTTATCTTGAAGTGGAAAAACCTGTATGTCCACCCTATGTAGGAAGCCTCATTCCTACTGCAGTTTGTTTCCAAGGTCACCATATCATAGGGTCAGTAATATAAACTAGCACCAAAGAATTTTTAGATACTTGAAAACAATTATTATATTTATAGACTTAAAAAAAAAAAAAAAAAAGCTGTTATTTGAATCACTGCAGAAGTGACCAGAGGTGAACTGAACATCTATTCTGTAATTAGGACAGACAGAAGATACAAGAAGAACGTACAGGTTTTCTTCAATTTCCATCAGAATCCCTCTACTCTTTATCAAAGTAAATACTAATGCTGACTGCTCACTAATGGCATCAATTTCTAAGGGTTTCTTCTGCCTTTATCAAACTTGCTTTATAAGCATCATTTTTAATACATATTCCATGATAAAACAGCTTATACAGGAGCATAACTGAGAGCTCATTTGACCCAACATCTCTGGTAGTAGACACTGTATATAAGACAAACTTCCTTATCTATTACACACTATCTTTTGCTTGAAATATGGCTAATTACTGTCATTTGTTAGAGATAAGACAGTTGAGTATCCTTCCTTGTGTCACATTGATTTCAAGTTGCTTATGACTGCACAAAACCGGTGACGCTGAATTTCTGAATACAAGTTTGAGAAGATTCAGTCTGTACCTCAGATATTAACACATTGCCTTCACAGAAGCCTCCAGATCAGAAAAAGGGCACAAATGCTATAATTTAATACATTCACGATCTCATTCATTGAGAGTTAAAACATCTATAAAAGTAGATTAGTAGACTACTATATATGGTCTGATGCTATTGATGTAAACAGGACAATTTCTTTATTTGTAGCTTAAATAATTACTTTCGGTTTCATGATTTGTATCCACTGATAAAGATTCATTTTCAAATACAACCCATTCTCCACTTTCTCTCTCTCTCTCTCTCTATATATATATATTTCACTATAGTAGCTCTATAGCCTATAATTCAGAGTAGTTCCCTAGATACATCTACAATAATCACAAGGAATTGTTTATAAGTTCAACCACAGCGCAACTGACTATAAAATTGGTCCTGCCAAATTTTATGAACATGCTGAACTGCAGTTGCCTATTTATTTTTAGGTCAGATAGACTACTTTTGGAAAGACAGATAAGCGCATAAGTTTGTTTGGAAGATTAGGACCCACATTACATTATTCACAGCAACAGGCTAATACAGAGGACTGATTGTCATAAACTTATCTGTTAGAAAAGCTGAAAAAAGGAGAAGAGAGGCTAGTTACATGAAGACATGTAAAGCAATTGCTAAGAGTTGTCAAAAGATGGATTAGAAGAATACTACTAAACCAAGGCTCATACTGTCTCTTATGTAAAAGAAGTTAAGAGTAGTCTTTAAACACACCAACACTTTTGTTCATATAAGAGTGTTGTAATTTACTTAAGAGAAAGCTATTTGGGATAACTCACTGACCGAGTACCTGAGAGTACTCAATGCTGTTATCGCTGGTTGACAATCAGAGCCAGTAATAAGATATAAACAGCTGAATAGGATAAACTGTAAGTATCGATTAAACATATTAACCAAAAAATGCATGGTCTAGACACTTAGCACTAAGATGCGTTACTAAATCACTGAAAGAAAGTTATGCCTTTATGATGTGGCAAGGATTTTTTAATTAGTCAGGTAAACACACTTATTTCAACAAAGTGGTACTATATATTTCAATGAAATTGTAATATGATTAAGAGCAGCCAGCCTATTGCTAGATGAAGAAGAAGAAGAAAATGTTTGCTCAGTAGGAGTTACATCTGCCCAGATTACCTGGCAGGTTTAAAAGGGGAGACTAGCAAGAAAGTACTAACACAAACAAAAGAAGATTTTTAACAGTGGATTCTCTTAAAGGGCAGCTGATACACACAAATAAGAAACTCTGACGTGTTACCAAGAAAAAAACTAAACACCAAGCAAACAGAATCACAACAGAAGAGACAAACTTCTCCCTCAAGTGATGCATACTTGAAACCCATTTTTTTCTTCTGTTTTTACTCCTTCAAGCAATTAAAATAGCATTTGCTATGTCAACTTGCATAACATGGATAATAACTTCACCTTTATTTTGCTGAAGCACCTTGCATTAAACAAGAAAGAAGAGAGACTTTTCTTCCCACAACTCACCAGCTTTCCCAGCTGCTTTTGGTCGCCAGCCATGGTTCTTCATACATTTTTTGAAGGACATCTCTCAGCATGACTACAGACTTTTCACACAAGGTGGCAAATTTGCTATTTATTTGGATTTTTTTTTTTTTAATTTATTTTACAGCTGCTGCTTCTAATTGGCTAACTGATCAAAGCTGAGCATATGTAAAGGCCTATAAGTAGTATCTTCATTAACTCTTTCTGGTTTGTTACCCTGCAAACTGTGTGTAGTTTACCACAAAACCTCTAAAAAACAAAAACAAAAAACAAACAAACAACAACAACAAAAGGAACTCATCTCACCATATATGAGCCACAAACTCATAACTGTGTTTTGTAACTGCATGTACACTGCCAGTATTTAAACACATTCTTTAACACATTCTTCACTATGTATTGTATACAAAGGTACATGTTGCAACTACTAAAATGTAAGGGCCAGGAAAAAATTATGGACTTTACAGACTGGCATAATAAGAAAAAAAAAAGCAAAAAAACATGCCTCATCAAGAAAAATCAGCAGAAAAACAGACATCGACCACTGTTCATGCTGTTACTGAGGGAAGTGCCTTTACAGCAGTTTTTTGATTACATTAACCTCTAAGTTGCTCTAGTTTATTCAAGACTTTATATCCAACGTTTTTTCCATGAAAAAAAAGTCTGAAAACCTGAGCAACATAGATTATTTTATATATTTTTTTGCTAATGGTATCCATCTGGTTTAGTTAGTAGGAAGTATATATAGCTTCAGCATAACCTCAACAATATGTACAAAGGCATATAGAGACATTGCTCCAGCAGTTAGGAAAGTGAAAGCTCAGCTGAAATTGAAAACTACAAAGGGGTGTGAATGGAAACAGGAAGGACTTCTGTAAGCGTGTCAGAAACAAGAGCAAAGGATGCATGAGGAAAAAGTAGGCCTCCCGCTTAGTGGGCCAGGAAACCTAGTAACTCAGGACACAGTAACAGCTGTAGTATTCCACACCTTCTCTGCATTGGTCTTTACTGATAAGGACTTCTCTCAGGTCTCCCAAGTCCATAATCCTACAGCCAGTGTCTGAGGGGGTGTAGTATTACTCATAGTATGCATAGCAGACCGTTTAAACAAATTGGATATAGTCAAGTGCACAGGATCAGACAGGATGCTGTGGGAGCTGGCCAATGTCACTGAGAAAATACAATCATCTTTGGTCATGGTGATCAGGGAGGTTCCTGTAAAAAGGCAAATTTTACACACATCTGGGGAAATTTGGGCTGGTCAGCTGAACTAGCTTCCCACCGTCCCTGGGAAGACTATAGTGGAAATCCTCTCTGAAACCATGTCCAAGCACATGAAAGACAAAAAGCTGATTAGGAACAGCCAGAATGGATTTTCAAAGGGCAAATTTGGCCACAGAAACCTGTTTGCTTTTGGTAATATGACTGGCTTAGTGGAAGACTGAAGTGGATGGTTCCAAACTTGACTTCAGCATGGCTTTCAAAGCAGTCTTCCACAATTTTCCTTTGTAAACAAACCTGTGAGATATAGGTGGCCTAGGAGTTAGAAGGAAAGGCTGACAGGATTTGTTCATTCTTAAGAGATGGCTAAGGTAGGATCTAATTGCTGACTCCAACCATGCCTTTTCTCCAAGGCACACAGGGATAAGAAAATGGGCAGCAGAAACAGGTCGCAAGAAGGGAGATTCTGATGAGAAATTAGGAAAAAGGTTTTGCACAAGGAGGTTAGCCAAGCATTTGAATGAGGGCTAGAGAGATTTTGGAATCATAATCCTTAGAGATACTCAACACACCATGGGCCAGGGCCCTGAACAAGCTGATTAAAGGTGGTTTGACCTTGTCTGGGGATTGACTGACCCACAGCCAGTTTGACTGGTACTTGAGAGGTCTCTTACAACCTAAATTAGCCTATGATTTTCCAACCTGTATTAGTCTATGATACTATTGTGAATGATGAATGCTGTTTTCTACAGATTAGGTTTATTGTCTAATTCAAATTCAATAATGAAAAATAATGAATTTCAGCCTAACATGAACTTTTCTAACAGGGATCAGTTCTTTGGTCCTATTAACATAAATTCCCCAAACCAGCTGGATAGAAAATGAGGTTTCCAGTGCTGTAAATATTCAGCTAAAAAATAGTTGTACTCACCTGTCACAAGTGTTCACTGTGTTACTATCTTAGTGATCATAATGCTGAAACAGAATGGTACTTGGAGAAAATCTGCATAGCAATGAAGAAAAGCTGGTTGGAGTTAAAATCAGGAAAGGTATAGGTGAGTGTGGGAAAGCATTTTGAAGACCCTACACAGAAGGTGTACCAAACAATGATTAGCATTATACGCTGTTTGAAGAGCTTTTGGCTTTCTCATTCATTCCAGCTCTCATTAAGTATCATTTCCGTATAATGCTTTTTGCTTTTCCCAATTGATTTGAAGTCATTACCCCACATTTTGGAAGATAATGAGTTGTTTGTTTTCTTTCCACTTCTCAGGGAGACTTCAGCTCTTTGATATACATGGACATTTTAAGCCCTTTGAAAAACTACCTGAAACAGAGTAATAGAGTATACCTCAGTAACAAAGGCTATTGCAGAGATTGCTGTAAAAATGACAGCCCTAAGCCTTACTTTCCGTGTTGGCTTTCCAAAAAATGTAAGTTCAAAGTTTCAGACCTCATCCTCAAAATGCTCAGTGGCTAAGATGGCACATCTAAAGGTCTATGATCAAGCCAATAGTTGGCCGTTTTGCTTGTCTTGCCCAATGGAACTTTTGGGAACAAAACTAATGCCAAGTATCACAGGAAATATACCTTCCTTAGGATTAGGTTATTAATGTGAGTGAAATTTTACTAAGTCTGCAGACTTTCAAAAATTTCCTTATCATATATCACAAATCCTAGACAGATTTCTCTGACTTTGCCTTTTCTAACATAAACATATGGCAAAATGTATACACTTAATAAGCATGATGTTACACACTCCTTTTCTTGGAGATAGGATGAGGGAGCAAATGTGACAGACATTAGCAACTAATGATGTTCCATTTACTGGCAGAAAGCAATCAGATAATATGGCAATAAGCATGTACAAGCACCTACATAGAACACCAATTTAGAATACAAACGAAAACTCCTACTTATAGTAACACAGTGAAGATCACATTTTATTGTCTTTATCATTAAAGGTCAAAATGGATCAATGTATTATAAACAGAATGAATGAATCTACATATACAGAGGGCATAGACAGACTGGAACGTAAATACAACACAAGTGCCAGCCAAGCCTTGGTGCTAAAAGCTTCAAAAACCTCTTGGCATTATATTTTAATAAATGAAATGCTAGTCTTTGGAATGACTGTGTATTGAGAACTAGCAATAGTTTAGCCATTGGGAAGAAGATATAAACCCTATGATTTGTAGTTATTATTTAGTATTTTATATTTTTGCTCTTAAATTTTAATTATATTTGTTAACATATTAGATAGCACTCATTTGATTCTTGTACTCTTGCAAACATCAAACTACATTTCATCTGCCATGTATAAGTGCCAAAAATCAATGAACGTTTCCTACACTAAATGCATAGGTTTTATGCCATTTATTGTTGTAAATATCAATGGGTATATACAGTGCATATAAAAGTTGTACCACTTTGTCAAGGCTTTGAAAATTATGATTTGGGTTGCGTGCAACACATTACTTAATGAAGAGGTCACATTAGGGGACATCTAGAAGCAGTTTTGTGCAATTTTATGTATGTGTTTTTTTGTGCAATTTTATGGATATATGTGTTGCTTCCAAGGCAGCCTGCATCTTCACGTATAGCCATACATTAATTATTGCTTTCCTTTAAGGTCCTATATTGTTCATATGCCTCTTCCAGTCCTCCTCTTAGTTCTTTCTCACCTTGAGCTGTTACATCTTCTTTCAATTAAAAGTAAAAGAAAGTCACAAATAGGACAGACACTTGGCTTAGAGAAGCTTATTTAAAATCTTCTTTAGCTATTTATTTTGCAAACGACTGGCAAACTGGTTATAAACTGTTGCTAGGTTGCAGTGACACTGGAGCTTTGCACTCCAAGGGATATTGTCCACAGCAATTTCCTACTAGGAGTGAAATAGATGCTGTAACTATTTTGGAGAAAAAGAAAATTAAATATTCAGATTAATATTCAGGTAGAACTTTTTTTTTTTTTTCCAGGTAGAACTTTTACTGGGAATACCACGAATTTATAAAAATAGAAGTTTTTCAAATTTTGCTATTTATATTTCTGCAAATATTCTGCATTTGACTATACACACAAATCCACTATTCCTCAATAAGTATATCAAAGTATACAATTTCACTTGTCTATTTTTTAAATATGCTGTATTGGATACACATTGTGCTGGATATGGATCTTATGCAACTCTACCATTCCTGAACTTAGTGAATGATGGGAGAATGTAGCTCGAATAATAATCCATGATTAAGCACTGAAGATACATAGGAGTTTGCAACAGTAGGTTTTGGATATTTTTTATGGATTTTCAATTTATTATGCTTGGCTGGATCTGTTTAAAACAATATTCTAGTATATTTAATTTCTTTTAATATGATTTGTTGGTTTTTTTGCATGAAGAATATTCACAACAACAACAACAAACAAATGAGAAAAAAAAAAAAAAGGAATATGCACTTTATGGCATCCACAAGTCCAGAGGAAATTGAACTCACTGGTTATCATTGCCAAAGTCATGTCAGCTCCTCTTCCTATGTGTAATGAGGATCACAAAGACTGTCTTACACTTATGTGTTTTGTGCTGCAAAACACAAATGTTTTTTGTGAGTCTCTGAATAATGCTTTTCTTTTTTTACAAATAAACTAATATTTAAGTGTGTTCAACATTTGATTCCTTCTGTTTCCTACAATCCAAAAAAATCTCAATATAAAATACATTGCTGGTCCACCTTTCCAGAAGCCCAGTGCCTTTTCTTTTAATAACCATTAAGGTGTCTGCAGAACAGAATAATTGTATTTATTAATTCCAGCTGGTTCAATATTTATACAACTTGCTCAAAGGCCTAAACAGTGGAAAAAAGAAGCTGACAGAAAGTGTCTCTTTAAACTTTCAGTTTCTTACCAAAAGCTGGATAATAAAGATAAGAAAAAGGTCATCTCACCAAGGATATAGGATGCGGAATAGCACTGGAAAAGTAAAAGTTCTAAGTTAAATAAAATTCCAATAATGTGAATATGTAACAAAGATGAAAAAAAAAAAGGAAATTTTCATACATATCTGTTAAAAACTTTACTTCTTCACGCTAATGAACAATAATGTTTTACAGTCTTTGTTATAGGAAGCTCTAACAGGTTTGTAAAATATGCTATATTTATAACTGGAAGCAATAACATACCACAAATGCTGCTTACTCTTTAAAGGAGCTCCTGTTATAGAGATAGCTCTGATACAAATTTATTGATATTCCGAATTTCACTGCAGTCTAACTGCCTTTGTAACTTCTACATTACTACAGAATCTACAACAGTTCAGTATACCATTCATAATCCTTTGATTTCCAACAGAAGTTTTACAAGGAAACAACTCCTTCAGAACCTTTAAAGAATCATACCATTGTGCCCTAAATCCTGATTGAGGTTATTCATTTTTCAAATTCTAAGAACATTATGATATTTTATGTAATAAGAAATGTTGAGATTATTACTAAAACTAACATTATAGGCAATGTTTCTACCTCTGCTTTGTTAAAGCCAGTGAATGGAATTCATGTCTTGTGACATAC
Source organism: Cygnus atratus (assembly GCF_013377495.2). Lineage (NCBI taxonomy): Eukaryota > Metazoa > Chordata > Aves > Anseriformes > Anatidae > Cygnus > Cygnus atratus. The sequence continues at coordinate 8,131,822 of NC_066368.1, forward strand.
ATCCTCAGCCTCCTCATGGACTTTTTGAAATTGTGGGTTCCTCTCACCAAAGTGATCTAGTCTGCTTGTAACTACTACAATACTTTTCTAAACAATCAGTGTAAAAAGGGAAGATGCTTCTCAAAACATGCGGAGGGCAAAAATAATGTCTAAACTGCAGGCTTCTACTGAGAAGTTAGGGAACAAGAAGAAATGTTGTGCAGCATGCTACATTAAATTTCCCACACTCTGATGATAGGCAGATTAGAGTAGGACTTGCATTTGCCTTTTTTCCAATAGCACAGATGAAGAGTGATCCAGACAATGAGAGAGCTGAACTTCAATCTCTACTAAATCCAGAAGGGTGTCATGGTCTACCTGTACAGGAACGTGCTCTGTCCTTTTTCTTGAAACTTCCCTGTGTAACTGGAAATTCAAGAGCCCAAAGCAAGCAGGCAAATGAAAGTTAGACACCACAGTTAGACACTTCCGTTGTTTCAGTATGCATTGTTGCTAGCTGGATGAACTGAAACTCGATTACAGAGCTAGGAAACAGCATTCAGGTAAACCCTACAAGGTAAAGCTAAGGACTACTAGCTGCCAAGTATCAGCCACCACATTATAGTGGCCAGTTACACCTGGAAGCACGGGAAATAGCTGATGAAAGACAATAGCTTCTGTATCTATTTATTCCTCTTTTCCTTTCCTTTTAAAGAAAGTTTAAAGAAAAGATGATAAATAACTTTTGATCTAAAACCAAAAGAAATACTCAGAAAACATGTACAACTAAAAAGAGGATCCTGTCAGAGAACGGCATGTACTAACCAGGTGAAAGGCCCAGTCAAAGAAACCAAGAAAAAATTCATTCTATGTGCTCTTTAGTTATCCTGAGAGTATAGTTACTTCCATGCTTTGGTGTATTCTGTTCAAACAATTCTGGAAAAATTACATTGTCATGGACTTGCTATCCAAAGCCAAGATTCCCATAAGCAAACTTTGTTAAAAGATAATCCTAGAGCTACAAACATATGTATTTTATTTTGCATTCACTGAATTTTGTATCTATCTACTTTATGAAATGAGATTTTATTTATTAATGTTAATGAATATAGGACACGTACAGTGTCATTTTTCATAACATTTACAGACACATCTAAACTCTTCTGCTTGAAAACAATCAGAATATGTATTTTTATACTTTCAATTTGCATCTATGCATAACGTAATACACCAATTTAACAATTTCTATTCACAGCATGCCAATATCGCTGAAACACCTACATTTAGCTAGTCAGCCAAAAATCCAGCTAATTGTTCCAATTGAGCATAAAATTTGTTGGCAATTTTGTTCAACACAAATCATATATTTCTATCCAAGCAATTTCTATAGTCATTTGATTATGCAGTACATGTGCAAAATAAATTTTGTGAAGTGGAAAGATACATTTTTATTAAAAAAAAATGAACAAAACCAGGTTTTCTGAACTGGATTCACAGGTCCTAGAGCACATAGGCTGTTAAGCAAACATTTTATTTTCTTGCTAGCATGAAATATTAGGAGACTAACTTGGAAGTATACAAATCTCCTATGCATCATTTTTAAGGCATACTTACAATGTCTGTTCACCCATTTGGGTAAATTGATTCGACAGAAATAAGCAATCAAACAAGAGAATTCAGGAACTAAAAATGTGTTTTCTGTGAGTTTAGAGACTGCGTGCATTCCAGAACCAACCTAGATTTTCCTTTTAAAAAATCATTTAAGGTAAGGATTCAAGACATCAACAAGTTTTGAGGTGTTGGTGTACATTTTAACAATTAACATAAAATAATTGTGGTCAGTATTAAAAAATGACTCAGCTTATTCCAGACAGCATTTCTCAGATTATTACATTCCACATATGCCAAAGGAGGGAACTATTTCTTATAAATCTTAAAATTTGTTAACTTGAATCCAGGCAAGGAATTGGACATCCACATAGTTAATATTGAATACAGATAGTAGGCACAACACAAAAAAAATATCATAGCAGTGACCAGTATGTGCATGCAACTAGATTAGGTGTTTGTTCTGAATCACAGACTCAGAACATTCACACATTGCTAGACATAAATTTGAGCAGAAGCAACCAAAGTTCTATGCAAATATAAAGATACTTGATCAGGCAGAGCTACACTGTTATATATGACCACTGAATTACACAATAAATAGTGTGAAATGTAAAATTTTTATTTCATGAAAAACATCATTCTGGGAGGGAGGAATTATTGCAGTGACAAAACAATTCTGCTTTCAGGTAAGTGCTTTTCTCTAATGAAAGAACTACAGAATGTGATTTTTGCATTTGATATAGCATGCCTCATACATTCTATCACAGAAGGATACCCAAGGAGAATCAATGCTTTGCAAAGGAGAAAAGAAAGATTTGAAAGTAGATTCAAAATAAAGTGACTCAATAGTTTAGGAGGAAAAAAAAAAAAAAAAAAGAGAGAGAAAAAAAGATAAACAGGACTGAAGCAATGGGCATAGAAGAATGCAGTGAGCCATCAAGGTCAAATTGTAGCATAAGGTAATGGAGTTCTTGAGACACTGTACCGCAAATTTAGCCTAATCCTTGAGTGATACAGAAAAAAATGGGAAATGTGATCCAATACAGATTCTTTTTTTCAGTGTCAGATGTATCATCTGACTACATTTCTCTGAGATCTAGTAGTTTAGGATGTATGGATCTTGAAAGGCTATAAAAATGGTAATGCACTGGTTAAGATAAGAAATAATTATATCATGAATATAAACTTCAAGGAGAAAAGTAAAGCTATTCCAGAATGAATTGGAGATTATATTAGGCAAACCGACAGTCATAGAGAGACTGGCCGTCAGAGATGACTTAACAATTTCTGATCTTCCAAGAAAGCTGAGGTTGTGAATCAATGAAGATAAGAACAACAGTGAAAAGAAGGGTCAGAAACATTCAGTAACAGAAAACTAATAGTGCAATGAAGGTAATTAAGGTGTTCAAACAACATAAATGGTTAATTTTCAGAGTATGCAGAAGGAAGAGCTAGGTGGCAATCAGAATCATAATGTAGGCAGAGCTGAAAGGAGAGAAGCTATTAGGTACATAGTTCCTGAGAAATGTTTGTCCAACCTGTTCTAAAAAACTTTCAATAAAAGAAATTCCATCACCTCCCCAGGCAATTGCTTCCAGTGATTCAGTTTTATTATGAGAAGTTTTTCCTGATATCAGTCCTAAGACTTTTCTACTACAATTTAAGTCCATTACACCTTTGCTGCCTACAGTGCACACAAAGAAAAAAATATTGCCCTCCTGATTGCTACTAACCTTTTGCATATTTGAAGGTTATTATTTTGACTCCTTTCAATAGTCTACTCCAATTTCCTTGACTTTTCCTTGTAGTCATATTTTCTAAGTCTCTGATTGCTCACATTGTTCGCAACCAGATTCTCTCTCCTCTGGTCCTCTTTGAGTTACAGTGCTACAAACTGGACACAGTACTTAGCCAAGGTCTTTCCAATGCCAAGCAGAGCTTGGCTTACAGACATACCATGAAAATGAGAAATGGAAAAAAAAAAGAATTAAAGAGAATTAGAGCTCTAAAATCATGCATATCCAACGCCTTCTAAATTACAAAAGAAACAATACACCCTTAGTTTCTGAATGGCATTAATAAGAAGTAACAGGATAGATGTCTCTAAACTGTTTCTGCTCCACTGAGTCCACCTATGGTTTTCCCAGGCCCTAGAAACATTCAGAACAATCTGCAATTTGTTCTACATGATTTCAGCTGAACTATTTCATGAGCTGCATCTATACCTGACACTGCACCTTCCTCAGCACTAATCATAAATACAGAAAAAGACAGAGAGATTAGCCAGCAAAACCATCTTTCCCCATCCAGGAGAATGTCTACTCTTCCCACAAGATAGCGCGGGATAATGTCTAGTTATCCCACCATAACAACAAAGAATAACCAGATCTGGTCATATTTTAAACAAAATTAATAATATTTTATATAATTAATCTGTTCTTTAAAGTTCCTGGAGTTCAGCTCCCTAATCAGTTTGCATAAGCCACACTTACAACTTTGTAAATTATATAGCATGACTTTTTAAGTAAGCAAAAAGTGCAAGTATAGTTGATAGCACCTCTTGCCAAATATATATTGCATTTATGGTCACTGAAAACAAGATGACCACTCTAGGGAAAATTTCATTGTCTTCAATAAATTATTACTCTCTTACAGTATCAGTTAATTTATCCTCTTTTACTGAGACTAAAATTAGGAACTGAGAATACTAGGAGGCAATTCGATGACCTGTAACATAGAATTGGGAAGACTCTGTTCCTTGATTTTAAGCATTATGTCATCAAAATAATGCAAGTGTAATGCTGAGAAAGCATATAACTTTTTTTTTTTTTTTTTGTACAAAATAGTGAAGTATGTTTAGGTTGCAGTTTCAGAAATTACTCATTGAATTTCCAAATTAAACAAGAAAATGAATGGAAATTAACTGTACTTATTTAAAAAGCAAGCTAAAAAGTCCTGAGACTATATTGGCAAGGGAAAAGAGCAACACAGCTTATTAGTATAAATTTCAGCTACCTAAACCCCCCACACCTCTGGTACAGGATTTTAGTGTGTTTTAATAAGTCACTCTGATTTCCAATAGCCATTCTTGGCATAAGGATAGCTACTGCTGTTGGTGCATAAATTCCAATTCTTCTACTCAAATAAATGAGAAATAATTGATTATTGTTCCTTTATACTTATCAGCAGTGTCTGAAATTCAAGACATATTTAATGTACCATAAATATTTCTTGCTACTTACTAGAGAAACAAGGACAGATTTTATGTGAATTTTAAAATTCTTTAGATCATCTTACCTTGTCAGAAGTAGAGAACAATCTAACATCTGTGACAATTCTACAAGAAATGCAGTAACTCCATGGAAAAATGATTGTAAGGATTACTGCATGCTTTTCTGCTGAAATAATTATTAAAGAACATCAATTTGAAAAAAGAAATCCCAGTCAGACTCTATAGATATCAAATGCATGATCAGCATAAAAGCAAATCTGCATTTGGTTCTTAAGCAGACAATAATACATCTGTCTTTACTCCAGCAGATGTGGCACAGTAGATGTTGCTGTTCAGAGACTTAGCATGACCTTACATTAGAATTTACAATAGTGCCCACCTTATCTCACACGCATAAAGAGTCTGTCCCTATTTCAAAAAAATGCATGGGCTATGAATGAGCTGAAAAGCACCCAGAAGTTAGGCAAAACAGGACAGGAAAAAAAAATATCTTTCCTCTTAACATGCAGGTAAGTAAAATGACCGTCAGCAGAACAGTGGAAGTGATCTTCAAAAGTGATTTGTATTTGGGGAAAAAAATATTACCTTATAGGAGGCATAGTCTATGAAGAAAGAACTAAAAAGCAGCATGTCCAGAAAAAAAAGAAAAGAAATAAATAATAATAATAATAAAACTTTATAATACTGAGGGCGTTGCATGACAAGAAGTATCATGTCTATTGATCTACAATGTTATTTAAATTTTTATGAATCTTGTACTGAAAAAAATATGGTGGTCTCACAAAATACCACAGTATTATCAGACTCTGGACAGGGAGCTTTTGATGCTTTCTTTCTCTGCTCCTTAACAGCCTGCACTACATGAAACTGTGAGCAGTGAGACCTCAGGAATTCCTTCTTTTCTTTAACCTGCCCCTGGATACCAGCTACTTCCCTGTACTCCCCCTTTGCCACTTCTCCTATTGGGACCTGGAGGCTCACTGCCCACCTGACTTCCCTACCTCTCCTCTACTGGCATAACTGTAGGGAAATGGCATCATAATGGAAGCAAATTATGATGGAGATTGGGGTTGGCATGGGTATTTTTTTCTCCAAAATAGGGCACAAGATTAGTATCATAAATATCAAGCTACAAGGACAGTAAGTATTGCCTCATACATTTAGAATTAGGATAGTACTGTGCTGTCAATATTATTAGCAGGATGGCGGCTGACGTGTAGGGACGGCTGACCAATAGGGAAGGAGGGCAAGGGAAAAACAAAGTTTGATTTTTCCTGTATTAAGTTTAAGCTGACAATAATGTATTTAAGAGCTGATATATAGCCAACATGCCAGAATGGATGACAAGATGAGACTTGGTAATGTCATGTTGTGAAATCAGTTCCACAGAAAGGAAGCCTGAAGAGGTAAAGATGGATGATTAATATGATTTAAATTGGGAAGAGCAAAGGCTATTGCCAGTGCCTGGAAACTACTCAGACAGCAGGAAACTGGAGGAATATGATGCAGATTATCTTTTTAAAATTATTTTTTATTTTCTTTTTAGGATACTGTCATTTTGTTGGCAAAACATTAAGAAAGACAGACTGGCTGGTAAAGACACCTCAAAATAACAAAATTTCAGCACTCTTCTGTAGTTCTCAAGATTTTAATTTGTTGTAAATTGTGGCTAATGTAAAATAGACCCAAATATTATCAGTTGTAGTATCAGTATCTAAAGTAGGCAATCATTGTAAATACAGTATCCATATTCTTACTTTTTAAAATACAGCTTCGAAACACTGGACAAAAAGTACCTCACTACTGCAAAATCAAATTTTATAGTAAAAAATTTCTTCCAGGTATTTAAAAATAAATGTAAATAATAAAAAAAACTAAGCAAATGACCATGTAGATAGTCATATGAGCATTGATATGCATGAGACCATCCATATAAATTTAGAACACCAGCTGTACAAAACCACCACCACATAAGTCAGATGACATTAATGAACAGCAGTCCTACTATGCGGTTGAAAGGGAGATGCAGTAATGTATGCAACAGTTCGATGACATTGCACTGTGTTCAAAGGGCACATGGATCAATACAATGTGATTGGAAGCACAGTGTCAATAAAAAGTATATCAATAACATCTAAAGTATCAGTGAGTAGCACACAACAATGAAATTATGAGGCTAAGGGTCACAATGCCCCACCATCACAAACTGGAACCCCTAATATGTCAGAGAAAGATCTCCTCAATGCTGGTGGAACATTTGGAAGGGAGTTACTGCATCTTGCTCAGTTTTTTTACCAAAAGAACTCTAATTTTAAATGATCACAATGGGCATCAGATATCACAGTATTATTAAAACAATTTTATGATTCTAATTTAATAAAACAAAGTTATAACTACTTCACTTTATCCTTTGTTTAAGCATTGTATCCTAGAATTGTGTGATCCAAATTCCCTTCTGCCCAAAAACAGAGTTATGACTGAACAGAATTGCAATTAAAACTTCTCGTGTCCTTCTTTTGCAAATTCAGGGAAGACCTGGAACAGAAGCTCAATATAGCACTTTCTTACAGAATATACATAAAAGGACAATCAATATCCTGAATCACATTCATTTAATCCTCAGCAAAATGTTTTGTTTTGATATAGAACAGTATATTTTAATTCAGAGGAAACTTTGAATGGTCTCCATTCTGTGCATAACTATATATTAATTAGTAAAAGAAAAAAAAAACACGCACACACACACACAAAAACCCTATGGTTACTGAATACTAAGCAATTACTAGAAAATGCTTAGTCTAGGAAGAAAAAGCTAATAAAAACTGTAAAATATAATTAAAATATTTTAGCATCTACCTCTTTTAGTGCTAAATAAAATACACTAGAGAAGAAAATGTGGCAATTAACTTGTGATGTTTACTTCTAAAGTTTAATTAAATAATCAGTATGTACAGAATTAGAGTTTGGACGCCTCAGCTCCCACTCATTGCCTCCCTCTGAAAAGACAACAGAGAAAATGTTCTCAGATGTCAGCACAGAAGCAATGAAAACACATTCCAAAAAGTTACCTTTTAACTACAGTGTACTTTGTCCTCAGTATGGAAGGCTGGAGAGGTCTTGTGTTCCACAATAAAAGGAGACAGAAATATGGTGAAGGGGTGGGTGTCTGTGTGTGTCCTAGTAATTTGGTCTGAAAATAACAAAGCATTGCCAAAAAGATATGGCATTTTTATGCACCATCTATTCCAAGTATTTAAATTATGTCAGCAAGAACAATTGTGATTGCTTCCTATACAGTAGCAGGACAGAGAGCCTCAATTTGATAAGTACTCAAGAGCTGATTCTTTTTCTTCCTGCTAGGAATCTGTTTTTCACATTGCTCACTTCTCCATAAACCTTAGAGATTTGATAGTGTATTTAATCTTCCATTGAAAGAGGCTATTGAGAAAAGTATGAGAAGCTTTGAATTTAAGAGGAATTGGCAGCAATGAAAAGTACAATCTTGAAAGATTTCAGAGCTATCACACCTCATTCTCAGGTCCCATCATAAATAAGATAAAGTAATAACTGTAAACACAATATTATAAATAAAATAAAGGAATAGAGGATTACAATCTACCAAAACCCCAACCTAGATTAGATATTCATTATTATCCACATATTGTAATTCTCCTATTTTCAGGTGAAACTTCCAGAATCTATTTCATGCATTATTACACTATTCCAGTATTACATTGTCTTGCATATTATTATTTCTTTTTCAATGGTCTGCAATTACAATAAAAGAATGCAGTAATGTAGCCATTATCTACAAACAAAAATATGCAGTATAGTCTGTATTCTTTAAACCTGTACATATAAAACAACATGGAAATGCTACTCACAGTTGCTTTATTTATTTATTTGTTTGTTTGCTGTAATATCTGCTAATTAAGATAGATGTTAACTAGGGGGCACTCAGTACTCGAAGGACTGAGCATGAGGTTTGCTTTCTCCTGTGTCTTGCATTCCTTCAGCTCATATCCATCAGGAAAGGAGTGCCAGGTGAGCTGACTGTCACTCCAGATGAGGCTAATAGATTCTCCAGTGGCTTTTGTTACAGCTCATGTCATGCTATTAAAACTATGCACCTTGAAAATGGCATAACATATGTAGCTGAGACTTGTCAGCTCCAGGTAATCAGACTGCTTGGTTTCAGAAGCAGATGCAGATGAGACTAACAATATAAATATGCAAATCACAATGGTCCCTTGTCAGCACCACTGTTCCTACCTCTAATGGCCCTCGTAGAAAGTCTGTTTGCTCAGCTCCTACTTCCAGTGCTACATCGACAGAAGCAAAGGGGCGGCTGGCCATCTGCTGTCGCTCCCGCATAAGTTGCTGATGGGGAAAAAACGATGTTTTAACAAAACATTAAAAAGTGCACCAGATATTAGGCTGCCCTACTATACCTCCCATTACAATGTTAGAATGCAAATAGCATACAAATAGTCACATTTTTAATATTAAAGGGAGAAATTTATACTAAAAGATTATCTTCTATATTTACTTGAGGAGTGAGCCTGGAGAGCTTATGTTGTCTACAAACAGTCTTTCAGCTTGAACTCTGATGAAGTCTCCAAATGAACACTCCCCTAACTGGCTATTCATTCAAAATAACTTTGCTATTTGTGCTAGTTGGAAACAGATATGGGAAATCTTTGGTAAAAATAGCTGAAGTCTAATTCCACTGATAAAGCATGCAGCAGAATACCTGCCAAGAACAAGCCCACTTGGCCTTCAAATTTTCATACTTCACTACTAAGCCAGATGGAGTTAATAGTGTCAGGACTCATAATTTTATGGAGCATCTTTCCTGCAGTTACTTAAATATGAAGAATAATGTGTCAGTACTGGGAAGCCTGCATCAGTATATTTGAATATGATCATTTATGCTCACAGAGCTTGTACTATCCCTTCCAATCATACCAGTGTGCACAGAAGTCCCAAGCAAAACCACAAAGCTAACTCATATTTCTTCTTCAATCTGTAATTATAATGCTTATTAAACCATGATGAATAAAAATGATGACCAGCACTAGATATTACAGATCTTACTTCACTGGTTCAGTGCAACTAATAAAAGCATTATTAAATATTTAAAGTGAATGAGTCGTGCAATTAAAGTCGTGTGCTCCTTCAACTGAACAGGATGTCACAGCATCTTGAAAAGACAAAACACTTACAAAAATGTTTTATTAGAAAAGATCTAAGTTTCATTTTCTTCGTGGTTTTCTCCCTATTACTTCTCTGGAAAGCATAAAACATTAGAAACTAGCATTTGTAAATGTAAATGACACTTGCACTGTGACGTACTGTTCATAAAAGCCTTTGAAATAATAAAAGGAATACAAATACTTGCCGGCAGCTTACTAATAAACACTCTTGATTTAAGGCCTGTTACAAAGCAACAAGCTCACTTTGTAATACCTTGTGCATTTTTTCCTTGACTTGCGTTTTAAGATTGTCTTCAGAAATCTAAAGTAGCACTTCCACCATTAAAATCAAAACTGTACAGTATTCTCCTAACTCATACCTAGTACATTCTCAAGGCCTGTTTTTGGTTTTTCAAAAAACAGGCACTGTATTTCCCAGTGAGCATCCACACAAATGGGCCGTCAGCATATCGTATCAAGGGGATAATTGGTGTCTGTGATATGTCTGTGGACTTTATAGTCAATAAATAAATAAAAGCTTAATTTGAATATATAGATGGTTAAAAATAGGTTTTCAACCCTTCATTTAAAAATGAAACCAGTGGTTTCTGATTTACATGAGTACTGATTTGCATCAATACAATATTCATAGATTTACAGCCAGAAATAACTGCTATGGCTCTCAAGTCTTACCAACAACTTGATAAACACCACAAAAATTTAAAGTATAAAAATACTGAGTCCCTACATGCTAAAATGACTATATCTAACTCATTTTCTTCCTAAAACAAACAAAAAAAATAAAGAAAACAATGTTATTAGAGTAGTCCTGCCATATGGAACTCATTACAGTATTTTAATTGCATTGAGCTATTGGCAAATGCTTACATTTTAATAGGAAACCAAACATTGTTTTAAACAAATAGAATTGCTTGGGGAAAGTAGTTAAATGAGCAGAATAACCTATGCTCCAAATGCACAAATGATTATTTAAAAAATTTAGTCAATACAGATTACCAAGGAATGAGTATTTGATATGCTCACAGTTTTTTAAGGGTAGAAGTTTTCTTCACCTCTGCTTCTAGCCATGCATTCAGTAAAACTTTTTCATTCACAAGGCAGTTGCTGTAATTTTGATACTCTGTCATTTACGAATAGTACTACAAAGATTAGTACTATGAAGACTCTTAATTAGCTCTGTAAACAAGAATGAACATTTTAAAAGGTTCAGCTCCCCATGAAGTGCTGCTGAACTGGCAGCTGAGCATTTCACATCAAAAAAAAAAAAAAAAAAGTGCTCTATTCAAAATACTACTTCTTTCTGTTCAGCATTTTAAAGCTTGCTGTAAGGTGCAGCAGAGGAAAAATAAATGGGAATGAGGAGAAAAGCAGTAAGATATTATGATGCTTAAAATCAGTTTTGTAGATAGTGAAGGTCACTAACTCCCACCATTTGCAACTGTTCATGCATCAAGACTATGAAAAAGGCAAACTTCCAGTCATAGAAAATGTTGTGAGCTAGGTTATTGCCTCACAGGCGGCATTCAGGTGTGACACCCTGTGCTCCAGCCACATGCTGGTTGCACATAGTTCATTCAGGTATGTGGAAAACCCTGTAATTCACCTACTAGGTCAGGAAACAGAGAAACTCTCCAAGAATTTATCCAAACATGGGTATTATAAGAAGAGGGAAGAGACTCTTCCTGAACTTTTTCGCAACAGTCAAAGAAATGAAAAAACACG